>NC_134549.1:3210945-3835945 GCF_050624435.1 Tenrec ecaudatus
GGGATGTGGGTGTGGGGATTGAACCTCGGGACATGTAGGAGGTAGCATCCTAAAAGGACACGACAGAGGTGCCCACGGTAAAATTCATTTCTACCTTATAGTTCCCTTCATCCTGGGGCTGCTGCTGTACCTCTTGCCCCAAAGTCCCTTTTGATTGGGTATGTCCAACATTTCCAGGGACCAGATGCAGTGCCCATAGGTTGTCTAAGAATGGCCACACATCTATTGCTATCAGTCTAACTACAAGGGGGACAGTTGTTATCCTCACATGTGCATCCTCTTCCTACTTGTCTTTTGTCAGTTTTGTGGCTACTCCAAACCAAACTCACCGTGCAGATACTGTTCTCTCCATCACCAGACCTTCAAGATATTACCTGAGGGATGAGTTTGGATAACAGGCGAGATGCTGTAGGAGTTTCAAAGAGAGAATCCTTTTATGAACTGTCTGTGACTTAACTAGATCAGCGGACTCAATGTCCCACCCCATTACCACCCTCCTTACATCACACACCAGACACCCAGACACATGGAGGTATTTGAAATCCCTCTCCTGCCAAGAGCCCACACAGACATCCTTCCTCAGCCTACATATAGCTGTGGATGAGAACATAGCCCAGAGAACCATTGCATTCTAGAGGGCATATGATCAATGAACGTTAGGTTGGGGGAAATGTGTCTGGTATTGGAAAGAGGTCTAGCAGACTGCATGCTTGAAACACTTGCTGCTGACCTCTTGCTCCTGTCTAGTTCTTTTACTGGCTTGTCCCTCAAGGCTCCTTGACTAAAATCAGATTATGAATCACCCTCAGCTATCGAATATCATCAGTGAGAAAGACAAAGACATGCTCAGCTACCTGGTCAATGTGGAGGTTAGTCGGGGAAGGGCATGGGGAAGGACTCCTCCTTGGTGGCCCACAAGGCCACATCTTTCTAAATCGATTTTCATGCTCCCTCTCCATCACCTGGCAGGTTGAGGAGCTCATAGGTGTGCACAAATGCTGTAAGATCATGTTCTCATTTGGGAGAAACCGCTATTTCCGGAACACAGAGATCACTAAGAAGTATGACATTAACAGCACTGGTGAGAGGTGGCACCCTGATAGTTGGATAGTATGAAGGGTTGATCACTGAGAAACATCCTCCACCACTTTAACCATCCTTGCCTTCCCGCTGTACAGGCTATAGTGCCACTAACTCCACACCAGTTTTGTGGTTCAGGGACTATGAACCTGTGCCCCACTGCAACAGAAACCACGACACCAGGATTGACTTCTTTGCTTGGATCTCAGAGCACAACTGCCCAGGATCAAACAGGATTGCACAGGTAACCATACCGAACGGTTGATGCGGTTTCTCCACTGTTGTGTGCAAGGAGTCTTAGTTCATACCTAACCAGTCTTTTCCTACACCAGGTGATCAGTGAGGACCTGTGGCTCAATCCCATGCAGTCAAGCCTGAAGGAAGATAGGAGGGAGAAAGTTTATAGAGAAGATCTCGGTAAGGTTTGATAGCATTTGTGACCGGGAGGAAAACTGTAGCGTCCTCTAAGTGGCTCAGTGGAATACCAGCCTAACTGACTTACTGGCTTTGGAGTCTGGGTTGCCATGTCAAGTACTCTGGAGCAGGTTTGATCCCCATGCCTCTGGAGAAACAGACTCTGGTGACTCTCAGTTTGTGGTATCTTATATTATAGGCAGGGGTTCCTTGGTATGCAGGAACATTTTCACATGCAGAGAAAATCTCCTTTCCTTCTTTCCTGTATGTACTCTTCTCTCACTTAGGATGGAAACATACTCCAGTGTCACATCATGTTTCCCTGTCAATCAGGTGGTCAGAGAAAATAGTTTCAAATCAACATGTGCCAAGGGCTTGGTCAGAAGAGTACCTGTCTACATATTCCATTCCGTTCATAACTGAGTATGACGGAATAGCAGAAGCAAAGGTGCCAATGCAACACCTTTAACTAGCAACCCATGCTTACCCTCCTCTACTTCTTCATGTAGTTTTCACCTCCCTCACTGCTATTCTGATCATGGGAATTTTTCTAGGCAGCATATTTGGCTATCAACAACCAGCACTCATTGTTAACACAGATTGTTAAAAGACAGTACTAAAGCCTAGAGAATCAAAATTAATAAGAGCTCACATGTCATGGAAATTGATAGCTAACAAACCCCCCACATACACACTCACACACATGTACATAAACATGCATTCAAAATATCATTAAGTGTCTCTCCAAGACAGTAACTCTTAATTCTCTAACAGAGTGGCCTGTATTAACATTCTTTGACACCAAATGAAAAGATAACATTTTAAAGTAAGTTTAATTGCCTTTTATGTGATGTGATTGAGTGGTCCCATGGATTTCTGGAACTCATCTCTTCTAGGATTCTCGGCACTTTTGATGTGAACAAGACAGACCGTCAAACTACATCGAACAGCACACAGCCAGGAAGGCTCTTCATTCTTACCAAGGAAGATTCAACCTGACTCACAAGGACCTGTGAGCAAAGGAGGAAGGTTGTGTGTGGATGGGTTTCTAAGACGGAAGGTTATGAAGACGTTCTGTTTTATAAGTACCTTGTTCCCACTTTATCCTTTCAAGTAGTGAGTGGAATGTAACGCAACCACTTTCTGGATGTACAAAGAAGAACCTGCAATTCGTAGCTTGTTTCTTACTAATATTGTCTATTACCATGGTCAATTTTAATTCATAGGCCACCCCTACAATTTTGAATGTGTTTAAATAGTCTATTTTTCATAATTATTTTAATATACTACTGAATCTATTCAGATATTTTTTCGGTATATTCCTGAGGGGTATTGATACATACTTTTCGTGTTTTTGTTAGTTTTTCTTTCATTGGTTTTTGGTGGGGGCTGTGTACCCTCGTGACAGCAGCTTGTCTGCTGATTAGTTTGTGGAGAGTGTCAACTCTTTTCCGTGAGTGTTTGTTGATTATGCAGCCTCTGAAACATACATGGTACTTTATTATATCTTATTAATTTATGAGAAGTCAAAATGAACTCCTTGGCCTTCACATTGAGGATTTTTCCAATAGGAGAACATGTGTGTTTTAAAGAATGATACCATTCCATTGAATGCTTCAATTTTATCTTAATGCATTCTCACAGTAATGTGACAGGTGACTTTTAATGCTGTTCTTCTGCTGTCACCATTATTCCTTATTTTCATATCTACATACTCTTAAAATATTTCCTCCTTTGTTATATAGTGGCCTTTCAAATGAGCAACTTTAAAAAAAATTGCATATCCCTCAGTAATTTGTTTCTGTTTAGTCTTTCATATTATTCTGTGAATAATATATTTTTTATTCATAAAACAATATTGTCAAGAAGGAGTGACACGATTTCAACATAATTGTTAAAAGAAAATGAAAGAACACATCCCTTTGAAATAAGACATCACATTGTATAGTATAAAGAAAAATGTTAGTCAGGATAGAGACATCCAGGATTCCTCATATTGCCCTTCAATGAATAGAATTTCTTAAAACAGTGGAACTAAAATATTGAGCATCTCCATATATTTTGTGTACAATCAAACTTGCTGGCATGGAGACTAATCCACCCATAATAGTGCTATCGGACAATGTGGAAATTCTTTCTGTTTTGTGGAGGGGAGGCCCATCATTTGCCACCAGAGTGTCATGGGTTTGATTTCATTCAGTTAACACAATATGCTGCTATGTCACTTGAAAAACAGAAAGATACAAGCTGATGTCACAAGAAACTCTAGAAATTGCTAGTGTAGAGTGGCTATGACCTGCTTAAAATGTCCTGATTGGGTCGGATAACCTATGTCCCCAAAGGAACAATCTTAGTCTTGGACACTGTATGATGATCTAGGCAGCATTGGATAAATCTACCCAATGCAATGGTATTTGCTCTCCTGACTGCTGCATCCGTGTACACAGATCCTTGAGAACTTCATTCTCTATTCTGTTTATCCTACTGTTAATCAACTGATCAGGTTAGAAGAACTTTGCTTCTTCTGCTTTTGTGCTGTTTCAGATCTTATTGAATTGATAGTTAAGACTACCATTCCTCTGAACTCTGGTATTTGTGAACACCAGTCTAATTCCCACACCCCCACCCCAGTCATTTCTTTTATTCAAAGACATTTAAAACAATATTTTGTGGAACTTTGGCAAGCAGCATTTCTCCCTTGTAGTGACATAAATTGTTCTCTTTTCCAATATCTCATCAGATGACAAGCCCGTGCAGTAATTATCTTGGTAGCCAAGATCACAAGAAACAAGAAAAGGCTAATATCAGAATTCCTTGTAATTTTTGCCTTCACCTGAATAAATCTCAATAAAACCCAAAAGCTTGTGCAGCCATTCATTGTTGCAGCTACTGGCTTCTCATCTGGAGCATAAAAGCTAGAGAGAGAGAGAGAGAGAGAGAGAGAGAGAGAGAGAGAGAGAGAGAGAGTGAGAGAGAGAGAGAGAACTCATGGAAACACTTTGTCCAAAGGAATGCTGGGCAACATGAGCACCAGCTCCACAGTCCTACGACCACCTGCCACCGGTCAGAGCTATGTCACCACTCATGACAGGTCACTGTGTGGTCTCTGTGTGTGGAGTCTCAAAGCTCTTCAAATTCATGCCACTTTGGCCATGCTGTCAGTGAACCTGTCCAATGGGGTAGAACTACCTCCATGGCTTCACAGGACTGTCAGGATGCAGAGCGGCTCACCCTGGCAATGGCCTCCTCCATCACATCATGTGATGATTCTCTCTGAGTCAGGAAGAGTAAAGGAGAACCGGTGCATCAGGTGGTGGTGACAGAGCGGAGTGCTGAAAGCACCGTTGATGTCCAGGAGAGCCAACCGTCATCCTGGAAGAACCACAGCCTGAATGCTCCTCAGAGATGAGGGTTGCGAAGCTGAGTCTCACCCACATTGCCCAGACTGTGAGGAGTTTCCAGGCCCTGAAGAAGGACATCATTCCTGTTAGAATGGAGGGGCAGCGACACTGAGGAAGGCCCTCACGGACATGTACAGACACGTAGGCCGCAGCAGTGTGCTCTGGCTTAAGAACCAATGTGAGGTAGCACAGGACCGGGCTGGTTTCCTTACGTCATGCAGAGGGTTGCTATGCTTTGGAACCAACTTGGCACCTAGCAAGAAAAGGAACACACTTTCCATAAGCACAGAGACTCGTCTTTCTCTCATAGACGTGCTGGTGGTTTTGAACCCCTGACCTTGTGGTTAGCAGTCCCACATGGAAACCCCACAATGCCAGGGCTCCCTTTGATTTCATTTGTAGTTACAACATTTTGAGTAACTCCTAGGAAGCCCTTTTGATTTTTCTTCTGCTTTACCATTAATGACGGTTTTGTTCTCAAAGACATCATTCATGTTGTTTGAGAAATCAACTTGCCACAGTGTTGGGACTGAAGCACGAAGCATGTGACAAAATCACTGGTGACTAAGAAGCCAAGAGTGGGTGGTCCTAGCTGATTCAGAGAGACATTGTATTAAAAATCCTCACTCTTGCTGAGTGGAAGTGATGTGCTGATGATACACTGTGATTGAAAACATCACTTCAACCCTGTATGGATGACAGCTGTGACCAGAGCACATGAGGAGGTTCAATGAGTGAACTTGCACAGACCGGTGAAGTCACACAACCTTGTGGGAGGAATGTGGGCACAAGCATGCTGGCCCTGTGAATCAATGTGTGTTGTGGTAAACAATGGCATGGGGATTTTTATAAAGCCATACATTTCAGCTGAAACACGGCCCACAGATTGGGTAGACACAGAGTTGCTGTCAGCCCTCTGACAGTGTCACTTGGTGGGGTCTCCATCCCCTTCACAGGACCTGGGAGTGGGGTGGGCGGAGTCTTGTTTTGCCTTGTAGTTTTGCTGAACACACACACACTCTCTCTCTCTCTCTCTGTCACACACACATACACACACACACACGCACACAAACACACACTGTCATCACAGTGAAAGTAATACTGCAGGCAGGACAATGTGGGCAAACAAGCCAGTAGGACACGTGAAATGGTGGGTGGTTTGTCACACTCAGGGCACTGGGCCTTGATACCAAAATAATGCCGCTGGCGAATTGATCACAGGAAACCCAACAGTATAAGAGGGATTTTATCCTATAATCATTCAAAAGCAAGAGGAAAGGAGAGCCACATTCTGTCTGGGACTCCTCCCTGGGGTGACTCTGCATCCCTCAGAGAGGCACAGGTTTCTCCTTGGCTGCCTGAGGATTGGGTGAACAGCCTGAGGCTCCCCTTCTAGCCATTGCAGGTGTTCTCACCGTTGCTTAGCCTACTGCCCCTTTTTGGAGTCATAAAGTATTCAGCACCCCCGGGCCCTTAAGGACATTTCTATTAATGCCCACTCTCTAGGACAGCAGTTCTCAAACTTCCTCAGGCCTTGACCCTCCTAAAGTGGTGACCCTAACCATAATATTCTATTATTGCTACTTCATCATTGTCATTTGTTATTACTGTTATGAATCATCATGTGAATATCTGATATGCAGGATGTCCTGTAATTGTTACAAATTGAATATAATTAGACATAATTAAAGCATTGTTATTAAACACAAAATATGTCAGTATATATTATGAAATATTTATGTTTTTTCCGATCATCCTAGGTGACCCCTGTGTAAGGATCATTCCACCCCTAAAGGTGTAGTGACCCACAGGATGAGAAACACTGTTTTAGATAAAGTGTTGATACCTGCTTTAGCAGCTCACTCCCACCCTCAAATGTTCCCGTGCCAGCCCACACCAAGGCTGGACTCACCCACTTTGGCAACCCTAAGGAGCCTTTGGTGTGGGAAGCCCACAGGGAGGGTTCTGCTGTGTGTTCTGGGGTCACCGTGAGTAAGAGTTGAGTTTGGTGTGGGGGTGGTCTAGAACCCCCTGCACGCTGGGTAGCAGCCTAGTCGATCACTTGTGCCATGCTCTGGTCGATAAGTTGAATGAGAGCCTGTACAGGCACAGGTCATGTTTGATCTGTTGTACATAAGTTTGTTCTGAGTCAGAACTGGCTCAGTAGCACATAGCAAAACCTTTAATTAAGCTATAATATGATACAATGGCCTGTTACACAGAAAGAAATCTAGTGTATTATTTGTTCATGCTGCCTCTGTACCCTTCTCCAAACAACCAATAATACCCCTTAGGGAAAGAAAAATATCAACACACTGTGGCAGAATCCCTAATCCTTGGTAAGAAATATTGGCCTAAGTGGTTAACAAAAAGCGGAAAAGTAAAACTGAGGGAATTTGTGAAGTATTTAGTGTCTTACAACTTGACCACAGAAATATGCATATAGATATGTATACATGCATATATAGAGAGAGATGTATATTTTACACAGGTAAATTAAATTAAAATTGCCAAAAAGTGTAGTGAAATGTTTAGACAAATTTAATCTGAATAAAGGGGTGGAACTGCGGCAGAAACACAAGTACGTGTCACCCTCTCTGTTCCATATGTGTAAATCCCTACTAGGGCTTTATATGTTTCATTCCCGGGGTTGCTGGATTGGGGACGTAATCACCAGGATGGTCTGCTAAGCAAATCAAAGTGGGGCATTTGCCCCTGGAAAGGTGTAAGAGAGGCCGGTGTGCCCACAATGTGCCTTTCACACCCGACGCAGTTGTGGTACTGCCTTACACCCGTTGGTCTCCTTCAGTTGTAAACTGTGGGTGTGTTTCTTTTCTCTTTTATGTAGGAGGACCATTGGCTGGAGAAACGCCCTCCTTAGCTCTTGCACATAAACTCACCAGTGAGGCACGATCATCTGCTGTCTCTTTACCTACATCTCCGCCCCATAGACAGGGTCAAAGAGCATGGCTGGACAGAAAAGGCTTGTTGGATTCCGTGCAACCACATTCTGTGTACCTAGAGACACCCACATTTGAGACAACCGACATTCAGCAGGATCCTGTAGACCTCCAAGGTTGCCTGTCTTATGGAAGAACCAGAAAGATACATTTGCTGCCCAGCAGAAAGTGAATGAAGCAACACCCTAGATTATTTAGCACAACTAAGAATCCCAAGCACACCCAGAGATGGCACCCAGTCAAGGGGGAAAAAGGAGTATGACACCCTGCGCGTTGACCTGACCTTAGAACCCGTGGCTAATTGTTGTAGACTCAGAAACGCATATACCTGGTCTTCTAGGGCCTGAGCCCATCCCCAAATACCCTTTACACTCAGCCTTTGTTAGCCTGAAGCAGCTGAAATGATGGGGAGGACCTCCAGGTTGGCCTGGGTGGCTTCCCAGTTGTCCAGGGAGCTTCAGGGAAGGGATGGAGAGACTTCTCTTGGACACCGGACAGAAAAGGAGGCTTTGTGTTGCTTCAAATCTGAAAGGTACAAATGTGGGCATCTTTCAGGGCAAGTGGAATCTAGGCCTGTGATAAGTTGGTGTACACCGGAGGTGCCCCAAAGTACCTTGTCCTGAGAAATGAACACAGGAGGGGGCACAGCACGTGCTTCCATGGAAAGTGTAGACTGCAACGGGCTGTGCCAAATGAGCTAGGCACTCGCCTCTTTCCTCCACAGGGGCAAAGATTCTGCTACGGCCCTGAGACAGCGCCCTCTGCACCCCACGGCCCAGTGTTGCAGTGACTGTGGTGGATATGCATGCGGAAGGGCAGGGGAGAAGCGTTAGCCTTAGGAACCCAGCCCTGGCCTGACACCTCCGGATTAGTGCCTTTGGCCGTGATGCTTGTGGAACTAGGATAGTTTCTCACTCAAGATTCCATAATGAGGCTGCAAATCACTGCGCAGGCACACTTTGCTCTGCAACCAGGCGCTTCTGGAAGGAGGGAGGAGACCAGGGTTCTTCCCTGCAACTGCCAGAGAGGCCTCGGTTGTGAGTTCCACCGCTTTGGCTTCTGCGCAGACAACCTTCCCATGGCGAGGGAAGCAGGATCTGGGGAAGGCCTTTTGGCCGCCATGGGTTGTGAGGAAGCAGGCTTGGCAGTTGGCTCTTTGGAAAAGGCAAGTCCGGGGAACCCTGGGGAGCAGTTCCCTGTGAGCTGTGGCACTTCCGCATTGGCAGAGCACGCAGCAGCTGAGGAGAAGGTCACCGCCACCCACCTTCTGCTTCAGGAGAGTGAGGCAGGGGAGGAACATAGCAGGCAGGTGGAAAAACAGGAGGAGGCCGTAGTATTAAAGAAGGGTGTGAGTATTGTGGAGGTAGACCTTGAGACACAGGGCTTGTTGCAGAAGCAGGAAGGGGTGGGGCATCAGGAGAAATGTGAGCAGGCCCCAACCTCACCTACTCTGCAGTCAGCCCCTGCCCCCGCCTCTCCCATCGCACCCGCTCCCCAACTCGCCTCTGCCACCTTGCCTGCACCTCGGCTGCCACTATCCTCAGAGAGGCCGCCATTGCCGGGTACCAGCCGCCTCCAGGGCTCCCTGGATGCGCTGGAGACCATTCAGTTTGAGTTGAATGACCTTAATGCCCGAAGTGGCAGGGCATACTTCCGTATGAGGCGGAGCCTGGTACGGAACTGCAAGACTTACCTGGAACGACGGAGTGCCCTCCTCCAAGCAATCCCAGGCTTCTGGGTAAAAGCTGTATCCTTTTCATGATGGCACCAGAGGACCTCTTAGAGGATGTGGGTGTGGGGATTGAACCTCGGGATATGTAGGAGGGTAGCATCCTAAAAGGAAACGACAGAGCTGCCCACGGTAAAATTCATTTCTACCTTATAGTTCCCTTCATCCTGGAACTACTGCTGTACCTCTTGCCCCAAAGTACCTTTTGATTGGGTATGTCCTACATTTCCAGGGACCAGATGCAGTGCCCACAGGTTGTCTAAGAATGGCCACACATCTATTGCTATCAGTCTAACTACAAGGGGGACAGTTGTTATCATCACATGTGCATCTTCTTCCTACTTTTCTTTTGTCAGATTTGTGGCTACTCCAAACCAAAGTCACCGTGCAGATACTGTTCTCTCCATCCCCAGACCTTCAAGATATTACGTGAGGGATGAGTTTGGATAGCAGGTGAGATGATGTAGGAGTTTCAAAGAGAGAATCCTTTTATGAACTGTCTGTGACTTAACTAGATCAGCGGACTCAATGTCCCTCCCCATTACCACCCTCCTTACATCACACACCAGACACCCAGACACATGGAGGTATTTGAAATCCCTCTCTGCCAAGAGCCCACACAGACATCCTTCTTCAGCCTACACAGAGCTGTGGATGAGAACATAGCCCACAGAACCACTGCACACTAGATGGCATATGATGAATGAACGTTAGGTTGGGGGAAATGTGTCTGGTATTGGCAAGAGTTCTAGCAGACTGCATGCTTGAAACACTTGCTGCTGACCTCTTGCTCCTGTCTAGTTCTTTTACTGGCTTGTCCCTCAAGGCTCCTTGACTAAAATCAGATTATGAATCACCCTCAGCTATCGACCATCATCAGTGAGAAAGACAAAGACATGCTCAGCTACCTGGTCAATGTGGAGGTGAGTCGGGGAAGGGCATGGGGAAGGACTCCTCCTTGGTGGCCCACAAGGCCACATCTTTCTAAATCGATTTTCATGCTCCCTCTCCATCACCTGGCAGGTTGAGGAGCTCATTAGTGTGCACAAATGCTGCAAGATCATGTTCTCATTTGGGAGAAACCCCTATTTCCGGAACAGAGAGATCACTAAGAAGTATGACATTAACAGCACTGGTGAGAGGTGGCACCCTGACAGATGGATAATATGAAGGGTTGACCACTGAGAAACATCCTCCTACACTTTAACCGTCCTTGCCTTCCCGCTGTACAGGCTATAGTGCCACTCACTCCACCCCAGTCTTATGGTTCAGGGACAATGAACCTGTGCCCCACTGCAACAGAAACCATGACACCAGGATTGACTTCTTTTCTTGGATCTCAGAGCAAAACTGCCCAGGATCAAACAGGATTGCACAGGTAACCATACCGAACGGTTGATGCGGTTTCTCCACTGTTGTGTGCAAGGAGTCTTAGTTCATACCTAACCAGTCTTTTCCTACACCAGGTGATCAGTGAGGACCTGTGGCTCAATCCCATGCAGTCAAGCCTGAAGGAAGATAGGAGGGAGAAAGTTTATAGAGAAGATCTCGGTAAGGTTTGATAGCATTTGTGACCGGGAGGAAAACTGTAGTGTCCTCAGAATGGCTCAGTGGATACCAGCCTAACTGACTTACTGGCTTTGGAGTCTGGGTTGCCATGTCAAGTACTCTCGAGCAGGTTTGATCCCCATGCCTCTGGAGAAACAGACTCTGGTGACTCTCAGTTTGTGGTATCATATAGGCGGGGGTTCCTTGGTATGCAGGAACATTTTCACATGCAGAGAAAATCTCCTTTCCTTCTTTCCTGTATGTACTCTTCTCTCACTTAGGATGGAAACATACTCCAGTGTCACATCATGTTTCCCTGTCAATCAGGTGGTCAGAGAAAATAGTTTCAAATCAACATGTGCCAAGGGCTTGGTCAGAAGAGTACCTGTCTACATATTCCATTCCGTTCATAACTGAGTATGACGGACTAGCAGAAGCAAAGGTGCCAATGCAACACCTTTAACTAGCAACCCATGCTTACCCTCCTCTACTTCTTCATGTAGTTTTCACCTCCCTCACTGCTATTCTGATCATGGGAATTTTTCTAGGCAGCATATTGGCTATCAACAACCAGCACTCATTGTTAACACAGATTGTTAAAAGACAGTACTAAAGCCTAGAGAATCAAAATTAATAAGAGCTCACATGTCATGGAAATTGATAGCTAACAAACCCCCCACATACACACTCACACACATGTACATAAACATGCATTCAAAATATCATTAAGTGTCTCTCCAAGACAGTAACTCTTAATTCTCTAATAGAGTGGCCTGTATTAACATTCTTTGACACCAAATGAAAAGATAACATTTTAAAGTAAGTTTAATTGCCTTTTATGTGATGTGATTGAGTGGTCCCATGGATTTCTAGAACTCATCTCTTCTAGGATTCTCGGCACTGTCGATGTGAACAAGACAGACCGTCAAACTATGTCGAACAGCACACAGCCAGGAAGGCTCGTCATTCTAACCAAGGAAGATTCAACCTGTCTCACAAGGAGCTGTGAGCAAATTAGGAAGGCTGTGTGTGGGTGGGTTTCAAAGAAGGAAGGTTCTGAAGAGGTTCTGTTTTATAAGTACCTTGTTCCCACTTTATCCTTTCAAGTAGTGAGTGGAATGTAACGCAACCACTTTCTGGATGTACAAAGAAGAACCTGCAATTCGTAGCTTGTTTCTTACTAATATTGTCTATTACCATGGTCAATTTTAATTCATAGTCCACCCCTACAATTTTGAATGTGTTTAAATAGTCTATTTTTCATAATTATTTTAATATACTACTGAATCTATTCAGATATTTTTTTGGTATATTCCTGAGGGGTATTGATACATACTTTTCGTGTTTTTGTTAGTTTTTCTTTCATTGGTTTTTGGTGGGGGCTGTGTACCCTCGTGACAGCAGCTTGTCTGCTGATGAGTTTGTGGAGAGTGTCAACTCTTTTCCATGAGTGTTTGTTGATTATGCAGCCTCTGAAACATACATGGTACTTTATTATATCTTATTAATTTATGAGAAGTCAAAATGAACTCCTTGGCCTTCACATTGGGACACTATGGGACAGGAAGGAAAAGTCACTCAGAGCACAGTTTTTGTGTGAGTACAGTGTTTCTCTTCTGTTCACTACACTCCTATCCTTCTGGAATAAAGTTGTGTCTTCCTCCTAAGGACTGCGAGTTGCCTTAGTTCACCTATTAGGGGCCCTGCAGAGTCAAGGATGGAAAGAATGTAGTTTTCATCTATAAGCTGGGGATTCCCCAGATGATGGCGCTTGTGGGGTTCACTTGAGTCTGACTGTATTGCACCTGATTGCCCAGCAGGTGATGCAATCTCCTGCTTGGTGTTACAAGCAGTGCATTCTGCTGCAATGGCGTATCCTCCAAGGAGTGCCTCCAAGGAGTGCTGGGTGCAGGTAGCACCCAGTCATGGCAGCAACTCCTTCTGGGGCTGAGGCTATGTCTGGGGAAGGGGTTTAGATTGCTCTTCTGAACCTCCCTCCCAATCCATTTCTTCCAAAAGCCCCTGTGACTTCATGATGTGCTCAGCTTGCACCACAAATTCTTCTTCCAGCCTCTACTGACCTGTAGGAACAGGAGGTCAAAGGTGGCCTCCCAGGGCATCTGTTTCTACAGCTTCACCTCAGTGGGTGCTCATTCTGCCAATGCCGACATGCTACTATTTACAAGGGGGCATCTCCCACAAGTGTCCTGGACTCCTTCATTCTAAAGGGCCAATTGGAAAGCCCCTGTGCTTACATCCTTCCACTAACAAAGAGCCCAACCCAGATGCTGCCTCACTCACCTTGGTGATGTGGTGAGGTGAACGTGCCAGAGGTTCAGGACTGGCCCTCATGGATGCCCTGAGAGTGCGAAAGCAGGCGCTGCAGCCCATGAAGGCCCAAGTAGGCATTCTGGGCAGTTCCAGGATGAAAGTGCAAAGCGTGCCTGGGACAGAACCTTAGGGCCTTCTCAAGGCCTGGCCTGGAGCTTTCTAGGGGGCTGGGTGAGGGACCTTTGCCACTCCCATTCCTGGGCCCCGGCACCAAATGGGAGTCACCAGGTAAGGGCACCTCAAGACATTCCCTTTCACCCTGCTCTACCATCCCATAAATCCTGCACAATTTCAGTGTGTTGACTCTGCAATACTGGACAGCCTGTGGTGGTCCCCACATCACTGGGCACTGCAGAATCTTTGCCCCTGTGGAGGGAAGATGCCAGAACCTTGCTCATTGGTGCAGCCCCTGGCAACATCCCCACCTTCCTTGAAGGTGAGAGCTGGAGCTTCAACCAGGATCACATGCCGAATTCTACATGCCCTGATTTTTGCCTACTCCTTAAGGATTCTCACCAGGTGAAACCTGAAGCCTCCTTTCTTCACTGGCATCCAAGAGAAATGCTTACAAGCTTCTCAGCTGCAAGGTTCCACCTCTCATTCCTTGAGGTTCCTTGGGTACCTACATGCCCCGCAGCCCACCCTGAAGCCATCTTCTCATCAGTCAGCTCCTTCAGACAAACAATGGATGACAGGAGAAGCTCCGGGCATGCCAGGGACAGGCCCTGCAAGGTCAGGCATAATTGTTTGTGTCCACAGATGTTTAGCTCCACATTTAAAGTTGGCCAAATTCAGGAATTCAATCCTACATCACTCTCAGAAACACCAGTCCGAAGAACCGTCACACACCCTTTGCATCATGGTTCTTGGGGCACACCAAGCCAGCTTTGAAGTTCAGAATGATCAGGAGGCTTCATTGGCTGTTCCTCTCTGGGGTAACAGCTGTGTGAGGCCTTCATTCTTGCCCCTTTCCTATGGGAAGCGCTATGGACCCATTTCTCGGCCCTTGTCTTTTCACTGGGAGTAATTTGGGTGGAAAATTATGTAGGGAACTGAGGTCGCCAACTATGAGCCTGGTAATCTGGATGGCAGACAGACTAAGAAGAGCCCTGAGAAAGGGAGTCCCTGGTAGCTTTGGGTGCCAGAAGCAGTTTGGAGACAGACTCTCCAGGCTCCTGGCCTTCAGTCCCAGGGGGACTACCACCCTGTTTGCTCTCCGCTGGTATGTACAAGAACATCTGAAGTCCACTTAAAATGCCTAGGGTATGCAATACTGTGGCAGGGGATTCAGCCATGTATCCCATCACAAATACCAAAGACAGGTGGTGGCACTTTGCCTGGAGTTCCCATTAGTGTGAGGTATTCAATTCCTATCATTCCCCCTGTTCAGAATCCCCATTGCACAGGTGAGGAATGAAGGATGAGGAATGCCAGATGACTGGCCAATGTCAGCCAGAATTTGAGAAGCAGAAGTCAGACCTGAAGTCACACCTGTTGATTCCAAAGCCTACCTTTTGCCTCTGTGCTCCTTCTGAGTACCCTCTGTACCCTGCACATGCAGAGCCCAGTCTAGGGATTGGGGACAGCTAGGCACATAAGTGATTGTCCTCACATTCTAGGCACTGGTCATTAAATGAGGTCATTATCTGTTGCTGTTGTGCTCCTGTGTTCATCCCTCAACCATCTTTCCTTCATACTGAGATGATTTTCATGCTACCCGGATGCTTGGGTATGACCAAGTCATACTAGGAGCAAAGGCTTGGTGATCTACTTTCACAATCAATTCATGCAAACCTTAAAGATCACAACAGAACATTGACTGGCACACTGAACGTGGACCTCTGCAGGCAGGATCCATGGCTAGAGAATATCATGTTTGATGACATCCAGGTCTGGGAGGGCATGTGAGATCCTGTGCAAGATGAATTGGCCCTTTGCATAGGCTGGTGATTGTGTGAGGAATGCAGAATCAAGCAGTGTCTTATGCATTTCCATATAGGGCTCTCCGGAATCAGAGTCAACATGGTAGCAGCTGACAACAAGAACAACAACAAATAGTAGCAACACTAAGTGAATGTCTACAAACAAGTAAATACTTCCAATAATTTACAACTCCAAGCCATTGTTCCTTTTTCTGACAGGTGACTGGAATGGCTGTGGTGGCTCTGCTTCAGGCTCTGGGTGGGGTTCAGGGCAGGCTTCACATCTCTCTGGTTCTCCCGACCCCAGCAGCAGCCCAGTGCTTGTCTTTATGGCAGAGAGGAACATGTGGAACTTCTTAAGATTTGTCCTTGCAAAGGGCGCTTTGGCCCTGGGCCCCACATGCCACAAGAAGTCCCATAACAGTGAGTTTGGGGAGACACTCTCCAGTCATATGGCAAAAGCAGGGCTGTCTACTGTCTCACAGAACTTTAGGAAGTAGCAGAGGCTGATGATCCAAAATCTCTGCCTCGGAGAAGCCAGGCTTGTGGTAAGGAACCTGCATGGCATTTCCTCCAAACAAAGAGTCCATCAACAGCAAGACAAAACATTAAGTTATGTACCCTTAATAAAAAGAGACTGTCAATGAGAGTGAGACACAATGCTTTCTTGTCGAACCGCAAACCTATTTCATTTTTATTGAAAGAGCTATACTTACTCAGACATGGAAGGGACTGCTATAGTTACACTTTTTGACAAGGTTTATTCTTGCATAGGCAGTGGCATTTGTGCCCTAGGGCCACCCACCAAAGAGACTGTGACATGTCATCCCTTGTAAGACACATGGAGATATCAGGGGTATGAAAACGTGTGTTGTGGAATAGATGCAATCTAAAGTGAACACTGAGTGTTGCCTCTGGACTAAGCACAATGCTAGGAGCCTTAGCGGTGTGCTCAGCAGTATCCTCAGGAGCTTAGCAGTATCCTCAGGGTGGGGCTTTCAAGCCCACCCAGGGCCTTGGAGGGAGAACTGCCCAGGCTTCTGCTTCTGTAAAGTTTGCAAAACCTTAAGGGGCAGTGAAACTCTGGCACTGGGGCTCCCTGTGAATCAAAAGTGACTCAATGGCGCCTCACATCATCAATATCACAGGCAACCCATGAGGGAGAGAGGCTCGTCTCCATTTCAAAAACCAGTTGAGCAGGGTGAAAATGCATCTGTTGCCTTGGCTCAGGCTAGCAATCAGTAAGGGGCAGAGTTGAAACCTCAGCGCATCCGACTCCAGAGACAAACTGCACCTCAGAGTTCTCAGCTGTCACTTGGGAATGATAGAGGCAACTCCCACATGGGATACTGTGAGAATCAGTTATAGAAAACAGTGTCAGACACGGAGTGCTCCCAACATCTGGTGACAGTTCTTCACAAAGGTGCTAGGAGCCATCAGGTCGCCTTTGCCTCCCAGAATGTCCCCCACCGCCCCCACCACCCCGACCTTATGTGACGGAACAGACCTGTCCCCACAGGTTTTTCTCAGCTGTCAGCTTTGTGAAAGTAAGTTCCCAGAGCTTGCTTTCACTGGCAGAGGATTTGGCAACTATCTGAGCACTTAACAGTAGCACCCACTAGCGTTCCCTTTTCCTGGTTGAGTAGGGGTCCGCCATTGTGTGTGGGCCAGTGCTTTCTGCTTCACCAGGCGCAAGATACTCCTTTTTGCCCGCGAGGAGAAAGGCCGAGCAGGGCCCTTTCAGTTTCCGGCCTGGGCCGCTGGGCGTGGTGAAAGGCATGGGCTTCTCCGATAGAGGGCGCCGGAGAGAGGAAGTGGAGGTGGGGAAAGTGTTCCATTTCCTGGTTCCGCAGGTACTCCCTGGGCGGGACCTTCCTGGGCCCCACGAGGCGGAGACTGCAGCGCGAGGCGGGTGGAGAGAAGTTCCGGCCGAGATCCCCTTCCCCAAGGACCTCTCTTTGCGGCAGTTGTTAGCCACGTGTGGCCGGTGAGACTGTCTGTGAGCAACTTCTCAGCTTTCCGAAAGGGCTGACTTCTGGTAAGCCCCACTTCTCAGTGGGAGAGCTTTTTCATTTTCGCTCTTGCTGTTCAGTAAACCCCAGCCATGTTTCTTCAATGAAAGGCTTGAACCTGGCCCTTGAAGGGTATGTGCGGGGCGGGTTGGGGTGAGGGTAACTGGAGATGGGGCTAGATCATCCTTGGAGCTGTATTCTCATCTTGTGCGGGGGTCTCTTCTTTGAGCCTCCCAGCGTTGGGGTGACTCTGGGGGCGGAGGTTTTCCGTGGGGGACCTCTTTCAGCAACTCTAAGAGTTAGGACACGGGAACTCAGTGTGCCTTTTCCTGGAGACCATGTCTCCGACTGAAATGGAAAACGCCTCCTCAGAGGTTCTATGCAGGGGTGCGATTCAGATACGTTAACAACCGGCTTGTGCCCTAATGATCATTAGATGCCCCCCAAAAAGAAAGAAGACCTAAAGGTAGCTTATTATTTGGCACAGTCAATGCTAAGACCACTAAAAGAGGTCCATAAAACTACGCTATGTTAAAGGGAAGAGTCTTAAGATATTAATGAAAAATTTAAATAATGCTCCAAAAAAAAACAATGTAACGTATCTGAGACACACCCATACTGTCTTCACTTGTAGTAGTATTTACTTGCATGCAACACTATGGGCTGTTTGATTTATCCTTAGGAAGTAGCAGGAGTAGGATTCCTTCCTTTAGAGGTAGACCAATTAGACAATAGTCATTTTGGTTTGATAGATTAGAAATAGCTGGGCGAATTGCCCTCTCTGCATACTTTATGTTCATCTTTGTAAACTACCTTTTCAATCTAATAGCAATAGTTCTGACAGTATTTCTAGCCCTTTGAACACGATCAGGAATTGCATAATTCACACATAGTACTTTGTGGGAATTGGGCATAATGAAAACGGAAAAGAATGGTGACATGTCACACAATGGTTGTTTGGCACTTTCTTTCTTTTACGTTTTATGCTTTACTTTCTGGAGAAACAACAGGTTGGGGGGGGGGGGAGATGTAGTATTACATTAAAAGCAAAGTGAGGTTTAATAAATAAAAAATAAAAAATATTGCAAGCATAGTTCCTTCTAATTTTTATAGCTGTGGACAGAATGAACATCACTATGTCTCCTGAGAATATGCTGTTGTTCAGAGCACTGTTAAAAAAGAAAAAAAGGGATGCATATTTATGATTTCCACATTGGGTGGCTGCCCGGGTGCCCAGCTGCCCACCTTAGAGAATCCTGAGTTCAAGTGCAACTTTAACCACCAGTTCACTAAACTCACTAAAAAACTAGGTATTGGTTTTGCTGAACTGTTGACAACTGGCTAGATCCCACCACTGGTTCGCCCACAGTTCTGAGAGTAGAAGATTGCTGGGAGGGTGGGAGAGGAGCCCTTGTATCAACCCTCATATCCAAGCCCCTGTGCATGTGAAAGCTGAACAATGAATAAGCAAGCCAGAGAAGCATTGATGCATTTCCATTAAGGTGTTGGCGAAGAAAATTGAAAGAGCCCTGGTGGTGTGATGGGTTACCCAGTGCCCTGTGAACTGCAAAGTCAGTCTTTTAAAACACCGGCCACTCCACATGTGAAAGATGAGGCTTTCTACTCCTGTCAGCAGTAACAGTCTAGGGGACTCACAGGGACACTTCTACCGTGTCCTTTAGGGTTGCTGTGAGTTAGAATCAACTTGATGCCAGGCAGGTTTTGGTTGTAGGTGAACTTCCAGAAAAGTATACAGTTCTGTCTTGGAAGAAGTACAATCAGCCTGTTCCTTAGAAGTGAGGATGGTGAAACTTGGTCCAACGAACTTTGGATGTGTCATCAGAAAAGAGCAGCAGCCTCTTGGAAAAGACAACAAGCTTGGTAAAGGGAGAGTCAGAGGAAAAGAGGATGGCCATCAACGGGATGGATTGACACAATGATTACCAGAAGGAAGGTGCCGCAGGACTTGGCAGTGTTTTGTTCTCTTACACATAGGGTTGCTATGTACGTTAGGCTGGGCTGTTTAGAGAAGCAAAAGCAGCAACACTCAAATGTATGAGAAAGAGCTTTATATCAAGAAGTAATTTTATATCAAGAAGACAGCCCTGCCCAGTCCCACTTAAGTCCCTTGTTATAATGAAAGCTGGGGCACTCTTCAGACTCACAAAGCTGCAGCCCAATGACACAAAAAGGTGAAGCAGGATGCAGGAAGATCAGAAGCTGTTGGGTGCAGAGTCACATGGGTTCAAAGTCAGTGGAAGAATGCTGACAGTTCTCTGGTTGGGCTCTGCATTAGTTTATTGTGCTAACCTGGCTGATAAACACATGTGGGATTAATTGAAGGGCGGAGGGATAAATGGCTTAGTAAGCATCACCTTTCAAGTTCTCGGGTCCCTTGTTTTGTGATGGTTGGACCAGGGTGCAGCTGCCTTAGCAGTTCGCAGCTTCAGCATGCAAGTCTGACTTCCTGCAAGACATGCCCAAGGAGAAACCACATGGACCTACCCCGATGCAGCCCTAGTTGTGGTTAGGACTAAATGGGAATATTCAACTGGGAGGCTGACAGAGCCTGGAATGAAGGAGGGGCACAGAAGGAGAAAATGGACAGAACTATTATTTTATTTGTGCATTTAAGAGAGGATGTTCAGCAAATGAGTCAGATCCGGTCTGGGCCTGCATCCCTCTCTTCAGAGAGAGGAAAGGCAGAGGGTTGCTGTATTAGAACCAGGGGACACTAGCAATTAACGAAACTTTGGGGAGCAGGTGTGTAGATGCCGTTCTCTAGGAGACTGAGAACACTTGCTCTATTGCAGCTTTACTTTGTAAAAAATGGGGTGCTGGGCCTGGTCCTGCCTTCCAAATGCTGTGTCAGATCTAACACGGCTACAGGTATGGGATTCTTTGGGGCCAAATGCATGGCTAGCATGTGGGGAGGGACAAGCAAGATTGGCTTCCTGGAAATTACAGTGTAATGGACTCTGTAAACTCATATAAACCAAGCAGAGAAAGGGCTGGAAAGAAAGAAGGACCAGGCGAGAAAAGAAGAGGAGGCCAGAAGGTCACCTGACGCAGCAATAACCTGTACTTTGCAACTTCTTGAGGGCCAAGTGAAACAGACATTGGTGATTTGGGTGTGTGTGCGTGAGATGGAGGAAGATATCAAGGCAGAGCCACATTGGGGTTCTGAGCCACAGAACCTTTCCCATCGGCCCTGGGAGCTTGTAGTGTGGCAACTCCATTGTGCTGAAGCTCAAGGGCAGCAGAAAGGGCTTGAACTGGGGAAGACATATCATCGGACTAGCTCCTTGCTTTAATATCTTGTGTACTGGTTTCTACTTGGCAAATTTTGATCCCACCATGGACATCTGGCAATCTAGGGAGAACTGTCTGGGTGTCCTGACTAAGCGGTGGGTGCTACTGGCATCTAGTGCCCTTAATTGTATCCTCTTGTGCACAGAGGACAGTTCCACAGCCACCACAAAACCCAAAAGCGTATGCAGCCGTTGGTGCAGCTACTGGCTTCTCATCTGGAGCATAAAAGCTACAGAGAGAGAGAGAGAGAGAGAGAGAGAGAGAGAGAGAGAGAGAGAGAGAGAGAGAAAGAGAGAGAGAGAGAGAGAACTCATGGAAACACTTTGTCCAAAGGACTTTTGGGCAACATGAGCACCAGCTCCAGTGTCCTAAGACCAGCTGCCACTGCTACCAGCTAACTTGGAAAGCTATGACAAAAGGAGGTCCTAGAGAGAGGGGAAGAAAAGTGTAGAAGAAAGCACACACTCATGCAAACTACCAGGCTCCCTGGTCAAATAAAAAGGGATAGCCTTTCCACACTGTGGTTCTTATACATCTCTTGAGCCTGGAACTGAACTCCACACCACCACCACCACCTAGACATAATTCTCAGATCTATGATGTTAATAAGAACACCAAGGCATTACCACCAGTAAAGCATGATCCAAAGGGCTGTGTCTCCCCAGGGGTAAAGCTTGGTAGGCAGCAAGGTAGGGGAACCTGAGAAGAAGGGATGCAGGATTCACAAGGAGGCAGTGGTAATAGTGTTATTTTGATGTGGGGACTGCAAATGATCTCACAAATCAAAATATGCTTGAACTATTCTAAGCCAATATGCTCTGTAAATTTTCCCCAAATCAAAATACAGTTAAAAAGTCAAAAACACCCATTGATGTAGCTTATTCTGGCACACAGTGACTGCAACAGTTAAAGACTAGAAAGGATTAATTGGCTTTTCTTGGCGATAATATTGATGCAAAAAGAACTCCAGGCTTACTTCCAGGACTATGGGTGGTTTTGAACTGTCAAACTTTAGCTTAGTAGTCAGAGGCAAACTCTACCTCCCAGACACCTAAAAAAGAAATACTTGGCTCTCCATCAGGTTCTTTTCACTGAGGACAAGATATCCTGTAGTCTAGTGCCTGGTTGACCCTCAGTAAAGCTTAGATGGATGGGCATCTGATTTCAGGCCAAGGGACTGGAAGTCAATTTAGAAAATTCTTTCCTCTTTGCAGTAATTCCTAGGTAATAAGCGGTTAAGAACTCAGCTGATAAGCAAAAGGCTAGAGATTCACATCCATCCAGGGATGCCTTAGACCACTGACCTGGCATCTGCTTCCAAATTATCCACCATTGCATACCGTTTGCACCTGGGTTCCCTTTGGACTCATGGATTCAACTTGTTGGCAACAATTTCTCCTAGTAGTGTGTTGTTTTATCCTAGACTCTGATAGATGCAGACAGAAGTGTTGGTTTCTCCAGAGAGCAAAGGCTCATAAAGGTAGACCCCAGCCCTGAGGAGACCTGGAGGGGTTAGTGTTACAGGGGCCTGGTCTCTGCCTGGACCCTCTTCTCAATGCTGTCTCTGTGAACTCTTATAGCCCTTTTCACTGCTTTTCCCCATTGGATGCCAACCATTCATCAACTCCACTTGGTAATTCTGGCTCTGTATGACCTCAGAGCCACATTTTAATAGATGAATAGGTGGTTTGGGCCTGGGATTCATAATTTGAGACCACCAGTCACTCCTCGGGAGAAAGATGGATCTGCCTACTGACGTAAACAGTTACATTCTTGAAAACTTACGGGAGTGGTTGGTTCTACCCTGTGCTATAGGTTTGTTTTGAACCGCAGACCAATAATTACTGCACCTCTGGTCTCTTAACCTTATGAAGTACGTATAATAATTATACCCATTTGACAGAGGTGGAGGCTGAGACCCTGGACAAGGTCTCATCATTGCTTTCAGTTTTCAGCTTAGATTTCACCTCAGCAGTGAGGTTTCCTGGAGCCCTGCCCCAAAGACATCATCCTGCTTCAACCCTTGTCTCCTGGCTATTGAGTTGGTTCCACCTACCAGCAACCACTGTGGGACAGTGTAGAACAGCCCCAGTGGTTTTCTGAGATTGTAACTGGGGTGGAAAGTGTCTTTTCTCCTCAGAGGGGCAGGTGGATTTGAACTGCTGACCCTGCACTAAGCAGCCCAACTTGTGAGCCACGTGGTCACCACGGTTCCTTTATTGTGGAGCTAACCCCAGAAGTGCCTAAACTGTCATCATCCCCACATACATTGGGGAATAAACAGTAGTGATTCACAACTCTTCAGTCTTAGGTCACCAGGCCTTTTCTCCAAGCCCATCTTAGTCTGATGTTCCCCTGAAAAAAGATAATGGGTAGTTTGTTTGTGGGTGGCTTGACAGCCCCCTCAGGAACTTCATCTACTGGAGCTGGCCAATGAGGATAGCCTTTCATCTTGGCGAAGATGAGGAGGTCTCCAGGTTTGAAATCGCTTGCCATGTTTGGGGGGGAGGGGGGGACTGCAGGGGTCCGGAGCCCAGAGAGCAGCCACAAAGGGTAGATGGACATAGAGGCGGGGCCAGGCTGAAGGAGGCAATGCCTCAGGGCTTCCAACACGCCCACAAGCGGGTGCTGGAGGGGGGTTGCGCACACCCCGGGGGGCCGGAGGAGGGGCCCGCGGGGAGGGGGCGGGGTGAGCGTGGGAGGCAGCGAGGGGAGGGGGAGCTGCCGCCACCCCTCCCCCGGAGGCGTGGTCTCCGTGGCCCTGTAGAGGCCCCCTTCCAGGCTCCACCGTGATGTGCAGGAGCACCCGAGCAGGGATGCTCCCTGCTGTGGCCCCTAGCCCTTGTGGCCCAGTCCCTCCTCAGGCTTCATTCCTGCCACCTTAGCGCCCCTCCCACCCCAAGGAAGGGGCGCAGAGATGGGAAGCCTTAGCGCACCCCCTGCCCCTCGCAGGACGCCCTCCCCGCCAACCTCCACCACCAGCTTCCCAGTGCTGGGGGCCCCGCCCCTGGGCCTGGCAAGGCTGTGGCCCCTTCCCTGCTGCTGCCAGCAGCTAGGCCACCGAGGGGCGTCTGGCCTGATGCTCCCCAGAAACCCGCTCAGCATCATAGTCTGAGCAAGGCTCCACTGGCAGATCCAGGACACAGGTGGGGCATTGGTCAGGAATCAAACCCTGGTCTCCTGTACAGAAGTGTAGGACTGCACCCTTTAACCACCAAGACTTCCTTTATAGCTCCCAAGAAATGGAATATGTTTGAGGGCAGCACCTGGCTCATGGATGTCACAGAGACGGTGCTATCTTGACCTTATGTCACTTCTCTGTACTCTCTCTGACAGGCAGAGATCATCCCAGAGGCCATTTATATCTTCCAAGGAATTGAGTCACACTGAGGTTGTAGACCAAAGTTCAAGCAGCTTAACCTCTTGAGAAAATTACTATAATTTCCTCAGATCTTGGGTGATATAGTGACTGAAATGTATGAAGTGGTCATTTGTATGAAACTGATGAAGCTAAGCTGGTTCTTCCAGGGCCTCTGAAGAGAGCCGGGGCAGACTGGGCACTGGGTTTGGGAAGCATTACCCCTGAACCTGGGCCTCTCTAGAAGGGCCAGTTTGATTTTGTGGCTTGTCTGCAAGTAGAATAATGGCTGGTGGGCACAATGCATTGGGTAAGCTGCTACTTTCCCTGACACTCTTATTTATGTCAATGGTACAAGTTGAAGCCCCTAGGCAGCCTCTTGAGTCAACAGTCCAGGCTTAGCCCTCTCTTAACTTGGGTTAGAAAACTTGTCCTGGTGAAGCTGCTCTCACCAGGGTCTCTGATCTCACATGTTCTTTCTGTTCATGACCACTAACTTTCTGTAAGAGAGCAATTATAAATGTAAGCATTGAATTCCAGGGACAGTGGCAGGCCTGGCCCCACCTGCCTCATCACTGTGCTAGTGGAAATGCATACAATTCCACCAGCAGCCCATTGTAGTGGTGGTTCTCTTTAGTCATTTTTCAGTGAAGAAACTGAGTCCTGCAAGTAGATGCTATTTGAAGATTGGATCAGAATAAAGCCAGAATGTGAACCTAGTAATCCAGGATTTAAAGGCAAATCTTTTGAGCACCCTACCTCACGGTTTGTTCTCAAAAGCAATATTTCAGAATGAATTGAATTTTCTTTGGGTGGAGAAGTTGAGGCATTTGTCCTTCCCTTCCTTTAGTTGTCCACACTTTATGGGTACCTGCTGTACCAGACATCTCTAGGTGCCCAAAAACTCTTAAGTGGTGATCTACTAGTGAAAACATTGGTGGTTCAGCTCCACTCAGAAGTGCCTGAGTGGGAAGGCCTGGTGATCTGCTTCTGAAAAGTCAGCTCCTGACTCTCCTTGGCTCACAGTTCTACTCTGGCACACATGGGTGGCCCTGAGTCAGAGTTGATGTCACGGTGACCCAGGGTCATGTGCTCAGTGTTTTGGTGCTGGTGTTTCAGTGCTGCACAGCAAATCAATTTCTTGCTCTCCTGAAGTGGCCAATGTGGCTGGGTAAAGCCAGTAACTAGTAAACACGTAACAGTTTCTGGTGGAGACATTCTCAAAGAGCAGACAGAGTAAGGGGTTTATTTTTATGGGAGGAGACTTTACTGAGAGTGGGAAGAGACCAGAGTGGAATGAAGCAGGAGAATGTTGTGGGGAGGAGGTCCAAGTTCTAGGAAAGAGCACTTTCAAAGATCCTATGATGGGGCTGGCAGGACATAGTTGAGTGGCAGCACTGAGGATGGCCTGAGGAGAGGCCAGTGTGGGAAGTACAGACAGAGTGGAGTCCAGGAGTCATTCCATCTGTGCTGCACTGTGCTGAGGAGGTTGTAGACAGCAAGGGCATGGCAGGGCACCAGAGGGGTAGGAAGAGTGATAGCAGGAGAGGGAGGGGGCAGACAGCTTGGGCCAAGGTAATTTAAGGAGCCTCTCAAAACAAAACCAAAACAAACTTACCACTGTTGAGTTGGTCCAGAATATAGCCATTTACCGGGCAACGTAGAACTTACCTCTGTGGGTTTCTGAGAAAAGGCACCACCCCCACATGGCTTGCAGGCCCCTTAGATTCCTTGATGGCTGACAACAGGATGGCTGACAAGGATTCAGCCTTGTCACCTCACTTGCTGGCAAGTGAGTCTTCATTGAGAGTATAGAGCTCTTTCTGAAGACCATTCACTGAACACTCTGATGGGATTCAGAGCCCATGACTGCAGTTCTGGTTGTGGGTACTTGTGTGTATGTGATGTGGGGTTCAGAGTCAGCATTCTTTTCCCCATGCAATGGGATCTGGCTCTGGGAAACTTCTTCAGAAATAGATTGATTAGAAAGAAGCTCCAAGCATCTGAAAGGGGTGTTGAGAGAATGGTTTGGAAAACACAGGGACAGACTCACTCTTCAGGTCTTTCTAGGAAGATCTTTTCCAAGCCTGTGAGATCCAAAGAATGGCTGGTCCCCAGCCAGTTTATTCATATCTTGCTGTACTCAGATTCCAGACCCGGCCAGGACCTTAGGCATGTGCCTACTTTGGGCCCGAAGAAGTTCAGTGGCCATGAACCATAATAATGCACCTGGGAGAGGATCACTCCCAGAAAAAAAAATTGGGGTGGTGACATCAAAAGAACAGGGAACAGGTCCTCAGTGTCTGCAAAATACACAGTGTCCCCTAAGAACTGAAACTCACTGTCATGGAGTCTATGCCAGGATAAAGTCACCCTATAGGACAACGTGTGTTCCAAGACTGTAATCATCATTCCCCTGTGGAATGCCTGGTGTTTTTAACCACTGACCGAGCATCCCAACAACCATCCACTATGTGAGCCGGGCTCTAGGACTGGCAGTCTCCAGGGCATATCTGCCATGCCATAGCTCTGCAGAAAGTGATATGCACTTCAGAGTGGGAAGTATACCCAGGTATGGGGCAGGTTGTAGGACGATGAGTCAGGCTAGAGCTGGAGCTGGCTTCTCTATGAGCAGGATGGGGAGGTTTGGAACTGGGGCTCTGGGCAAAGCTCCCTGAAGGGGCAAATTCACCAAGATTTCAACTGGGATGCGGTGGAGTACAGGGTCAGGAGTACAGCTGATGGATCACCAGGAGGTCAGGGAAAGTAAGCCTGGAGCTGCAGACTGTAGGCATAATTGAGTGTGGGTTTGAGAGTTGAACTTGTGTTTGGCTGGAGAGGAGCTATGGTAGGTGGAAGCAATGTTCTAGAAGTAATACACTGCTTTTTTAGACCACTTACAATGTGTGAAGCACCAGGTGCTCTTCTGTGGCCTCACTTAAACTTCACAGCAACCCCATTAAAGAGATATTGCCATTGCCCACACTACACAACAGACTCTGGGGTCATTTGCCTACACCAGAGGCTTCGTTCACTTGCAAATACTGGACCATGACTACTGTATACTCTCAGGACTGGTTACAACTTCCCCTGTGGATTCCCAGGACTAATCTATGTAGGGGAATAGAAATCCTCAGGACATAGAATGAATGTCTTTAAATTATGGACTTGGTGAAGAATATTGAATAAATCATGGAGTGCTGAAAGCATGAACATTTCTCTCTAGGAAGCAGTAGAGCAGCATACTCCTTAGAAACAAGGATAATGAGACTTTGTCACATGTACCTTGCACATGTTGCCAGAAGAGACCAGTCTTTGGAGACAGACCATATGTTTGGTAAAGTATAGAGTTTCTGAAAAAGAGGACGATTATCAATGAAATGGATGAACCCAGTGATGGATACAATGGCTTACATATAGCAACAGTGATGAGGATGACTTGGCTCTGGCAGTGCTTTGTCCAGAGGTGACTATGAGTCACAACCAATTCAATGCTGTCTGACAACAAAAACCACACAGAGAATGACGTAAGGGGTCAGAGAGGTTAAGTGACTTGGCCAAGTTCACACAGTGACCAAGTAGCCCAGAGGGTTTTGCACTTAGTCCTGGCTGGGAGTTTCTTCTGTTTATAGGGTAGCAGCAGTAAAGTCTAGGATCAGCTTTCCTCACAGTTCTCATTACTGAGCCTTTTCTTCCCCAGTATCTCCTGGGAAGAGAGGGGTGTGGCATGTAGGAGGTTGGAGAAGGTCTGTGTAGGCTTTCTACTTGTGTCTGTAGAGCTGTCTCTCCTCCCTCCTTCCCATTGCAAAGAGCTAGAACAAAGCTGGCAAAGGTGAAGTCAGCAGAAAAATTTCATCCCCACCACAGACACATTCCTGGCTGAAAGATAGTAACCAGCGCTGAGACTTGCTTTACACATAGGTCTGAGCAAAGCTGTGCCATTGGCATTGCGAGACAGGCTTCTTCTGAATTCACTCTCCTTCTGGAGCCTGTTTTCTCACCATTCTAATGGGGGTGGTGATACTCAAGTTGGGCTGCCACAAACCCCAGTGCTTTGGGGACCTTCCAGGAATAGTTGGAATGGGTAAGAGTAGGGTGCTGTGGGATGTGGGGGATTGGTGGATCAAAACTCAAGTTCACTGCACTTGAGTCAATTTGACTCCTGTCCTATAGCACAGGATAGAGGTACAATCTGAGACTGTAACTTCATGGTATTATATGAGGAGCTCATATCAGGGGCTCAAGTGGGAAGACAATGATATGAAAATGATGATGCCAGGATATGTGCAAATGTGCTTGACACACTGGATGAATGTACGGATTGTATTAAGAGATGTAAGAGCCGCCCAGTAAAATAGGAAAACAAAGAAAGAAATGTTAATGCCCCAGAAATGTTTAAGGACCTCAAGAATTTTACGGTAAGTGAAATAAATCAGATTCAAAACACTCATACTGTACTACTCCATTTATGTGACTTTCTGGAGAAGGCAATACGTTAGGAACATAATTTATAAGAGTACTTGCTAGGGGCCAGGGGTATTTTATAGGATAATAGAAATTGCTCATCTTCATTACAATAGTGGGTATGCAGTTGGCCATAATATTTTAATAGTAAAACATAGAAATATTTGTTAATTTTTATAAGTATAAATCAGTGACATTCTCAGGGGATGAATAACAGAACTTCAGGTGAACAGACACATTGGATGATGTAAGATACAGCAAAATAATAATATAAATAATTTATATATTAGTATATGTAATAATATATAATATAATAAGAAGTATTCTTGGGACATAGGGTGGGGGAGAAAAAGATAAAGGGGAGCTGATATCAAATAGCTCAAGAAGAAAATGTTTTGAAACTGTGGTGGTAGCAATTATACATTTATGCTTGGTCTAATTAAATTGTGGACTTTTATAATATCTGTAAGTGCTCCCAATAAAATGATTTAAAAAATATAAGACAGAAAGTGTTACCCAACATGTAATCACTGCCCTGCCAGGGTCCCTTGAACCCGTGATATTGTCCCTAACAAATACCTGCACTAGAAGAAACTGGGTTTCCAGTCACTGCCTTGTAACTCTCAGGCTGGATTATGTGGATTTCCCAAGGTTACATTTAATATGCATATAAATTAAAAATCAGACATTTGCCTTCTAGTTATGATTTCATATTTATTGATGGGATCTGTAGTCTACAATGTGCATCTAATCTAAGCTCTGGGTTAATAACTGGGACTCAAGTTGCTTTGATCAAATCAAGTGTAATCACAGATCAGCAATCTGTGTGCCCAGACCTGTTGGAATCATTGCCATCATCCACATATATCTTTAGCCTGCCTGCTTTAGATTTAAACCTAGTCTAGTTCTGTGACCACAGAGCATGCCACCTTTCTCCCTCCTTGCCTATCCAGAAAGAGAAATGGGAGGGTGGTCTTGAGATTTTCATAGCCAGGGCAGCAACTCCAGGGACCTCTACTCTCAGATACTTCAGCCTAAGATCAAGATTGTGTGTGTGTGTGTGTGTGTGTGTGTGTGTGTGTGTGTGAATTTTTAGAAACCCCTGGCTAGAACTGACCCAGTAGTTGCTACCTCCGTGTCTGATGTGGATGTTGCTTGCAGAGCAGTTGCTTTTAATGGAAGCAACTTGGCTTACAGGCCCTCTTTAGAGTGGACTTGAAAGAGATCCGAAGAACTAATGAGGTGAGAATAGATAGGATCTAGGGGTTTTAGTGGCTGATGAGCAAAGTAGATATTTTGGTCATTCACACCATGCACAGAGATGTGTGGGTAGACTCTAGTTTGGGTTGAGAGATGGTGTCTGACCAATGGGTAGGACACGGGTACTAGACTCAAATTGCCTGAGTGTGAATATGACTGGCTCACCTACTGTGGAGCTGAGGGACTTGAGCAATTTAGTGAACATCCACAAGCATGTTCCTTGTTTGTAAAGTGAAGATTCTATATCTACATGTGGGTCTTTATAAGGATTGAAAGTGATGCATTTAGAACGAGAATTGGAAAGCTTTTCCTATAGAGGACCAGTCATTAATTATCTTAGCCTCTGAGGACCATATGGCCTCTGCTATCTGTGCCTTTGCAACTTAAACCAAACTCACTTCCATTGGGTCAGTGCTGATACTCACAGACACTATAAGGCAGGGTAGAGCTGCCCCCGTGAGTTTCTGAGACTAACTCTTTACTGGAGTACAAAGTCCCTTCTTTCTCTCTCAGAGTGCATGGTAGAACTGCTGACATTTTGCATCACAGTCAAAGACACAACCCACAATGCAACCACAGCTCATTTAAAAGCCCCCACAAGCATATGTAAATAATGGGTGTGGTTTAGTGAGTTCTGATGGTGCTTTTGGATAAACCTTGCATTGTTAATGATATAGTTTGCTGTTCCAATCCACTAGCCACTCCTTAGGTGAAAGATGAGGATGTCTGTAGGTTCCCCTAAAGATTTCTATCTCAGAATCCACACATGTTAATTAAAAAAACAACAACTGTGTTTGTGTGTGTGTCTGTGGAGTGACTGATTGAAATCTTAAATTTTGGACATAGGAATTAGAATTTCAGATACATATGTGCTACTTAATAATAGTTTTCTTTTTTAATTTCCACCCATATCCCCAGCCATTAAAAACACAAAACCCATTATTTTTGTCTTTTATGTTATATAGAAAGTCAACTGAATTTGGCCTAGGGGTTGTGACTTATCATCTCTTGATAAAAACTAATGCCTGCTAAGTGTCCGTTATCTTTTTCTTCCTCCTATTCTTTTGTTTCTGAGAGGGTCTACACTATTTGGGCCAAAATAGAGAAGACCTGGGGTGGGGGCCAGGGGGAGTAGAAGGGTGGAGAGGGTGGATGTATAATAACTGTTATCAGGAAGGGAGGGTGCTATTTGTCATGTTTTGTCCCAAAGAAACCCTACTAGCCTGATGGGAAGAACTGACAGGGAGATGCATTGTTTGGCTCTGAAGCTTTGAGCAGCTTAAAGCTTGTTGCTGAGTTGACCTTATAGCATGACCACCCTGTGTGCTTCAGACTAGAATTGTGCCCCATAGGGTTTTCAATGGCTGGTCTTTCAGAAGGTAACCACCATGTCTTCTTCCAAAGTGCTTCTAGGTAGGCTCACACTTGTAATCTAGGGCAATGGATTGCACGAATCATTACACCATTGACAGCTTCCTTCCAACAGCTAGCCCAAACCAAACCCATGGCCTTCATATCAATTTGGACTCACAGCAACCTGTTGGCCTTTCTGCTGGTTGTTTCTAGGATCTGGTCAAGGTGGATTTGACTCATAACGGCCCTATGTACAAGAGAACCATCCTCACAACTGTTGTTTTGTTTGAGCCCATTGTTGCAGCCACTGTATCACTCTATTTCAGGACAGTCCTCCTCATTTTCTGACACACTAGTTTATGAAGCCTGATGCCCTTTTCCAGGGACTGGTCTTTTTTGATAACATGTCCAAAGTACATGAAGTCTGTCCATCCTCTTTTCTAAGGAACATTCTGCCTACACTTCATCCAGGACATGTTTGTTTTTCCTTTGGGCAGTCCATGGTACTTTCTTCAATCATCCTTATTCGTTGCCCAAACTTCACATGCATATGATTTGGTTGAAAATATCATAGCTTTAGTTAGTTGTACTATACTATGGTAGTTACCTAATCTGTTGTCAATTTGTGATATAAGAATGAAGGGGTACAGTTTAGCATGTCATTCAAGTCGAGTTTGATTAACTCATTTTGAGGCACTAAGGAGATAAATATCTCACTGGATTTGGGACACACTCACTCCTTTTGAGACATACTTGCTGACAAAATACCTGGAGACAGGCTGATGACTGTTAGAGTCTCTGAGGAACCATTTGGAGGAACCAGAGCTGATGTGCTTACACTGCCACTGGATTTACAAGACCTTCCACCCACTGACCTCTGATCTTCCTGCATTCAGTGTCATTGCATGTGTTGCATGAATCTGAAGAGGACTTTATAGATTGGTATTGGACATATGAACTAATATCAGACTATGGACTTGATCAGGACTGGGCTTGGATGTTTTCTTAAGATGCAATTTTTCTTATATATAATGCTCTTTCTTAAACACGCATATATGCGTCTCCCTGGATTTGTTTCTGTAGTCTACCCCTACTAACACGTATACCTTAGTCCTCAAAGTGGCATCCTTTTCTTCAACAGTTTAAAGAGGTCTTTTGCTGCAGAGTTACCAAATGCAATGTGTTCTTTGATTTCTTGACTGCCTCTTCCATGAGCATTGGTTGTGGACCCAAGTAAAATGAATTCTTTGACAACGGCACTGTTTTATCCGTACATTATGCTGTTTTTTATTGGTTTTGTTATAAGGAATTTGGTTTTCTTTGAGTTATGGTATAAACTGAGGTTGCAGCCTTTGATTTTCATGGAAATGTGTTATAAATCTTCCTAGATTTTAGTAAGCAAGATTGATATCTTGGGAATCCATGGCATATTCAATAATCTTTGCCAATACAAGAGTTAAAATCCACCCCCCCCGCCCCCATTTTTACTTATTTATTGTACAGCTTTTACATACCCATTAGGCAATTGAAAATCCTCTGGTTGGGTCAGGTCCTCCTTATTCTGCAAAGGAATTTTTTTTGCTGCTTAACGCTTTAGAGAGGTGGTTTACATCAGATTTGCCCAGTGCAGTATTTTGTATAATCTCTTGATTTCATGACTTCTGTTTCCATGGGCATTGTGAATCCAAGTAAAAAGAAATCTTTGGCAACTTGTATACTTTCTTTCTTTCTTTATGGTGATGTTGCTTATAGGTTCAGATGTGAGATTTTTGTGGTTTTTTTGTGTGAGTTGATGTGTAATCCACACTGAAGATTGTAGGTTTAGATCTTCATCAGTAAATGCTCAAGTCCTCTATACTTTCAACAAACAAGATGTGTCATATGCATATCAAAGATTGTTAATGAGCCTCCTTCAAATTCCGATGCCTTATTTTTCTTCATATAGTCCAACTTTGGGGATTGTTTGTCCAGAATACCGATTGAATAAGTATGGTGAGAGGATACAGCCCTGATGCCCACCTTTCCTTATTTGAAATCTTATGAATCCCACTTCTGTTAGAATCACAGTCTCTTGATCCATGTATAGGTTCTGCAAGAGCACAATGAAGTGTTCTGGAGTACCCCTTTTTTTACAATGTTATCCATAGTTTTTTATGGTCCACCCAGTCTAATAGAATGGCTTTGCATAGTCAATGTAACACAAGTAAGCATCTTTCCGTTTTCTCTGCTTTGAACCAAGATCCATCTGACAGCAAATGCTAATTTCTCTCATTCCATGTCAACTTTGGAATCTGGCCTTCATTTCTAGCAGCTCAAATTGCCAAATTGCCTAAAGTTGAAACATGCAGCTTTGGGTTGTGTGGGCTCCTGTCACCACAAGTGTTGCAGCTGAGGTCCCAGATACCATAACACTCTGGTGCAGACTGCCCTACTCATTGGGTGGAAGGACACCAGGTTGCTGTGGAACCAGCCCACTTCCTGTAGCTCCAACCAGAGTAGCAGGGAACATGCTCAGCCCTCCACCATCCCCCATTCTACCGCTCAGATCATCGTACCCTCTTTTCTGCTTTTCAAACAGAGCCAGTGTTTGGGCCCAGTATATTCCTCCTTTAACAGAGAACTGAGGCCTGAGAATGGAAGCCCAGCTGACACTTGACCAAATTCACAGGCTTGGGCAGGGAGAGGTGTGACTTAGTGGAAACAAACCAGCTCAAGTGCCAGCTGGGCTGCTTCCCACTTTTGTGAGGCACTAAGCCTCTCTGCAGCTGAAAGTGGAGACGCACTACCTCCCAGAAGAAACAATTGTAGTCAGGATGGGTCAGTAGCAGGAGACAGGTGATATTCCTTCAAAGCCACACAAGGCCTGGCCTCTAACCCCCAGATCTACTGGGCGAATCGTGAGGACCATGGGGAGCCTGTCCTTTGTAAAGTGGCCAGCCCACCAGCAGTGTTTACGTGGTGAAACTTCCCATGGCCATGCAGTGGTGCTATCTCCAAGGGAGGGAGGGCCCTATAGGAGACTGCTGCCACAGGTTAATCTCTGGACCTCCAGGTGGTGAGGCAGGATCAGCTTGCAGGCAGGCTTTAAGGAAGGCCACCGTCTGTCCTGAGATTCAGCGATGTGAACATCAGGAGATGCCTGTAGTCCCATGAGCAGCCTGCCTCTAATTGGATTCAGTGAGCCAGGAGGGGACTGTCTTGGGCCTCAAGGAAGAAAATTACTGAGGAAGTTTAATGGTGGCAGAGATGAGGAGTAACCCTAAGCAGCCTATCACCTGTCCAGTGAACATCTACTACAGGGTCTCCTTACCTCTCACTTTCGCTCAAGCAGGTACAAATTTACCCCATGTTATTGTTGTGAAGTGCTCCTAAGAAGGTAACAACCCACTGTGACCTTGGGCATACCAGATCAAGACCCTGACCCACCCTGCACCATTCTCACAGTTGTGCTCATGTTTCAGCCCATGATTGCAGTCAGTGTCAGTTCATCTTGTATAAGATGTCTTCTTTTTCTCTGTCCCTCTACTTTACCAAGTGTAATGGTCTTCTCTAGGGACTGGTCTCTACTAACAACATGTCCAAAGTAGAAGAGACAAAGTCTTACTATCTTTGATTCGAAGGAGCATTCCAGCTCTACTTTTCCCAAGGCTTTTGTTTTTCTGGCAGCCCATCTCATGAATGACCAGTCTGTGACTGAAAGCCCAGGTCATCTGTATAGGACCACAGGGTAGGAAGGAAGTAGGAAAGTTGGGGAGATGGGAGTCTTAGGGGGTGCTGTGTGAACCCTTATAAGAGTGTATCTAGCATATCCAAGCAGGCGTGGTAGTGTCTTGGTTACATGTTGGGCAGTTGCATGGGTTACTAATGGCACGGTCCGTGGTTCAAAGGGCTTTCTACTCCTGTAAAGAGTTTTAGTCTCAGAAACTCACAAGGACAGTTCTACCCCCATTCTAGAGTGTTGCTGTGAGTTGGCATAAACTAGATGGCAGAGAGTGGAGGTATTTTTGAGCAAGTGTTAGGGGACTACAGCCCACCATTCACTGGTCTAAGGAAATCCTTCTATGTTGCATAACTTTGTAATCCTCTCAATCACAATTTAAACAGTTCCCATTTTACATGTGGGAAAATGGAGGCACAGAGAGGTTAAATGACTTGCTTGCAGGCTCTCTTTGCTTCTGGTGTTTCTGTAACAGAAATAGTCCCAAGTAGATAGCTATAAAGAACAGACATTTCCTTCCCACCGTTCAGGAGCTTGGAGGTCAGAACTCAGGGTTTTAGCTTCAGACAGAGGCTTTCTCTGTATGTAGTCTCTGGAATAAGATCCCGTTACATGGCATTCTTTTCAAATTGGAATTATTCTGTCCTTGTTGAGGTGTTGAAGTTTCCTATGAATTTTAGAGATTAGTTCCTTGTTGAATATGTCGTTGCCAAAAAAAAAAATGTTTGCCGTTTGTAGGTTCTCTTTGTCCTACACTGAAGAGATCTTGTCATATATCTAAGTCTCTTATTGTTAGGCGGTGCCAATCACCATTTGCTGTGTGCATGTTTTCATTTTGTTTGATAGTGCATGTATGCCATGTATTTGGGGACCCTTACAATTGTCCCTAGTTCTTCGCTGATAATCTTTCTAGTTCGAGGGTGTACACTCACATTTTTAGTCCACACCAAGATTTTATTTGTTTATTAATGAAGGAAGCAACTTTCCTGTCATTTTTCTGCAGCAAGTCCAATTTTGCCATTATCATTTGATGAAGACTATCTCTTCCCCATATAATGTGTTTTGATCCTTTGCCATAGGTGTATGTATTAACTTCTGGGCTCTGCATTCAGTTCTACTGTTCTACTTTTTCTGTGTTTTGACTTTGGGAATGGACAGAATTCACAAACGTTGCAAATTTGATAATAGATCATGCAACAAGCGTTGCTCGCTGCTTTCAAGACTTTTGACACAACATCATCATAGCTGAGTAGAACTTGTGCATAAGATTTTCAGGACGGGCATTTTTAAAACCAAACTGTAAAATTTGGCCGTTGAGGTGCCATGGAGTCACTTCTTTGTCATGGCAACTCTATGCACAACAGCACAGTCCTTTCCTTTTCCTTCACCATCCTCATAATTGTTCCCATTCTGAAGCCCTTTGTTGCAGCCATTGTGCCAATCCATCTCATTGAGGGCCTGCCTCTTTTTCCCTGCTCCTCTACTTTATTAAACATGATGTCCTTCTCCAGGGTCTGGTCTCCCCTGACAGACAACATGCTCCAACTATGTCGGACTAATTTCCTCCAGGCTAGCCTCTAAAGAGCACTCTGGCCATACTTCTCAGTAAGTAGTGCCATGGCACATAGTGGGCTATATGTCAACCTGCTAACCTCAAGATCAACAGTTCTCCTCCACCAGTTTTCCTTGAGAGAAAGATGGTACTGTGCCTTTCATGAAGGCTTACCTTGTGGAAACACAAAGGAGCACTTCTACTGTGCCTGTCATACTGAAAAAAGTTGGAACTGATCACAGTGATCTGAAAGGTACAAATGAAGGCATCTTTAAAGTACCTTGTTCTGAGAAATGAACACTGGAGGGGACACAGCAAGTGCTTCCATGGAAAGTGTAGACTGCAACGGGCAGTGCCAAATGAGCCAGGCACTCGCCTCTTTCCTCCACAGGGGCAAAGATTCTGCTGCGGCCCTGGAGACAGCGCCCTGTGCACCCCACGGCCCAGTGTTGCAGTGACTGTGGTGGATATGCATGCGGAAGGGCAGGGGAGAAAGGTTAGCCTTAGGAACCCAGCCCTGGCCTGACGCCCTCCGGATTAGTGCCTTTGGCCGTGATGCTTGTGGAACTAGGATAGTTTCTCACTCAAGATTCCATAATGAGGCTGCAAATCACTGCGCAGGCGCACTTTGCTCTGCAGCCAGGCGCTTCTGGAAGGAGGGAGGAGACCAGGATTCTTCCCTGCAACAGCCAGTGAGGCCTCGGTTGTGAGTTCCACCGCTTTGGCTTCTGCGCAGACAACCTTCCCATGGCGAGGGAAGCAGGATCTGGGGAAGGCCTTTTGGACGCCATGGGTTGTGAGGAAGCAGGCGTGGCAGTTGGCTCTTTGGAAAAGGCAAGTCCGGGGAACCCTGGGGAGCAGTTCCCTGTGAGCTGTGGCACTTCCACATTGGCAGAGCACACAGCAGCTGAGGAGAAGGTCACCGCCACCCACCTTCTGCTTCAGGAGAGTGAGTCAGGGGAGACACATAGCAGGCAGGTCGAAAAACAGGAGGAGGTGGTAGTGTTAAAGAAGTGTGTGAGTGTTGTGGAGGTAGACCTTGAGACACAGGGCTTGTTGCAGGAGCAGGAGGTGTTGGGGCATCAGGAGAAATGCAAGCAGGCCCAAACCTCACATACTCTGCCTCCCCAACCTGCATCCCAGTCAGCCCCAGCCCCCGCCTCCCCTTCGCACTCGCTCTCCAACTCGCCTCTGCCTCCTCGCCTGCACCTCAGCTGCCACTGTCAGCATAGAGTCCGCAATTGCAGCATACTAGCCGTCTCCAGGGCTCCCTGGATGAGCTGGAGACCATTCAGTTTGAGATGAATGACCTTAATGCCCAAAGTGGCAGGGCATACTTCCGTATTAGGCGGAGCCTAGTACAGAACTGCAAGACTTACATGAAACGTCGGAGTGCCCTCCTCCAAGCAATCCCAGGCTTCTGGGCAAAAGCTGTATCCTTTTCATGATGGCACCAGAGGACCTCTTAGGGGATGTGGGTGTGGGGATTGAACCTCGGGATATGTAGGAGGGTAGCATCCTAAAAGGACACGACAGAGGTGCCCATGGTCAAATTCATTTCTACCTTATAGTTCCCTTCATCCTGGGACTACTGCTGTACCTCTTGCCCCAAAGTACCTTTTGATTGGGTATGTCCAAATTTTCCAAGGACCAGATGCACTGCCCACAGGTTGTCTAAGAATAGCCACACATCTATTGCTATCAGTCTAACTACAAGGGAGACAGTTGTTATCATCACATGTGCATGCTCTTCCTACTTGTCTTTTGTCAGTTTTGTGGCTACTCCAAACCAAACTCACCATGCAGATACTGTTCTCTCCATCCCCAGACCTTCAAGATATTACCTGAGGGATGAGTTTGGATAGCAGGCGAGATGCTGTAGGAGTTTCAAAGAGAGAATCCTTTTATGAAAGGTCTGTGACTTAACTAGATCAGCGGACTCAATGTCCCTCCCCATTACCACCCTCCTTACATCACACACCAGACACCCAGACACATGGAGGTATTTGAAATCCATCTCCTGCCAAGAGCCCACACAGACATCCTTCCTCAGCCTACATATAGCTGTGGATGAGAACATAGCCCACAGAACCATTGCACTCTAGAGGGCATATGATCAATGAACGTTAGGTTGGGGGCAAATATGTCTGGTACTGTCAAGAGGTCTGGCAGACTGCATGCTTGAAACACTTGCTGCTGACCTCTTGCTCCTGTCTATTTCTTTTACTGGCTTGTCCCTCAAGGCTCCTTGACTAAAATCAGATTATGAATCACCCTCAGCTATCGACCATCATCAGTGAGAAAGACAAAGACATGCTCAGCTACCTGGTCAATGTGGAGGTTAGTCGGGGAAGGGCATGGGGAAGGACTCCTCCTTGGTGGCCCACAAGGCCACATCTTCCTAAATCGATTTTCATGCTCCCTCTCCATCACCTGGCAGGTTGAGGAGCTCATTAGTGTGCACAAATGCTGCAAGATCATGTTCTCATTTGGGAGAAACCCCTATTTCCGGCACAGAGAGATCACTAAGAAGTATGACATTAACAGCAGAGGTGAGAGGTGGCACCCTGATAGTTGGATAGTATGAAGGGTTGACCACTGAGAAACATCCTCCCCCACTTTAACCATCCTTGCCTTCCCGCTGTACAGGCTACAGTGCCACTCACTCCACCCCAGTCTTGTGGTTCAGGGACTATGAACCTGTGCCCCACTGCAACAGAAACCACGACACCAGGATTGACTTCTTTTCTTGGATCTCAGAGCACAACTTCCCAGGATCAAACAGGATTGCACAGGTAACCATACCGAATGGTTGATGCGGTTTCTCCACTGTTGTGTGCAAGGAGTCTTAGTTCATACCTAACCAGTCTTTTCCTACACCAGGAGATCAGTGAGGACCTGTGGCTCAATCCCATGCAGTCAAGCCTGAAGGAAGATAGGAGGGAGAAAGTTTATAGAGAAGATCTCGGTAAGGTTTGATAGCATTTGTGACCGGGAGGAAATCTGTAGCATCCTCAGAGTGGCTCAGTGGAATACCAGCCTAACTGACTTACTGGCTTTGGAGTCTGCATTGCCATGTGAAGTACTCTGGAGCAGGTTTGATCCCCATGCCTCTGGAGAAACAGACTCTGGTGACTCTCAGTTTGTGGTATCTTATAGGCAGGGGTTCCTTGGTATGCAGGAACATTTTCACATGCAGAGAAAAACTCCTTTCCTTCCTTCCTGTATGTACTCTTCTCTCACTAAGGATGGAAACATACTCCAGTGTCGCATCATGTTTCCCTGTCAATCAGGTGGTCAGAGAAAATAGTTTCAAATCAACATGTGCCAAGGGCTTGGTCAGAAGAGTACCTGTCTGCATATTCCATTCCGTTCATAACTGAGTATGACGGACTAGCAGAAGCAAAGGTGCCAATGCAACACCTTTAACTAGCAACCCATGCTTACCCTCCTCTACTTCTTCATGTAGTTTTCACCTCCCTCACTGCTATTCTGATCATGGGAATTTTTCTAGGCAGCATATTTGGCTATCAACAACCAGCACTCATTTTTAATACATATTGTTAAAAGACAGTACTAAAGCCTAGAGAATCAAAATTAATAAGAGCTCACATGTCATGGAAATTGATAGCTAACAAACCTCCCACATACTTTCGATGTGAACAAGACAGACCGTCAAACTACATCGAACAGCACACAGCCAGGAAGGCTCTTCATTCTAACCAAGGAAGATTCAACCTGACTCACAAGGACCTGTGAGCAAAGAAGGAAGGCAGTGTGTGGGTGGGTTTCAAAGAAGGAAGGTTATGAGGAGGTTCTGTTTTATAAGTACCTTGTTCCCACTTTATCCTTTCAAGTAGTGAGTGGAATGTAACGCAACCACTTTCTGGATGTACAAAGAATAACCTGCTATTCGTAGCTTGTTTCTTACTAATATTGTCTATTACCATGGTCAATTTTAAATCATAGTCTACCCCTACATTTTTGAATGTGTTTAAATAGTCTATTTTTCATAATTATTTTTATATACTACTGAATCTATTCAGATATTTTTTCGGTACATTCCTGAGGGGTATTGATACATACTTTTCGTGTTTTTGTTAGTTTTTCTTTCATTGGTTTTTGGTGGGGGCTGTGTACCCTCGTGACAGCAGCTTGTCCGCTGATGAGTTTGTGGAGAGTGTCAACTCTTTTCCACGAATGTTTGTTGATTATGCAGCCTCTGAAACATACATGGTACTTTATTATATCTTATTAATTTATGAGAAGTCAAAATGAACTCCTTGGCCTTCACATTGAGGATTTTTTCAAATAGGAGAACATGTGTGTTTTAAAAAATGATACCATTCCATTGAATGGTTCAATTTTATCTTAATGCATTCTCATAGTAATGTGACAGGTGACTTTTAATGCTGTTCTATCTGCAGTCATCATTATTCCTTATTTTGATATGTACATTCTCTTAAAATATTTCCCCCTTTGTTATATTGACCTTTCAAATGAGAAACATTTTTAAAAATTGCATATCCCACTATAATTTGTTTCTGCTTAGTCTTTCATTTTATTCTGTGAATTATATATGTTTTATTTGTAAAATAATATTCTCAAGATCGTGTGACAAGATTTCAACATCATTAGTTAAAAGGGAATGAAAGTCCAAACCCCTATGAATAAAGATTTCAAATTGTATAGTATAAAGAAAAATGTTAATCGGGATAGAGACATCCAGGATTCCTCATATTGTCCTTCAATGAATAGAATCTCTTAAAACAGTGGAACTAAAATATTGAGCATCTCCATATATTTTGTGTACAATTAAACTTGCTGGCATGGAGACTAATCCGAACCATAATAGTGGTATCGGACAGTGTGGAAATTTTTTTCTGTTTTGTGGAGGGGAGGCCCACCTTTTGCCACCAGAGTGTCATTGGTTTGATTTCATTCATTAACACAATATGCTGTTATGTCACTTGAAAAAAAGAAATGTACAAGCTGATGTCACAAGAAACTCTACAAATTGCTAGTGTAGAGTGGCTATGACCTGCTTAAAATATCCTGATTGGGTCGGATAACCTATGTCCTCAAAAGAACAATCTTAGTCTTGGACACTTTATGATGATCTCGGCAGCACTGGATAAATCTACCCAATGCAATGTTATTTGATCTCCTGACTGCTGCCGCCATGTACACAGATCCTTGAGAACTTCATTCTCTATTCTGTTAATCCTAATGTCTCTACTGATCAGGTTAGAAGAACTTTGCTTCTTCTGCTTTTGTGCTGTTTAAGATCTTATTGAATTGATAGTTAAGACTACCATTCCTCTGAACTCTGGTATTTGTGAACACCAGTCTAATTCCCACACCCCCACCCCAGTCATTTATTTTATTCAAAGATATTTAAAACAATATTTTGTGGAACTTTGGCAAGCAGCATTTCTCCCTTGTAGTGACATAAAGTGTTCTCTTTTTCAATATCTCATCAGAACACAAGCCCATGCAGTAATTATCTTGGTAACCAAGATCACAAGAAACAAGAAAAGGCTAATATCAGAAATCCTTGTAATTTTTGCCTTCACCTGAATAAATCTCAATAAAACCTAAAAGCTTGTGCAGCCATTCATTGGTGCAGCTAATGGCTTCTCATCTGGAGCATAAAAGCTAAAGAGAAAGAGAGAGAGAGAGAGAGAGAGAGAGAGAGAGAGAGAGAGAGAGAGAGAGAGAGAGAGAGAAATACAAAGAACTCGTGGAAACACTTTTTCCAAAGGACTGCTGGGCAACATGAGCACCAGCTGCACAGTCCTATGACCAGCTGCCACCGGTCAGAGCTATGTCACCACTCATGACTGGGCACTGTGTGGTCTCTGTGTGTGGAGTCTCAAAGCTCTTCAAATTCATGCCACTTTGGCCATGCCGTCAGTGAACCTGTCCAATAGGGTAGAACTACCTCCATGGCCTCACAGGACTGTCAGGATGCAGAGCGGCTCACCCTGGCGATGGCCTCCTCCATCACATCATGTGATGATTCTTTCTGTGTCAGAATGAGCAAAGGAGAACCGGTGCATCAGGTGGTGGTGACAGAGCAGAGTGCTGAAAGCACCGTTGATGTCCAGGAGAGCCAACTGTCATCCTGGAAGAACCACAGCCTGAATGCTCCTCAGAGATGAGGGTGGTGAAACTGAGTCTCACTCACATTGGCCAGACTGTGAGGAGTTTCCAGGCCCTGAAGAAGGACATTATTCCTGTTAGAATGGAGGGGCAGCGACACTGAGGAAGGCCCTCAGGGACATGTACAGACACGTAGGCCGCAGCAGTGGGCCCTGGCTTAAGAACCAATGTGAGGTAGCACAGGACCGGGCTGGTTTCCTTACGTCATGCAGAGGGTTGCTATGCTTTGGAACCAACTTGGCACCTAACAAGAACAGGAACACACTTTCCATAAGCACAGAGCCTCGTCTTTCTCTCATAGAGGTGCTGGTGGTTTTGAACCCCTGACTTTGTGGTTAGCAGTCCCACAAAAAAAACCCACAACGCCAGGGCTCCCTTTGATTTCATTTGTAGTTACAACATTTTGAGTAACTCCTAGAAAGCCCTTTTGATTTTTCTTCTGCTTTTCCATTAATGACAATTTTGTTCTCAAAGACATCATTCATGTTGTTTGAGAAATCAACTCGCTACAGTGTTGGGACTGAAGCACGAAGCATGTGACAAAATCACTGGTGACAAAGAAGCCAACAGTGGGTGGTACTAGCTGATTCAGAGAGACATTGTATTAAAAATCCTCACTCTTGCTGAGTGGAAGTGATGTGCTGATGATACACTGTGATTGAAAACATCACTCCAACCCATTTAGGATGACAGCTCTGACCAGAGCACATGAGGAGGTTCAATGAGTGAACTTGCACAGACCGGTGAAGTCACACAAACTGGTGGGAGAAATGTGAGCACAAGCATGCTGGCCCTGTGAATCAATGTGTGTGTGGTAAACAATGGCATGGGGATTTTTATAAAGCCATACATTTCAGCTGAAACACGGCCCACAGATTGGATAGACACACAGTTGCTGTCAGCCCTCTGACAGTGTCATTGGTGGGGTCTCCATCCCCTTCACAGGACTTGAGAGTGGGGTGGGCAGAGTCTTCTTTTGCCTTGTAGTTTTGCTGAACACACACACTCTCTCTCTCTCACTCTCTCTATCTCTGTCACACACACACACACACACACACACACACACACACACACACTGTCATCACAGTGAAAGTAAGCCTGTTGGCAGGACAATGTGGGCAAACAAGCCAGTAGGACACGTGAAATGGAGGGTGCTTTGTCACACTCAGGGCACTGGGCCTTGATACCAAAGTAATGCCGCTGGCTAATTGATCACAGGAAACACAATAGTAAAAGAGGGATTTTATCCTATAATCATTCAAAAGCAAGAGGAAAGTTGAGCCACATTCTGTCTGGGACTCCTCCCTGGGGTGACTCTGCATCCCTCAGAGAGGCACAGGTTTCTCCTTGGCTGCCTGGGGATTGAGTGAACAGCTTGAGGCTCCCCTTCTAGCCATTGCAGGTGTTCTCACCGTTGCTTAGCCTACTGCCCCCTTTTTGGAGACATATAGTATTCAGCACCCCCGGGCCCTTAAGGACATTTCTAATAATGCCCACTCTCTAGGACAGCAGTTCTCAACTTCCTCAAGCCTTGACCCTCCTATAGTGGTGACCCTAACCATAATATTCTATTATTGCTACTTCATCATTGTCATTTGTTATTACTGTTATGAATCATCATGTAAATATCTGATATGCAGGATGTCCTGTGATTGTTACAAATCGAATATAATTAGACATAATGAAAGCATTGTTATTCAACACAAAATATGTCATTATATATTGGGAAATATTTATGTTTTTTCTGATCGTCCTAGGTGACCCCTGTGTAAGGGTCATTCCACCCCTAAAGGGGTAGTAACCCACAGGATGAGAAACACTGTTTTAGATAAAGTGTTGATACCTGCTTTAGCAGCTCACTCCCACCCTCAAATGTTCCCGTGCCAGCCCACACCAAGGTTGGACTCACCCACCTTGGCAACCCTAAGGAGCCTTTGGTGTGGGAAGCCCACAGGGAGGGTTCTGCTGTGTGCTCTGGGGTCACCGTGAGTTAGAGTTGAGTTTGGTGTGCGGGTGGTCTAGAACCCCCTGCACGCTGGGTAGCGGCGTAGTCCATCACCTGTGCCACGCTCTGGTCGATAAGTTGAATGAGAGCCTGTACATGCACAGGTCATGTTTGATCTGTTGTACATAAGTTTGTTCTGAGTCAGAACTGGCTCAGTAGCATTTAGCAAAACCTTTAATTAAGCTATTATATGATACAATGGCCTGTTACAGAAATCTAGTGTATTATTTGTTCATGCTGCCTGTGTACCCTTCTCCAAACAACCAATAATACCCCTTAGGGAAAGAAAAATATCAACACACTGTGGCAGAATCCCTAATCCTTGGTAAGAAATATTGGCCTAAGTGGTTAATAAAAAGCGGAAAAGTAAAACTGAGGGAATTTGTGAAGTATTTAGTGTCTTACAAGTTGACCACAGAAATATGCATATAGATATGTATACATGCATATTTATATAGAGATGTATATTTTACACAGGTAAATTAAATTAAAATTGCCAAAAAGTGTAGTGAAATGTTTAGACGAATTTATTCTGAATAAAGGGGTGGACCTGTGGCAGAAACACAAGTAGGTGTCACCCTCTCTGTTTCATTTGTGTAAATCCCTACTCGGGCTTTATATGTTTCATTCCCGGGGTTGCTGGATTGGGGACGTAATCACCAGGATGGCCTGCTAAGCAAATCAACGTGGGGCATTTGCCCCTGGAAAGGTGTAAGAGAGGCCGGTGTGCCCACAATGCGCCTTTCAAACCCGATGCAGTTGTGGTACAGCCTTACACCCGTTGGTCTCCTTCAGTTGTAAACTATGGGGGTGTTGCTTTTCTCTTTTAAGTAGGAGGATCACTGACTGGAGAAACGCCCTCCTTAGCTCTTGCACATAAACTCACCAGTGAGGCACGATCATCTGCTGTCTCTTTATCTACACCTCAGTCACATAGACAGGGTGAAAGAGCATGGCTGGACAGAAAAGGCTTGTTCGATTCCGTACAACCACATTCTGTGTACCTAGAGACACCCACATTTGAGACTACCGATATTCAGCAGGATCCTGTAGACCTCCAAGATTGCCTGTCTTATGGAAGACCAGAAAGATACATTTGCTGCCCAGCAGAAAGTGAATGAAGCAACACCCTAGATTATTTAGCACACCTAAGAATCCCACAGCACACCCAGAGATGGCACCCAGTCAAGGGGGAAAAAGGAGTATGACACCCTGTGCGTTGACCTGACCTTTGAACCCGTGGCTAATTGTTGTAGACTCAGGAACGTATATACCTGGTCTTCTAGGGCCTGAGCCCATCCCCAAATACCCTTTACACTCAGCCTTTCTTAGCCTGAAGCAGCTGAAATGATGGGAAGAGGACCGTCGAAGTCGGCCTGGGTGGCTTCCCAGTTGTCCAGGGAGCTTCAGGGAAGGGAAGGAGAGACTTCTCTTGGACACCGGACAGAAAAGGAGGCTTTGTGTTGCATCAATTCTGAAAGGTACAAATGTGGGCATCTTTCAAGGCAGGTGGAATCTAGGCCAGTGATAAGTTGGTGTACACCGGAGGTGCCCCAAAGTACCTTGTCCTGAGAAATGAACACAGGAGGGGGCACAGCACGTGCTTCCATGGAAAGTGTGGACTGCAACGGGCAATGCCAAATGAGCTAGGCACTCGCCTCTTTCCTCCATAGGGGCAAAGATTCTGCTGCGGCCCTGGAGACAGCGCCCTCTGCACCCCACGGCCCAGTGTTGCAGTGATTGTGGTGGAATATGCATGCGGAAGGGCAGGGGAGAAGGGTTAGCCTTAGGAACCCAGCCTTGGCCTGACGCCCTCCGGATTAGTGCCTTTGGCCGTGATGCTTGTGGAACTAGGATAGTTTCTCACTCAAGATTCCATAATGAGGCTGCAAATCACTGCGCAGGCGCACTTTGCTCTGCAGCCAGGCGCTTCTCAAGGAGGGAGGAGACCAGGGTTCTTCCCTGCAACTTCCAGTGAGGCCTCGGTTGTGAGTTCCACCGCTTTGGCTTCTGCGCAGACAACCTTCCCATGGCGAGGGAAGCAGGATCTGGGGAAGGCCTTTTGGACGCCATGGGTTGTGAGGAAGCAGGCGTGGCAGTTGGCTCTTTGGAAAAGGCAAGTCCGGGGAACCCTGGGGAGCAGTTCCCTGTGAGCTGTGGCACTTCCACATTGGCAGAGCACACAGCAGCTGAGGAGAAGGTCACCGCCACCCACCTTCTGCTTCAGGAGAGTGAGTCAGGGGAGACACATAGCAGGCAGGTCGAAAAACAGGAGGAGGTGGTAGTGTTAAAGAAGTGTGTGAGTGTTGTGGAGGTAGACCTTGAGACACAGGGCTTGTTGCAGGAGCAGGAGTGGGTGGGGCATCAGGAGAAATGCAAGCAGGCCCAAACCTCACCTACTCTGCCTCCCCAACCTGCATCCCAGTCAGCCCAAGCCCCGCCTCCCCTTCACACTCGCTCTCCAACTCGCCTGCACCTCAGCTGTCACTATCAGCATAGAGTCCGCTATTGTAGCATACTAGCCGTCTCCCGGGCTCCCTGGATGAGCTGGAGACCATTCAGTTTGAGATGAATGACCTTAATGCCCAAAGTGGCAGGGCATACTTCTGTATTAGGCGGAGCCTAGTACAGAACTGCAAGACTTACATGAAACGTCGGAGTGCCCTCCTCCAAGCAATCCCAGGCTTCTGGGCAAAAGCTGTATCCTTTTCATGATGGCACAAGAGGACCTCTTATGGGATGTGGGTGTGGGGATTGAACCTCGGGATATGTAGGAGGGTCGCATCCTAAAAGGACACGACAGAGGTACCCATGGTCAAATTCATTTCTACCTTATAGTTCCCTTCGTCCTGGGACTGCTGCTGTACCTCTTGCCCCAAAGTACCTTTTGATTGGGTATGTCCAAATTTTCCAAGGACCAGATGCAGTGCCCACAGGTTGTCTAAGAATAGCCACACATCTATTGCTATCAGTCTAACTGCAAGGGGGACAGTTGTTATCATCACATGTGCATGCTCTTCCTACTTGTCTTTTGTCAGTTTTGTGGCTACTCCAAACCAAACTCACCATGCAGATACTGTTCTCTCCATCCCCAGACCTTCAAGATGTTACCTGAGGGATGAGTTTGGATAGCAGGCGAGATGATGTAGGAGTTTCAAAGAGAGAATCCTTTTATGAAAGGTCTGTGACTTAACTAGATCAGCGGACTCAATGTCCCACCCCATTACCACCCTGCTTACATCACACACCAGACACCCAGACACATGGAGGTATTTGAAATCCCTCTCCTGCCAAGAGGCCACACAGACATCCTTCCTCAGCCTACATATAGCTGTGGATGAGAACATAGCCCACAGAATCGTTTGCACTCTAGAGGGCGTAGGATGAATGAACGTTAGGTTGGGGGTCAATGTGTCTGGTATTGTCAAGAGGTCTGGCGGACTGCATGATTGAAACACTTGCTGCTGACCTCTTGCTCCTGTCTAGTTCTTTTACTGGCTTGTCCCTCAAGGCTCCTTGACTAAAATCAGATTATGAATCACCCTCAGCTATCGACCATCATCAGTGAGAAAGACAAAGACATGCTCAGCTACCTGGTCAATGTGGAGGTTAGTCGGGGAAGGGCATGGGGAAGGACTCCTCCTTGGTGGCCCACAAGGCCACATCTTTCTAAATCGATTTTCATGCTCCCTCTCCATCACCTGGCAGGTTGAGGAGCTCATTAGTGTGCACAAATGCTGCAAGATCATGTTCTCATTTGGGAGAAACCCCTATTTCCGGCACAGAGAGATCACTAAGAAGTATGACATTAACAGCAGAGGTGAGAGGTGGCACCCTGATAGATGGATAGTATGAAGGGTTGACCACTGAGAAACATCCTCCCCCACTTTCACCATCCTTGCTTTCCCGCTGTACAGGCTATAGTGCCACTCACTCCACCCCAGTCTTGTGGTTCAGGGACTATGAACCTGTGCCCCACTGCAACAGAAACCACGACACCAGGATTGACTTCTTTTCTTGGATCTCAGGGCACAACTTCCCAGGATCAAACAGGATTGCACAGGTAACCGTACCGAACGGTTGGTGCGGTTTCTCCACTGTTGTGTGCAAGGAATCTTAGTTCATACCTAACCAGTCTTTTCCTAAACCAGGTGATCAGTGAGGACCTGTGGCTCAATCCCATGCAGTCAAGCCTGAAGGAAGATAGGATGGAGAAAGTTTATAGAGAAGATTCGGTAAGGTTTGATAGCATTTGTGACCGGGAGGAAAACTGTAGTGTCCTCAGAGTGGCTCAGTGGAATACTAGCCTAACTGACTTACTGGCTTTGGAGTCTGGGTTGCCATGTCAAGTACTCTGGAGCAGGTTTGATCCCCATGCCTCTGGAGAAACAGACTCTGGTGACTCTCAGTTTGTGGTCTCTTATATTATAGGCAGGGGTTCCTTGGTATGCAGGAACATTTTCACATGCAGAGAAAATCTCCTTTCCTTCTTTCCTGTATGTACTCTTCTCTCACTTAGGATGGAAACATACTCCAGTGTCACATCATGTTTCCCTGTCAATCAGGTGGTCAGAGAAAATAGTTTCAAATCAACATGTGCCAAGGGCTTGGTCAGAAGAGTACCTGTCTGCATATTCCATTCCGTTCATAACTGAGTATGACGGACTGGCAGAAGCAAAGGTGCCAATGTAACACCTTTAACTAGCAACCCATGCTTACCCTCCTCTACTTCTTCATGTAATTTTCACCTCCCTCATTGCTATTCAGATCATGGGAATTTTTCTAGGCAGCATATTTGGCTATCAACAACCAGCACTCATTGTTAACACAGATTGTTAAAAGACAGTACTAAAGCCTAGAGAATCAAAATTAATAAGAGCTCACATGTCATGGAAATTGATAGCTAACAACCCCCCACATACACACTCACACACATGTACATAAACATGCATTCAAAATATCATTAAGTGTCTCTCCAAGACAGTAACTCTTAATTCTCTAGCAGAGTGGCCTGTATTAACATTCTTTGAAACCAAACTAAAAGAGAACATTTCAAAGTAAGTTTAATTGCTTTTTATGTGATGTGATTGAGTGGTCCCATGGATTTCTGGAACTCATCTCTTCTAGGATTCTCGGCATTTTCGAAGTTAACAAGACAGAACGTCAAATTACGTCGAACAGCACTCAGCTAGGAAGGTTCTTCATTCTTACCAAGGAAGATTCAACCTGATTCACAAGGACCTGTGAGCAAAGAAGGAAGGCTGTGTGTGGGTGGGTTTCAAAGAAGGAAGGTTATGAAGAGGTTCTGTTTTATAAGTACCTTGTTCCCACTTTATCCTTTCAAGTAGTGAGTGGAATGTAACGCAACCACTTTCTTGATGTACAAAGAAGAACCTGCAATTCGTAGCTTGTTTCTTACTAATATTGTCTATTACCATGGTCAATTTTAACTCATAGTCCACCCCTACATTTTTGAATGTGTTTAAATAGTCTATTTTTCATAATTATTTTTATATACTACTGAATCTATTCAGATATTTTTTCGGTATATTCCTGAGGGGTATTGATACATACTTTTCGTGTTTTTGTTAGTTTTTCTTTCATTGGTTTTTGGTGGGGGCTGTGTACCCTCGTGACAGCAGCTTGTCTGCTGATGAGTTTGTGGAGAGTGTCAACTCTTTTCCATGAGTGTTTGTTGATTATGCAGCCTCTGAAACATACTTGGTACTTTATTATATCTTATTAATTTATGAGAAGTCAAAATGAACTACTGGGCCTTCAGATTGAGGATTTTTTCAAATAGGAGAACATGTGTGTTTTAAAAAATGATACCATTCCATTGAATGTTTAAATTTTATCTTAATGCATTCTCATATTAATGTGACAGGTGACTTTTAATGCTGTTCTATCTGCTGTCATCATTATTCCTTATTTTGATATGTACATTCTCTTAAAATATTTCCCCCTTTGTTATATATTGGCCTTTCAAGTGAGCAACTTTAAAAAATTGCATATTCCTCTCTAATTTGTTTCTGTTTAGTCTTTCATATTATTCTGTGAATGATATATATTTTATTCGTAAAACAATATTCTCAAGAAGGAGTGACAAGATTTCAACATCATCAGTTAAAAGAGAATGAAAGAACACATCCCTTTGAAATAAGACATCACAGTGTATAGTATAAAGAAAAATGTTAGTCGGGATGGAGACATCCAGGATTCCTCGTATTGCCCTTAAATGAATAGAATATCTTAAAACAGTGGAACTAAAATATTGAGCATCTCCATATATTTTGTGTACAATCAAACTTGCTGGCATGGAGACTAATCCACCCATAATAGTGCTATCGGACAGTGTGGAAATTCTCTCTGTTTTGAGGAGGGGAGGCCCATCTTTTGCCACCAGAGTGTCATGGGTTTGATTTCATTCAGTTAACACAATATGCTGCTATGTCACTTGAAAAACAGAAAGGTACAAGCTGATGTCACAAGAAACTCTAGAAATTGCTAGTCTAGAGTGGCTATGACCTGCTTAAAATGTCCTGATTGTGTCGGATAACCTATGTCCTCAAAGGAACAATCTTAGTCTTGGACACTTTATGATGATCTAGGCAGCATTGGACAAATCTACCCAATGCAATGTTATTTGATCTCTTGACTGCTGCTTCCGTGTACACAGATCCTTGAGAACTTCATTCTCTATTCTGTTTATCCTACTGTTTATCAACTGATCAGGTTAGAAGGACTTTGCTTCTTCTGCTTTTGTACTGTTTCAGATCTTATTGAACTGATAGTTAAGACTACCATTCCTCTGAACTCTGGTATTTGTGGACACCAGTCTCATTCCCACCCCCCACCCCAGTCATTTCTTTTATTCAAAGATTTTTAAAACAATATTTTGTGGAATTTTGGCAAGCAGCATTTCTCCCTTGTAGTGACATAAAGTGTTCTCTTTCCAATATCTCATCAGATGACAAGCCCATGTTGTAATTATCTTGGTAACCAAGATCCAAGAAACAAGAAAAGGCTAATAAAAGAATTCCTTGTAATTTTTGCCTTCACCTGAATAAATCTCAATAAAACCCAAAAGCTTGTGCAGCCATTCATTGTTGAAGCTACTGGCTTCTCATCTGGAGCATAAACACTAAAGTGAGAGAGAGAGACAGAGAGAAAGAGAGAGCGAGAGAGAGAGAGAGAAAGAGAAAGAGAGAGAAAACTCATGGAAACACTTTGTCCAAAGGACTGCTGGGCAACATGAGCACCAGCTCCACAGTCCTATGACCAGCTGCCACCGGTCAGAGCTATGTCACCACTCATGACAGGGCACTGTGTGGAGTCCCAACAGCCAGCACTAATTGTTAACACAGATTGTTAAAACACAGTACTAAATCCTAGAGAATCAATATTAATAAGAGCTTACATGTCATGGAAAATTGATAGCCAACAACCCCCCCACATACACACTCACACACGTACATAAACATGCATTCAAAATATCATGATGGAACCCATCTCTTCTAGGATTCTCGGCACTTTTGATGTGAACAAGACAGACCGTCAAACGACGTCGAACAGCACACAGCCAGAAAGGCTCTTCATACTTACCAAGGAAGATTCAACCTGACTCACAAGGACCTGTGAGCAAAGAAGGAAGGCTGTGTGTGGGTGGGTTTCAAAGAAGGAAGGTTCTGAAGAGGTTCTGTTTTATAAGTACCTTGTTCCCACTTTATCCTTTCAAGTAGTGAGTGGAATGTAACGCAACCACTTTCTGGATGTACAAAGAAGAACCTGCAATTCGTATCTTGTTTCTTACTAATATTGTCTATTACCATGGTCCATTTTAACTCATAGGCCACCCCTACATTTTTGAATGTGTTTAAGTAGTCTATTTTTCATAATTATTTTAATATACTGCTGAATCTATTCAGATATTTTTTCGGTATATTCCTGAGGGGTATTGATACATACTTTTCGTGTTTTTGTTCGTTTTTCTTTCATTGGGTTTGGGTGGGGGCTTTGTACTCTGGTGACGGCAGCTTGTCTGCTGATGAGTTTGTGGAGAGTGTCAACTCTTTTCCATGGGTGTTTGTTGATTATGCAGCCTCTGAAACATACATGGTACTTTATTATATCTTATTAATTTATGAGAAGTCAAAATGAACTCCTTGGCCTTCACATTGAGGATTTTTTCCAATAGGAGAACATGTGTGTTTTAAAGAATGATACCATTCCATTGAATGTTTCAATTTTATCTTAATGCATTCTCATAGTAATGTGACAGGTGACTTTTAATGCTGTTCTGTCTGCTGTCATCATTATTCCTTATTTTTATATCTACATACTCTTAAAATATTTCCCCCTTTGTTATATTGACCTTTCAAATGTGAAACTTTTAAAAAAAATTGCATATCCCTCTATAATTTGTTTCAACGTTTTCTTTCATTTTATTCTGTGAATTATATATATTTATTATTTGTAAAATAATATTCTCAAGAACGGGTGACAAGATTTCAACATCATTAGTTAAAAGTGAATGAAAGTCCAAATCATATATAATAAGACATCACATTGTATAGTAAAAAGAGACATCCAGGATTCCTCATATTGCCCTTCAATGAATAGAATCTCTTAAACAGTGGAACTAAATATTGAGCATCTCCATATATTTTGTGTACAATCAAACTTCCTGTCATGGTCACGAATCCACACATGATAGTGCTATAAGACAGTGTGAAAATTCTTTCTCTTTTGTGTAGGGCAGGCCCTTCTTTTGCCATCAGTGTCATGGGTTTGATTTCATTCAGTTAACACAATATGCTGCTATGTCACTTGAAAAACAGAAAGGTACAAGCTGATATCACAATAAACTCTAGAAATTGCTAGTGTAGAGTGGCTATGAACTGCTTAAAATGTCCTGATTGGGTCGGATAACCTATGTTCTCAAAGGAACAATCTTAGTCTTGGACACTTTATGATGATCTAGGCAGCATTGGATAAATCTACCCAATGCAATGTTATTTGATCTCTTGACTGCTGCTTCCGTGTACACAGATCCTTGAGAACTTCATTCTCTATTCTGTTTATCCTACTGTTTATCAACTGATCAGGTTAGAAGGACTTTGCTTCTTCTGCTTTTGTACTGTTTCAGATCTTATTGAACTGATAGTTAAGACTACCATTCCTCTGAACTCTGGTATTTGTGGACACCAGTCTCATTCCCACCCCCCACCCCAGTCATTTCTTTTATTCAAAGATTTTTAAAACAATATTTTGTGGAATTTTGGCAAGCAGCATTTCTCCCTTGTAGTGACATAAAGTGTTCTCTTTCCAATATCTCATCAGATGACAAGCCCATGTTGTAATTATCTTGGTAACCAAGATCCAAGAAACAAGAAAAGGCTAATAAAAGAATTCCTTGTAATTTTTGCCTTCACCTGAATAAATCTCAATAAAACCCAAAAGCTTGTGCAGCCATTCATTGTTGAAGCTACTGGCTTCTCATCTGGAGCATAAACGCTAAAGAGAGAGAGAGAGACAGGGAGAGAGAGAGAGAGAGAGAGAGAGAGAGAGAGAGAGAGAGAGAGAGAGAGAGAGAGAGAGAGAGAGAGAGAGAGAGAACTCATGGAAACACTTTGTCCAAAGGACTGCTGGGCAACATGAGCACCAGCTCCACAGTCCTATGACCAGCTGCCACCGGTCAGAGCTATGTCACCACTCATGACAGGGCACTGTGTGGAGTCTCAACAGCCAGCACTAATTGTTAACACAGATTGTTAAAACACAGTACTAAATCCTAGAGAATCAATATTAATAAGAGCTTACATGTCATGGAAAATTGATAGCCAACAACCCCCCCACATACACACTCACACACGTACATAAACATGCATTCAAAATATCATGATGGAACCCATCTCTTCTAGGATTCTCGGCACTTTTGATGTGAACAAGACAGACCGTCAAACGACGTCGAACAGCACACAGCCAGGAAGGCTCGTCATTCTAACCAAGGAAGATTCAACCTGACTCACAAGGACCTGTGAGCAAAGAAGGAAGGCTGTGTGTGGGTGGGTTTCAAATAAGGAAGGTTCTGAAGAGGTTCTGTTTTATAAGTACCTTGTTCCCACTTTATCCTTTCAAGTAGTGAGTGGAATGTAACGCAACCACTTTCTGGATGTACAAAGAAGAACCTGCAATTCGTATCTTGTTTCTTACTAATATTGTCTATTACCATGGTCCATTTTAACTCATAGGCCACCCCTACATTTTTGAATGTGTTTAAGTAGTCTATTTTTCATAATTATTTTAATATACTGCTGAATCTATTCAGATATTTTTTCGGTATATTCCTGAGGGTATTGATACATACTTTTCGTGTTTTTGTTCGTTTTTCTTTCATTGGGTTTGGGTGGGGGCTTTGTACTCTGGTGACGACAGCTTGTCTGCTGATGAGTTTGTGGAGAGTGTCAACTCTTTTCCATGGGTGTTTGTTGATTATGCAGCCTCTGAAACATACATGGTACTTTATTATATCTTATTAATTATGAGAAGTCAAAATGAACTCCTTGGCCTTCACATTGAGGATTTTTCCAATAGGAGAACATGTGTGTTTTAAAGAATGATACCATTCCATTGAATGTTTCAATTTTATCTTAATGCATTCTCATAGTAATGTGACAGGTGACTTTTAATGCTGTCCTATCTGCTGTCATCATTATTCCTTATTTTTATATCTACATACTCTTAAAATATTTCCCCCTTTGTTATATTGACCTTTCAAATGTGAAACTTTAAAAAAAAATTTGTATATCCCTCTATAATTTGTTTCAACGTTTTCTTTCATTTTATTCTGTGAATTATATATTTTTTTTATTTGTAAAATAATATTCTCAAGAACGGGTGACAAGATTTCAACATCATTAGTTAAAAGTGAATGAAAGTCCAAATCATATATAATAAGACATCACATTGTATAGTAAAAAGAGACATCCAGGATTCCTCATATTGCCCTTCAATGAATAGAATCTCTTAAACAGTGGAACTAAATATTGAGCATCTCCATATATTTTGTGTACAATCAAACTTCCTGTCATGGTCACGAATCCACGCATGATAGTGCTATAAGACAGTGTGAAAATTCTTTCTCTTTTGTGTAGGGCAGGCCCTTCTTTTGCCACCAGTGTCATGGGTTTGATTTCATTCAGTTAACACAATATGCTGCTATGTCACTTGAAAAACAGAAAGGTACAAGCTGATGTCACAAGAAACTACAAATTGCTAGTGTAGAGTGGCTATGAACTGCTTAAAATATCCTGATTGGGGCAGATAACCTATGTTCTCAAAGGTACAATCTTAGTCTTGGACACTTTTTGATGATCTCGGCAGCACTGGATAAATCTACCCAATGCAATGTTATTTGATCTCCTGACTGCTGCTGCCATGTACACAGATCCTTGAGAACTTCATTCTCTATTCTGTTAATCCTAATGTCTCTACTGATCAGGTTAGAATGATTTTGGTTTTTCTGCTTTTGTTTTTTTCAGATCTTATGACCTGATAGTTAAGACTACCATTCCTCTGAACTCTGGTATTTGTGAACACCAGTCTCATTCCCACCCCAGTCATTTCTTTTATTCAAAGATTTTTAAAACAATATTTTGTGGAACTTTGGCAAACAGCTTTCTCCCTTGTAGTGACATAAAGTGTTCTCCTTTCCAATATCTCATCAGATGACAAGCCCATGTAGTAATTATCTTAGTAACCAAGATCACAAGAAACAAGAAAAGGCTAATATCAGAATTCCTTGTAATTTTTGCCTTCACCTGAATAAATCTCAATAAACCCTAAAAGCTTGTGCAGCCATTCATTGGTGCAGCTAATGGCTTCTCATCTGGAGCATAAAAGCTAGAGAAACACCGAGAGAGAGAGAGAGAGAGAGAGAGAGAGAGAGAGAGAGAGAGAGAGAGAGAGAGAGAGAGAGAGAATGAGAATGAGCTCATGGAAAAACTTTGTCGAAAGGACTGCTGGGCAACATGAGCACCAGCTCCACAGTCCTAAGACCAGCTGCCACCGGTCAGAGCTATGTCACCACTCATGACAGGGCACTGTGTGGTCTCGGTGTGTGGAGTCTCAAAGCTCTTCAAATTCATGCCACTTTGGCCATCCTGTCAGTGAACCTGTCCAATGGGGTAGAACTACCTCCATGGCCTCACAGGACTGTCAGGATGTGTTGCGCGTCACCCTGGCGATGGCCTCCTCCATCACATCATGTGATGATTCTTTCTGATTCAGGAAGAGCAAAAGAGCACCGGTGCATCAGGTGGTGGTGACAGAGCAGAGTGCTGAAAGCACCGTTGATGTCGAGTAAAGCCAACTGTCATCCTGGAAGAACCACAGCCTGAATGCTCCTCAGAAATGAGGGTGGTGAAACTGAGTCTCACTCACATTGGCCAGACTGTGAGGAGTTTCCAGGCCCTGAAGAAGGACATCATTCCTGTTAGAATGGAGGGACAGCGACACTGAGGAAGGCCCTCACGGACATGTACAGACACGTAGGCCGCAGCAGTGGTCTCTGGCTTAAGAACCAATGTGAGGTAGCACAGGACCAGGCTGAGTTTCCTTACGTCATGCAGAGGGTTGCTATGCCTTTGAACTAACTTGGCACCTAACAAGAAAAGGAACACACTTTCCATAAGCACAGAGCCTCGTCTTTCTCTCATAGAGGTGCTGGTGGTTTTGAACCCCTGACCTTGTGGTTAGCAGCCCCACATGGAAACCCCACAACGCCAGGGCTCCCTTTGATTTCATTTGTAGTTACAACATTTTGAGTAACTCCTAGGAAGCCCTTTTGATTTTTCTTCTGCTTTCCATTAATGACGGTTTTGTTCTCAAAGACATCATTCATGTTGTTTGAGAAATCAACTCGCCACAATGTTGGGACTGAAGCTCGGTAGCATGTGACTAAATCACTGGTGACAAAGAAGCCAACAGTGGGTGGTCCTAGCTGGTTCAGAGAGACATTGTATTTAAAATCCTACTCTAGCTGATTGGCAGTGATGTGCTGATCATACACTGTGATTGAAAACATCACTCCAACCCAGTTAGGATGACAGCTCTGACCAGAGCACATGAGGAGCTTCAATGAGTGAACTTGCACAGACTGGTGAAGTCACACAACCCTGTGGGAGGAATGTGGGCACATGCATGCTGGCCCTGTGAATCAATGTGTGTTGTGGTAAACAATGGCATGGGGATTTTTATAAAGCGATACATTTCAGCTGAAACACGGCCCACAGATTGGATAGACACACAGTTGCGGTCAGCCCTCTGACAGTGTCACTTTGTGGGGTCTCCATCCCCTTCACAGGACCTGGGAGTGGGGTGGGGGTAGTCTTGTTTTGCCTTGTAGTGATGCTGAACACACACACTCTCTCTCTGTCACACACACACACAAACACACACATACACTGTCAATCAGTGAAAGCAAGCCTGCTGGAAGGACAATGTGGGCAAACAAGCCAGTAGGACACGTGAAATGGAAGGTGGTTTGTCACACTCTGGGCACTTGGCATTGATACCAAAATAATTCCACCGGCGACTTGATCATAGGAACCACGACTGTTTAAGAGGCATTTTATCCTGTAATCATTCAAAAGCAAGAGGAAAGGAGAGCCACATTCTGTCTGGGACTCCTCCCTGGGGTGACTCTGCATCCCTCAGAGAGGCACAGGTTTCTCCTTGGCTGCCTGGGATTGGGTGAACAGCCTGAGGCTCCCCTTCTAGCCATTGCAGGTGTTCTCACAGTTGCTTAGCCTACTGCCCCCTTTTTGGAGACATAAAGTATTCAGCACCCCCGGACCCTTAAGGACATTTCTAATAATGCCCACTCTCTAGGACAGCAGTTCTCAAACTTCCTCAGGCCTTGACCCTCCTGTGGTGGTGACCCTAACCATAATAGTATATCATTGCTACTTCATCATTGTCATTTTTTATTAGGGTTAATGAATCATCATGTAAATATCTGATATGCAGGATGTACTGTAATTGTTACAAATTGAATATACTTAGACATAATTAAAGCATTGTTATTCAACACAAAATATGTAATTATATATTGTGAAATATTTATGTTTTTTCCAATCGTCCTAGGTGACACCTGTGTAAGGGTCATTCCACCCCTAGAGGGGTAGTGACCCACAGGATGAGAAACACTGTTTTAGATAAATTGTTGATACCTGCTTTAGCAGCTCACCCCCACCCTCAATTGTTCTCTTGCCACCCCACACCAAGGCTGGACTCACCCACCTTTGGAAACCCTAAGTAGCCTTTGGTGTGGGAAGCCCACAGGAAAGGTTCTGCTGTGTGCTCTGGGGTCACCGTGAGTTAGAGTTGAGTTTGGTGTGGGGGTGGTCTAGAACCCCCAGCACGCTGGATAGCAGCCTAGTCCATCACCTGTGCCACGCTCTGGTCGATAAGTTGAATGAGAGCGTGTACAGGCACAGGCCATGTTTGATCTGTTGTACATAAGTTTGTTGTGAGTCAGAACTGGCTCAGTAGCATTTAGCAAAACCTTTAATTAGGCTATAATATGATACAATGGCCAGTTACACACAACGAAATCTAGTGTATTATTTGTTCATGCTGCCTCTGTACCCTTCTCCAAACAACCAATAATACCCCTAAGGGAAAGAAAAATATCAACACACTGGCAGAATCCCTAATCCTTGGTAAGAAATATTGGCCTAAGTGGTTAATAAAAAGCGGAAAAGTAAAACTGAGGGAATTTGTGAAGTATTTAGTGTCTTACAACTTGACCACAGAAATATGCATATAGATATGTATACATGCATATTTATATAGAGATGTATATTTTACACAGGTAAATTAAATTAAAATTCCTTAAAGGTGTAGTGAAATGTTTAGACAAATTTATTCTGAATAAAGGAGTGGCCCTGCAGCAGAAACACAAGTACGTGTCACCCTCTCTGTTTCATTTGTGTAAATCCCTACTATGGCTTTATATGTTTCATTCCATGGGGTGCTAGATTAGGGACATAATCACCAGGATGGCCTGCTAAACAAATCAAAGTGGGGTATTAGACCCTGGAAAGGTGTCAGAGAGGCCTGTGTGCCCACAATGTGCCTTTCAAAACCCGATGCAATTGTGGTACAGCCTTACACCCGTTGATCTCCTTCAGTTGTAAACTGTGGGTGTGTTTCTTTTCTCTTTTAAGTAGGAGGACCACTGGCTGGAGAAACGCCCTCCTTAGCTCTTGCACATAAACTCACCAGTGAGGCACGATCATCTGCTGTCTCTTTACCTACACCTCCGTGCCATAGACAGGGTCAAAGAGCATGGCTGGACAGAAAAGGCTTGTTGGATTCCGTGCAACCACATTCTGTGTACCTAGAGACACCCACATTTGAGAATACCGACATTCAGCAGGATCCTGTAGACCTCCAAGGTTGCCTGTCTTATGGAAGACCAGAAAGATACATTTGCTGCCCAGCAGAAAGTGAATGAAGCAACACCCTAGATTATCTAGCACACCTAAGACTCCCACAGCACACCCAGAGATGGCACCCAGTCAAGGAGATAAAAAGGAGTATGACACCCTGTGCGTTGACCTGACCTTGGAGAACATGTGGCTTATTGTTGTAGACTAAGAAACGCATATGCCTGGTCTTCTAGGGCTTTAGCCCGTCCCAAATACCCTTTACACTCAGGCTTTGTTAGCCTGAAGCAGCTGAAATGATGGGAAGAGGACCTAGAGGTCGACCTGGGTGGCTTCCCAGTTGTCCAGGGAGCTTCAGGGAAGGGAAGGAGTGACTTCTCTTGCACACTGGTCAGAAAAGGAGGCTTTGTGTTGCATCAAATCTGAAAGGTACAAATGTGGGCATCTTTCAGGGCAAGTGGAATCTAGGCCAGTGATAAGCTGGTGTACACCGGAGGGGCCCCAAAGTACCTTGTCCTGAGAAATGAACACTGGAGGGGGCACAGCACGTGCTTCCATGGAAAGTGTAGACTGCAACGGGCAGTGCCAAATGAGCTAGGCACTCGCCTCTTTCCTCCACAGGGGCAAAGATTCTGCTGTGGCCCTGGAGACAGTGCCCTGTGCACCCCACGGCCCAGTGTTGCAGTGACTGTGGTGGATATGCATGCAGAAGGGCAGGGTAGAAGGGTTAGCCTTAGGAAACCAGCCCTGACCTGATGCCCTTCTGATTAGTGCCTTTGGCCGTGATGCTTGTGGAACTAGGATAGGTTCTCACTCAAGGTTCCATAATGAGGCTGCAAATCACTGCGCAGGCGCACTTTGCTCTGCAACCAGGCGCTTCTGGAAGGAGGGAGGAGACCAGGGTTCTTCCCTGCAACTGCCAGTGAGGCCTCGGTTGTGAGTTCCACCACCGCTTTGGCTTCTGCGCAGACAACCTTCCCATGGCGAGAGAAGCAGGATCTGGGGAAGGCCTTTTGGACGCCATGGGTTGTGAGGAAGCAGGCGTGGCAGTTGGCTCTTTGGAAAAGGCAAGTCCGGAAAACCCTGGGGAGCAGTTCCCTGTGAGCTGTGGCACTTCCGCATTGGCAGAGCACACAGCAGCTGAGGAGAAGGTCACCTCCACCCCCCTTCTGCTTCAGGAGAGTGAGGCAGGGGAGGAACATAGCAGGCAGGTGGAAAAACAGGAGGAGGCCGTAGTGTTAAAGAAGGGTGTGAGTATTGTGGAGGTAGACCTTGAGACACAGGGCTTGTTGCAGAAACAGGAGGGGGTGGGGCATCAGGAGAAATGCGAGCAGGCCCCAACCTCACCTACTCTGCAGTCAGCCCCTGCCCCCGCCTCCCCCATCGCACCCGCTCCCCAACTTGCCTCTGCCAACACGCCTGCACCTCGGCTGCCACTATCCTCAGAGAGGATGCCATTGCCGGGTACCAGCCGCCTCCAGGGCTCCCTGGATGCGCTGGAGACCATTCAGTTTCAGTTGAATTACCTTAATGCCCGAAGTGGCAGGGCATACTTCCGTATGAGGCGGAGCCTGTTACAGAACTGCAAGACTTACCTGGAACGTCGGAGTGCCCTCCTCCAAGGAATCCCAGGCTTCTGGCAAAAGCTGTATCCTTTTCATGATGGCACCAGAGGACCTCTTAGAAGATGTGTGTGTGGGGATTGAACCTCGGGATATGTAGGAGGGTAGCATCCTAAAAGGACACGACAGAGGTGCCCACGGTAAAATTCATTTCTACCTTATAGTTCCCTTCATCCTGGGGCTGCTGCTGTACCTCTTGCCCCAAAGTTCCTTTTGATTGGGTATGTCCAACATTTCCAGGGACCAGATGCAGTGCCCACAGGTTGTCTAAGAATGGCCACACATCTATTGCTATCAGTCTAACTACAAGGGGGACAGTTGTTATCCTCACATGTGCATCCTCTTCCTACTTGTCTTTTGTCAGTTTTATGGCTACTCCAAACCAAACTCACCGTGCAGATACTGTTCTCTCCATCCCCAGACCTTCAAGATGTTACCAGAGGGATGAGTTTGGATAGGAGGTGAGATGCTGTAGGAGTTTCAAAGAGAGAATCCTTTTATGAACTGTCTGTGACTTAACTAGATCAGCGGACTCAATGTCCCACCACATTACCACCCTCCTTACAACACACACCAGACACCCAGACACATGGAGGTATTTGAAATCCCTCTCCTGCCAAGAGCCCACACAGACATCCTTCCTCAGCCTACATATAGCTGTGGATGAGAACATAGCCCAGAGAACCATTACATTCTAGAGGTCATATGATGAATGAATGTTAGGTTAGGGGCAAATGAGTCTGGTATTGTCAAGATGTCTGGTAGACTACATGCTCGGAACACTTGCTGCTGACCTCTTGCTCCTTTCCAGTTCTTTTACTGGCTTGTCTCGCAAGGCTCCTTGACTAAAATCAGATTATGAAACACCCTCAGCTATCGACCATCATCAGTGAGAAAGACAAAGACATGCTCAGCTACCTGGTCAATGTGGAGGTGAGTCGGGGAAGGGCATGGGGAAGGACTCCTCCTTGGTGGCCCACAAGGCCACATCTTTCTAAATCGATTTTCATGCTCCCTCTCCATCACCTGGCAGGTTGAGGAGCTCATTAGTGTGCACAAATGCTGCAAGATCATGTTTTCATTTCAGAGAAACCCCTATTTTCGGAATAGAGAGTTCACTAAGAAGTATGACATTAACAGCACTGGTGAGAGGTGGCACCCTGATGGATGGATAGTATGAAGGGTTGACCACTGAGAAACATCCTGCACCACTTTATCCATCCTTGCCTTCCCCCTGTACAGGCTCTAGTGCCACTAAATCCACTCCAGTCTTGTGGATCAGGGACTATGAACCTGTGCCCCACTGCAACAGACACCATGACACCAGGATTGACTTCTTTTCTTGGATCTCAGAGCACAGCTGCCCAGGATCAAACAGGATTGCACAGGTAACAATAACGAACGGTTGGTGCGGTTTCTCCACTGTTGTGTGCAAGGAGTCTTAGTTCATACCTAACCACTCTTTTCCTACACCAGGTGATCAGTGAGGACCTGTGGCTCAATCCCATGCAGTCAAACCTGAAGGAAGATAGGACAGAGAAAGTTTATAGAGAAAGTCTCGGTAAGATTTGATAGCATCTGTGACCGGGAGCAATACTGTCAGCGTCCTATGAGGGGCTCAGTGGAATAATAGCCTAACTGACTTACTGGCTTTGGAGTCTGTTTTGCCATGTCAAGTAATCCGTAGCAGGTTTGATCCCCATGCCTCTAGAGAAACAGACTCTGGTGACTCCCAGTTTGTGGTATCTTATAGGCAGGGGTTCCTTGTTATGCAGGAACATTTTCACATGCAGAGAAAAACTCCTTTCCTTCCTTCCTTATGTACTCTTCTCTCACTTAGGATGGAAACATACTCCAGTGTCACATCATGTTTCCTTGTCAATCAGGTGGTCAGAGAAAATAGTTTCAAATCAACATGTGCCAAGGGCTTTGTCAGAAGAGTACCTGTCTGTATATTCCATTCCGTTCATAACTGAGTATGACGGACTAGCAGAAGCAAAGGTGCCAATGCAACACCTTTAACTAGCAACCCATGCTTACCCTCCTCTACTTCTTCATGTAGTTTTCACCTCCTTCACTGCTATTCTGATCATGGTAATTTTTCTAGGCAGCTTATTTGGCTATCAACAGCCAGCACTAATTGTTAACACAGATTGTAAAAAGACAGTACTAATCCTAGTGAATCAATATTAATAAGAGCTCACGTGTCATGGAAAATTGATAGCTAACAACCCCCCCATACACATCACACACATGTACATAAACATGCATTCAAAATATCATTAAGTGTCTCTCCAAGACAGTAACTCTTAATTCTCTAGCAGAGTGGCAGGTATTCACAGTCTTTGAAACCAAATGAAGAGATAACGTTTTAAAGTAAGTTTAATTGCTTTTTATGTGATGTGATTGAGTGGTCATGGTTTTCTGGAACCCATCTCTTCTAGGATTCTCGGCACTTTCGATGTGAACAAGACAGACTGTCAAACTACGTCGAACAGCACTCAGCCAGGAAGGTTCTTCATTCTTACCAAGGAAGATTCAACCTGACTCACAAGGACCTGTGAGCAAAGAAGGAAGGCTGTGTGTGGGTGGGTTTCAAAGAAGGAAGGTTCTGAAGAGGTTCTGTTTTATAAGTACCTTGTTCCCACTTTATCCTTTCAAGTAGTGAGTGGAATGTAACGCAACCACTTTCTGGATGTACAAAGAAGAACCTGCAATTCGTAGCTTGTTTCTTACTAATATTGTCTATTACCATGGTCCATTTTAACTCATAGGCCACCCCTACATTTTTGAATGTGTTTAAGTAGTCTAATTTTCATAATTATTTTAATATACTACTGAATCTATTCAGATATGTTTTCGGTATATTCCTGAGGGGTATTGATACATACTTTTTGTGTTTTTTTTTTTCGTTTTTCTTTCATTGGTTTTTGGTGGTGGCTTTGTACTCTGTTGACGGCAGCTTGTCTGCTGATGAGTTTGTGCAGACTGTCAACTCTTTTCCATGAGTGTTTGTTGATAATGCAGCCTCTGAAACATACATGGTACTTTATTATATCTTATTAATTTATGAGAAGTCAAAATGAACTCCTTGGCCTTCAGATTGAGGATTTTTTTTCCAATAGGAGAACATGTGTGTTTTAAAGAATGATACCATTCCATTGAATGTTTAATTTTATCTTTTTTTTTAACATTTTACAGAGATCGTTTATTGCAGATTTCCCTGATACAATGTAATTCCTTTTATTTCCTGATTAGCATTTCCACGGACTCCATTGTGGAGTAAAATGAAATCCTGATGACTTCAATCTCTTTCCTGTGCTTTTATCGCTTATTGATTGATCCAGTTGTGGGGATTTTTGTGTTCTTGAGGTGTAACCCATATTGAAGACTGTAGTCATTGATATTTACCAAAAAATATTAAAGTTCCTCTTAGCTCTCAGCAAGCACAGTCATATCATCTGCTGATCTTTTTTTTAACAATTTTTTGGGGCTCATACAATTCTTATCACAGTTCATACATATACATACATCAATTGTATAAAGCACATCTGTACAGTCTTTGCCCTAATCATTTTTTTCTCCTCTTTTCTTTTTTTACATTTTATTAGGGACTCATACAACTCTTATCACAATCCATACATATACATACATCAATTGTATAAAGCACATTCATACATTCCCTGCCCCAATCATTCTCAAGGCATTTGCTCTCCACTTAAGCCCCTTGCATCAGGTCCTCTTTTTTTCCCCCTCCCTCCCCGTTCTCCCCTCCCTCATGTGCCCTTGGTAATTTATACATCGTTATTTTGTCATATCTTGCCCTATCCGGAGTCTCCCTTCCCCTCTTCTCTGCTGTCCCTCTCCCAGGGAAGAGGTCACATGTGGATCCTTGTAATCAGTTCCCCCTTTCCAACCCACTCACCCTCCACTCTCCCAGCATCGTCCCTCACACCCTTGGTCCTGAAGGTATCATCCACCCTGGAGTCCCTGTACCTCCAGCCCTCTTATGTACCAGTGTACAGCCTCTGTCTTATCCAGCCCTGCAAGGTAGAATTCGGATCATGGTAGTTGGGGGGAGGAAGCATTAAGGATCTGGGGGAGAGCTGGGGGGAGGAAGCATTAAGGATCTGGGGGAAAGCTGTGTTCTTCATCGGTACTACCTCGCACCCTAATTAACCCATCTCCTCTCCTAAACCCCTCTATGACGGGATCTCCATTGGCCGACACTTGGGCCTTGGGTCTCCACTCTGCACTTCCCCCTTCATTTAATATGGTATATATATACATATACATATATACATATACACACATATGCACCTACATACACACACTTATATCTTTCTTTTTTTGCATGATGCCTTATACCTGGTACCTTGGCACCTCGTGATCGCCCTTGCCGGTGTGCTTCTTCCATGTGGGATTTGTTGCTTCTGAGCTAGATGGCCGCTTGTTCACCTTCAAGCCTTTAAGACCCCAGACACTATCTCTTTTGATAGCCGGGCACCATCAGCTTTCTTCACCACATTTGCTTATGCACCCATTTGTCTTCAGCGATCCTATCATGGAGGTGTGCAGTCAATGTTATGATTTTTTGTTCTTTGATGCCTGATAACTGATCCCTTCGGGAACTCGTGATCACACAGGCTGCTGTGTTCTTCCATTTGGGCTTTGTTGCTTCTGAGCTAGATGGCCGCTTGTTTATCTACAAGCCTTTAAGACCCCAGTCACTATCTCTTTTGATAGCCGGGCACCATCAGCTTTCTTCACCACATTTCCTTTTTCACCCACTTTGGCTCCAGCCGTTGTGTTGGGAGAGTGAGCATCATAGAATTCCAATTTAATGAAAGAAGGTATTAATGCATTGAGGGAGTGTTTGAGTAGAGGCCCAAGGTCCTTCCGCCACCTTAATACTTGACCTATAAATATAGACACATAGATCTATTTCCCCATCCTCCTATATATATTTGCATGTACATGTCTTTGTCTAGACCTCCATGAATGCCCTTTGACTCCTTGCTCTTTCCTCCATCTCCCTTGACTTTCCTCCTGCCCTACTACCATGCTTCGTCGCCACCTGGGCTAGAGTATACCTCTTCTTTAAGCAACCTTACCCTTGATCATTTCCCACCAGGCCTGCCACTCCCCCTTCTCTACAATTTGGGGTCCCATGTTTTTCCCTTGTCCCTGGGTTTGTTAACACCACTTCCTTAGCCCCCCTTACCCCCCCCACCCCAGGTCCCCCCGGAACTGTCAGTTCTGTTGTTTTTCCTCCAGATAGTTCATCCAGCCTGTCCTTTCAGACAGACCTGTGGAGACACTAACATGCACGAAAACAAGACAGAGGAAAACAAAGCAACAGTATGCAACCAGACAACAAAACAACAAAAACAAATCACTGACAAAGAACAGAAAAAAACAGTTCACAAGAGAAAAGCTTGTAGTTAGTTCAGGGATCGTTTGCTGGCCCTTAGGAGTGTTTTCCAGTCCAGTCTGTTGGGGCACCACGCCCTGGCCCCAAAGTCCACTCTCAGCATTTCCTGGGGACCTTGCCACTCCATTCCCTTGCTGTTCTGCTGCACTACCCCAGTGCTTTGCCTCGGTGTGCTGGGATCAGGTCAGGTGCAATTCCCACACTGTGTCTCTGGTGCAGTCCCCTGAATCGCCCTTAGTCACTGATTGGCATCATTTCTCAGGCCAGCCATGTTGTTCTCTCTGTGGACTGGCTGCTCTACTCAGGAATATCATCATCAGGGCCTGGTGGGCCAGGCTGTGCTCCACTCTCTCCTCCTGCCCCTTCATCTTCTCCCGTGTGCTCTGACCACATATGTTCATCTCACGGAGCTGCAGAGTCAATGTTGTCCTTTGGAACAAATTCTTTTTGGGGGAGGGGCAGGAATGCACTTAATTTTTGGTGCTGGGGCCAGCCTCCCAGACCTCTCCACTGGTTCCCTACTCCACACCTGGATATTGCATTCACACCTTGTGACACTGGATTGAAGTCTGGTCCCACTTTCCCTGTGGAGATATAAACAATACCCTCCCCTTGGGTGGATTAATGCCCCATGCCCCCCCTACCCTTTTCTTCCTTGTATTCATCCTTTTGTTTTCCCTTCCCCCCCTCTCCACCATTGTCTACCATGTGCATCCCTGGTTTTGTTCTGGTCTCTGCCATACTACACAGTCTTCACCCCAAAAATGTTTGTATACAGTAGCTTTTTCCCCTATGCCACTTTTGCATTTTAAAAAGTTTTTTTAATACTTACCAAAGTGGGCTCATGTTGTACTTGTCCTTTTGTGCCTGACTTACTTCGCTTAGCATGATTTCCTCCAGTTCTTCCCATGCCTCTATGTGCCTCATACGTTCATCACTGCTTTTTAGTGATGCCTAGTACTCCGTTGTATTTATATACCAGATTTTTAATCCAATCATCAGTTGATAGGAATTTGGGTTGCTTCCAACTCCTTGCAATTGTGAACTGTGCCGTAATGAACATTGCAGCACAGATGTCTGGTCTTGGCTTGTTTCTTGCCTCTTCTGGGTATATGCCCAGTAGGGGGATTGCTGGGTCATATGGTAACTCTATTTCCATCTGTTTTAGGTATCGCCAGATTGATTTTCATAGTGGCTGTATGTACTTACAGGCCCAACAGAAGTGGATGAGAGTTCTTGTCTCCCCACAGCCCCTCTAACACTTGGTGCTTTCTGATTTTTTGAATTGGGCTACCTTTGAGGGTGCCAGGTGGTACCTCATTGTTGTTTTAATTTGCATTTCTCTTATGGCTAAAGATCGGGAACATTTTCTCATATGTTTGTTGGCCATTCGGATTTCTGTCCCTGTAAAATTTCTGTTCAAGTCCTTTGCCCACCTTTCAAGTGGGCTTTTGGTTTTTTTCTTTTTGGAAGCTAGCAGAGTATTGTAGATTTTAGTAATAAGGCCTTTGTCTGATGTGTCATTGCTAAAGATGTTTTCCCAGTCTGTGGACTCTCTTATTACTCTCTTGGTGAATTCTTTAATGTACCCAAGTGTTTTATCTTCAGTATATCCCATTTGTCAATTTGTGCCTCCTCTGTGTTTGTGTCCTTTCCTATTTCTGATAGCCTGTGTATTCCCTGCGCCAAAGTTCTCAAGTTGGTCCCAATTCCCTCATTGATGGCCCTAATAGTTTGGGGTTTAACTTCAAGGTCTGTGATCCACCTTGAATTTATTCTTGTGCGGGGAGTGAGATAAGGGTCTTGCTTCATTTTTATGCATGTGGATATCCATTATTATATCTTATTAATTTATGAGAAGTCAAAATGAACTCCTTGGCCTTCACATTGAGGATTTTTTTCCAATAGGAGAACATGTGTGTTTTAAAAAATGATACCATTCCATTGAATGTTTCAATTTTATCTTAATGCATTCTCATAGTAATGTGACAGGTGACTTTTAATGCTGTTCTATCTGCTGTCATCATTATTCCTTATTTTGATATCTACATCCTCTTAGAATATTTCCCCCTTTGTTATATTGACCTTTCAAATGAGAAACATTTTTTAAAATTGTATATCCCTCTTTAATTTGTTTCTGCTTAGTCTTTCATTTTATTCTGTGAATTATATATGTTTTATTTGTAAAATAATATTCTCAAGATCGTGTGACAAGATTTCAACATCATTAGTTAAAAGGGAATGAAAGTCCAAACCCCTATGAAATAAGATTTCAAATTGTATAGTATAAAGAAAAATGTTAATCGGGATAGAGACATCCAGGATTCCTCATATTGTCCTTCAATGAATAGAATCTCTTAAAACAGTGGAACTAAAATATTGAGCATCTCCATATATTTTGTGTACAATCAAACTTGCTGGCATGGAGACTAATCCACCCATAATAGTGGTATCGGACAGTGTGGAAATTCTTTCTGTTTTGTGGAGGGGAGGCCCATCTTTTGCCACCAGAGTGTCATGGGTTTGATTTCATTCAGTTAACACAATATGCTGCTATGTCACTTGAAAAACAGAAAGGTACAAGCTGATGTCACAAGAAACTCTACAAATTGCTAGTGTAGAGTGGTTATGACCTGCTTAAAATGTCCTGATTGGGTTGGATAACCTCTGTCCTCAAAGGTACAATCTTAGTCTTGGACACTTTATGATGATCTCGGCAGCACTGGATAAATCTACCCAATGCAATGTTATTTGATCTCCTGACTGCTGCTGCCATGTACACAGATCCTTGAGAACTTCATTCTCTATTCTGCTTATCCTAATGTCTCTACTGATCAGGTTAGAAGGATTTTGGTTTTTCTGCTTTTGTATTTTTTCAGATCTTATGAACTGATAGTTAAGACTACCATTCCTCTGAACTCTGGTATTTGTGAACACCAGTCTCATTCACACCCCCCACCCCAGTCATTTCTTTTATTCAAAGATTTTTAAAACAGTACTTTGTGGAACTTTGGCAAGCAGCATTTCTCCCTTGTAGTGGCATAAAGTGTTCTCTTTTCCAATATCTCATCAGAAGACAAGCCCATGTAGTAATTATCTTAGTAACCAAGATCACAAGAAACAAGAAAAGGCTAATATCAGAATTCCTTGTAATTTTTGCCTTCACCGGAGTAAATCTCAATGAAACCCAAAAGCTTATGCAGCCATTGGACACTGGAGTGAAGTAACTCACATTTTAAAGACTTGGAGGAATTTTGTGTTTGGTTAAATGTTACTGAGAAAAATAGCTTATCACTCACAGATTTCAGAATGTTTTGTCACCTATGTAGGAGGACATTGATTGCTCTGAGAAGCAGAATCTTTGTGTTACTCTATACAATTTATGTTTATGTTTGAGTCAAGGTGGTCATTGGGAATGGGTTCACTTTTGAACTTGAAGAGTTAATGCCTTTTAGAAAAGTATATCAATTGTGAAGATTTTAAAATTTACTGATTGGATTGTCCTTCAAATCAGGGATAAAAGTGGTTGAGAACAATATATTTTGGGGGGTTATAGTTCTTAAAAAGGCAAGAAAATAAGGTTTATATTAACACTGATTAACTTGATTGTCATAGAGAGCATATTACTGGGCAGGGCTACATTTCCCTCCAGTGTTTATTCTATAAAGTTAGAAAATGCATTATTTGTTTTCTCACGATATCTAAATTACAAGAGTGATATTCTGTGTTGACTAGAGAAACAAACCCAGAGACACACATATTTGTATAAGATAAAGCTTTATGTAAGGAGTAATTGTATATTAAGAAAACATCCCAGTCCAGTGCAGATCAAGTCTATAAGTCAGATATTAACCCATAGGTTTCATACCAGTCTGTAAATTCCTCTGACTCTTGCAACATATGCAATGATGAAGAATGCAAGAAGTTCACAGGCCAGTTGTTGGGAAAATCTTGTGGGAAGTTTGGTTCCATTGGTGTAGCTCCATGTGACTTGTCAATAGGACTGTCTCACAGAGGGAGAGTGTGTATCCTGCTCCAGGGAGGAAGACCAGAGTTCCAAGAATCCTCAGGAGAAGGCCATGCCCACACCAAGGCCTCATTGGTTATGACCTGATTGGCAGGCTAGACTCCACCCTTTTGTAAGTTGACAGATTATGTAACTGCCACATCAAAGTGAAGAGCCTGTCTTTTAAGGAACTTAGAAATTATTTGTGATGGAAGAAAGCCTTAGGTTTACTCATCTTTGGAATCATGGCTCTGAATATACTTGCTTACTAAAGTTGTGACCGTTGATTTAGTTTAATACCAAATAATACAAATGATGTGGCAAAAAAAGAACACTCCTGGTGCATTGTTTCTGTCTTAGCTGCTAGCTGAAACATCCACAGTTTGACCCCACCAACTACTTCACAGGAAACAAGTGTAGTATTCTGTTTCCTTAAAACATAAGGTCTTGGGAAACTTCTGATGTAGTTTTACTCTGTCATATCTATAGACTTGCTATGAGTCAGAACCAACAGTATGACAAAGGTTGGTTTTGTGTGTGTTGCATAAACATTTAATTAGATATAAGTCTGCCAGTTCTAACAAATATGTGTTGAAAAGAACCCTTTGTTACATTTACTCCTCCTTTTATTTGCATAACACAGACTCAAAAACCCTCCACAGGCTCAACATGAGTTGGAGTCAATGCAATGGCTGTGGGCTTGGATTGTGTATTTTGGTAGATGAAATACTGGAATAGGAATTAGGACCTTCATATGCAAAAAAATAATCTTAATTAGAACTGTTATATTACATTAGTGTAAATTTATTTACCTAGGAAGTGGCACAGAGGTCATTCATGTGACGTTTTCTGGCTACATTCATTACCAGCCAAGGCCTATTGCCTTGGGCCAGAGGTCAGACATGCCTCCACTCTCTAACCTTCTTTACCCAATTCTGAAAACTATTCCTTCCTATGAGTATTGCCACAGACAACACTCACAGTTATGAGGGATTACTAGGAAAGTTATCAGTTCACAAGTCAATAATAGAGAACATTAAGGATACAGCCTTTTGTATACAGTAACATCTATCCTTAGCCAGGGGCCAGATATCTCTAGTCCTCAGCTTCTCAGCCATGTGGTCTGCTGGTCTCTGCTGCCATAAGCCTAGGAGACAGTGTGCGGCTCTGACACCTCCTCCTTTTCTTTGTACTATGATCTCCTTACCTCAGCCTGTGGTCTCATGTCACATGATGTCTGCTGCCTCTTTTACTTCAGGCAGGGGTTTTCAGTGTGTTTCCAGTGTGTTCTGTTGTAGCTGGTTATTCCTTGACAGTCCCAGGAATTTTTTCTCTTCCTGCTTGTGAGATAGCTCTTTTATAGCCAGGGGGAATGGCAACAAAACTGTGAGATACATTCTATTCATGTTTTACACACTCTGTTTGCATTTACAATTACTGGTGGACTTTAAAGAGAAATGCATAGAAGAACTATTTTGAGAACTCACTTCATCACAATATAATATGAATCATATTTTGTGTTTCCATTTAACTTAAGCCACCATCTACTTTAAACTTATTTTTCCTTTCCATTCAGAATGGAGGAATAAAATCTGAATTCTGTTCTATGACAAACATTAAATTATATATCACAGATTATATTAGCTGAGAAATGTGGAGAATGATTGAGTTTTGCACCTTTCCTATTTCCCTGAGTTACACCACATATAATCATGAGGCAGCATGATGGAGACAGAGACAGCATGGCCATAGACCCTGGACTAACTACTCATTACTAATTTTGAGCACAAAACTGCATGGAACCCAAGCCATGGTATTTTTAATTGCCTTATATGTTTGTTAAAGTTGCCTTATGTTTGTTAAGCAGAAGAATGGATGCACTGGAATTGTAGCTATGATTCATTGGAATGTATATATTCAGTAAATATACTGAAAGCACCATGGGCTGCCAAAAGAACGAACAGAAGTGTCTTGTAAGTAAGACAGCCAGAATGCTGGTTACAGAATGGAGAGAGTTGGCCTCATGTATTTTAGGTATTTAAAAAAAGAAAGAACCTCAACCAGACAGATGGACATAGGCTGCAATAATGGACTCAAACATAGCAATTGTGAGGATGGCATAGGGAAGGGCAGTGTTGTACAGTTGTTGAGATTGAGAACCTACTCAATGGCACCCAACAGTGGGAAAATTTAGTGAGCCAAAGAGACACTTAAAACTTGACAGAGGGCCAACCATAGAATCAGTGCTATGAATAACTAATTCTAAAATCTGTAGAAGGAGCACAAAACACTCAAGAGAGGCAAACAATCAAAGAAAAAGAGGCTTTACACTTCCAAATTTCAAAAACAACTAAAAGTGGCATTATTGATTGTGGTAGTGACTTAAAGCTATTGTTAGAGGTTTTGAGATATGTCTTGGCAAGAATACCCCGTTCATTTCATCAGAGTAAGAATCTGTTCAGTAAATGGTGCTGAGACAAGTGAATGTCCATAAGAGAGGGAATTAAGATCTATCTAAACTTCAGACTGTTTATGATTAAAAGAAGATGAATCAAAGATCTAAATTTCAGTACTAAAAGTGAAAGAAAATCCAAGAATAATGTTTGTAAACTTACTAAGGCCGTGAATTTGAAAGTTTGATCCAGGATAACATAATCCCCCTTTGATAGTACCTATAAGACTAATTTGGGGAGGAGAAAAATCTATATGTGAAATATTACGGTGTTGTAGACCCTCAAAATGTGTCCTAAATCCGAATCACTACACCACTCTGTAAAGGGTAGGTGAGTGGCAAAAACTTAGCAATTTGAAAACTCAACTGATGGGCTTGGGGCAGGGCAGGGAGGTGGAGGGGCATAAGCTATTGCTGAGGAGGTAGTGGTAGAATGGTGTCAGATATTTTGACCTCTATCCTATGTGACAGAATGGAACTGCCCCATAGGGTTTCATGTAGTCTTTGTAGGAGTGCCTACCCATGGAACAAGTGATAAATTTGAACACACCAACATTTTAGTGACCTGCCAAGAACTTATCTACTGCATCACCAAAGCATATAGAAAACTCTCATTGGTCTGACTCAATTCCAACCACATGGACACAAGCTTTTCCCTCCCAGAGGGATACACTGCAGAGGACAGCACTGAAGTTATAACTCAGGGAGAAGGGTGTGTCTGATCATAGCACACAGGAACATATAATGAGGGAAGGAGAGAGCGGAATGCATCCTGGGCCACCAAGCCCCAAGGACACAATTCCTGCTCAGAGCAGTCTGCACAGAGATGACCATAGTGCTGGCCCCACCATGAGGCAAGACATCCCTCACTAAAACCCATATTGTTTTGAGGAGCAACACTGGAGTCACAATGGGTGAAACTCTAAATGCAACGGACCAGCAAGGGGAGCAGAGAAATTAAGTCCCCAGAGAACACCAAAAATAGACTTTGGAGCTAGGGTGTGGAACCCCATTAGATTTCACTAGAAAAAACTCCTAAAGGTCAACCAACAAGCGTGGGACTATGTATGTAGATTTTTCTTTCTTTTTCTTTTATTTTTTGGTCACTGTTTTTGTTGTTGTTGTTTTGCTGTCTTGTTTTTGTGCTTATTATTGTCTCAGTATGTCTATCTAGATAAGATAGGTGGGATGAACAATTCCTGAGTGAAATCAATGGAAGCAATAGTTCCAGGGTGGAGGGGGGGAGAGGGGGGGAGTACCAGGAGAAGGGCACAGGGGAAAGGAAGTGGTGTTAACAAACCCAGGGACAAGGGAACAACAAGTGATCCAAATTGGTGATGAGATACATGTGGGAGGCCTGGTAGGGCATGATCAAGGGTAATGTAATGAAGAGTTATTGCTAAAACCCAGGTGGGTCTGGAGCATGATAGTGGGAGAGGAGGAAAGTCAAGTGAAATAGAGGAAAGAGGTGGGAGGCAAAGGGCATTTATAAGGCCTAGACAAAAACATGAACATATGCAAATATATATATGAGGATGGGGAAATAGATATACGTGCCTATATTTATAGGTTTAGTATTAAGATGGCAGAAGAACATTGGGCCTCCACTCAAGTACTCCCTAAATGCAGAAATGCTTTCTTCTATTAAATTGGCATTCTATGATGCTCACCCTCCTGACACAACCATTGAAGACAAAGTGGGTCATAGCAAATGTGGTGAAGAAAGCTGATGGTGCCCGACTATCAAAAGAGATAGTGTCTGGGGTCTTAAAGGCTTGAAGATGAACAAGCAGCTATCTAACTCAGAAGCAACAAAGCCCACATGGAAGAAGTACATCAACCGGTGTGATCACAAGGTTCTGAAGGGATCAGTTATCAGGCATCAAAGAACAAAACATTATATCATTGGTGCACACCACCATGATATCACTGAGGACAAATGGGTGCATAAGCAGATGTGGCAAAGAAAACTGATGGTGCCTGGCTATAAAAAGGTATACCATCTGGGTCTTAAAGGCTTGAAGGTAAACAAGTGGCCATCTAGCTCAGAAGCAAAAAGCTCACATGGAAGAAGCACACTAGCCTGTGTGATCATGCGGTGTCAAAGGGTGCAGGTATAAGGCATCATCAGAACAAAAAAAGGTTACCACAGTGAATAAAGGGGGAAGTGTAGAGTGGAGACCCAAAGCCCATTTGTCAGCGACTGCAGATCCCCTTGAGGAGGGGTGTAAGGAGGAGATGAGTCAGGGTGCGATGTATCACCGAAGAAGAATATAGGTTTCCTTTAGTTTCCTAAAGGCTTCCTCCCCTCTCCCCCTATCATGATCCTAATTCTATCTTGCAAGTCTGGCTAGACCAGAGGATGTACACTGGTGCAGGTAGGAGCTAGAGGCACAGGGAATCCAGGGCAGATGATACCTTCAGCACCAGGGGTGTGAGAGGTGATACTGGGAGAGTAGAGGGAGAGTGGATTGGAAATAGGGAACCAATTATAAGGAACTACATGTGACCTCCTCCCTGGGGGACAGACAACAGAAAAGTGGGTGAAGGGAGATGTCGGACAGGGAAAGATATGACAAAATAATAATATATAAATTATCAAGGGCCCATGAGGGAGGGGAGAATGGGAAGGAAGGGGAAACAAAGGGGACTTAAGTGGAGAGCAAATGCTTTGACAATGATGAGGACAATGAATGTACAGATGTGCTTTACACAATTGATGTTTGTATGGATTATGATAAGAGTTGTATGATCCCCTAATACAATGTTTAAAAAATATTTTTAAAAATAAAATGCATGGGGAGGAGGGTGTAGGATACCTGGTAAGACTTGACTGAGGGCAACATAATTGAGAGGAATTAATGAAACCTGAATGAAGGCCAAGCATGATACTGGGGCAAGAGGAAAGTAAAAGGAAATAGAGGAAAGAACTAAAAGGCAAAGGACATTTATAGAGATCTAAATACAGACATGTACATATGTAAATATATTTTCTATAACAACAGGGAAATGCGCGTATATTCATATGTGAAGTATCAAGGGAGCAGACAGACATTGGAACTCTACTCAAGTACTCCTTCAACGCAAGAACACTTTGTTCAAATCAGGGATTCTGTGATGCTCACCTTCCCAACATGATCACTGAAGACAAATGGGTGCATAGCAAATGTGGCAAAGAAAGATAATGATGCCCAGCTTTCAAAAGGTATAGCATCTTGGGTCTTGAAAACTTGAAGACAAACAAGCAGAGAAGCAACAAATCTAGCTGAGAAACAACAAAGTCCAGGTGGAAAAAGCACAGCAGCCTGTGTAATTGTGAGGTATTGATGGGATCAGGCATCAGAACAAAAAATTGTATCAATTTGAACAAAGGAGAGTGCAGAGTTGAGACCCAAAACCCATCTCTAGACAAATGGACATTCCCTTAAAGAAGGGTCACAAGGAAAAATGAGCCTGTAAGGGTACAGTATAGCACCAAGGAAATGAAGGATCTTAGCACAAGTAACTCCATTTTGATTTTGGAACTATGTTAAGTTCTTGAAACTTACCCTGTACCTACCCCCCCTCCCTTGTATAAAACCAGCATATTTTTACTAACAGGACGCTTGCTCAGTCAGCTTGCCCAACTTCTAGACGCTTGCTCAGCTAGTTTGCCCAACGCCGATCCAACTCCCAGAAAATTTTAACAATTACTTCCTTTTCTTACAATCCCTTGTGTAAGCATAGTTATCCCCCTTTTTTCCCCTGTGCCTGTCAGAAAGGGGTATAAAACCACTCACACTTCCCTCTGCGCGGGTTCAATAACTCAATGCTCTGAGTTGCTGATCCTGCCCGCAAGCTTCTCAACAAAGCCTGCTTCTAAAACTTTCTTAATTGGATCTCTGGTTCTGTTTCACGCCCAAATAAACCTTACAGGAAACATGCAACTTTCCTCTAGTTCTTTAATGCTTCCTCCCTCCAGACCATCATGATTCCAATTCTACCTTACAAACCTGGCTAGGCCAGAGCATGTAAAACCTGGAAACACAGGGAATCCATGGCAGAAATCTCCCGGGACCAATAATGAGAGTAACTATACTAGGAGGGAAAGGGGAAGGTGGGAGGAGATAGAGGGAGCTGATCACAACGATCTACATATAATCCCTTTTCTGAAGGATGGACAACAGAAAAGTGGGTGAAGAGAGACGTCTGTCAATGTAAGACATGAAAAAAATAATAGTTTATAAATTATCAAGGTTTTGTGAGGGAGGGTGAGAGAGAGGGGGCTCAAAAAATTAGCTGATGCCAAGGGCTGAAGTAGAAAGAAAATGTTTTGAAAATGATAATGGCAACACATGTACAAATATGCTTGACACAGTGGATGCGTGTATGTGATAAGTGCTGTATGAGTCCCCAATAAAACTTCTGGTTGGATTTCTCAGAGTGCTTTTGTATGTATGTGATTGATACTTCTCTTTTATTAGTTTTGATATAATATTCTCTTTCAGTGAATTAACCCTACATCTTGTATACTTCACCAACAGATAACTTAAATTTCCATGTAATCAAACCCATCAATGTGTGCTTTTGACGTATTATTAAAGGTAAGTCACAGGATAAAAAACAAAAACAACTCCCTTTGGCAGTTCACATGAAGTTACTGTGAGTGAGACCCATCTGAGAGACAAATAGCAATGCTGTGGATAATCCATTCGTGAAGAGGGTTCCTTTGTGGTGTTGAGGAGTCTGTTGCAATATATGGTGTGTTAGGGAAATATTTTGAGTTAGAAAATATTTAGGTACAAAAGCAAATGAGCAAGCACAAAAGGGTCAAAGATAGATGCCACTTGGAGAGCTCCAAAATAAGGCAAGACAGAAAGCTTTTCCTTTTAGTTGGTCCTCTGCTCTTGGTCTCATAGCTCTGAATTGTGAGAAAATAGATCCCTATTCATCCTGTTCTCATCCACACCATATGTGGTATTACAGAACGACCCACTAAGACACTCCCCTAGAAGAGACAAAATGGGCTTTATCAAAATGATAGGACACCATGAAGAAACTAAAAGAAAAACTCTACAGAGCAATAGATGCTATGCTGAAATTCTTTATCTTCAAGAGTGTCTAATATTCAAAAGTATTAAAATTATTTTAATTTTTGCAGAGGATATGGGCAAATGGGTGGTAAACATTGAAAAGATGCATGATTTAATTATAGAAATTCAAATCAAACTATAATGAGATGCCATTTCACACACTATGATTCAGAAATGCTTTAAGTTGACAAGAATGTGGAACTAGAACCCTCATACTTTTTTAATAATACATTATTACAAATACTTCAGGAAATGCTTGGTCAGTTTTTCAAAAACATAAACATGTACTTATTATTATGTCCAACTCAAAAGGTATCCAAATATCTGTACTTGGCTATTTATAGGATCATTCATATACTGACTAGCTGAATATCAATGTACACCAAGAATTAAATCAGTGAAATGTGGTATCCATATACTTCAATGGTGTGCAGAAATAAAATGAAGTACTGACGTAAGCAACAACATGAAAACAAGCTAATGCATTAAAACTGGTAGGTCCAATAAGACTTTATTTACAGGAAATGTCTAAGGAATGCAGTTCTAGAGAAGACTGTAGTGGCAAGAGGATGGGAGAAGAGGGGAAGGAGAGTACTTGTTAATAGAGCTTGGATTTCCTATCAAGGGAAGTAAAATATTGAGTAGTAGATAATGATGATAACTGCACAATCCTGTGAATATACTTAAAATCACTAAATTCTTCACATTGGACTACTTAAAGCATACAGGTTACAGAGCAAAACAATTTAAAACAATTTTTAAGAATTATTTATTTCAGGGGAAAAAGTACATTAATATATTCCTAGACTTAACAACCTCATGAACAGTTTAATAGGTGCAGAAAGAGCATGTGGATAAAGCTCGACATCTCTATGTAAACCTTGCAAAATTTTGGGCATAATAGATACATATTATCTTGTTTAAATCATTTTATTGGGGACTCTTACAGCTCTTATCTCATTCAATCCATCCATTGTGACAAGCACAATTGTACATATGTTGCTGACATCATTTTCAAAACATTTTCTTCTACTTGAGTCCCTTGGTATCAGTTCATTTTCTTCCTCCCTTATGCTCTCTCCCTCAAGAACCCTTGATAATTTGTAAATTGTTTATTTCACGTATAACACTGACTGCAGTCTCCCTTCACCCACTTTTCTGTTGTCCATCCCCCTGGGAAGGTTTTACATATAGATCATTGTGATCGGTTCCCACTTTCTCCTCCTAACTTCCCCTTTCCCTCCTGGTATCACTACTCTGCTACTCTCATTATTGGTCCTGAGGGTTTTTTTGCCCCCTGCCTTTGTTGTGTTTTGAACTCTTATCTGGTCATGCTCTCGTTTAGCTGGATTTGTAAGGTAGGTTGGGGTCATGATAGTGTGGGCAGGAAGCATTAAAGAACTAGAGGAGACTTGTATGTCTCATTAGTGCTGTGTTACACTCTGCCTGGCTCTCTCTTCCTTGTGGCCCTTCTGAAAGGGGATGTCCAACTGAATAGACATGTTATATTGAAAAACCAAAAGCCTGTAGCGAATTAAAGGATGTTCACTCTGACATTTTTTTGCTCCTCAACTTTAAATCGCAGCATTGTCTATAGATAGCACTTTGAAAATCTATTTTTATTATCAGTTTTATTATAGAGAAGCTTGGTTTTATTAATAGAGAGGAGTGAAGGACATTACAAGAGAGAAAGGTTTGTGAAGTTAGTCGGCTGTTCTCACCACCCTTCTGCAGGAAAGGCTGATGCACCATCAATGAAGAAAGAGCCACCTGGTGGACGATGAATGCTTCCACCAAGGCAAGGAAAAGATTTGTCATTGAAAGGTATACTTATTCTGGCTGTGCATTTATGTACTCCTGCTAACCACCAGAGGCTCTCGGAAAAAAATAACATATTATCCCATTCCCCACAACACTGTGTAAATACATGGCATTATTTCCCAGTCCTCCATTGGTACCTAGATGGGAAACTAATCTTCCAAATTCTCGACAAAAAGACTTCTTAAAAGGCAGTTTCTAATACATACCACAGCAGCTCATTCCCTCTCCTGCAATTTATAAAGTTTCTCCCTTAAAATTACTCCTGAAATACATAACGAATTATGAAACATCTTCATTCATTGCCCTATTTGTCAGAGTGGCTTTCTCCAGTCCAACATCATTCCCCTTTGTTTCCTACCCAGGAACCCTACAGGAACCCTACAGTTCCTACAGGAACCCTTTCTGAAGGAGACTGGCAGATTGACTTCACATATATGTTACCAGACAAATTGTGACAAAATACCTCATCATCCTAGTAGATGCATTTTTAAGATGTAGTATTTTCAACCACAAATAAAAGAACAGAAAGTATACCCAAGTATTTAGTTTAAGAAATCACTCCTGCTTTGGCATACTGCTATCTCTTTGATCAGATAGTGGTAAAGAATTTATAGCATAAATCATCAAAACTATGGGCAAAGAGCTAAACATTTCCTGGTACTTTCACATTCCATACTATCTACAATCATCAGGAAAAGTCAAAAGAATAAATCTCATGTTAAATAGCATATTAAAAATCATATCACAGAACTATCTGCTTCTACTACCTTATGAAACTCCAGAGCTCTCACAGACAACCTTTAAAGATCAACCCATTTGAATTAATATACAGAAGGCCCTTGGCACCTTTCACAGCAACCATCCAGTGCAATTGGTCCCTATCCATAACTGTAGTCAGCCCTATATTATAAAGCCTGTGTGAAGAACAGTCAACAAAGCCCTCCAGCACTTATGTAAAATCTCCCTAGGCACTAGTGCCTCGAGACTAGGTCCTGTTAAATTACTCTTTTAAAAAAGAAAATAACCCTCAAATCCAAGATGGTGGTCCCCTTCGGAGTCTGTTCCACTCCCTTGAAAAGTTGAAAGAATAAATTTGTTCCACTTTGCCTCCCTAGTCGTAATCAAGACCCCATAAGCAGTGTTAAATATGTATAACCTAAAACTGTTTTTATTATTTTTCTAGAAAACTCCCAAGGGATCTCTGTTGTTATCCCTTCAATGGTAATATTTATTTTCTATATTGTTACAGCATTAATATTTCAGACTATGATTTCTCCAGAATGAGCCTTGATACTATTCAGTCTGGCAAATTTGTAGAAGACATAACTGAAGACTTGCAACGGTATGTCAGTAAAGGTGACCAGCTTCCTAGCATTACTAACTGAAATGTGGCTCCAAGGGACCTTCCCAAATTAAACTGCAGGGCAGTTATTTTTTACCCTTTCTTGCTATCCCTTTTGTAAACTTCTTCCACACTGTGAAAAGAGCCCACTATAATCTAAAAATCATAAACAAAACCTGGGACAAAATAACAGATCCAGGCACTGAATAACCTGTCCCAAAATTGCTGGGATTTTACCCGGTTGAAACTGTGATATAATGCCAATGCCTTTGCCTGAGTGGGCCAGGTGCCCAGCATATCCACTGCAAAGCATGGAAACGGGAAACTGGAAATATATTCTCAATTGTAAATTTAGCCAAGAACCAACAACTCATTCCACATAGAAATTATTCTGCCCTTGTGGGTTTGATAAATCAAACCAACTTATTACCTTAAGCTCCCTATGCACTGACTTCACCACAACATCTACGGAGGTGCAGTGCACTACATCCACAACATTGAAAAGCCACCATTTATCTAACTCCCTATGCTGACTGTGGCACAAAAAACAAAACCATGTCCATCATGATGGCCAGAGGGTTAGCAACCACTAAAACATTATGATACATGGGCTGGCCAAAAATTCTGCCCACCCTTTCACCCTGCTTGACACAACAAATGGGGTTTTGCCAAGGTTGACTCATTTCAAGCTGCACACCTAATTGCCCTCTTGGACCACATGAGTAAACAAAAAGTGACCAGGCAAATTGTAAAACATTGCTAGAAATAACATAAAAACTAGAAGCCCAGATAGACCTGAAGGAACTCTTTCTCCATATAGAAAACCTAATAGCTCCAATTCACATCCCTTCACCCAAGGACCATTTGAATCAGTTAGCAGTCTGTATTGGACAGTTAACAGTCTGTCTCTAGAGAGACAAACCAGATTGCTAGTAATTATATATAAATATATTTATAAAGATAGATATATAATTCAAGTAATAAACCGTTAAATAATATACAGATAGATAATACAAGAAATTAAGAGTTAAAATATAAAGCAGTGAGACACTAACAGTCCTTCAAGTTTTGAGAGCTGCCAGTTGCCAGTCCCCTTTCTGTAGAGAGAGCTGGGCTATATATACCCAGGCAGCAAACAGGAAGGCAGGTCCCCAACTGTCATCAACTGTCAGTCCCCAGCTCCAGAGATGAACATTCCAATCGTGTGGGCTTAAAGGGACCTCAACTTACAGTGACACAGTACACAGGCTAGGCATCCCACAGGTAGTGTACCCCTTTAAACTGAGGCACAGAACAAGCAAGGCGAGGCTCACCGAGTCATTTATCCCTCTGCCCTTCAGTTAATCCTACTTGTGTTTATCGGCCAGGCTGGCACAGTAAACTATAGCACAGTCTGACTCGGTAGTGTGAACCTCCAGTGGTTGTTCTCACTAGGTCTTTGTCTTTTCCTTAACAAAGAAAGAATCTTCTTTTTATGTGGTACTAGAGGTATCTCTGTTTCCCCAAAAAATGTACTGGACTCTATGCTGAGTAGTATATCAGGCACCTGATAAAACACTTCTTCCAGCATAATACAGAGTTCCTGTCCCTCGTGAATCACCTTTATAGCTATAAGGCACAAGGGAGCTATTCACCAGATTCCCCTACTGATAGGTTTAACTTCAAGTATGGCACTGGGGATAGGAGTATTAAGCATTTCCCTGCATGTTAGGCAAACTTTGTCAAAAGAGTTAGCAGAAACCCTAAGTGAATTCTTCTAGAGTCCAGGTTTGCAAACCCGGATTGACTCACTAGCAGCAGCAGTCCTACAAAACAGAATAGATACTGACTTTTGAATAGGACAATAAGGGGGCATTTAGCTTCCTTTACAAGAAGACTCCTACTTTTATACCTGTAAGGCAGGGGTTGGCCATGAAATAATCTCCAAACCAAACAACAGAGCTATAAAACTGTAGCAACATAACATTTTCTATCAGGCCCTCTAAAATGGGTTATACCTTTCCGAAGCCTGGTAGTAGTAATTTTTAATTGCTTTCTCCCCTTCGATTTTAGGTCTATTCACAAAGCTATTGCCCAGGATAATCAAACTGCAATGCCAGCTCCTACTTCAAGTCCAAAATCCACACAGTCTCCTACTTCAGTCCCAGGGGCACAAGTAATAAGTCGCCCCACAACACCCAAACTATGCAGGAAGTAGCCAAAGCTGGAAGTAGTCAGATAGACATCAATACCTCTCTTACTTTTATGCTATTAGTTGGGAATAAAGAGACAATGACCCAAAGAAATGTCCACCTATATAAACACCTTGCCCAGTGATCTTTTACATGAGCAGCAAAGATATCCCTGAAGAAACATCTTGTTCATTAATCCACCTGCCTGCAGTTAACCCTGATTCCCAGAATAAATCAAATCACACATCCTACTAACAAATGTCACCCCTTTAGTAGACCTAAAAACCCTTGCTAGTCTGTACAGAGAGGGCCTTTTGACTCTGGTCAGCAGCCCCTCTGAGGTTTCCTCTAGTAAACCTGTCACCCACTGTTGTATCATAGGACGTATATTCTAATACGTGGATTTCACATGTAGTAAAACATTAAAAAGTAAAACAAAACAACAGACTAACAAGAATTACTGAGTGAAACAGATAAAACCCTCAATTGAGGAGGCACAGAACAAGCAAGGCAGCCACACCCAGGTCTGGTGATTAAAGAACTAGAGACAAGGAAAGCTAGGTTCCCCGAGCCATTTATCTCTCAGCCCTTCAATTAATCCTACTTTTGTATATCGTCCAGGTTAGCACAATAAACTATTGCAGCATATAAGAGAGAGTTTTGGAGGACTTCCGGGAAGATAGCTACGGAGTAAACATACCAGAGGGACTCTGCAGAATCCAGCCCAGGAGAGTTGCTTAGAGGGAAATTCAACGCTGCTGGATAGCAGGAGGTGCATCATAAAGATAAGTAGGCACAGACCCACAGGGTTTTGAGGGGCTGGGGGTTTTTGGCTTATCTCAGTGGAAACCGGGTGGGGCTTGACCTTTGCCCAGCCACAGTATCTGCCAAACCGGGACCATTTGGAGCCCAGCAAGCCACTGTATCTGCCGGAGGCGGGACCATTTGGAGACTGTGGCCAGGCTTGGTCTCAGCACAGCCACAGTTTTCCCCTGCCTGCCTCAGGGCAGGGACAGGACCTTTGAGGCTCCACTGGCAGGGATCAGGTTCAGCTACATTGTTGCTTCCGTTTGCATCTCTGCTCTCTATTCCCATATAGCCTTGGAGGGCTGCTCAGGGGCTTTTTCACAGAACAGCCACAGGTTGCCACACCTGTGAGCAGGGACTAAACCCAACCCCCCACAGGTCCACGGGCAGGGATCAGGGTTCAGCTACATTATGACTTCTGTTGACATCTCTGCTCTCTGTCCCACTACTTCTCTAAGGGCTGCTCAGTGGCTTTCTTGAGACCCTTCTTGGGGCTCAGCTGCGGACTGCTGCTGGGCTTGGGGCAGGGAGTAAGCCCTTGCAGCTCCACAGGCAGGGAGTGGGACTCAGCTACATAGTTGCTTTTGCTTCCCTAGTTTCCCTATACCCCTGCACAGTCCTACTTTTTAATTTTTCTCTTTATTCCTTATTATTCCTACCCTGCTCTCCTCCTTATCCCTACCCTGCTCGCTCACACTCCATTGCGGATTTATGATGCACTCCCATTGCCATAGGGCATTTGCACCTGGGTCACACCCAGCTAGGTGAGCTCCACCCTGCATAGATAGCCCAAGGCTAGGGTAAGGCCTGCTTGCTCTCCAGGGGATATACCCGACTTCTCACCCAGGAGTTCCTGCCTGTGTACCTGGGGACATAAGGCAGCTCAGCCAACACTTATCAACATTCAAACCAATAGAACAAACTTCAGACCAGCCTCTGCAACACTGGGGCTGACAGCCTACCTGCCATCTGGAGCACTCCCCTGATTGGGAAGCCAAATGAAGATAAAGCCCTAGGTTAATCACTTAGTAATATAAGCTGTAGGCAATTCGAAGAAGCATTCCTATAAGTCTCCCAGAGGGAGCATAGAAAATGGTATCTGGTCCCTCAAAAACAACACAATGCAAACAGCCATCAGCCCCAATGCCTTCGACGAAAAAACAGGAGAAACAAAGGCAAAGGCAGAAGATGCCCTGAACATAACAACATACATAGAAGAAGCAGACATTGAGATGTCACACAAAGAAATTCTCAGAATGCTGTTTGGAGCCATACAGAATGTGAGGGAAACAATACAGAAAAAGGATGAAACGATAGAGGAGATAAAAGCCATACACCAAAAGGAAATAAGAAGTTTAGTGAGGAGATAATGAAAAACAATAGCAGAATCACGGTCCTTGAGAATCAATTGGAGGAATCAGAGAACCCCATCAGTGTCTTGGAGGACAGCCAAGCAGACTGAGACCAAAAACTAATAAGAGTATCAGAGAAGCTGAAAAAAACCTAAGAGCCATGTCTGATGCTATGAAGCAGAACAACTTTGAAGCATCATTGACCTACAGGAGGAAGACACCCAAAGAAGTCATCTGCAACAATAGCGAGAGAATTCTTGGAGGAAAACTTCCCCCAGCTGAATGAATGAAAACCAAGCAACCATCCAGGAGGCTGAAAAAACACCAGCACGAAGGGACCCCAAAAGAAATCACCAAGGCACATAATAGTTAAACTATCCAACTTTGAGGAAAAGGAGAAAATCATGAGAGCAGCTAGGGAAAAACAAGCAATCACATATAAAAGTTCCCATATAAGAATGTGCTCAGACCTATCAGCAGAAAATATGAAAAAAAGGAGAGAGTGGAGTAACATATTCCAAAAATTGAAGGAAAACGACACAAATCCAAGAATACTCTACCCAGCCAAATTACTGATCAAGATTGATGGAGAAGTAAAAGTCTTCCCAGACAAGGAAAAACGCAAAAAATGCGTTACAACAGACCCAGCCTTACAAAAGATCCTCACCGACTCAGTATGGGCAGAACAACACTCACCAAGCATAAATAAGAGACCGTCACATAGAACAACCTCACCCAGAGCACAACAAAGAGAAAACAGACCCCAAGATAGCAATGGCTTAAGGATGGAAAGATGTCAAGAATGAAACACACACAAATGATAAAAGAAAGTAGGAAAACTCCCAACACAAAAGGAATAAAATGACATCACAAAGTCCGCAGATGGAGATAATAACCCTGAATATCAATGGCCTGAACTCAGGCATTAAAAGACTGAGACTAGCAGAATGGCTTAGAAAACACAACCCATCCATCTGCTACCTACATCTAAAGGCTACAGACAAAAAATAGGCAGAGAATCAAAGGCTGGAGAAGGACCTACCAAGCAAACAGCATGGTATACAAAAAAAAAAACAGGGGTTACAATCCTAATCTCAGATAAAATTGACCTCAAAGTGCAAACCATAAAAAGAGATAAGGAGGGACACTACATATGCTCAAGAGAATCATAGACAATGAACCACTAAGCATTGTAAACATATATTCCCCGAGTGAGAGACTAGTCCAATACGTCAACCTAATACTCCAAAGATTAAGAAAGAAATCACATACTCGACAATTATATTGGGAGACTTCAACACACCACTCACTGAGCAAGATAGATCACAGAGAAAGAACCTCAACAAGGAGACTAGAGAGCTAAACTCCACAATTAGACTATTTGACCTGATAGATATTTACACAGCTTTTCATCCAAATATAAAAAAAGGTCACATTCTTTTCAAGTCCCCATGGCACATATACGAAGAGAGACCACATGCTGGGGCATAAGACAAATCTACATAACTTTAAGCACATTGAAATAACACAGACCTCTCTCTCTCTGACCACTGTGCGATAAGACTGGAAATCAACAAAAGGAAGACAAAGAAAATAAGAGCAAATAATTGGAGGATGAATAACTCTCTACTGCAAAAGGAGTGCGTACTGCTGCAGATCAGAGATGAAATCAGGAAATTTCTAGAAACCAACGAAAATGAGCACACGATGTACCAAAACTTATGGGACACAGCAAAGGCAGTCATCAGAGGAAGTTTCACAGCAATACATGCACACCTGAGAAAGGAAGAGAAACTCATGATTGATACGCTGACACAAAATTTACAAAAACCAGAGCAGAGTCAGCAGGACAATCCTACTAATAGCAAAAGAAAAGGGATTATAAAAATAAGGGCAGCGATCCAGGAGAAGGAAAATAAGAAAACTCTGGAAAAAAATAATATTGCTAAAAGTTGGTTCTTTGAAAGAATAAACAGGATCGATAGACCATTGGTAAACCTAACCAAAGAAAGGAGGGAACAAATCTCAATACAAGAATAAGGGATGAAATAGGGGTCATTACAACAGACCCTAATGAAAGAATAGTTACACAGTACTATGAAAGATTGTACTCCAATGAATTCAACAATTAGGAAGACATGGACAAATTCCTGGAAAAACAATTCCTCCCTAGACTATCCTCAGTGGACATCAAGAATCTCAACAGATCCATAGCACTAGAAGAAATAGGCAAGGTTTTCAAGGGATTACCAAAAAAAAAAAAAAATCCCCTGGACCAGATGGCCACACTGGAGAATTATACCAAGCATTCAGGGAAGAACAAACACAAATCCTAAACAAACTTTTCCAAAACATAGAAAAAGATGGGAAACTCCTGAACTTCTTCTATGAAGCTAGTATAACTCTGATACCCAAACCAGGCAAGAATCCCACAAGAATCGAGAACTATAGACCAATATCCCTAATGAACATTGATGCAAAAATCCTTAACAAAATACTAGCCAACAGAATACAAAAGTATATAAAACAAATAATTCACCATGATCAAGTGGGATTCATACCAGGGATGCAGGGATGGTTCAGCATATGAAAGACCATTAGTATTATTCGTCACATTGACATGAAAAAGTGTAAGAATCACATGATAATATCAATAGACGCAGAAAAAGCATTCGACAACATCCAACACCAATTCCTGTTTAAGACACTAGCGAAGATAGGAATGGAAGGAAAGTTTCTCAAGACAATACAAAGTATATATGAAAAACCAACAGCCAAAGTGGTAGTCAACGGAGAAAAGACTAACACAATCCCACTGAAAAAAGGGACCAGCCAAGTATGCCATTTGTCACCACTCCTATTTAATTTCGTGCTGGAGGTTTTAGCTAACAGCATAAGGCAAAGAAGTGACATCAAAGGTATTTGTCTGGGGAATGAAGAGGTGAAATTATCGTTATTTGCAGATGATACGATTTTATATATGGAAAATCCCAAAAGTTCCACAAGGGGAGTACTGGAAGCAATAGAGGAGTTTGGCAGAGTGTCAGGATAAAAGATCAACAAACAGAAGTCCATCAGACTGTTATACACATCAGATAAGACCACAGAAGAAGAGATCAAAAAGGTGGTACTCTTCACAATAGCGAAACACAATTGAAATATAGAGGGATACACCTTACTGAAAAAAACAAAATATCTCTACAGGAAAAAATATAGAACTCCATTACAAGAAACCAAGAGTGACCTCAACAAATGGAAGAATATCCCATGCTCTTAATTGAAAGACTTAATATAGTTAAGATGCCAATTCTGCCAAAAGTACTATATAAGTTTAATGCCATCCTGATACAATTACCATCACCTTTCTTCAAAGAAATGGGAAAACTGATTACCAACTTCATATGAAGAGGGAAGAAACCCAGTATTAGCAGAGAAATCCCTAAGAAGAAGGACACTGTGGGAGGACATGCTTTACCTGACTTTTGCACATACTATGCAGCCACAGTTCTCAAAACTGCATGGTATTGGTACAATGACAGATAATCAGAACAATGGAAAATAACTGAAAACCCAGAAATAAAGGCAAAACACTGGGGGTAGTGCAGCAGAACAGCAAGGGAATGGAATGGCAAGGTCCCCAGGGAATGCTGAAAGTGGACTTTGGGGCCAGGGCGTGGTGCCCCAACAGACTGGACTAAAAACACTCGTAAAGGCCAACAAATGATCCTTGAACTAACTACAAGCTTTACTTTCTTGATGTGCTTTGTTTTGTTCTTTGTCAGTGGTGTGTTGTTGCTGTTTTTTTGTCTAGTTGTATGCTGTTGTTTTGTTTTCTTCTGTCCTGTGTTTGTGCATGTTATTATCTCCACAGGTCTTTCTAAATAAGACAGGCTGGATGAACTATCTGGAGGAAAAACAACAGGATCGACAGTTCTGGGGGGACTTGGGACAGGGGGGAGGTGGGGTAGGGGTAATGAAGTGGTGTTAACAAACCCAGGGACCAGGGAACAACATGGGATCCAAATTGGTGGTGAGGGGGGAATGGCAGGCCTGGTAGGGAATGATCAAGGGTAAGGTTATGTAAAGAAGAGGTATAACTGTAACCCAGGTGGGGACGGAGCATAGTAGTGGGGCAGGAAGAAAGTCAAGAGAGATGGAGGAAAGAGTTAGGAGTCAAAGGGGATTTATAGAGGTCTAGACAAAGACATGTACATGCAAAAATATATATAAAGATGGGGAAATAGATCTATGTGTCTATATTTAAAGGTTTAGTATTAAGATGGTGGAAGGACCTTGGGCCTCTACTCAAGCACTCCCTCAATACATGAATATTTTCTTTTACTAAATTGGCACTCTACGATGCTCACCCTCCTGACACAACTGCTGAAGCCAAAGCGGGTGAACAAGTAAATGTGGTGAAGAAAGCTGATGATGCCCAGCTATCAATAGAGATAGTATCTGGGGTCTTAAAGGCTCGAAGATAAACAAGCGGCCATCTAGCTCAGAAGCAACAAAGCCCACATGGCAGAGCACACCAGCCTGTGTGATCACGTGGTCCAAAAGGGATCATTTATCAGGCATCAAAGAACAAAAAATCATGTAATTGGGTGCACACCTCGATGATATGATCGCCAAAGACAAAGGGTGCATAAGCAAATATGGCTAAGAAAGCTGATGGTGCCCGGCTATCGAAAGAGATAGTGTTTGGGGTCTTAAAGGCTTGAAGGTGAACAAGCGGCCATCTTGCTCAGAAGCAACAAAGCCCACATGGTAGAAGCACACTAGCTTGGCACGAGGTGCCAAAGGGACCAGGTATAAAGCATCATCCAAAAATAAATACCATAGTGAATGAAGGGGGAAGTGCAGAGTGGAGAACCAAAGCCCATTTGTTGGCCACTGGAGATCCCCTCACAGAGGTTTTTAGGGGAGGAGATGAGTCAGTCAGGGTGCGATGTAGTACGGATGAAAAATACAGCTTTCCCCCAGATCCGGGTTACTTCCTACCCCCAACTACCCTGATCCGAATTCTACCTTGCAAGACTGGATAGAGCAGAAGTTGTACACTGGTGCATGTAGGAACTGGAGGCACAGGGAATCCAGGGTGGATGATACCTTCAGGACCAAGGGGTGAGGGGCGATACTGGTAGAGTAGAGGGTGAGTGGTTTGGAAAGGGGGAACCGATTACTAGGATCTACATGTGACCTCTTCCCTGGGAGACAGACAACAGAGAAGGGGGTGAAGGGAGACTCCTGATAGGGCAAGATATGACAAAATAACAATCTATAAATTATCAAGGACTCATGAGGGAAAAAAGTGGACCTGATGCCAAGGGTTTAATTGGACAGCAAATGCTTTGAAAATGATTAGGGTAAAGAATGTACAGATGTGCTTTATACAATTGATATATGTATATGTATGGATTGTCATAAGAGTTATATGAGCCCCTAATAAAATGTTTTTTAAATAAAATCCATTTGGAAGGGACCAAATATAAAGAAATTAGCAAAGTCCACTAAAGGGACAGACTTCAAATGTAGAGAACATAAAATTTCAAATCTGTAAGTTTGAAAAGAAAAGGGATCAGTTATCAGGCATCAAAGAACAAAAAAATCATATCATTGGCTGCACACCTACATGATACGATCACAGAAGACAAACGGGTGCATAAGCAAATGTGGCGAAGAAAGCTGATGGTGCCCGGCTATCGAAAGAGATAGTGTTTGGGGTCTTAAAGGCTTGAAGGTGAACAAGCGGCCATCTAGCTCAGAAGCAATAAAGCCCTCAATGAAGAAGCACACCAGCCGGTGCGATCATGAGGTGCCAAAGGGACCAGATATAAGGCAACATGCAAAAAAAAAAAAGAATACATATATGTGTGTGTGTGTGTATATGTGTATCTTTGTGTATATGTATATGTATGTACACACACACATATATTTATATATTTATATATACCATAGTGAATGAAGGGTGAAGTGCAGAATGGAGACCTGAGGCCCAAGTGTCAACCACTGGACATCCCCTCACAGAGGGGTTTAGGAGAGGAGACGGTTCAGTAAGGGTGCGATATAGTACTGATGAAGAACACAGCTTTCCCCCAGATCCTGGGTGCTTCCTCCCCCCAACTACCAGGATCCAAATTCTACCTTGCAGGACTGGATAGGGCAGAGACTGTACACTGGTGCATATGGGAGCTGGAGGCACAGGGAATCCAGGGTGGATGATACGTTCAGGATCAGGAGTGTGAGGGGCGAGGCTAGGAGAGTGGAGGGTGAGTGGGTTGGAAAGAGGGAACTCATTAAAAGGATCCACATGTGACCTCCTCCTTGGGAGATGGACAGCAGTGAAGTGGGGGATGGAGGGAGACTCCGGATAACAATAACAATCTGTGGATTATCAAGGGCTCATGAGTGACGGGGGAGTGGGGAGGGAGGGGAAAAAAAGAGGACCTGATGCAGAAGGCTTAAGTGGAGAGCAAATGCTTTGAGAGTGATTAGGGCAAAGAATGTACGGATGTGCTTTATACAATTGATGTATGTATACATGTGCATTGTGATAAGAGTTGTATAAGCCCCTAATAAAATGTAAAAAAAGAAAAGAAAATGATTAGGGCAAAGAATGTACAGATCTGCTTTATACAATTGATGTATGTATATGCATGGATTGTGATAAGTGTTGTATGAGCCCCTAATGTTTAAAAAAATTTGTATTTTTCTGATGTTTAGAGTCACTCAAAGACCACTAGCAGCATTTGAAATATAATACAAATTCCTCCCTTAAATCTAAGGCTAAATATGTTTCTTATATTTTTTATACACATTGGAGTTTGATGTGTTATTTTTATTCACACTGTCATTGCACACTTTTATGATTTTAGTTGCTTTCAAATCTTCCCAAAGTTAAATATAAATATTCATTTTATTACACTTCCCTCTCAGTAACTTTCTGTCATAATCTTTGAAATGGGAACTGGGAATATTCTAAAGTACAGGTTCTCATTGTGATATTTCCAACAGGGAAAAATAAACAAACTAAAAACGTAGGGTTCTTAGATGTTACTTAAATGTTCACTCAATCTTTGGAAAGCATATGGTGAACTTCCAGAGCATGATAACCTGATTCATTAAATTATTCTTTCCCCTAATTCTATTGGTTATTTGTATTTATTAGTATTGAGCATTGGAGCTTAGATCAAGGAATTCTTGTAGAATTGTGTATGTTTTTATATGTTTTGGTGACTGGTTTATTTGTTAATAAACTCCATACTTGTATATATAATGCTTGTCAGAGGAGAATACACCAGTTTGGGGTTTTATTTAGGTTTTGGGGCTTTTTTCATGTAAGCAAAGGAAAAATTCTAAAGTTCAGTCTTGCAGAGAGAGCTGCCTTGTATAGGCTCATTTTATGTGGAAATCAGCTTCAGGAAACGTACAACAACACAGACTTCAGTATAGATTATGCCTCAAAATACCATTCTCACAACTAGACCAAGAAGTAGCATGATAATCAATGGAGATAATATTTTTTTGATCCACAATCACTATCTATGGGACCAGAAGTCAAGAAATCAAATAACATTTGCATTGGTAATATGAGTTTCAAATCTCTGTGTCCCATCAAAACCCAAGATATCACTTTGAATAATGGTGTGCATGATCCCAGTCATTGCCTCATAAATACATGAAACCTGGACATTGACTAAGGATCACATATATGATGCATTTGAATTATGGTAATGATGATGCATATTAAGCTATCCCATGGTTATACAGAAGAATATATGCCAAATATGCCTTTAAAAATCACAACCACAATCATCCTTAAAGGAGGCTTAATTTATTATAGTTTGGATATTATGAGGGGGAATCAGTTCCTGGAGAAGGAAATAAGAATTGGTAATGTAAGACGGCCAGCAAAAAGGGTTGTACAAATTGATACAGTGGCTGCAACAATGATGTCAAAAGACTGGTTGTGCAGATAACAAATGATGGGGCATTGTCTCATTCTGTTGTAAATAGATTTTCTCTGAAAAATGTTTAACACATGATAGAAAGATTTAAAAGAATATTTTTCTTTTAAATAGGGTTAGGGAAATTTAAAACAATATTTTTGCAATGGAACTATGCTAGAATTTAAGTTTGACTTCCAATAAACTTTTTATCTCTCAGTTACATTATTTTTGCATTATCACCATTCTTTTTTGTAGCCAATTCATTTGAATGTAATCTTGAATACATATTGAGTATATATGTCATACCTTGAGCTAAAAAAATTTTAAAGTATACATTTGGACAAAGAGATGATGAATTTCAGTTTTCCAGTGATATAGGTGATGATAATGATAAATTGATAATGTAACAGTATAAACTTTGTATTCGTGTTTGTAAATATATGTATCTACAGAGTACTGTTGAATCATTAAATTATGACTACATTTGAGATTTATATTGATTATAGGTGTATATTAATCTTGTTATATACATGAGTTTCTTGGATTTGGATACTCAGAATTCAGAATTCTGTTTGTTATACTGCTTTTACCAGGCAAGGAAATATTATATGTCCTTAGCGCAGAGTAGGCTAAGGACATATAATATCTGCCTGATTTTCCTGTCTGAATTTAATTCCTAGATTTTATCTTTGAGGATGCCTGAGGATAAATCCATGTGTTGTCGCTGGAATCTGTATGTTCTTTTTCTGTAAGTAATCAATACTAGTTCAATTAACTAAGCAATCTTTTTTGTAATCACTGTTGTTTTCTTCCAAAAAACAAAATAAATGTAACAGTTAAGCAAACACGATGAAATGCTGAAAAATGGCCATATTGATTGCCTCCCACAAAGATACGTCCATGATTTTTTATTATACAAGAATTGTGTCCATGTGAGGTCAGGTGTTTATGTACATGCAAAGGGTATTGCTCCAATCCAAGATGACTAATACTACCTCCTAAATCAACAAATTTGAGATTCATCAGTTGCATATGATAACAAACCACGATCTTCACATTTTTAATGCAATATGTGAACATATGTAGGCAAATTTATTTTAAAACTCATTTCAGCAAGTTCAACAAGTTGAAGAAAATATTTGTGTGAATATAATTGATTTTGTTGTTAAAAGAGGCTACCCGCTGAGTAGAAAAATGCCCCTGTGCCAGATTATAACTGTTTACAGGAGTAGAAAGCCTCATCTCTCTCCCAGAGTGGCTGGTGGTATCCATTTGCTCACCTTGCCATTAAATCCTAGTACAGCAGTTAGGAGTCTGGTTGTTAGTTGTCAGCAGTTTCAGTCCCTTGTCCCATAGGGTCACTGTGAGTAGGAATCTACTAAATGGCAGTGAGTACCTTCTGAGTTTATGACTCTCTCTTTGAGGTGGGTCACTGAAAATTTTAAATTAACATCTTGGTTTTACATGTAATCACTTTAAATTCTATTTTGCAACCTGTCCCCCTCCAACCTCTTTTATGTATACATTTCCTAATAGCATGTAAATATTGCTCTAGCATTCCAAAAAGGATTTGTAGTTTTAGCTCTTTATTGACACTACCTGTATTCGATGTCCAATCAAACTTTTAAAATAGTACAACTAACTCCCTTTTCAGTGAAGAGTTCCCTGAAAAGCCATCTTTTTCAGTAAAGAATAAAGAGTTATCTTAACACAGGTTATGCTGCCTGTTGTTGATATTAGAATCCATCGAGTCCATTTCAACTCACAATGACCCTATTATGCTTGGTCCTGCACCATCCCCACAATTATTCTAATTTTTTCCTATGTTATTCATAGGTTGTTCTTAATGCATGAATTTAATTTTTCTGATTGATCCTCAACTCATCATGGCAGCCACTCTGTTGAGCTATCCCATTGAGAGCCTTCTTTTTCATTGCCCCGGTAATTTACCAAGCATTATTACCTTCTGCAGTGACTCTTCTCTCCTGATAACATATCTAAAGTATGCCTATAAGCAGCACTCTGGCCTTATTTTTTCCAAGTCATGTTGACCTGTCCTGTTAGCACCCCACAGTACTTTCAATACTTTTCTCATGGACTCATCTGCATATTCTCCAATTTTGCTTATGTAATATCCAACTTTCACATGCCTGTGAGGCAAGGGAAAATGCCATGGCTTGGATCAGACACACTTTAGTCCCCAAAGTAGCATCCTTACTTTTCCAAACAAGATGAAATTCTTGACATCAACCTTTTCTCCTTTTTTCTTCCTTCATCTTTATTGGTGGTTGCTCATATGCTACCTCCTGAAATGGTGGAATGCCAACTAGTTCTATTGGGGTACAGTGACTCAGTGTATTCTTCCCATCTTCTTTGGATGCTTCTGGCATCCTTCAATATTCTATTTTGTCCATAAATCTTAATATTTCAACTCAAGGCTTGAATTCTTTAGTTCTCTTACCTTAAGGTACAATGAAGGTTTTCTAACTGTAGGGTTTTATACATTTCATTATATATGGCTTTTTCTCCTCTAGGTGCCCTTTGAAATTTTTGATTGAGCTCTTTGGCTTAGCTTCTTTCTGACTAGGAGCAAGTTTCAGAGTTTCTTTTGACATCCATTTGGGTCTTTTCTCTCCTTTCTGCCTTTTAACTGATGTTTTGCTTTCTTCAGGATGCTTTGATGTCTTCATGAGGACTTCCGCCATTCAATGAGAACATTCAATATTCTCAAAATTCAGGTGGCATACACTCTGGTCATATTTTGACTCTAGTGGACGTTTTTCTTCAGCTTCAACTTTCGTGTGAACAATTGATGATTGTTTTCACAGTCATCCCCTGGCCTGATTTTAGCTGATATTGAACTTCTGAATCATCTGTTCCCACACATTTTGTTAATTTGATTTATGTGTATGTCATCTATGGAAGTCCACTTTACCAGTTGCTTTTTGTGTTGTTTAAAAGTATTTGCTAGAACAAGTAATTGGTCTTGAAAAATTCTATTATGGCATCTCTAGTCTTGTTACTATCACCAAGACTATTTTCCAAGTACGTTTCCTTTATTTTCACCTTTTGCATTCCAATTATCAATAATTATCAATAATTATCAATAATTATCAAAGCATCTTGATTGCATGTTTAATCAATTTCAGTCTGGAGGTATTGGTAGAATTTTTGAAGTTCTTCATCAGAAGCTTTCTTGTTGGGTACATAAATTTGAGTAATAGTTGCTTTGTTTGGCTTACTTTTAAAATTTATTTATTTATTTTTAAATCATTTTATTGGGGGCTCGTACAACACTTATCACAATCCATACTTCCATCCATTATGTTAAGCACATTTGTACATTTGTTGCCATTATCATTCGCAAAACAAAACTTTTTATTAGGAGCTCATACAACTCATCACAATCCATAAATACATCAATTGTGTAAAGCACCCTTGTAAATTCATTGCCTTCATCATTTTCAAAGCATTTGCTCTCCAATAAAAACCCTTGGCATCAGGTCCCCTTTTTTCCCCCTTCCTCCCCGCTCCCCCATCTCTCATGAGCCCTTGGTAATTTATAAATGATTATTTTGTCACATCCTGCCCTGTCCTATGTCTCCTTTCATCCCCTTTTCTGTTGTCCGTCCCACAGGGAGGAGGTCCCATGCAGATCCTTGTAATCGGTTCCCTCTTTCCAACCCACCCACCCTCTACCCTCCCAGTATCGCCACTCACACCCCTGGTCCTGAAGGGATCATCTGCACTGGATTCCCTGTGCCTACAGCTCCTATCTGCACCAGAATACACCCTCTGTTCTATCCAGACTTGAAGATAGAATTCGGATCATGATAGTAGGGGGGGAAGGGGGGACGCAGAGGAGGAAGCATTTAGGAAGTAGAGGAAAGCTGTATTCTTCATGACATTGGATAAATTACTTGATGTTTTTAGGCCTTTTCATTACTCTTAAAATTCAGGGAGATTGAGTAGGCGAGCCTGTGGAAATTGTGTGACAGATGAGTTCTCTGCTCAGAATAAGTGTCACTTGGTCAGCCCCAAATCCTGCCTGATGCGTCGGATACGTACATTTATAACAGGACCCCGTCCGTCACGCCTGCGCCAAGAGAGCCAGTGGGCGGGTCAAGCAGTGACAACAACCATTGGCTCTTGAGGTTCGCAGCTGTGACGTCACCGCTGACGCCAAGCTGACGCACGCTGATTTCCATAGGGCAAGGCGGTCACAAGCACGCATTTTGGTGCGTCACACGGCGAGTGGAGCTCCTCTATTGCCAAGGCTCTGTTCCAGAAACTACTAAGGTCGCCCAGGAAGGAGCTGTGGAAGCTGCGACACTGCCTAGCCATTCCTAAAAGTAAGGGTAATGCGGCTGCAGTTGACCAGCCATTCCCCCAGCCCCTGCCGGGTTGTACTCGCTCCCTCCTGTGGCTGAGCAGGAACTAACCTATTCCGCCCTCCGAACGCGCCTCTGAAATTTGAAGAGGACTTAGGAAGCTATCCTTGTCTCTCCTCATGGTACTTCGGGAGCAGGCTGCATTTTTTATCCGGCCTACAGCAGGCTGGTGGTGCCCCCTGATTCGCGGCACACTGCCCTGGAACTTGGCGTCTTCCGTGAGCACCTGTAGGGGAACCTCAGGCTCTTGGCCCACAGGGCATGGAGTTAATCCTTGGCAGGTGTGGGTAACTTACAAAGCTAACTATTGCAGTTGCCATTGGTTACTTCCTGCATCGTATTCTTTTATTTATAGTAAATCATTCAGTAGTGTTGAGAGTGTTCTTAATCCAAGATAGGAATAACTATGCATTCGCTATTGATTCCTACTTCATTACTTCCAGAAATCTTAAAAGATCATCCTCATATTGAGAGCAAAGGTATTCCCAGACCTGTGGAAGTAAGAGTATTTGGGGAAAGTTGGTCTCATGTTTTCGATAGTAGATGGCGACATAGTGTTCTAAACTTGCCGAGTCAGAACCTGCCTTATATAACTCCTTAAACACAGGTGTGATTCTTGCCTTTGGAGCCTCACTAAAGTCTTTAAAACGTCCGGTATGTTTAATGGCTTCATATAGCCTTTTTCTAGGGATCTAAGAATGCCTAAGAAATTAATGTCCTCTCTTTGTGTGACTCTGATAACCATTTTAAAATCATTTTATTAGGGACTCATACAACTCTTATCACAATCCATATATCAGTTGTATAAAGCACATCTGAACATTCATTGCCCTTATCATTCTCAAAACATTTGCTCTCCACTTAAGCCCCTGGCATCAGGTCCTCATTTTTTCCTCTCCCTCCCTGCTCCCTCCTCCCTCATGGGCCCTTGATAATTTATAAATTATTATTTTGTCATATCTTGCCCTGTCCAGAGTCTCCCTTCACCCACTTTTCTGTTGTCTGCCCCCCAAGAAGGAGGTCACATGTAGATCCTTGTAATCAGTTCCTCTTTCCAACCCACTCTCCCTCTACCCTTCCAGTATCACCATTCACACCCCTGATCCTGAAGGTATCCATCCACCCTGGATTTCCTGTTTCCACTTCCTATCTGTAGCAGTATACATCTTCTGGTCTAGCCAGACTTGCAAGGTAGAAGTTGGATCATGATGGGTGGGGGGGCGCTGAGGGGATAAGCATTTAGGAACTACAGGAAAGTTGTATTTTTCATTGGTACTGAATTATACTTTGACTTGCTTACCTCCTCCCCTAGACCCCTCTGCAAGGCGATCTCCAGTGGCCAACAAATGAGCTTTGGGTCTCCACTCTACACTCCCCACTTCGTTCACTGTGGTAAGTTTTTTTTTTCTCCTGATGATGCCTTATGCCTGTTCCCTTCGACACCTCTTGATCACACAGGCTGGTGTGCTTCTTCCGTGTGGGTTTTGTTGCTTCTTAGCTAGATGGCCACTTGTTTACCTTCAAGCCTGCCTTTAAGACCCAGACAGTATACCTTTTGATAACCAGGCACCATCAGTGTTCTTTGCCACATTTGCTTATGCACCCGCTTGTCCTCAGTGATCTTATCGTGGAGGTGTGCACTGAATGATATGATTTTTTGTTCTTTGATGCCTGATAACGAATCCTTTCGGCACCTTGTGATCACACAGGCTGGTGTGCTTCTTCGATATGGGCTTTGTTGCTTCTGAGCTAGAAGGCCACTTGTTTATCTTCAAGCCTTTAAGACCCCAGACATTATATCTTTTGATATCCGGGCAACATCAATTTTCTTCACCATATTTGCTTATTCACGTGCTTTGCCTTCGGCGGTTGTGTCAGGAAGGTGAGCATCATAGAATGCCAATTTAATAGAAGAAAGTATTCTTGCATTGAGGGAGTACTTCAGTGCAGGCCCAATGTCCTTCTGCTACCTTAATACTAAACCTATAAAAATAGGCACATAAATCTATTTCCCTATCCTCATATATAAATATCTTTGCATATGTACATATCTTTATCTAGACCTCTATAAATGCCCTTTGCCTCCCAGCTCTTTCCTCTATTTCCCTTGACATTCCTCCTTTCCAACTATAATGCTCAGTCCCCACCTCGGTTTTCAGCAATACCTCTTCATAACATTACCCTTGATCATGCCCTATCAGGCCTCCCATACCCACTTCACCACCAATTTGGATCAGTTGTTGTTCCCTTGTCCCTGTGTTTGTTAACACCACTTCATTTCCCCCCACTACCCCCTCTCCCATGTCCCCATGGAACTGTAGGTCCCGTTGCTTTCTCCTCCAGATTGTTCATCCAGCCTATTTTATTTAGACAGACCTGCGGAGATAATAACATGCACAAAAAACAAGACCTAGCAAAACTACTCCTAAAGGGCAACAAATGATCCTTGAACTAACTACAAGCTTTTCTTCTTGTTGTGTTTTGTTTTGTTCTTTGTCAGTGGTTTGTTGTCTTGTTGTATATTGCTGCTTCGTTTTACTCTGTCTGATAAGCATATTAACTAACGTTTTGGTATTTAACTTTTTGGGCCACTATAAGGTATATTCATTCATACTCCCTTTGTAAAAGACTGGTTTCAATTCTGGATGGGAATCAAATTTAATGCCAAACTGCTCCCTCCTTTCATGAGTTATTTCATAGTAAAGCACACTAAAATAAAGAACCCAACTGAACTTGACATCCTTGTCTTTCTGGTATTGAATGACAGAAGTGTGTTCCACAAACCCTGTGACTGGAGTATTCAGTTATAAAAGGGAGGTTGGTCTTTGCTTATAAACTATAAAAATATGAGTATGGTTTCACAGCATTATCCTACTATGTAATTTGTTGTATGTCTCTTTAATAAAAGTAAGATTAAAAGATCCTTTTCTCTGTATGCACTTTGCCTCCTACTCCTTTCCTCTATTTCCTTTCACTTTCCTCCCATCCCATTACCATGTTTAGCCTTTATTCTGGTTTCAGTAATTCCTCTCAGTTACCTTACTCTTGGTCACTCCCTACCAGTCCTCCCCTCCCCTCCCTCCTCTGGTTTTGAACCACTCACTGTTCCCTTGTCCCTGTGTTGGGCGACAACTCCTCCCTTCCCCTAAATACAGACTTGTACATATGTAAATATATTTATGATTATGGGGACAATAGACTTATGTGCATATACTTAAAGGTTCAGTAATAGGGTAGCAGATGAACATTGGGCCTCCTCATGCATAATCCCCCAATAAAATAGCACCTCGCCCTGCTAAACGGTCATTGCAGGATACCCATCTTCCCGACATGATCACTGAAGACAGATGTGTGTGTAAGCAAATGTGAAGAAAGCTGATGGTGCCCGGCTATCAAAAGAACATAGCATCTGGGGTCTTAAAGGCTTAAAGGCAAACAAGCGGCCATCTAGCTCAGAAGCAACAAAGCCCACAGAGAAGAAGCACATGGCCTAAGCGAATACACGGTGTTGAATGGACCATAAAGCAGACACCAAGGAACAAAAACAATCATTGTGGGATCACCTTCCTCACATAATCGCTGAAGATGAAGGTGTGCATAAGCAAGTGTGGTGAAGAAGGCTGAAGGTGCCCGGCTACTGAGAGATATAGCTTCTGGGGATTTAAAGGCTTGAAAGCAAATAAGCGGCCATCTAGCCCAGAAGCAACCAAGCCCACACGGAAGCAGCACACAAACATAGGGGATCGTGAAGGGCAGAGGAGACCAGGTCTCCAACACCAAAGGTGGGGTGGTGGTGAGAATCACATCACCGTGAAAGAGGGGGAATACATGATGGGGACCCAATGCCCATCTGTAGACAGCTGGACACCCCTTCCAGAGGGGTAGTGGGGAGGAGATGAGTCACTCAGGGTTCAGTGTAGCAACAATGAAACTCAAAACTGTCCTCTAGTTCTGAACGCTTTCTCCCCTCCCAATTATCATGACCCCACTTCTACCTTGCGGACCTGGTTATACCAGAGGATGTACAGCGGTGCAGTAGGGATCTGGAAACACAGGGAATCTAGGACAGACGAACCCCTCAACACCAGTGGCGGGAGTGGCGACACCAGGAGGGAAGGGCGTGTAGAAAGGGAGAACTGATCTTGGAGATCTATGTGTAACCTCCTCTCTGGAAGATGGGCAATGGGGAGGCGGGTGAGGGGAGACGCCGGGGAGTGTAAGATAAGATATAATAATTATTTATAAACTATCAAGGGACCAGGGGTGGGATCGGGGAGGGACGGGGAGGGGGGATTAAAAGGGAAACCGAGCTGATTCCAGGAACCCAAGTGGAAGGTGAATTATGTGAATGACGAGTGCAATGAATATATAAGGGTGCTTTGCTCAATTGATGTATGTACAGACTGTGATAAGAGCCTTATGAGCCCCAATAAAAAGATTTTTTAAAAAGATCCTTTTCTTTTTAAAAAATGATGCATTATTCTGTGTTTTATGTAGATTTTACTTTTATGCTTAAGAAGACTGAACATACCTTTTGCAAAGTACAAATTTAATCTTAATGAGTAAGCAATTTAAGTCATTTAAAAATCTTATTGTATTATTTGAATTTACATTTAAATTTTTTCCATGTACTTTATTTAACCCTGTTTTAATTTTTAATTGATATATGTTTTGGAACTCAACTGGAGCCATCTTTTAGACAAATATGACTCAAATCCAACAAAGAATGATGAGACAATCTATTTCTGATGGTTTATAGCCTCTGCAAATGGATATGTTCTACTCTGGTGTATAATGTTGTGAGTTCCAAAGAACTTCATGGCAGTGGGTTTGCTCCGCATAATTACTTAACAGTTTACCTCTTAGGGAGGTAAAAACAGGCATAGAGGTAAGAATGAGAATGAATCTAAAAAACGAGAGTTGGTGTTTAAAGAAGATGGGCAAAGTAAGAAAGATTTGTTTGGGGGGGGGAGGGTTAAAGTTGATTTTCGTCGTTAAATGCGAACTGGATCCCAATGATAATGTTGAGCAGTAGTTTCATGTTTCCATTTTTCCTTATTTATTATCCCTGCATTTCTGTGGAGGTTGTCTTTATGTAATCCTTTCTTTCGTATTCTTAATTTAGGATAGAGGATTTAATCACAGGCAGATTAGGAAATACAGGTAGAAAACATGAAACTAGAAAATTTCACACTTGTCTATTTTTTTCCTTTTTTGCTGTAAGTAGGAGGAGTCTTGGTGTCACAATGAAAATTAGTGGTTCAAACCCACTAGCTATTCTACATAATTTGGAAAGATATGACTGGTTCCTGTAAGGATTATAGCTTTGGAAAGTGCTAAAATTTTTCTTATCATCAATGAAACTTTACCGGGTAGTGTTGATCTAACATGTAAACTGTATTGAAATTTCTCCAATTGGCTGAAACATTAACACTTTTAACAAAAGATAAGTTTTCATATAAAATTTTAGTAGTAATTTCAATGTCATATATGTAACCATTAAGAAGTATTGCAAAATATATTTGGACTGAAAATAATTATTTATAAGTCTCTGTCATTCTGACCTTAATCAGTAAGTAACTATTTTGGTGGTAAATTTTCCCATTTCTTTATTGTTTTTGTCTGGAAGCTAAAAAGGTGTTGGTGATAAGGAAGCCCCACTTGGGACTTAAAGGGATTCACTTCTTTTTATCAGCCCCACATTATAGCCATTTAACTTTTCTATGTAATTGGCAGATACTCTCTTTGTAGTTAGTCCTAAGTACCAACATAAGTGATTTGAGCTGCTAAGGTAACAGAAAAATCAGGCCATTCAGGCAGGGTTTTTTTTTTTCTTCAGTTAAATGTTACACATTTTACCTATATGTGTTCTTGACTTACATTCATAAAACATAACAGAGCTTTGGATTAATCACCAAGTCTCTAAAACAAGATTGTATTAATAATTAAGTTACCTTCTAGTACCTCTAAAGTTTCTGGTGACATGTAGGGCCAAATAATGCTAAGCTTTGAATATGTATTTTAAGGGTGAATGAGCTATTTTGATGTCCAAAGTAAAGCAAGGAGCCAAAAAGGAATACAATAGTCAGTCTACTCAAGTGTTTATTTAAAGACAGAACAGCCAGCCTGTCATGGTAGTGGTACTTAATATCATTAGATAAATTACTTCTTGTTTGTAGGCCTTTTCATTACTTTAAAATTCAGGGAGATTGAGTAGGAGATCCTGTAGAAATTGTCACAGATGAGTTCTTTGCTTAAATATGTGTCACTTGGAAGCAGGATAGGTTTCAGAATATTGCAGCATTTTACTTTTGAGGCTGTCTATATGTATGTGTGTGTATATGAGTATATATAAATGTATGTAATATACATGCATAAATTTTTATCAGAATTTTGCGGCTTAAGTCTTTCTATAAATAGTATGTTGGTTAACTGTCCCACTGTTTAACAAAAATTTGACATTATCTTACTCTATTTTTTTGTCACTTAGAGTATGCTCAGGTAATCAAAATGTTGGGAAGTGGATGAATAGAGGTGATGTGTTTTGATGGTATAAAAAGGTAATGTCATATTAGAGGGAAATAGAGAAAACAGGTAGGCATGGAAATTGACTTAAATTAAACTAATTTTTAATAGTTCATCTATGATTTATATTGGCCAAAAACTTTTCTGTGAGTTCCAAAAATACTTATAAACAACAACGGTTTACATTTTTTCATAAAACAAGACCTTTGTGAAGATACGTTTATAAGTTGTTTGAATCACTGACAATGTCATTCTCCCACAGTGTTTACCTAACCCCTGAATGAGTAAATAATTAAGACTTAACCAATCTATAAAACAGATAACCTGAATTCTGAGTAAAATGTTAGTTAATCCCACCAAAACCTATCCCCAGGGAACCCTGGGGAACCATCAAAAAATGTCTGATATTTGATGCAATTCTTGTTCCCTCATAAGATTTTGGTTTGTGAGAAGAGAATTGGGATGTTTAAATATGGTTTGTGTAACATAAAATAATGAATTTTCTGAGTATGAAAACATCAGGACTACCTGACCACATAATGAGAAATTTCTCATTCCAGTAGGTCAGATAGATTCATTTTTACCAATTTTATTTTTATTATCGGTTTTCTAGTGTATCAACTAATAGAAGATTTGAGCTTTTATTTATATAAATGGGTGAGTGAATGAGTATGCTTATATAAATTTATGGCTCTTAATGTACTAGATAGCTGAACATTTTATGTACGACTTCTAATTTTAAAATTTATCCTCTTAGATAGCCTTTAATGGAATTTGGCAACTTGAATAGTTTTAAGAAAGTTGTTGTTTAATTTATGACCCAATGTCTCATAAATTTAGAACCTTAGTAATCTTTATTAATATTACTGTTTTTCTCGACTTCTTGATACTCGACTCACACTGAGTGATAATACATGCAGAGTTAGTTTAATATTGCTCTTTGTTTTATTTTAAATAAAATGTGTCAAATTTGTTTTATAGGTTTGGATAAATACCTTGGACATTATATTGATTGATCTATGAGACTATCAGGTAAAAATTACATTTAAATTTACATTTCATGGTTGTATTTAATAAGTTATTAGTGTTTGAGAATAAGTAGAAACATATTTGGCCAGTTAAAGTCAGCATGTCTTCTCATTTTGTCATCATCTCTGTATTAAGTTGTGTTCAAGACTTGAGTCTTTGGATGCGCCTGTTAAGTATTTGGCTCCTAATGGATAGATTGGCAGTACAAATCTACTTAGAGGCATCTTCAACAAAAGATCTCATAATATATTGGGGTTAGGGGGAGTGAGTATGACATAGCAACTGGGAATCCTATGGAGTTGACACACAGAAGATGTTGTTAGGAGTTATAATGGTCTTGAAGGCAAGTGATAAAGATTTTTATTTTGTTGTATAAAACTAATATTTTTATTATTCTGAATAATTCCCACTTTTGGACAACAGTATTTTGTGGGACTATTTTTGAGAAGATTGGCAAATGTTGCAATTTTCTCCATTGATTTTATTTTATATAAGATGTGTAGCAAACTCTTAAGATTTGGATAAATAGCATAAGACATTCAATAAAGGCCATTTCTGTTTTGGTATTATGCTACGTATTCTAGGGACTTGATACCCAAGTGGCAGTGAGTTTATATTAATGCAAGTTGTTATTTTTACTGACTTACTGAGAGTAAAGAAAACAAAAAATGTAGTAATTTGTTGTTATTTTCATGGACTTAAATTTCTTTTCTTAATATGTAAAAAGTTTTCTTTAACTAGGTGCTAATACAAATGTATAATGGTATGAAGCCCACAGTTTCTTTGTTTTGTTATATCTTAAATTCTGTTGTTGAAAACTGGACATTACAAATAAGATTCTGAACTGTGGAAGTCAAGTTCATTTTCTTCAGAAGTTTTTGATGTTGAGCTTATTTATTGACTTTTCTGAAATAGTTTGTTGTAGTCTTTAGTGTTAGGACTATTTAACTTTCTGTTTAATTAGCTTAGAGGTCTGGTCATGGTTGAGCCAAATTTTCCATTACTACCTAAACCCTTTAAGTCCCTTACTTTTTCAGGAGTATTGTGCATGTTTCCAATATTGCAATAGATAGTTAAAATTTTTGCAGTAGCCACAAGGCCAGCCAATAGTAAAAATACCATAAAACCACCCATAGACAAACATATGGAATTCCACATTTGTCACATTTACACTTCAAAACACTTTATTCCTCAGCTACTAAATTTTCCAACCATTTCAAATAGCTGTAAAATTAAACAGTTTGCACTCTGTAATTTTTTTTCTGTAAAATGAAAACCTCAGTGGGTAAAATTAGTAGTGAGTGCACACTAGTGGCTTGGTAATTGCACATTAGTCAACAGATCAAGACCACTAGTTCCTCCAAGGGAGAAAGACAAAGCTTTCTACTCCTGTAAAGAGTTACACCTTAAGAAACTCAGATGGGCAGCTAGCCTGAGAGGGTTCTTTTGAGGCAGAATTGACTCAGTGGTTGAGAGTTTGGCTTTTTGGCTTTTTAAGTCTGAGTCAGAACTAGTGAAGAAAAGTCCTGAAAGTAGAATTTATTCTTAATGAACTCCAGACATTTATTTATGGTTATATCCTTCAGACCCTCTAGCTTATCTTCTCTCTACCCATGGTTGTGAGGTGTTTATTTTTTCATAGCTACCTGGGAGAGAACTGGGAGAGAAGATTATAAATATGACAAATTAATACAACAAAAAGTTCACTGTACTTACTGAAATTCAACTTTAAAATAAAAACTGTCATGGTTGTAATAATTTAATTAATTTTAGAATTCCTAAAGAATTGGTTTTGATATTTTTTGCTAGTGCCTTTCTAGAGAGGATTTTAAAAGTCTTATGTCTGAGAAACCCACAGACAGTTGTGTCCCACCTTTCACAGTTACTAAAGGTTGTAATTAACTCAATGGCAAAGAGTTTATTTTGTTTTTCTTTTATTTGGATCATTGTGCTCTTGACCTATTTCTACAGACTTTATTATAACCAAGGTAATTTTTTTTCTTTCTTACATTCTTGGATAGAAAAAATTCAGGCAGTGTTTCTATATTGTTTTAATGCTGATTATCTCCTTCGGTCTTGAAAGCCCAAGGACTATCACACCATTTTTAAACACAAATTAAGATTCTAAAAGAGTGTGAGAGCCCAAACCTACTCTTTGAATCTTAAGATTTAATTTTGGGGGATATTCTGTATTTTTATATATTCTATATTTTTATATTCTGCTTCTCAGAGTGAAATAGACCACAGCAGCATCTGAAATACGTTAGAAATCCTAATAATTGCTTTACCAAGAAATTGGCTTTCACCACTTCTGCTTTTATTAAAGTGAAATAGGCGTGTCTTTTAGAATATTGATCACTATTCAATAAGCCTCTGTGTATTGGGAGAGGTTAAGAGAAGCAGCAGCACATGTAATGAAATAGTGAGTTTTTCTTTACCTTCAAAGTAATTGGAGAAACAATGATTTTTTGGAATCATGCATTTTCAAACAAATTTGTCTTTTTTAAGGATAACAAGGGTGATGTAATTTTAAAGTATAATGCAGATGAAGCCAGAAGTTTGAAAGCTTATGGAGAACATCCAGATCATGATATTAGATTCATTATACTTTTCTGTCACATAATGTTATTAGCTATTAGTGTTTAGATTATTGGTTCTCAACTTTCCTAATTCAACAACTCATTAATACAGTTCCTCATGCTGTGGTGACCTCCAACCATAACGTTATTTTCATTGCTACTTCATAACTGTAATTTTTCAACTGTTAAGTATCAGGCAATCCCTGTAAAGGGTCGTTCGCCCCCAAAAAGGATTGTGACCCACAGGTTGAGAACCGCTGGTTTAGGTGAAGGAGGTGTTTTTTTCACATATTTTGGGGAGGGGTTTCTAGGTGACAAACTCCATACTTGTACATTTAATGCCTATCAGGGGGAATTACACCAGTTACTTTTTATTTTGTTTGTTTCTTTGCTATTTCTTAAAGAGATTGCCAGTTTTCAACTAAACAAAGGAAATAAACTAAAGCTGAGTCTCACGGAGAAAGCGGCTCAGCTCATATTACAGTAATGTATCACAGAGGATTTCATAAAAGAATATTTAATGCAAAACTAATACATTATTGCTACATAAAAGATGGAAGGATAAAAATAGACCTGTCATTCCATCAAACAGGAAATACATTGAAGATATTTAAAAACCCAAGTGAAAGTATTTACTTGCTTTTAATAAGTGCTAATATGTTTATAAATCCTAAGCCAAGCCAAGTTCTCTTTTGCTTTTAGCTTTCTGCAGTAACTCAATTATGTGTACAGTTAATAGATCCTTCTGCTGCCTGCAGATTCCAGGAGCTGTCATTGGAGTGCCAAGCTTGAACTTGTTTGACAAACCTGGGATGTGTTTATATCCATCAGACTGTGGCCCTCTTTCTTTGTCATCCTGCTTCCTGTTTGTCTGGTTCTATAGCTACAAGAATTCAAGAACCTTCAGCTTACATCTGACTGATGAATTTGCACCAGCCTGAATTTTCCTACTTGTACAACTGTGTAAGACACCGAGATTTAAAACTAGGGAAATACAGAGTTTGGCTTATCTGGATGAGGGATTCATAAAGCAGGGAATGCACTTCTACAAAGGAACAAGAGTAAGTACAGAAAAGTGAGTGTTTCACTGTTTATGAAAAACAGGGATGTGACAGACCTAGAAACTAGGGATGGGGATTTCTATCCCAGTTGTTGTCCATCCATGTGGATATCAATTGAGTAATAAAAACTAACCTAACTGAATTTCTAAGACTACATAGAGCAAACAATCTCATTTTTTATGAACTATATAACTTGAAGTAAGTAGTCTAATGCATCACCAGAATTTCAAATAGTGAAACTTCAAAGCAATCATCAGGAATTTCACCTTTATCCAGTTTTGTGTGCCATTCTCCAAATCTTTTTGTTTTAGAGGCCACCTGACTGTCAAAGCCTGTGCAGGGAAGTGCTCTGAAGACATATCCATTACTTATCTAACTACCACTCCCACCATATAGATCAAAGCCCTATGTCACCCCTATGCTACCCAGTCTCCAAAGAAAAGGGTCTCTAGAAAACAAACCAAAAATAACCACATTTCTCATCAGTAACTATGGAGGAAAAATGCAGTGCAATATCACATATTCAGCTATAAATATATGACCCAGAATTGTATATTCAACAAAATTATCTTAAAACAAACAAGCAGATTCACTCCCATCAAGTTTGTGCTAAATTATAGTGATGCTAAGTATAGGTTGTGCCTGTGGGTTTGTGAAAGTAGAAGTTTTGACAGGGTAGAAAACTTTCTCCCATCTTTCAAAAAAAGTAAAGCAAAATTAGGAAAAGCTCAGATAAGCAAAAATTAGAAGAATTAGTAACCTCAAGACTTTTTACAAGATACTAAAAATAATTGTTCAAATTATTCTGTTTTAAAAAGTGACATCAGACAAGACAAAAATCTGGCATAAATGACAGATGATATCATCATACAGATCCCAAAACAGGGAAACAGTCCACTGAAGTTAAACATATCTACAAAGTGGATTAGAAGGAACAGAGACAATAACTTCCACAACAACTTCAAAACAAATGGTTTAAAGAATAGTTACAGAACATCCATATCAAGGTGATAAATGTAAACTTCAGAGTAACATCATAAAATTAATGAATCATCTTAAAATGAAGAAAATCAAAGACTAGTAAAATAAGAAACAGTCATTAAAAAGAAATAAAATAACATGAAAATTCACATTTATTCAACATAGATAATGAAAAAGAGCAAAGAAACTGTTAATATCACATAAGAAATGCATAGCACAATAAATCAAACCAAATCTAAGTCTATAGATATTTACTGGAACATCACTGTTCACCTATGAAGGAGCTGGTAGAATTAAACTACAGACATTGTAGCTAGCAGGCCAGATTTTTGGCAGCAGTTAATGCTCAGCAATCAATAATCCATGCAAATGGATTAACACATCAGGCAAAGGAATCTGAGCAGCAGAATGGATTTCCTTTTTAGTCTACAAAAGTCATATATCTTAGATACAGGTACATAAATTGATTTGAAAGGCCAAAGGATTAAACAACATTTCCCTAGCACACATTATAATTTCTAGGAGCTCATGAGTACAACAGAAAGAAACAGAGCCTGATACTACACCATATCCACAACTGTTGTATTTCAGCCCATTGTTTCAGCTACTGTGTTAATCCATCTCCTTGAGGGTCTTCCTCTTTTTCACTGCCCTTCTACTCCAAACAAATAGTTACCAAAAGTACCGGCAATGGCAATGTTAACATATGACAACATAGACTTTAAAGGAAAATCCACTATAAGATACAAAGAAGAACATTATATAATGACTAGAGGTCAATTTACTAAAACAACAGAACATTTATAAATAGTTATGTACCAAATAGCACAGTCCAAAAATATACAGATTTTAACAGTTGAAGAGAGGAGTAACCCCAAAGTAAGCAAGCAAACATAAACTATATTATTCTTCAGTGCACATGGAATATTTTTCCAGAACAGAACACTTTTTGGTCAATATAAATATTGTAAAATTGAAATAAAAAGCTTTTATCTGACCATACCAGTATGAAACAAGAAATCAAATAGATAAAAATATGGAATCAAATTAAATACATGTAAATTATATAATATACTACCCAAATGACTATCGGTTCATAGCAAAAAATTGAAAATTGAATTTTAAAATACTGACAATGCAATGACAATGAAAACAATATATTAAAACTTTAAGGATGCACCTGAGACACAGTATGGGAATTGTGTCCGATCTGATCCTGCCACACCAAGGAACAGCCCTGGGGGAGTGCAGTGGAATGGCAAGGAAATGGAGCAGCAAGGGCCCCAGGGAATGCTGAAGGTGGACTGTGGGGCCAGGGCATGGTGCTCCAACAGACTGGACTGGAAGACATTTGTAAAGGCCAACAAACAATTCTTGAACTAAAAAACAAAACTTTAAGCATGAAATAAAAGTAATACTCAAAGAAGAATTTATTTAAATACATAAATTATTAAAAGGATCAAATTAGAACTTAATCAGAAATAATGAGCAAATAGAATTGATAAAGCAAAAGTCTAAAGTTATAACAAACAAAGCACTAAAGCTCTAAGCAAAGATAATTGGAATGGAAAACATGGAAATTAGTACAATGATGAGTTGAGTCTTGGAAAGTATCAACTAAGTTGATGAACCACTGACCAAATTAGTAAAAAAGAAAGGAGGAAATTCAAATAACCAATGTTATCAATGCAACTGGGAGATATTAAATAAGTTTCAACTGAGATAATCACAACAAAAAATTTTTAAAATCTATAATACAACAAATTTGAAAACAAAGAAAATATAGACAAATTCTTAATACATTTGTCTCTCTCATTGCCATTAAATTGATTCTGACTCATAGTGACTCACAAGCCCTGTGGGTTTTCAGGCTGCTTTAAAATGAGCAATTCTAAATTATAGTTTTATTTTTATTTAAAAATACGCTGAATATTTCACATATGCCCACTAAGTTCACTTTCAAAGCATATGACTTCAATTTGGATGGCATGGTTTGCTCTAACACGTATTTTTGCCCATACTCCAGCCAGTGATACCCTTTTGCTCCCTTCCTCTACCATCCTTGGTAGCAGTAAAATATATACTTTTTAGTGTGAAAACATTTTCTTGATCTTTTGCATTATATGTTGTTTTGTGATAGGCAATATTCACCCTCCATAATGTCCTCTAGATTCATCTATGTTATGAGGTGTTATTTTAGATGGATAAGTTTTCTTTAAGGTTGTATAATATTCCACTAGATATGGATAAATCAATAGATATGGTCATGTTTTATTAACTTTGTTTTATTTTTGTGATGGATTCCATTGGCTATTTTTCTAGTCTTGAAACACCTTTGCATATCTGGTGTAAATATGTTTTATCTATCATATTCTTTCTATATATTATTGGATTCTATTGGCTAGGATTTTGTTGATAACTTTGCCATCTATGTTCATGAAGAATATTGGTCTATAGGGATCAGTTATCAGGCATCAAAGAATACAAAATCATATCTTGTGTGCTCACCTCCCCCACAAGATCACATATGCAAATGTGGTGAAGAAAGGTATGCCCAGCTATCAAAAGATCTAAAGTTTGGGGTCTTAAAGGCTTGAAGGTGAACAAGCGGCCATCTAGCTCAGAAGCAACAAAGCCCACATGGAAGAAGCACCCCAGCCTGTGCCTTCATGAGGTGTTGAAGGAATTCGGTATCAGGCATCATCAGAACAAAAAATGATATCATTGTAACACGAAGGGGAGTGTGGAGTAGAGACCCAAAGCCCATCAGTAGGCAATTGGACATCCCCTTAAGGAAGGATCTCAGGAAGGAAACAAGCCAGTCAGGGTGCATTATAGCAACAATGAAATATACAACTTTCCTCTAGTTTGTAAATGGTTCCTCTCCCCCACTATCATGATACCAATTCTACTTTACAAATCTAGCTAGAGCAGAGGATGTACAATGACTGGTACAGATAGGAACTAGAAACACAGAGAATCCATGGCAGGTGATCCCTTCAGGACACCAGCAAGTGCGATCACAAGGTGCCAAAGGGACCAGGTATAAGGCATCATGCAAAAAAAGATATATATATATATATATATATATATATGTGTGTGTGTGTGTGTGTGTGTGTGTGTGTGTGTGTGTGTGTGTGTGTGTGTACACACACCATATTGAATGAAGGAGGAAGTGCAGAGTGGAGACCCAAGGCCCAAGTGTCGGCCACTGGAGATCCCCTCATGGAGGGGTTTAGGAGAGGAGATGGGTCAGTCAGGGTACGAGGTAGTACTGATGAAGAACACAGCTTTCCCCCAGATCCAGGATGCTTCCTCCCACCAACTACCATGATCCGAATTCTACCTTGCAGGACTGGAAAGGGCAGAAGTTGTACACTGGTGCATATGTGGCCTGGAGGCACAGGGAATCCAGGGTGGATGATACCATTTACTAAAACTCTTACAGTGCTTAGAAAGGATGAAAAACTCATAAGTTAATTTTATGAAGCAAATACAGCCTTGATACCAAAACCAACAGAGGCACCTCTTTAAAAAAATTCTTTTTTTTTGCTGGGAAGAGTTTTAAAAAATAATTTTATTAGAAGCACATACAACACTTATCAAAAGCCATACATAAATCAATTTTATAAAGCACATTTGTACATTTGTTACCCTCATCATTCTCACAATATGTCTCCCCACAGCCCCTCCAACAGTTGTTGTTTTCTGATTTTTTGAATTGGGCTACCTTTGAGGGTGGCAGGTGGTACCTCATTGTTGTTTTAATTTGCATTTCTATTATGACTAAAGATCGGGAGCATTTTCTCATATGTTTGTTGGCCATTCGGATTTCTGTCCCTGTAAAATTTCTGTTCACGTCCTTTGCCCACCTTTCAAGTGGGCTTTTGGTTTTTTTCTTTTTGGAAGCTAGCAGAGTATTCTAGATTTTAGTAATAAGGTCTTTGTCTGATGTGTCATTGCTAAAGATGTTTTCCCATTCTGTGGACTCTCTTATTACTTATTACTCTCTTGGTGAATTCTTTAATGTACCCAAGTGTTTTATCTTCAGTATATCCCATTTGTCAATTTGTGCCGCCTCTGTGTTTGTGTCCTTCCCCATTTCTGATAGCCTGTGTATTCCCTGCACCAAAGTTGTCTACAGATGGGATTTGGCCCCATCATGCTCTCCCCTCATTCACGATTATATGATTTTCCCCCACTCCCACCCCCCACATTTGTTGCTTGAAACCTGGTTGCTTCTGAGCTAGGTGGCTGCTTGGTTCCCTTCAAGCCTTAAGACCCCAGACGCTGTATCTTTTAATAGCCTGGCACCATCAGATTTCTTAATCACATTTGCTTATGCACACGTTTTTTTTAACGATCAAATCGGGAAGGTGAGTATCATAGAATGACTGTTTAGCTTAGTAAAGTGTTCTTGTAGTAAGAGAATATGCGCGAGGAAGCCCAGTGTCTACCTGCTACCAAACAAAGTGTGCCAGAGTTTTCTAATCCACTTGCCTATCGATGTAAATTTAGGTTGTTTCCAATCCTTGGTGATTGTGAATTGCGCTGCAATAAGCATTGGAGCACAAACAACTGGTTGTGGTTTATGTCTTACCTCTTTTGGATACAAGTCCATTAAAGGGATCGGTGGGTCGTAAGGTAGTACAATTTCATTTGCTTTAAATATCACCAGATCTCTTTCTACAGATGTTGTATGTATCTACACGACCTCCAGCAGTGGAAGAGAGTTCCTATCTTGCCGCAATGCCTCCAAAATTTGGTGCTCTCTAATTTTCTGATTTGGAAGAAATGCTCACAATCAATAACTGTCCTAGTAATGCAATTCAAAGCAACAAGGAGATACCAAAACAAAACAGAAAATAGCAAATGCTGGAGAGAATGTGGAAAGATTGAAACTTCATACATTGCTGGTGGGACTTCCAATCACTATGGAAAGTGATGTGACACTACTGCAAACACATAAACTTTCCATAAATCTAGCAAACCCTCTGCTGGGTATATGGCATAAAAAAGTGAGAGTCATAACACTAAAAAATTTGTGTACAAACATGTTTATGGAGCCCTGTACACAATAGTAAGAAGATGGAAAGAACCTCGCCCTCAACTCCCATAAGTGTAAGGCTGGTAAAGTGGAATACTGTGCATCACTTTAAAAAAGTGACAAAAATCACAACACGAGTGGATCTGGCAAACATTAGGCTGAGTGAAATTAGTAGAACACATAAAATAGGATACAAGACCGCAATAATTAGATTCGAACCGTATACAGTCTTTTATACCAAAGGGTACAGAATTTGGAGTTGTCCAAAGCTGGGAGGTCAAGGAAGGTAGGACAAACCATTTGGCTAGAATTCATGAATAATGACTTGGATAAATGAAGATGATGATGTGTAATAGGGATGCTAAATCAAACAGTTAGGGAGGAGCAAGTGGTGGGAATCTTCAGTAGTAGTTTAGATTCAGGAATGCAAAGTGAGTGATTAGGAAGGAAAACACCCACCTAAGTTAGAGAGGTTTTTTTAATTTTGAAAATTTGCATTTTGCCCTTTCATATTTACAAAGAAAGCTGATGATGGGTATTGCATGGACTCTGATAATTCATAGTTGGTATTGACTTGTTGATACTATCTATTCAGCTTGTCCATGTACATGGAAATGGAATGTCTTTTATTCAAATCTTAAAATTGTAAAGTATTGTTTTATACTTTTCATTTCAAATCCCCGATTAAATGTATTTTTTTGTGTTTAATTATTTTAGATACTTTTAGAAATGGAATCAACTTCTGCCCTTTCCAGTCCTGCAAGGTAGAATTCGGATCATGGTAGTTGGTGGGAGGAAGCATCCTGGATCTGGGGGAAAGCTGTGTTCTTCATCAGTACTACCTCGTACCCTGACTGACCCATCTCCTCTCCTAAACCCCTCCATGAGGGGATCTCCAGTGGCCGACACTTGGGCCTTGGGTCTCCACTCTGCACTTCCTCCTTCATTCAATATGGTGTGTGTACACACACACACACACACACACACACACACACACACACACACATATATATATATATATATATATATATATATATATATATATATATCTTTTTTTGCATGATGCCTTATACCTGGTCCCTTTGGCACCTTGTGATCGCACTTGCTGGTGTCCTGAAGGGATCACCTGCCATGGATTCTCTGTGTTTCTAGTTCCTATCTGTACCAGTCATTGTACATCCTCTGCTCTAGCTAGATTTGTAAAGTAGAATTGGTATCATGATAGTGGGGGAGAGGAACCATTTACAAACTAGAGGAAAGTTGTATATTTCATTGTTGCTATAATGCACCCTGACTGGCTTGTTTCCTTCCTGAGATCCTTCCTTAAGGGGATGTCCAATTGCCTACTGATGGGCTTTGGGTCTCTACTCCACACTCCCCTTCGTGTTACAATGATATCATTTTTTGTTCTGATGATGCCTGATACCGAATTCCTTCAACACCTCATGAAGGCACAGGCTGGGGTGCTTCTTCCATGTGGGCTTTGTTGCTTCTGAGCTAGATGGCCGCTTGTTCACCTTCAAGGCTTTAGTGGGTTGGAAAGGGGGAACTGATTACAAGGATCCACATGTGACCTCCTCCCTGGGAGATGGACGGCAGACAAGGGGGCGAAGGGAGACTCCGGATAGGGCAAGATATGACAAAATAACAATGTATAAATTACCAAGGGCACATGAGGTAGTGGGGAGTGGGGAGGGAGGGAAAAAAAGAGGACCTGATGCAAAGGGCTTAAGTGGAGTGCAAATGCTTTGAGAATGATTGGGGCAGGGAATGTATGGATGTGCTTTATACAATTGATCTATGTATATGTATGGATTGTGATAAGAGTTGTATGAGCCCCTAATAAAATGTTTAAAAAAGAGTTTTAGTAGAATCGATTTTAGCTCTTTTTTGATTTATAGTCGACCTCAGTAGCAATAACAGCAATTTTTCTGCAAAGTTGGTAAAATTCACCAGGGAAGCTGATCTTGGTCTCTTTTATGTTGATGTTTTAAATGACTGATCCATTTCTTCTTTTGTTATGATTCTGTTCATCTTTTCTATTTCAGAGTTAGTTTAGGTAGATAGTATATGTATAGTTTTGTCAGTTTCTTCTGTTGTTGGTTTGGTTAAGTGCTATTCAGTTGGTTCTGACTGACAGGTGTCCTGTGAAGAAAATATTTACTGATCCCCTGTCATCTTCAGAGTTACTGCTATCTTTGAGTCCATTGTTGAAGCCTCTGTGTCATGCCATCCTGGCAGTCTTCCTCATTTGTTTCTGACCTTCTACTTTTCCAAGCTTATGTCCTTTTCCTGAGAGTAGACTCCCATGGTAATATTTTCACCACTTTTGTTTCTAAGGAACGTTCTGGTTCTACTTCCAAGAGAGATTTGTGTATCCTTCTGAAAGTCCATGGTGCTTTCAGCATTCTATGCCAACCCCACAATTTTAATGCATCAATTATTTTGTTGTTCCTTATTCATTGTTCAGTTTTCACATGAAGTGAATGAAAATACCATACTGTGGGTCAGACCCCTTGGTCCTCATAGAATCATCCTTATTTTTCAATACTTTAAATAACTATTTTACAGCAGATGCATGCAGTGCAATACGTAGTTTGAATTCTTGACCACAGCTTTCATGAATATTGATTATAGATATCAGCAAAATAACACATTTGGTAAGTTTTGTGTCAGCTTGGCTGGGTAAGGATTCTCAGGGTAAACAGTTAAACCTTAGTAAATCCCCATGAAATGGCCTAACACAATTTAATAAACTCCATGGTGACATCTGCTGTAAGCAGAAAATGATTTCTAAGACTATCAGGATGAAGCGCAACATTTGTACTTAGTCTGCAGTATTGATGATATTAAAAGGAAGTTTCATGAGCAATGTGTTCTGTTTCCTATATAAGAACTCTGTGGATAAATCTTCTATTTCTGAGAGTGATCAAATCCCTACTGGCTTTAGAGTAATTCTCTGAAGCCACTAGTGATCTTTCTGTTGATCTTCACTGACCAACAGCTACACAAGACAAGAGAAGCCTTCATTGTAACATTTGACCCCCAAAATTGGAACTTGTCAGGCTGTGAACTTGCCTGTTTCTAGAACTCGGTGAGCATTGTCTTGATGTATATTTTCCACGAATGTATATTTCTAAACTTTATTGTTTCTTTTCCCATAAATAATACAGTGTAACATAATTGTAATAAGATTTGTTATGTAGAAAGAAAATCATTTTATAAATTGCTTCTCAAGTCTTATTAGGTTTCACGGCCCCAAACTTTGTCTCTAGTAGACTGTAAGTCTGACTGCTTTAGGATTGCTAGATCTACTGGTATTAATAAAGAGGGGAATTTTAATCCACAGCATGAGTTGGTAATGTTGATAAGCAGCTTATCACCACCATGGAGGAAATATTGATGAGATGAAATACTGGATATTTTGTGTTCTGTATTTTTAAGCAATTTTATTTTTGGACCTACTTATAACAAAATGGTAAGGGAGAGAGATAAGCTCAGAGTTTCATTGTCAAAGCTCAGCGGCTGCATAAAGACCTCAATATTTCCACTTTTGCCTTTTAAAAAGTCTTATTTTTTGTAGTATCAGCTGTTTTCAAAAGCCAAGAGCAGAATCTTCTTAAAAGAGTGTTGAATTACAATGTCAATTGTATTCTCAACTTAAAATGGTCTGAAGTTAAATTAAGGGCAGCTGTAGGGAAGAAATGGGACCTACAGACAAGATGTGTGTAGTTGCCATATGGACAACAGAGTCAATGTACTTATCAGAATAGTTTGACTTGTATGGAGTTATAGTGTTGATTATTTTGGCAGGGTGTTCCAATGAAGGAAACATATGGGGATCTACTAAATGTTTTCTTGATCTGTACAAGAAGAATTCTAGGCTGGTGTATAGCAATCTTTACTTATTCAATCAATCCGCACATTTGAGCTAGTTTATAGACCCCAAAACCCTTGAATTAAGGTACTTTGTAGGAATGATCTCAAAAACTGTCATAATTTTATACTGTTAGTCTTTCTCAAGCCTTCCATAAAGAGATCTACCATCTCTTACAAGAATGACTGTTCAGTGGGGGAAGGAAAATTGTGTTAGGCTGAGTTGACTAAGAAACAAATTCAATAATATCGCATATGTGTAAGAAAGAGCTTTATATCAAAAATCTTTATGCTTTAGGAAAACATTCCCGTCCACTCCAACTCAAGTCCATAAATTTAATACTAGTCCATAAGTCCCTCTTCAGACTCACAAAACCACATGCAATGATGCAGAATGCAGGAAGATCACCTGCCAGCGGGTATAGTCTTTTAGAGCCAATGGTGCAGATCATCACAGGGATCTCTCTGGTCTCAGATTGGCTCACCAGCAGGTAGGTGAAGGCAGAGAGAGGTGGGTGGGCAGGTCACCAGAAAGCCATTTATCTCAGATACACCTCTAAAGTAGATCTTCAGGCTGCAACCTGATTGACAGGATAACCTCCACCCATATCTGTTTACAGCTACCATGTTGGCACAAAAACCATAACAATCACAGAAATCATCAGAATTGGGGTAAATTACTGGATAGTGGCTTGGAATTAAAACTAATTCCTTTAGACTCAAATGTTTTTCAGGTTTACTGGTCAGAAGACTTACTGGGAGCATATGGAGGTGAAGTTGATAATAAAATCCTTGTACAAATTAATCTCACAGTGGGCCTAGTGGGTCCCCAAGTACATCTTATAGTGATTACCCTAATTCCAAAGAACCCCAATATTTAATATCTGGCATGCAGAATAGGAACTATTATATTAGGAAAAGTTAAGATTAGAATTTCCACTACCAAGAAAAATAGAAAACCAAAATCAACCTGTATTCCCAGAAAGAGTAGTAGTGCGACTCAAACTTGTAGAATACAGGTGTGGTTATTCATACCACATTCTAATTTAACTGTATAAAAATCAGAACAGTATCAGTGAATTCTTTTTTAATTTAATTAGGTGATATGTCCAGTAGCAGCTGCTATTCTAGATGTATGTACATTGCTTGCTTGAATTAATACTGTACATGGTACACATTTATTGGTCTGGCCAATGCCTTTTTCCTCAAATTGTGTTTATAAGAGTCACCACAAATTGTTTACTTTCAACTGTAAATGACAACATTTACATGCACCTTTTTACCTGAGGGGAACTTCAACTCTCCAGCACTGTTGTCTGAAGGGACAGAGACATTGGCTATAAAATGTCATGTTGATCCATTACGTTGAAGATATGTGACTACATTTCATAAGAAGTATGTATAAGTGGCTCGACTTACTGGTGTATATTGTAGGAATGAAAATTAAGCTAATGAAAATTAAGCTAATAAAAATTCAGTCTCTTTTCTCCATTACTGAAATTCCTAAGTGTCCAGGGATGTCAGGCACTCTGAGATATTCCAACTAAAATACAAAATAAGTTGTGGCACAACTGAAAAGGAGGCACAGCACCTGAGGGTCTTTTTAGATTTTGGTGGCAATATGTTCCTCATTTGGGCATGTTACTCAACCTATTTATTAAGTGACTTCAAATTTTACAATCTTTGAATCACGTCCAACAACAACAAAAAAAGATTTGCAACAATTTCAGGCTGTTGTGAAGTCACTCTGCCACTTGAGTCATATGATCGTCAGCTGATCCAACAGTTCTTCAAGTATCTGTGGCAGACAGAGATGCAGTTTGGAGTCTCTGGAAGAATGCTGTTGGTGAATTACAGCACAGAACCTTATGATTTTGGAGCAAAGCACTGCCATCTTCTGTACAAGTACTGCCATCTACTTCTCTCTTGAGAAACAGCTGTGGCATGTTACTGATTTTTAGGAGAGACTGAATACCTCACCATGAGCCACTAAGTCATCCTGCAAACTAAATTGATCATCTTGAGCTTGGTGTTGTCTGACGCACAGACTTATATAGTTAGATGTAAGCAGCAGTAGTACATCATTTAATGTGAGTGGTATATATATGAGATCAGGTTTGAGTAGGACCTGAAGCAATAAGTAAGTTGTATGAGGCAGTGACCCAAATGACTATAGTCTCCACGCCTGGAATTCTATGCATTCAGTCATTATTTGTTTTACGACAGACATGATATTGTTCATTCCACATCCTTTTCTGAAACAGATAGCAGTGTACTGCTACAGCCATTTTAAAAATTATTCCTAATGATATTTTACTTGCATATGATATTATTTCCTCTATTAGGTGAGTTGAGTCATTTCTAACTCATATTGGCCCTATGAATAGAAGAGAATAGAATAGAACATCACCTGATATCCTATTAATCATATTTTTATGTTTGTGCCCATTGATAAAGTTATTGTGTCACCATTTCCTTATTTCTTTTAGATTTTCATAATTTGCGGGAGTGAAGTTTTTCAAGGATTTAAAAAAATTATTTCAGTAGGTATTTGCATTTTTCCTTATTTACACTTGATAAAATTACCAGATGTTTGCATATTTTGTACATGTTTCTAAATAAACAAATTACTTGTTGATTCTTTTATTTATCTTTCCATTTTTGGAATCATCAATTGAAATTTATTCCAGATTTTTATATTTGATCAGCATAAGAATTCAATGTGATACACTTCATTAATATATAACAAAAGTAAAAATATGATTAACTCAATTAAGAAAAAACATTTAACAAAATTTAGCATTCTATCTTGATGAAAATATTCAGCCAGCCAGGAATTGGTACAAGAGCAATTAGTATTTGGAAATTTTATAATTCTCCTATTCTGTTTATTTTGAAATTTAAAATCGATAGTTCTAGATTCCTATTTTTAATCTCAAAATTTGTTTTACTTTGGAAAGTTTAAAATATAAATTGATTTAGAGTACTGTTGCTCTGTATGATAGATAATCTAAGGTATTAAATAATCTATTATTTATTCACTTCCCACAGAACTCCCCTTGTTTTTCTTGGTTTTTTTTTAATATTTCTCCTCTCTCGGCTTCTTTTCTAAAAAAGTTTTGAAAACATTTATTATACTGATGTGTACATCCCATTTTTTTAAAAATAGGACATTTGATTGTGCCAGTTTAGCCTGATTCATTAGTACAGACTAATGCTCAATAATGCTCAGTATAGTTTTAAGCTTGATGAGATTTTAATTATTTTTTACTTTTAAACCCGATGAAGAATTAAAAATATTGTGTAACATTAAGTGACATTTGTTTCCAAAACTTGAGACACAATGAAATATTAAATGGACCAGCAAAACTCTAAAACAAGAGAGTCCCCCACTTATTTCCCAAGTGATTGGTACAGAAAACATATGTCCAAACAACCTCAAAGGGAAAATGAAGGCAAGGAAAGCTATCTTCCAGTGGAGTCCACAAGATCTTCACACTCACAAACCAAAGATGAAATCATGTTAAGATAGCCCTGCTTTATGAGTTAACCCAGTGGGATGTGTGAAGGGGCTTCAAAATATTCATGGAAAATGGAATACTCAACATTTTAAAATTTTAATTTGGGGTCTCTTACAGATATCATCAGAATCCATACATAAATCCATTATGTCAAACACATCTGTACATATAATGTCATTATCTTTTAAAAAAAATCTTCTTTCCCCTTGAGCCCCTGGTGTCAGCTCCTTATTTTGCACCCACCCTCCCTTTCTTTCCTCCCCAATGGCCTCTTGATAATTTATAAATTATTTTGTTTTTTGCTTCATAATGTTTTCCTTTTAAATTTAGTCTATTACACTACAGGCCTTAAAAATGCTTTTTGGATTTGGAAAGGTTTTGGGTGAATGGAGACAAAAGAGAAAATAGATTTCCTTGAAAAGTACTTGGTATATTACTTCTCGGCCTTTTGCCTAAGATCAAGTGTAGTAAAAGTAGTTGGTACACAAGTATTTGTTTTTTGTGAAAGAGGCATTATTTTTTGTAGCAAATAAAGCCATTATGTTGTATCTAAGAAGCCCCTAATTCATAAACTATTCATGATTGCCCTAACGCTTGAGGTTTGAAGGGAGGAGTCAGAACTTTTTACAGTACACTCTAGTATTCCAGGAAGAATTTTATCTTTTTGTACCGCAAGATGTGAATGCAACATTATGGCATGGAGTAGGGAACCAGTGGAGAGGTCAGGGAGGCTGGCCCCAGCACCAAAAATTAAGTGGATTCCTGCCACCCCCCCCCCCCGAGAAGAATTTGTTTCAAAGGATGACATTGATTCTGCAGCTCCAGGAGAGGGACATATCTGATCAAAGCACACGGGAACAGATGAAGGGGGAGGAGGAGACAGTGGAGCACAGGCTGGCCCCACCAGGCCATGAGGATGATGTTCCTGATTACAGCAGCCAGTCCACAGAGAGGACAACATAGCTGGCCCCTCTATGAGACATGATGCCCCTCAGTGACCCATGGCGCTACAGGGGACAGCACCGGAGACACAAACCACGAATTGCACCTGACCTGATCCCACCATATGGAGGCAAAGCACTGGGGGAGTGCAGCAGAACAGCAAGGGAATGGAGTGGCAAGGTCCCCAGGGAATGCTGAAAGTGGACTTTGGGGCCAGGATGTGGTGCCCCAACAGACTGGACTAAAAACACTCGTAAAGGCCAACAAATGATCCTTGAACAAACTACAAGCTTTTCTTTCTTGATGTGTTTTGTTCTTTGTCAGTGGTGTGTTGTTGCTGTTTTTTGTCTGGTTGTATGCTGTTGTTTTGTTTTCTTCTGTCCTGTGTTTGTGCATGTTATTATCTCCACAGGTCTTTCTAAATAAGACAGGCTGGATGAACTATCTGGAGGAAAAACAACAGGATCGACAGTTCTGGGGGGACTTGGGACAGGGGGGAGGTGGGGTAGGGGTAATGAAGTGGTGTTAACAAACCCAGGGACCAGGGAACAACATGGGATCCAAATTGGTGGTGAGGGGGGAGTGGCAGGCCTGGTAGGGAATGATCAAGGGTAAGGTTATGTAAAGAAGAGGTATAACTGTAACCCAGGTGGGGACGGAGCATAGTAGTGGGGCAGGAAGAAAGTCAAGAGAGATGGAGGAAAGAGTTAGGAGTCAAAGGGGATTTATAGAGGTCTAGACAAAGACATGTACATGCAAAAATGTGTATAAAGATGGGGAAATAGATCTATGTGTCTATATTTAAAGGTTTAGTATTAAGGTGGTGGAAGGACCTTGGGCCTCTACTCAAGCACTCCCTCAATGCATGAATACTTTCTTTTATTAAATTGGCACTCTACGATGCTCACCCTCCTGACACAACTGCTGAAGCCAAAGCGGGTGAACAAGTAAATGTGGTGAAGAAAGCTGATGATGCCCGGCTATAAAAAGAGATAGTGTCTGGGGTCTTGAAGGCTTCAAGGTGAATAAGTGGCCATCTAGCTCAGAAGCAACAAAGCCCACATGGAAGAAGCGCACCGGCCTGTGTGACCACGAGCTGCCAAAGGGACCAGGTGTAAGGCATTATCATCCAAAAAAAAAAAATTTTAACCATAGTGAATGAAGGGAGAAGTGCAGAGTGGAGACCCAAAGCCCATTTTTCGGCCACTGGAGACCCCCTCACAGAGGGGTGTAGGGGAGGAGATGAGTCAGTCAGGGTGCGATGTAGCACCGATGAATACAGTTTTCCTCCAGATTCTGGATGCTACCTCTCCGCCCCAACTGCCATGACCTGAATTCCACATTGCAAGTCTAGATAAAGCAGAGGTTGTACACTGGTGCATATAGGAGCTGGAGGCACACGGAATCCAGGGTGGATGATACCTTCAGAACCAGGGGGTGAGGGGTGATACTGGGAGAGTAGAGGGTGAGTGGTTTGGAAAGGGAACTGATTACAAGGATCTACATGTGACCTCCTCCCTGGGGGATGGACAACAGAGAAGGGGGTCAAGGGAGACGCCTGATGGGTAAGATAAGACAAAATATTAATCTATAAATTATCAAGGGCTCATGAGTGAGGGGAGAGCGGAGAGGGAGGGGGAGGGAAGTGTACCTGATGCAAAGGGTTTAAGTGGAGAGCAAATGCTTTGAAAATGATTAGGGCAAAGAATGTACAGATGTGCTTTATACAATTGATGTATGTATATGTATGGATGGCGATAAGAGTTGTATGAGCCCCTAATAAAACGTTTTAAAAAAGAAAATAACAAAATCAATTAAAGCAGGAATTCTTATTTAAAAAATTTTAAAGTACATGAGAAGGGAGAGGAGACCCAGATGGCTTTTAGAGGCAATGGGCTATAAAAAGGAAGAACTAGAAGCTAAAGTGCTGAAATTGGAAGCATAAACAAAACATTTATTCATTAAAACAGAGAAAACACAAATTTTTTTGTACCTTTTAGGATTTACACTGATCTTCTCACCAAACCACTCCTGATAAAGCTTCAAACAAATTTTTCTGGCTTGATTCCAACAGATGCACACACTTAAACATGATTTCCTCTGAGAAGTTACAGATCTTCACAGCCTGACTGCTGGCTCACTCTCATCACAGTTCTCCCTGAAGATTCCATCATGGCTGCACATACACTTGCCCTTCTCAGGCCCTGCTAGTCAGGAGAAGGTCCAGGCAATAAAAGCCAAATAGATAAAGAAAGGTAAGTGTCCACAGTAAATTTTTACACTAAATTTCAAGCCACATACATTGTATAAAGAAGGCTGCTTTTAGGAATTTATGTATTGGCCTTTGACAGAGAAGCAAATTTCTATCTCCACAGTGGGCCTCTATGCTGACATAGGCACAGGATTATGGGACTGGATTCATGGATCAGGACCATTCAGGTGGCTTATCTCTGGACATTGGCTACTGCGCTCTTTCCTGCTATACATCTACACACCATCTGTAATTAGATGCATAATCACTGCCATCTGCTAGATGGATTCCCTCAGACTGGATTAGGCTTCCTCCCATAAGAGCATATGGGTATTTCTTGGGTAGTTAGTTCTGTATATTGTGGAAGGTCCTCAGTTCAGTGTGTCATTGACTAAGAATCTAGTGTAGTTTAGCACTCAGAAAATTAGATGACAGAGGGCTTCTTTGCCACTTTGTCAGTGAACTGTTCTAGGATTTGCCTGACTGGTTTGGTGAAGTCCTTAACCCAACCCATGTGTGTCACTGTATTATATACTGTCATGGCTCCTTTGATGCTGTATACGACCAGTTACAAACTATTATATTGGCTTATGTGTTGCTCTGGTGCTGTAAGCTATGTCACTGGTAATAGTAAGGCCCTCGATGAGATAGCTTCAGCAAAGAGCTCAAACAATTATGAGCTCAGACAAGAATCAATTTAGTGAAGAAAGTTAATAGTGCCCGGCTATTAAAGATATAACGTCTGAAGTCTTAAAAACTTGAAGTTAAACAAGCGGCCATCTAGCTCAGAAGCAACAAAGTCCACCTTGAAGAAGCACACCAGCATGGGTGCTCATGAGGTGATGAAGGGATCAGTTAACAGGCATTCAAGAAAGAAAAATCATATCATTGTGTACTCACCTCCATGATACGATTGCTGAAGACAAAAGTGTGCATAAGCAAATGTAGCAAAGAAAGTGGATGATGCCCAGCTATCAAAAGATATAGTGTCTGGGGTCTTAAAGGGTGGAAAGTAAACAAGCGGTCATTTAGCTCAGAAGCAACAAAGCCCACATGGAAGAAGCACATCAGCCTGTGCAATCATGATATGTCAAAGGGATTAGGTATCAGCCATCACCAGAAAAAAAATTACCATAGTGAATGAAGGAGGGAATGCTGAGTGGAGATCCAAAGTCCATTTGTAGGCTATATGGCAAATGGATCTCAGGGAGGAGATGATCCACTCAGGGTGTGATGTAGCAATGATGAAAGTACAACTTTCCTCTAGTTCCTAAATGCCCCCCACCAGTTCTCCCTTGCAAGTCTGGCTAGACCACAGGATGTACACTGGTACAGGTAGGAACTGGAAACACAGGGAATCCAGCCTTTCAGGACCAGTGGTGTGAGTGACGATACTGGGAGCATAGAGAGAGGGTGGGTTGGAAAGGGGGAACCAATCACTTGGATCTGCATGTGACCTCCTCACTGGGGGACAGACAACAGAAGGGAGACTTCAGACAGGGCAAGATATGACAAAATAATAATTTTTAAATTATCAAGGGTTCAAGAGGGAGGGGTTGAGTGGGGAGGGAGGGAAAAATATGAGGACCTGATGACAGGGGCTTAACTGGAGAGCATATGTTTTGAGAATGAGGAGGGCAATGGATTTACAAATGTACTTTACACAATTGATGTATGTATGGTTTGTGATAAAGAGTTGTATGAGCCCCTAATAAAATGAATTAAAAAAAGAATCAATGTGTTTGAATTGTGGTACTTACTAAGAATCCTCAATTTGCCATGGAAGGACAAGAAGGACAAACAACAAATCTGTCCTGGAAGAAGTAAGGCCAGAGAGCTCCTTAGAAGTAAGGACAGTAAGATTTCATCTTACATATATATTGGTCATCATAGGATTATTTGGAGTATGGCACAAGACCAAGAAATGTTTCCTTCATTTTTGCTTAGGGTTGTTATGGACAATAACTGGCTCAATGGAACCTAACAACAACAACATACAATTAATAATTGTATTGCTGTTGAGGTTCTATAGGCTTCAATATTTCTATAAAACCCAAAGAGTTTGGGAGAGGTCCACCAAGAATACTGCTTAGAAGCCAGTCACATGTAATTCCACTTCATGGACAGATTTTCTTGTTACCATTTCAGATATTTTTCAGAAGAGACTAGTCTCTCAAAAAGGATGACATGCTTGGTAAAGTGGAAGGGTGGTGGAAAAGAGTAAAGCCCTCAGTAAGATAGCTACAGCGCAGAGATCACACATAATTATTCTGATATGGCACAGGATCAGCTAGTGTTTCATCTGCTGTACATAAGATCACTAAGAGTGGAACTGACTAGGCAGCACAATCACAACAGCACTTCTATTACCCCCATTGCCTGTATCCACGCCTCCTTTTCCTAGCCCTTCTGATATTTGTCCTTAATGAAGTGAAGTTCCTTTTATTTGCATGGCTGATTAGTGTTATTTTTTCCTTGTATGTTATGGATGTTAGGTTCTATTGAATTACTTCCAACCCATCAAAACAAGAACAGAATGAACACTTTCTGGCCCCGCACTACACTCAGAATTGGTTCTGCGGTGCTTGAGCCAATTGTTGGACCCATTGTGTAATTCCATCTCATTGACATTTTTTTATTGCTCCTCTAATTTGCCAAGCATAATGTTCTTTTCCAGGGACTTTTTCTCCTGATACTATTTGTAAAATATGTAAGAAAAAGTCCTACCAACTTGTTTTTAAGTAGCACCTTGGCCGCATTACTTCCAAGACAGATTTGTTCTTGCACTTCCATTATACTTTCAAAATCCTTATTCTTCACCAGCACCATAATTAAAAGTGCGCTGATTCTTGTTCATTGTTCTTTATTCAGTGTCCAATGTTCACATGCATATGAGGGTGGAAAATATCAGGCACACCTTAGCCCTCAAAACAACATTCTTGCTTTTCAATTCATCTTCCTTTTCAGTTCTTTAAGAGGTTGTGAGCAGGTTTACCTAATAAGATACATTTTTAAATTTCTTGACCGACCTTTTTTTTATGTCCAAGTGACTTTATGACTGAAAAGAAGTCTTGGGAAGTACAGTCTCTGATAGTGCACATTGTCTCTGTAAAGTATATAAGGCTGCATAGGTAAGGCACTGGAGAATCTGCAACCATATATTGGCTGATTCCTGGGAGGGTGGAGAGACATTTGCAACTGACTGGAAAAAAGAGGGAGTGGGAAGGAGAGAGAGGAAGTGCAGCAGTCTGTTTCTGGTTTTATCCCTTCCCACTCCCACGTGGGGGACATATTAAGGGTATTGTCAGCTTTGTAGTGCCTTTAAGTATATGTATGACATAGTGTTTCTCTGTTCTAGGACCCATGATCAGGTGACTTTAAGCTGTGCATGCTTAAGTTTTGGGTCTTTTCACGCCTTACCCAAAGGCTTCTAATGTGAGACTTTCTTTAATGCTTGATTTAGTCTAAAGGCCAAGAAGCAATTAGGCCTGATTTTTTAAAAAAACCCTTTGATTGACTGCTACTTCCAAGAGCATTGATTGTGGATTCAAGTAAGCAAGACACATTCCTTGACAATCTTTTCTCCATGTTTGTGATGTTTACTATTGGTGCAGTTGTGAGGATTTTTGTCTTTACATTGAGTTGCAATCCACACTGAAGGCTGCAATACTGACAAGTGCTTCTTTTTCCTCACTTTTTGCAATCAAGGTGTGTCAGCTACTTATCGCAGGTTGTTAATAAGCCTTCCTCAAATCCTGATGTCACATTTTTCTTCAGACGGATCTGCTTCTTGGATTATTTGTTCAGCATATACACTGACTAAATATGGTGAGAGGATACAATCCTGTCACATAACGTTCCTGATTGTAAACCATGAAGTATTTCTTTATTCTGTTGGCACACTGAAGTGTGCTGGAATTCCTGTTCTTCTTTCATGGCCAACAAAATACCAGTAAACATCTTTTTGATATTCTCTCCTTTCAGTCAAGGTCCATCTGACATCAGCAATATATGGTAACTCACCTTTGTATTATTTGAAAAATGTATTTGGTATGAATAAGTCATTGGTCTTGTAAACTTTTAGCATAAATTTGATGAACAATAGTAGTGACAGGATTTCCTTAAAGTTGGATGAGATAATCATATCACATGCTATTATAAGATCAATCTGAAAATGTTCCTTTTCACTATGAATGAAATGCCATTCCTCTAGCTTATGTCATTCCCAGTATAGTAAAAATATGACTTTCTGATTCAAAATGGACAGTAACAATCCATTTTAACTAATTTATTTCTAGGATACTAATATTTATGGATTGCATTTTATTTCTGATGACTTACAAGTTCTAATTATGAGTAGATTTTTGCAGCTGTTTCTATTTACATTGAGCTGTTCCTCATGAACAAATCAAGATACAGAAGGCTTTCAATCCAAAAAACTTTACACATTGATAGTAAAATAGTTAATAATTATATTCAAGTGTTTTTGACTTGAGGGGCTCATGTCTCCATCACTTCTTTTAACAATGTTCTGCTTCTTTTCCTTAGGCTTTAAATATCTGACAATATTTTCATGCTATCTATAAGATTTTCAGTGTCAAGTTACTATACAAAGTGGGTCTGCACAAAGCATGAGAGACAAAGTCCCACCATCTTCCCTTTAAATGAGTATTTTGGTGTACTACTTCCAAGGCAGATGTGTTTGTTCTGTGGCAGTCTATAATACTTTCACTATTCTTTTCCATCACCAAAACCAAATGCGTTGATTCTTCTTCCTCATTCAGTGGCTAACTTTCACATTCTAAAGAGACTATTGAAAATACCATAGCTATTGAAAACAACATAAAATCAGGTGCACCTTCATTCTCAAAGTAATACCATTACTTTTAACACTTGAAAAAATGTGTGCAGTACATTTATCCAAATGCAAAGCATCATTTCACCTCTTGTCTACTATTTCCATGAGCATTGATGGTGAACCTAAGCAAGTTGAAATCCTTGTCAAATCTAATACAATTTTCTTGTGTCATGATTTTAGGAGCCCTGGAAGCTAGTGGTTATGCATTGGAATGTTAATCACAAGGTCATGTCTTGGACCTGCTATCAGAAAACAGCAATCCTTTGAAAATTACCATGTGAGTAATAGGGCAGCAAAAATTAAATATCAAAGTTTCCCTCACTTTCAGCAAGCAATGTTGCATCATCTGTATATTGCAGGTCGTTATTAAGCTTTCTTCCAATCCTGATACCACCTTCTTCTTCATATAAACCATCTTCTTTGATTATTTACTTAGCATACAGATTGACTAAGTATGGTGAGAGGATACAGCCCTGGCACACACATATCGTGCCTCAGAATCGAGCAGGATTCCCTTGTTCCATTGTTTGCACAACTGCTTCTTGATGCATTTACTGGATTTGCATGAGCACACTTAGTATTTTGGAATTTTTTTCTTCTCAAGGTTATCCATAGTTTATTATGGTTCACACAATAAATACCACTGTATAGTGTATAAGTACACATCTTTTTGGTGTTCTGATTTTTGCTAAGATCCATCTGATGTCACCACGTTCACTTCTGATTCTGGCCTGAATTTCTGGTAGGTCGCTGCCTGTATTGCTACAATTATAGTTGATGTTTAGCAAAATTTACTTGCACATGATTTTATGATATTGTTCTATACTTTGCCCATTCTGTTGGTTCATATTTCATTGGAATGGATGCAAATATAGATGTATTCCAATCAGTCAACCCATAGCTGCTTTCCAAACTTCCTAACATAGAAGAATGAGTGTTTCCTGTGCTTTATCAGGTTGTTTAAATATTTCAAAGGACTGTGAAAAGAGTTGTCAATTCCCTAATAAAATGTTTAAAAAAAGGGGAAAAAATATTTCAATGGTATCCCACCAATTCCTGGAGCCTTGTTTATTGCTAATACCTTCAATGTAGTTTACATATCTTCCTTCAATTAATTGGTTCTTACTTGTTGAAATGGTTTTATGCCAACATCTTTCTTTCAACTGTGTATTTTTTCCATATACTTTTGATATTTCCTACATCATTCAATATTTTTCCCATAGAATGTTGGGATTTTCAACCTGAGGCTTGAACTTTACTTAGTTCTTTAGGTTATATATATGCTTAAAGTGTTCTTCCTTTTAGGTTTCCTGTCTCTAGTTCTTTGGGCCTTTTATTCTCAAATTGCCTTTTGAAATCCTCGTTTCAGGTATTTCCTCCATAATTTCTTCCATTAACTTCAGCTCTGCTACCTTTAAGAGTTTCTTTCAAAGTCTCTTCTGTCATACACTTTGGAGGTTTTTTTTTCTTTCCTGTCTCTTAAATTGCCTTTTACTTTCATAATGTATGATGATTTTGATGTCATCCCACAGCTCAACACATCATCAGTCATTAATGTTCAGTGCTTTAAAACTGTTCTTGAGACATATTCAAAATTTGGATGGGGATATATTTCAGGTTGTACCTTTCCTATTTGGGGTTTGTTTTAATTTTCTTCAGCTTCACATTGTTCCTTTGTATAAACAACTGATTGTTCCACAGCAGCCCCCTGGTCAGATTTAAGCTGGTGATACTTATCTTTTCCATCATGTTTTCCCATAGATGTAGTCAATATTATATTGTGTATTTCATCCAGAGAAGCCCTTATGATTTTTTGTTGCCAAAATTTAAAAAGCGGATTGGTGATGTAAGAAATTGTTGACCTTGCAACATTCTAGAATGGGATCTCCAATTTCATTTCACTCAGGTTATATTCCCTTACTACTATTCCTTCCTTTGTGTTTCTAATTTTTGTATACCAATCACTAATAATTGTCAATGCATTTTTATTGCATGCTTGATCAATTTGGGTTGAAAACCCTAATAAAATTCCTCAATTTCTTTATCACTTGCTTTAGTGGTTTATACACTAATTTATATAATAGTTACATTAAATGAATTTACTTATTTGCAGATAGTTATTTTCCTTTTACAGACAGCATTGTCCTGCAAGATAAATCTTTTAAAAAGTTTTATTGGAGTATAATAACTTAATAATTCAATCATATTTTAAAAGTTGTACCATCATCCCCACAATCAAGTTTTAAACATTTTCTTCTTTCTTATTCTCACTGCTATTAGCACAAAGACTATTCATTAATAGTGTTACTGTTCTTATTGCCTTGTTCAGGATTCAGAGTTTGTTGCATTATTGGATATAAGAGGTGAAGTTTTCTCTTTCTTCATGTAATAAGCACAAACAAGCCTGGGAGAGTTAGGATAGTTGGTTTCCACAATTTATAAAACTGGTAAGACAATTATGACCTACATGAAGCACTTAACAGTGTGCTTGTGGACTGTAATATTTATTAATATTACAATTATTTTAAATTATAGGAAGGGTGAATTTTTATTTTGGTTAACAAAAAGGGAAAAGTGAATGTGTTCTCTTTTTACTCTAAAAGAAAGATATATACATATGTATATATAATATATATGGATTCATACATATTTGATTCAAGTAAAACTGTCCATTTGTGATTTTATTTGAATATAATTATATTAATTAGAATTTGGTTATAATAACATTTAAAAGGTCAAGTGAAATAATGACATATTTTTTTCTGTTATTCAGAAGATTTTTTTTTTAATTTAATCTTTTTGGGGGGCTCATACAACTCTTATCACAATCCATGCATACATCAATTTAGTAAAGCACCCTTATATATTCGTTGCCCTAATCATTCTCAAAATTCACCTTCCACTTGGGTTCCTGGAATCAGCATATTAAGAGAAATGTGCATAAGTGAATGGTATCTCAGATAATTGTCTGTAGTAATATAGTGGCATTAACAACTAAGATTATATTTTACCAATATTTCCTTAGAAGTGAAGAAATTATGTTACAAGGTGGCACTCTGGGTTAGATGCTGGAATACAAATCCAAGATCGGTGCTCAAACCCTTCAAACACTGATCTGTAAGATGAAGCTGACTGGTCCTAAATAGTTTTAATCTTTGATAACAGCGGTGTTCGTGGGACCCACGTATTAAGTAAAGGTTAATTAAAATAGATTGCAGTAACAGTCACGATGGTTCTTCTGCAAGGAAGACAGTAATGAATATAAGTCTAGTATGTTTAATTAAGTTGATTAGTGCTTACTTTTACTTCACACGCTCAGTTTCTGGCTGAAGATGCCTACCTAGTCTTTGTGGTTTTCCCTCCCGCCTCCGGAATGCAGAATGGATTTACCTACTGTTACTGTTCCACATTTACATAATTTTAATGCCAGCTTTCATTTGCGTTAGCATTGATTGACCCTTTCCCTATACGTTAAAATGATTGCACTGATTTGGACACAGCTCTAGTGTCCAAAATTGATTTGCGAAAGGGTTGTCTGCAAAATGTGGGACTGTGTCATAAGAGAGATGTTGAAATCAGTTACTTCCAATGAAATGTTAGAGTTCCCATATCGCGAGAACTAAGACTGCGCGAGATCTCAGGTTAGTCGATGCTCGCTGCTGAGGTGGTGCTTCCGCGTCTCTCGAGGCAAGTACATTAATACGAATGAGGGAGATCTTACTAATCCATTTTGCCTTAACCTTGAAGATAATATGATAGTTAGCCTGAGTGGAACCACCTTGTAGCAGTCTTCATGTCTTGATAAAGGGCTCCATGTAAGTGAGCAGTAGCAAAAGAATTATGGCTATCTGTCCATATATTGATGGGTTTTCCTTTTCCCAGCTTGAGTGCCTGTGTCAGGGAAATAAGTTCTGCCTTTTGGGCTGAGGTTCCCCAGGGGCAGGGAAGTGGATCACAGCACCTCAGTTTCCGTGATGACTGCAGCTCCTGCGTGCTGGACACCATCCTTTACAAAGCTGCTGCCATCTGAGAAGAGCTCCAGGTCTGCAGATGTCAGGGCTACTTCAGTTAAGTCTGGTCGGATGTTGGAGATGGTTTCCAAGGTCTCCACACAGTTGTGGATTTGCTCCTCCCCAGACTCATCCAGCAGCAGGATTGCGCGGTTAAGGGTACCTGTTTTGGAGATTTGGACACTCGGAGAATTGAGTAACAATGACTGGTACTGGAGCACACGGGCATTTGTCAACCAGCGGTCAGGAGGGTTTCTTAGCAGGCTCTCGACTGAGTGCCCTCCTGTGACTGTAATGTCCAGGCTCAACATGAGCTTTGATGATTCTTTCCCAGCACTGCAGTGGCCACTATGGCTCGTGTACTTCCTGCTCAGCCAGTAGCAACTGGGTCCAGCTTTTTAGGTATGTAGACCACGGGTTTTCTTCATGGTCCTAGGTGCTGCATAAGGACTCCCTTGGCTACCCTCTTACCTTCTGCCACAAAGAGTTCAAATGGCTTCTGCACATCTGAAAGAGCCAAGGCTGGAGTTTACAAGAGGGCCCCTTCAGCTTTTCAAAGGCAGTCTCCCACTCAGGGGTTTTTGTTATTTCCTGCCCTTCTCTCTGGTGCTTTCATACAGGGGTTTGGCGACCTCTGCAAAACTAAGTATCCACAAACGGCAATATCCTACCACACTCCAAAATTCACGTACCTTGCGTTTAGTCTCTGGGAAGGGTATTTGCAAGACTGCGTTGATTCTACTAGCAGACAATTTTCTTTGTCCAGCCTGGAGTTGATAACCCAAATACATGTCCATTGTGACTCATAATTGTGCTTTCTTTGCTGATACCCGGTACTCCAGGAGGGCCAGGTGCTGCAGTAGGTTTTTTTGGTTGCCTACTGGCAATTCTTTTTCTCCAGCAGCTGCTAGCAGGAGGTTATTTACATACTGTAGCAAGGTCACTTGGGGATTGCTTATTTTGAATTCCTGGAGGTCTTGATTCAGTGCCTCCTAAAACAGGGTTGGAGAATTTTTGAACTTTTGAACCAACCAAGTTCAGGTCAGTTTCCCAATGAAAGCTCCTAGTGGATCAGTCCATTCAAAGGCAATAATGGGCTGGATTAGAGGAGACAAAGGAATGGAAAAGAAAGCATCCTTTAAATCCAACACTGAATACCAAGTATGCTCAGGGGGGCAAAAGGCTAAGCCAGGTATATGGGTTAGGCACTACTGAATGAATAGTGACTACCCGGGCATTGACTTCCCTGAGGTCCTGCACTGGTCTAAAGTCATTGGTTCCTGGTTTTCGAACTGGGAGCAGGGGTGTATTCCAGGGTGAGTGACAGGGCACCAGAATACCTGCCTCTCTCAGCCAGTTCATGTGGGGAGCTTCCTTGGACAGTAGGTATTGCCATATTTTGACAGGAGTAGCAGTGCTGAGAAGCTGAACGACCACCGGTGGCTGATGTTGGGTTGGCTCCGGGTCGGAGATCAGAATATATTCTTCAGATAATGGAACAGATACTGTAAGTTAAGGCACCGGTTTTTCATTTGGGTTTATTTTCACAGATACCGTGGAGTTAAATGAAATAGCATCATTTAATTTATGTAACAAATCCCACCCCAGCAATGGGTACGGGCATTCAGGCCTGACCAAGAAGGAATGGGTGATTGTGCCGTACTAAGTTGGTGACCCTGGCTGTAGTCCACGGATAGGCTTCATACTTTCCGGTAGCTTTAACAATAGAAGTTTTTGTAGAGGACAGAGTCCCTTGAGTCTCTTTCAACATGGAGAAGGTTGCACTGGTATCCACTAAGAAGTTTCCGGGTGGCCACTACATTTAAAGTTAGCCTGGGATCCTGGGGGCCTGAATTTTTGGAGGCCTGATGGCCCTAGTCATCACTTTGGGTTAGTAAAATTGGAACTTTCCCAATTTTTTTTTTAGCTTCTCTGTGCAGTCTTTTTTTCCACTGTCCCAATCATTTGCAATAAGTGCACTGGTCTTTTGGCGCCTGATCTTATGGGTATCTGGCCTGTTTTTACTCCCTCCCTTATGAGACCATGATTTTTGATATTTTTTTTCTTGTTTAAAAGCAGGCACCATGATTTCAGCCATCTGCTGTGTAGCCGTTACTGGTGGATCTCCCTTTGGTTGTTTTAAACTTTTGGCTATATCTATTAATTTGCTAAGTTTTAAAAAAAATTATTAAGCTTCTGAAGTTTTTTTTTTCTTTCTGGATGTCTGGGGCTGACTGAGCTACAAAAGCTATATTAATGGTCCGGTAGTTCTCAGGGACCTCTGAGTCAGTTGGAGTGTACAGCCTGCGAGCCTCCATGAGGTATTCAAGAAAAGTGGCTGGCGACTCACCCAGTCTTCTGCACTATCTCACTCACCTCAGACAGATTAATGAGCTTTTTAGCAGTCCCCGGAGGCCCTACAACAGAAATTGGTGATACCTTATCAGGACTTCCCTGCCCTGCACATCATTGGGCTCCCATGAGAGGTGCCGGGTTGCAAACATGCTTTCTGTAATACTGGGCATCCACCAGCTGTCTGTCTGTCCCAAGTAAAATCTTATGGGTTTCCCTCTAGATTCACTCCCGTTCTTCTGCTGTGAAGAGAACCTGTAAAAGTTGCTGACAATCAACTCACATGGGCTGGTGGGTATGAAACATTAGTTTCCAATAAGGAGATTAAGCCTGGGGACTTATCAGAGAAGGATGGGTTTTGTTGCTTCCAGTTGTAAAGGTCACTGGTCGAGAAAGGGACATAAACCATGAAGGGGCCTGCTTGGTCCACCCCGGGTGGAGGAGCAGTTTGTCTCAAGGGAAAAAGACAGAATGAGACTTCAGCAGACTTGCCTGGTTTGCCTGCTGCCTCAGCATATACCTTTACCCCCAGGTGTGGGGAGGACTGACTGGGGCAGCTTCTGTAGCACCAAGTTCCAACCCAGCCTCAGCAGGTGGGTATGGAGGAGGAATCAGAGCAGGGTCAGGGTGCCTCAAGGAGGACTCGTGGTGGAGGAAGGGTTTCAAGCTCCCCTGTAGCACTCTAGAGAACAGGGTAACTGAACAAGAACTGGGGCTTCTTGTTTTTGATCTGAGTCTCCTTTTCCACAGCCACCAGGACCTGCTTGGGAAGAAGAAACTTCCGAATTTACAGAGGATGATTAGAGGCTATGTTAATTTACACATCTACGTAGGGGATTTCGTCTGGATACCTGGTTTTCTGTAGACATATTTCCACACCTGGTATGAAAGGTCTGGAAAAGGTGCCCTCCGAGGGCCAATCAGACACTCCTGCAACCCAATCTGTCTCACAGAAGTCCTGAGACAAGATGACTTTGTTTGAAATCCATGATTTAACATAGACCTTTTAGAAAAATCAGATAAATTATTCAAAAGGAACTGGTGTGGAGTGGACTGTGTCTGTCCCATGGTTTCACTTCACCTGTTAAAAAAATTTTAAACAAGCACGGAGACAAGCAGGAGCACGAGCAAGCAATACACAGCTGAAAATGACAATATATAAGAAACATAGGACTTAAACATATAAACAGAGTTGAAAACAATATACAAAAAAAACACGGGACTTAAACATATAAAGAAAATAAGAATATACCATCAGTAAGGCATCAATTTAAAGATACAGGAGGACACAGAGACGTCTCTTTAGCCCTCTGGGAATACCCTAAAGTTGCGTCCAACAGAGCCTATCCTACCAACCCGGAGTGTGCACACCAACCCAGTAGCGCTCTTGACAGGCTCCAACAACAGGGGTGAAGGAACGTCTCTCCGAGGCCTTCCCCTAGCTGCGGCACAGGCTGAGGAGAACACTCCTTCCCGGGGTCTCGCTTGTCCCGCTAATGTACAACCTGGTCACCGGATCTTGGTGGAACCTCCAAAATGTTGTACATGAACTGGACAAGAACAACTCAGTCTCTGGTAAGAAGTAAAACAGTTTATTTAAGGGGGACAGAAAAGAGAAAAAGAACCTACACAGGGACCAGCACCTCCTCCCCTTCCCCCTGAAGAGAGGGAGAATGACTGGTCTCCATCACTCACAGACTTGGGATTTTATAGGGTAAACAATGGGGGTTTTTCAGCTGTGCAAGCAAGAACAGAAGCAGACTTAGCAGTTAGCATTGACATTTTAAAACTTTTTTTTTTTCCTTCAAGATAGATGGTGTGGCCTTATCTTGCAGCTGCTTTTTCTGGCAAATGTTTGCTTGACCTTAACCTCAGGGGAATTTCCATAGCTTGACACAAAATGGAGACTGCTACAAGCTGGTTCCACTCAGGCCAACTATCACAATAAAATGTGTGAGCATTTCTAGCTCTCTGAACGTGAGGATTGTGAAGTTGGTTGCATAGTGATGGCGCTTATGTAAACCTGGCGTTTTCTAATTTCTCGTTCTTCCGAACTTGCCCACGTGTAAAACTTACCCTTCTGCCACAAGTTTTGAAGTATATTTGTGTTTTTCCCCTCAGGATGCGGACTTTGATTTTTGTGTTAAGTCATGATACCTGTTATGTCTGATGGACTCTGATTTTTGTCTTCTCTGGTAACAGGGACTCAGTTTTCTCAGATTTCTCAAATTTATCTAGGTATGGTCTTTTCTCAAATTCAGGGTTTCTTTTCCTCTCCTGATAGCTGGTAGCTGCCCTGAGTGGCTTGTTTATTTATTTATTTTTTCTGTCTGCACAATTTTGTATATTTTGTGCACTCAAGTTATTCCTCAACTTTAAAGTCCTTGTTTTTAATATAAATATTTACATTTATCACATTTGTGCTATGTTTCCCTATTTTTCTCATATCCTTTTCTTTGTTTTCTCTTATTAAATCATTGTCTTTAAAGTAGTTTATCTTGTATTCTTCCCTGGTCCTTGAATCTCATTTTTCTCTCAGATTTCTGCCATTCTTTTAAATGTCAGCTGTTTTTGTCTTCAAACTCTACACTGTTTTTTCTCTTACATGTTTTCTCTTTTCTTCCAAAGACCTAGGTGACTTAGGTTTGTAGAAAATTCTGCTATATTTTAATTTTATTTTTCTTCATACTCTTTCAAGCTTATTTATAGTTCTATCTTTGTTTCATTAACCCCTTTTTCTAGCTCTGTCATTTGTCTGTTACCTCTATTGGAGATGTAATTAGTATAGTCAAGCACTTGACTATTACCTGAATGGCTGGAAACACCTTAGGAATCACATTTCTACCTTAATACACAGGGGATTGACTTGATACAACTTCAGGTGCTTTTTTTTTTTTGCTCGCATTATTCATAATTCCAGGAGTCTTTATTTATGTCTCGATTTACTTTACTCTCTCATTGTTGTCTTACTTTATTTTATTATTTTTATTTTCTGTTCTCTTCCCTTTGTAAATCACAAATTCATTAATTTATCATTTTATTCTTTCTAAAAAAGACTTGTTGGCTTTTCTCAATCTACTTTTCTTGTCTTTTGAGTAATATATTTTACTTTCCTAATGCTCTTTTTCACTAAAAGTGTATTGTTTTCCTAATCTAGTTTTGCTTACAGTGTTGCTGTGGTTCATTCCTTATGTATATTTCAGTTTAAATCTCTGTCTGTGCCCTTCATTCTTCCTTTCTTTACTCTCTTTTATCACTCTCCAATTTGCTATACAACCCTCCTTGCTACCCTTACTTTCTTACTTCCTCCTACCTCTTCTCTGCCTTTTAAAAAATTTACTTCCCTCATATCATTCTTATTTTGGCTTTATTTTACTATCATATTCATTTTCTGTCTTTTTGTTTAGTCTTGCATGTGTTTTGTGTAGGTTCTGATTTTTAAAAAAGTTTGACTAGTTTAATCCTGAAGGAGACTTGGTGCCATAGTGGGTTTTATAGTAACTGCAAGGTCACCAGTTGGAAACCACCAGCTCCTCTGAAGGAAAAAGCCTTTCTACTCCTATAGAGAGTTAAAGTCTCTGAAACTCACAGGGGATAATTCTGCCCTGTTCTGTAGAGTTACTGGGGGCCAACATTGACTGGATGCCAATGAGTTTCTAAAATTTTTTTTCCAGAATTCTCTCTTTTATAGTCTATGCTTCCTATAGTATGCTTTTTCTTCTCACTGTTACATTCAAATGTATAACTGTTTTTCAGCTCATTTTAAAAAAGATTTTGTGGTAAAATTAGGTGCCTTGACTGATATTTGGGTTGGCTTATGCTTAAGTATATAGGATAGTTTATTGGTTAATCTTCTCATCTTACTCCCTTTCTATTAGTAAGCTCCAAAGTCTGTTCCCTTTTGACCTGTCTTTATCTTGGTATTTATCCTTATAATAGGTCAGCATAATAGTCTCTAGGTCCATCCATGAGATGTAGGTGTTTTATGGTTTCACTATTATCATTAAACTCCTAATATTTCCCCCTTTGCATTAACTCTCCTTTAATGCTATTATTTACTTATTTCTACTTGGCACTTGCTCTGATTTCTATGTATTTTGCTTGCTTTGTTTCAATTACCCCTATCCTTGATCATTCTTTCTATACTTGCATTCCTCCGACATGTGGGGGTCTCATCCAGCAAGATCCTCACGCGGTGACCCAGAGGGCGGCGAACCTGGATAAAAAAAAGACAGGGATGTGGAGCAAGACAAGAGCTCATCAAGCCCGTTTATTTCATCAAAACTCGGGGTATATATCTACAATAAAGAGGAACTGGGAGGTGTATATTCTAATAAGGCATACTGCATAGCATCCAATACAATATGTATGTTACAATGAAGCATAACAACGTTAGCCAATCAGCTGCAGGTAGGAAGTGGGAGGCACATATTCTAATGAAGCATACTTTATAACAACCAATCAGCCACATGTTCTTAAGGTAAAAAGGGTGCGCAACAGTTCTCAAAGACGTCCGTGGTGCACCGAGGCAAATCACTGGGGGAGTGCAGCGGAACAGCAAGGGAATGGAGTGGCAAGGTCCCCAGGGAATGCTGAAAGTGGACTTTGGGGCCAGGGCGTGGTGCCCCAACAGACTGGACTGGAAAACGCTCCTAAGGGCCAGCAAACGATCCCTGAACTAACTACAAGCTTTTCTCTTGTGAACTGTTTTGTTCTGTTCTTTTTCAGTGGTTTGTTTTGGTTGTTTTGTTGTCTGGTTGTATACTGTTGCTTTGTTTTCCTCTGTCTAGTTTTCATGCATGTTAGTGACTCCACAGGTCTGTCTGAATAGGACAGGCTGGATGAACTATCTGGATGAAAAACAACGGGACCGACAGTTCCGGGGGGACTTGGGGTGGGGGGGTAGGGGGGGTAAGGAAGTGGTGTTAACAAACCCAGGGACAAGGGAAAAACATGGGACCCCAAAGGGTAGAGAAGGGGGAGTGGCAGGCCTGGTGGGAAATGATCAAGGGTAAGGTTGATTAGAGAAGAGGTATACTCTAGCCCAGGTGGCGATGAAGCATGGTAGTAGGGCAGGAGGAAGGTCAAGGGAGATGGAGGAAAGAGCAAGGAGTCAAAGGGCATTCATGGAGGTCTAGACAAAGACAGGTACATGCAAATATATATAGGAGGATGGGGAAATAGATCTATGTGTCTATATTTATAGGTCAAGTATTAAGGTGGCGGAAGGACCTTGGGCCTCTACTCAAACACTCCCTCAATGCATGAATACCTTCTTTTATTAAATTGGAACTCTATGATGCTCACTCTCCCAACACAACGGCTGGAGCCAAAGTGGGTGAACAAGTAAATGTGGTCAAGAAAGCGGATGGTGCCCGGCTATCAAAAGAGATAGTGACTGGGGTCTTAAAGGCTTGAAGATAAACAAGCAGCCATCTAGCTCAGAAGCAACAAAGTCCACATGGAAGAACACACCAGCCTGTGTGATCGAGTGGTCCCAAAGGGATCGGTTACCAGGCATCAAAGAACAAAAAATCATATCATTGACTGCACACCTCCATGATAGGATCGCTGAAGACAAATGGGTGCATAAGCAAATGTGGTGAAGAAAGCTGATGGTGCCCGGCTATCAAAAGAGATAGTGTCTGGGGTCTTAAAGGCTTAAAGGTGAACAAGTGGCCATCTAGCTCAGAAGCAAATAAGCCCACATGGAAGAAGCACACCGGCCAGTGCGATCACGAGGTGCACAAGGGACCAGGTATAAGGCATCATGCAAAAAAGAAAAGATATAAGTGTGTGTATGTATGTGTATATATGTGTATATGTATATATGTATGTGTATATATGTATATATATATCATATTAAATGAAGGGGGAAGTGCAGAGTGGAGACCCAAGGCCCAAGTGTCGGCCAATGGAGATCCCGTCATAGAGGGGTTTAGGAGAGGAGATGGGTTAATTAGGGTGTGAGGTAGTTTCGATGAAGAACACAGCTTTCCCCCAGATCCTGGATGCTTCCTCCCCAAAACTACCATGATCCGAATTCTACCTTGCAGGGCTGGATAGGACAGAGGCTGTACACGGGTACATATGAGGGTTGGAGGTACAGGGAATCCAGGGTGGATGATACCTTCAGGACCAAGGGTGTGAGGGACGATGCTGGGAGAGTGGAGGGTGAGTGGGCTGGAAAGGGGGAACTGATTACAAGGATCCACATGTGACCTCTTCCCTGGGAGAGGGACAGCAGAGAAGGGGGGAAGGGAGACTCCGGATAGGGCAAGATATGACAAAATAACGAGGTATAAATTACCAAGGGCATACGAGGGAGGGGGGAATGGGGAGGGAGGGGGGTGGAAAAAAGAGGACCTGATGCAAGGGGCTTAAGTGGAGAGCAAATGCCTTGAGAATGATTGGGGCAGGGAATGTATGGATGTGCTTTATACAATTGATGTATGTATATGTATGGATTATGGTAAGAGTTGTTTGAGTCCCTAATAAAATGTAAAAGAAGAAAAGAGAAAAAAATGATTAGGGCAAAGACTGTACAGATGTGCTTTATACAATTGATGTATGTATATGTATGAACTGTGAAAAGAATTGTATCAGCCCCAATAAATTGTTAAAATAAAAAAATTTAAAAAAAAGAAATCCAGGAGAGCTAACTTGATAGTGACGGTCACTGGATTGAAGGGCCCAGGGGTATGGTGTGAGCCCTGTGGGGCTGGTGATGATGTGATTTTTATCCTCATGGCTGGCAGTTGGAAACCACCAGCGGCTCCTTGGGAGAAAGACTGGGCTTTTTACTCCGATTTGTCTCAGAAACCCAGGAGGCGCGGTGGTGGTGGTTCCGCTTGTTTGTGTGTTGGTTTTCAGTTTGAGGGGATGGCAGAGGAGGCTAGTGGGGAATGAGGATCTATTAACAAGGAGCACAAGAAGGAAGAAAACGTTCTAAAATGAATTGTGGCAATAACTATACAATGCTTCTTGATGTGACTGAACTCTCGAATTGTATGCTGTATGAATGATATGCCAATAAACCTATTCAAGCAGCGATTCCCAAAAAAAAAAAAAAGACGTCCGTGGTGACGTCCGCATGCAAATTAGGGCTTGCCGGGTGAAGTTATCACTATATTCCTAATGTGGTATGTCTGCAGTCCAATGGGTGCTCAGTATTTTAACCAATGGCAACAAGGTCAGTTATCGCAACTGCCCGTGCTACTGAGCACGTACTTTGGAATGTGGGGGCGAAGTTGGGCAGGAAACAAAGCCTTGCTGTTAGAAAGCAGCCATGTTTCTGCTACATGGCTGAGGCCAGGATCTTAATTGTTATTGGCTCCCGACACCGACATTCAAGGATTAAAAAAAAAAAACTTTCTTTTGCCCTTTACCTCCCATGTTTATTTCTGATGTTTAGATTTTCTGTGTTTTGTGCCTGCTTAAACATGTGTTTGCTCTCTTTTCTCTTAATTTACATTAATATATGTGCTTATATCACGTACATGCATATTCTTGCTCTATAATTGCTCTGTCTCTGCCTTTATGAAAATTATTTTACTTTATTTGATTTCACTTTGTATTTGTTCTTTTTCCCTCTGTTATCTCATATTGGCTTTAACATTCTTACTGGTATTTTTACTTTTTTTTTTTTGCTTTTATCACTTGTGTTTTCAAAAAATATTTTATCTTTTACAATGGATACTATATAGAAGCAGAGAAATATCTTCTTTACTGATACCTATGTTATTAGGATAAGCAAATATTTATAGAATAAACATAGAATCACTGGATACATAATGAACATTTCTGTATTAAAAGTCGCTTGGTGGTGAAAATAATTGGTTAACTGAAAGGCTGGCCTATTGAACTCAGCCAGTGCTGCTGAAGAAGTGAGGCTTGAAAATATGATTGTATAAAAAGTAAAGGCAAAGAGAACCCTAGAAAGCAGTTCTACTTTGTCACATTTAGTAGCTATGAATTGGTAACAACTCTACAGCACTGAGTATTTTTTCTTAATTAAATTTTTATTAGTTTACACTGGCTTATGTCTACTTCCCTTACTCAATTTCTTAGTGCATATATATATTTCTTGTCTCTGGACCTTTTTGCTGCATTTTGATCTATGATTGTGGCAGGTTTTAAAATTACTTATAATCAGTACCTTTTCTTTATTAGCTTGTATTTCTAAATCCCTCATTTGACTTTACTTTTATTATCTTTCTCTCACTAGCTCACATTCATTCTGATTATATTCCCTGTTTTATTTCCTTTTTTGCATGTGTAGCATCAATTTACCATTTCCATTATGTTGTAACTGTTTTTGTTTGAGGATAGATTTTATTTTATTTGTTTTTATGTGGTGGTATCCAATATGAGGCACTCAAGTTTATATGCTGCTGTTATTGATTACTCATGGTGTTTATACTAACCTTATTTTGCAGTTCTGGTCTTTGTTTTAACAAATTCCCATATATTTTCCTTGTCTGGACATACCTGTGTTCCTCCATCATATCTTTATTAGGTATAATTTTGCTGAATAGAGGACTCTTGGTTGGCAGTTATTCTTTCAGGATTAAATGTATGTCTGATCTTATTCTTGCTGTTTTTAACTTTGTAGTAAGTGTTCATTTTCCCTGTAGCTCCTCTCAAGAGTTTCTCAATTTCCTTAAAATTGGAGAGTTTATTGATGTGGTGTTTTTCTTTTGGGGTCTTCCCTGTTTGGGTTTTTCTCAGATTCTTAAATCGTGTTTTCCTATACCTTTATGGTGTTGGGAAAGTTCTCTTTCATAATTTATCTTACTATTTTCTGTGGTTTTTAATGGTTGGTTGCTTTACATATGCATCAGGATGCCAATGAGACTTTTATATCCCTCCTCTTGATAAGTTATTCTACATCCTTAAGCTTTCTTTGTATTCTTTTGATTCTTTTGTTGCTTATTTTTCCTGTTGGTGGCAGTGCCTGTAGGTTCATAAATTTGGTTTTCCCTCCATTCTATAAATGATTAAGGTCTTTTATTTTGTTTCTAATTCTACTGTTGTTGCTCTTATGAAATGTCATTTGGTGATTGGTTTCTGTAGTTTTAAAATTCTTCTTCTACAGCCTTCGAAGGCACCTGAATAAGTTTTGACTATACTCTATTTCTGAAAATTCCAAGGTCTGATTTTCAGTGTACTCCACTGGTCTTGGGTGATTTTTGTTGTTCGTGCTGTTTTTCTTCATCTTTCTCTCTCTGTGTGTATTCATTTTGAGTACTGACATTTCTGTGAAATTGTGGTGCAGTTATTAGTGGCCACCCCTGAACTAAATAGCTAGTAAGGTTTTCTATCTGTGCAAGGACAATGGAGGCTTTAGAAATGGGAGTTGCAGCTGGGAAGAGGGTAGGCAATAAGAATAGGGAAGAGGAACTCTGTGATGGTCAGCAGAGTCTGTGTTGGTAAGCACTTCCAAGAGTCTAACTGATCAGTGGTGGAAGAGCGCCAACAGAGGGATTGACTCCTAGTGGATGCATTAAGGTTTGCCACTTTTAGACATAGGATTTAATGAAGATAAAGGTAGAATTTAGAGGAGAGGAAGACTAGAAATAAAAGGAAAATAGAATGTATGTAAATAAGAAACTTTTTAAGACGGGTAATAAAAATAAGTTTAAGGAAAATAAGTTTTACAAGAGATAGAGAACAAAGAGTTGTGTGGAAAGAGACTAGTATAGTGAACTATTAAACAAGAAAATGTGTACAAACATGCGCATAGATGTAAAATTTTAAGGAAAAAGAAAAAAGGAGAAGGAGAAGAAAAACAATGAGAAAGAACAGAGGTAGCATTGCTTGGGTGAGGTTGATAAATCCTCTTGTTATAGCAGCATGCTCATGTTGGCCTGTGTCGTTGGAATGCCCAGTGTGGAAGCAACAAAATCTGCTTGTAGCAGCCAGCTGGGGTTGCTGAAAGTAAATGAGAAGGACGTATGGGATAGGAAAGGAGAGTGATACAAATTAAAAACAATATTTTAAGGTCCACATGACTGGCTCAAGAGGTATATAAAAATAAGGGAAAATGTAATGTAAGTGGGGTAACTAAAAAGGAATGTGTATACTTAAAATAATTTTTACAAGAAAAGGAGGGCACAGTAAGAGATGGTGGGGAGAGAATAAAATATGTTGCTTGAAGATTATATATGTATTTTACCTATAGGTATATCTCATTATATACCCATATATCTATCACTGTGACTTATTTATCTACTTGGGAGGTAAAAGATAGCATTCCCTACTCCTGTGAAGATTTATAGTACCTGAAACACCCATGGACAGATTTTATTCTCTCTTAAAGGGCTAGGATTGGTTGTGGTAGTGAGTTGGATGGCAATCAGTGTTTGTTTTAAATATTGCTTTGTCTTCAAACCCTGGTGGAATATTGGTTACATGCTTGGGTGCAATCCACATACTAAGCAGTTTGAAATACCAACTCTGTGGGAGAAAGAGTGGACTGGGTTTTCTACTCATAAAAACAATTACAGTCTCAGTGATGGCCATGAGGTTTTTGGGGAGGGTGTGGGGAAGGGTCTCTATATTTTGTTGTTTTAATTGGTATTTTATACTTGAACTCTAGGTTCTAATATCCATTGAAAGAGTACACAGCACTCACATGCAAAACTCATGCTTAAAGTACTTGTTAGGAAGTTTACCAATTGTAATGCCAGTGAAAAATGCTCAGCACACACACACACAAAAAAAAAACAACCAGAAAAAAAAAAACCAACAATGCTCAGGATATATGCAAGGTTCTTTCAGGTGGTGTGCTAATAAATGTCCCAATTGGGCACCATTTTCCTGTAAATTTCAACCCAAAGGCAATCAACTAAAGCTGTGTGGTTCAGTAAACCCAGCTCCCTTAATTAAGTTTATAAAGAAACACACTTGAGTAAACGTCAATCCCAAAACACTGAGCTACACCTTTTATGGGTCTTCAAGTCCAACTTTCCTGATTTAAGTGCCCAAAAGTTTCACATTCCACAAGCCAACCTTCTGCACAAAAGTGCTTACTTCATGGGTCTTTTGTTCCACTGCTCTGATCCATGCTCTGGATCTTAATGCTGCAGCTGCACCTCTGATGGTGCAGTTATCTTGGATCCAGAAGTTTCACTGCATGTGGGTCATGGATCCAGAGGATGCGCATCAATCCTGGCCCTCTCGGATAATGAGATTCCCTTCCCGCTTTTCAGAGGGTTCATTTAATACACAACAGCACGGCATTCCTGCGAATCCTGTTCACAATTACTCATAAGAGAATCTATCATCTCCCCCTAATTTCTTACCCAATGCATAACAGGAAAATATTGTTTGATGGGAGTTAGAGACTGGCCAGAAGAACCACAGTACCCTGCCCTTGAATTACACACACACACACACATTTCTATATATAGTTCCAGAAATGTCTATTGGTAAATGTAGATAAATGGATATAGTGCTATAATCTATTTGCTTTTTTGATTTGACATTTAGGAAATACATGTTTGCCAAAGTTTTATTCCCACCACCAGAGGTTTTAAAGGTGTGTGTGTGTGTGTGTGTGTGTGTGTGTGTGTGTGTGTGTGTTTGTAGGGATGAGGACTGCATAGAAGCAGCTTGGGCTACTGGTTAGTGGTGAAAGGCGAGCATGAGTGGGATAAACAGCTAGCATTTGTACTCACTCCTTTGCTTTGTTCATTTACACAGGTTAACTTGGAGTAGAAGAAGGCTTGCACAACTTCTCTTTGGATTTTTTGGTCATTGTTGAGAAAGTCTAACTGTGCTTGCTTCTTGGAGATACTGCTTCCCTGGAAACCACACAGACTGTAACTGAAACTTCATTTCCATTTTCCTTTCCTTTGCTCTGGGTTATTTGCTTTTTTGTTTTGACATATATTCATTTTATGCCTTTCATAGAATAAAAGGCATTATTCTCACACCTGCTGTTGTTCCATTCATCCCTCTAAGGCTTAGATTTCATACTGTAATTCTTACTCATCTACTTCTACATACTATTAAAATGTAGAAAGCATTGCTTATTTTTCTTCTAGTTTCTTTAACTAAAATTATTAGATGTTTTTATTTAATCTCCTTAAATATTCTAGTAAATTGAATTAAAACAGAATTATCTTTAATATAATAGGATTACAAAAACATTTTATTAGGGACTCATACAACTCTTATCACAATCCATACATACATTAATTGTGTAAAGCACATCTGTACATTTTTGCCCTTGTCGATTTCAAAGCATCTGCTCTCCACTAAGCCCTTTGCATCAGGTCCTCTTTTTTATCCCCCTCCCTCCCCACTCCCCTTTCCTCATGAGCCCTTGATAATTTAAAAATTATTATTTTGTCATATCTTGCCCTCCTCCCTGGGAATGGACAACATAAAAGGAGGTGAAGGCAGATGTTGGACAGGGCAACATAATAGGATTTAATAGAAATGGCTGAAGAAGACTCATCTTCCTCTTCTGCTGATTCTGAGGACCAAGAACAGTTTACAGATGAAGGCTTGATCATTTTTTCTAGCTCTACAGACCACCATGCAGATTACCCTAGAAAGTTTCTCATGACCACGTCCAGTTTTGCAGAAAGTAAGCCTGCCAGTGGTACTACCAGAGGTGGTAATCAAAAACTTTAAAAGTAATCTAATTATTAAAAATTAAATATTTAAGTTTTGGTTCTTCATACTCCATGTTAAATTTTAACTTCATATTTAGATTTAGATTTTTAACTTCATGTGTGTTAGAAATGATATTGGTTTTGGACTTTGATTTTTGGATTCTAGACTTGACATTGCCACAGAATATACTATGATCTTTGAAAAATTACTTTATACATCACAGCTTTGTTTCCCCTTTTAAAGTAAATGCTTTTAGAGTTCTTAAATGATATTATTGACAATTTTCATGTAACATATTTGTGTTAGCATCTTAATGATTAGAAATATAGTTTAAAATTTTGAGGAACACTTTGAAATGAGTTAGACAATCAGTAGTAGATATGCTGAGGTTATCTTAAAGTGACCTTCTGAAAATATTTTGTAGCATAATTTTTTTTCTTAGGCAAAGCCTTAAGATTGGAAAATTACAGTGAAGAAACATGGCAAAAATTAAAAGAAGTTATCTGTGGTATTCAGAACAATACTTCTATTAAATACAGCTCAGAAGAACTCTTATCAGGTACATGTTAAGAATTTGGTGCATGCAATTGTAAAACTGTTTGTGAAATTGTAATAGCAAATGAATTATTTACATGTTTATATGGTCATCTTTCAAAGTTATGCTGGTTCAGCAGGCCTAGTTTAAATTTTTAATAAGAGTCTAGAATAACTGTTAAAACTGAAAGTTATATGAAGTCATAAGTGAATTTCAAGGCTACACAGGTCCTTGGTAGTAATTAAAAATCATTTTATTATGGGCTCATACAACTTTTATCACAATCAAGGTTTACATACATTGTGTCAAGCACATTGGTACATTTGTTGCCATCATCATTTTCAAAACATTTGCTTTCTACATAAGCCCTAGGTATCAGCTCTTCAGTTCCCCCCCTCCCTCCCTAATACTCCCGCCCTCATGAACCCTTGATAATTTATAAATTATTATTTTGTCATATCTTACACTGTACAACGTCTCCCTTCACCCACTTTTCTGTTGTTCATCCAAGATGGTGGAGGTTATATATAAATCCTTGTAATCGGTTCCCCCTTTCCACCCCACCTTCCCTCCATCTTCCAGGTATCGCCACTCTCACCACTGGTCCTGAAGGGATTATCTGCCCTCGATTCCCTGTGATTCCAGTTCCTTTCTGTACTTGTGTACATCCTCTGGTCTAGCCAGATTTCTAATGTGAAATTTGAGTCATGATAGTAGGAGGAGAAAGCATTTAAAAACTAGAGGAAAGTTGTATGCTTCAGTGTTGCTACCCTGCACCTTAGCTGATTCATCTCCTCCCCATGACCCTTCAGTAAGGGCATGTCCAGTTCTCTAGGGATGGGCCTTGGTTCTCCACTCTGCACCCACTCTTATTTACAATAATATGGTTATTTGTTCTTTGATGCCTGACACCTGATCCCTTCCACACCTCATGGTCACAGAGGCTGGTGTGCTTCTTCCCAAGGGCTTTGTTGCTTCTGAGCTACATGGCTGCTTATTTATCCTCAAGACTTTAAGACCAGAGATGCTATATCTTTTGATAGCCAGGCACCATCAGCTTTCTTCACAACATTTGCTTCTGTACACATTTTCGTTCAGTGATCATTCTGCAAGGTGGGCACCCACTGATACGACTTTGTGTTCTGTGATGTCTGATACCTGGTCCTTTCTACACCTCATGGTCACACAGGCTGGTGTGCTTCTTCCATGTGGGCTTTGAAGCTGCTGAGATAGATAGCTGCTCATTTACCCGCAAGCCTTTAAGACCCCAGACACTATATTTTGATAGCCGGGTATCATCTGCTTTCTTCACTACATTTGTCTTCAGCAATCATGTCAGGAAGGTGTTCATCATGGAATGTCGATTTAATAGAAGACAGCGTTCTTTCATTGAGCAAGAACTTGAGTTGATGTCCAATGTCCATCTGATGCCTTAATCCTTAACCTATAAGTATATGCACGTAGATCTATTTTCCCACCATCCTTTATAAATATATTTACATATGTACATGCCTATATTTAGAGCTCTATAAATACCCTTTGCCTCCTAGTTCTTTCCTCTATTTCCTTTTACTTTCCTCTTGTCCCACTATCATGCTCAGCCTTCATTTGGGTTTTAGTAATTTATCTCAGTTACATTGCCCCTCCTGAATCCCTCCAGGCCTCTCACACCTTCTTTACCACTAATTTTGGATCACTTTTTCTCTCTTCTCCCTGGGGTGGTCAACACCACCTCCTTCCCTCTGAATCCCCCTCTCCCATCATAGTAATTTTTAAAGTATTTTAGATATGAATTTCATTAAATATTTATATCTATGTTATTACAGTTTTGATGGTTTGATAATATATATGTAACACGTATTAGTCTTTGTCAAAAGCATGTTGTCATAAGAAAGTATTGTCATGTCATTAGCAAATATTTATGTTAATAAAATCTAAGGTGTAATATTCAAGAGTAATATTTTAAAATTTGATCTGTTTTATGATCAGTCAATTCTTAGATAACCAGATTAATTCCTTGTTATCCAGTGTTGATTGCTCTGTATTATGTGAACTCTGAGTCTTTGCTCACTTTTCCTATTTTCACTTGAGTGCTCTACAGGCAGTTCCCTGCTAGTTTTTTCCTTTTACATTCTAAATACACCATTTGATGATATAACCCATTTTATTTTTTGAAATCATCTTATTGGGGGCCTCATACAACTCTTGTCAGAATCCACACATACATCCATTGTCTCAAGTACACTTGTACATATGTTGCCATAATCGTTTCTAGATCATTTTTTCTCCACTTAAAACCTTGTATGAGTTCCTCATTCTTTTTCCCTTCCTCCTGCCTCCTCTGTCCCTCATGAACCATTGATAATTTACAAATTACTATTTTTTCATGTATTGAACTGTTTGGTGTCTCTCCCCACCTCCTTGTCTCTAGTCCATCCCCTTGGGAGGTGGTTATAGGTAGGTCATTGTGATTGGTTTCCCCTTTCTGTCCCCACCTTCCCCTCCCCCTCCTGGTATGGGTAATCTCAATATTGGTCCCGAGGAATTTAGCTGTCCTGTATTCCCTATGTTTCCAGCTCTTAGCTGTACCCATGTACATACTTGAGTTTGGCCAGATTTGTAAGGTAGAATTAGAGTCATGCTAGTGGGGGACAGGGAGAAAGAATGTATTAAAGAACCAGAAGAAAGGTGGTATGTTTCTTCGGTGCTATATTGCACACTGACTGGCACATGTTCTCCCCACGGTCCTTTTGTCCAGTTGCCTACATATTGGCTTTGGGCTTCCACTCTGCACTCCCCCTTTCATTCACATGATTTTTTTGCTCTGGGTCTTTGATGCCTGATATCTGATCTTACTGACACCTCCTGATAACACAGGATTGGTGTGGTTCTTCCATGTGAGCTTTGTTGTTTTTCAGATCGATGGATGGCCCCTTGATTATCTTCAAGACTTAAAGTTCCCAGATGCTATATATTTTGATATATGGGCACCATCAGCTGTCTTTACCACATTTACTATGTATTCACTTTGTCTTCAGTTACCATGTTGGGAAGGTGAGCATCTCAGAGTGCTGGGTTATTAGAACAAAGTATTCTCATATTGTTGGAGTATTTGAGGAGAGACCCCATGTCTATCTGTTTCCTTGATACTAAACCTATAAATATATGTATATAGATCTCTCTCCACATCATCATATGTAACTATATTTACATATTTACATGGGTTTTATTTAGATTTGTATAATTTGCCATTGCTTCCTAGTTCATTCCTCTATTTCCTTTTGCTTTCCTCTTTTCCCACTATCTTACTCAGCCTTCATTTGGGTTTCGGGACTTTCTTTCGGTTACATTGCCCTTTATCAAGCCCCTCAAGACCTCCTACACACTCCTCACCACCGATTTTTGGTCATTTGTTGTTCCCTTGTCCTTGGGTCTGTTAACATCTACTTCCTTTCCCCAGCCTCCTCTTCTCCAACCTGCTCCTGGAACTTTTGGCTCATTGTTCTCTATGTAAGCTTGTATATTCCACCTATCCCATCCACATAGACATACAGCAACAACAATATGTACAAACACAAGATCAAGCACAACAAAGCAGCAATAGAAAATAAAACAAAACCTCCCAACAACAAAAAGGCAATGACCAAAAAAAGCCTAGAAATAGTTCAAGGTCCATTTGTTGTCCCTTATGAATGCTGTCCAGTCGAGTCTAATTATGCACCATGCTCACAGTCTATTTTTGATGTTCCATGGGTTCTTCATTGCTCTGCTCCTCACGCTGCCTCATTGCACACCCCCAGTGTTTATCCGGGGGTGGTGGGCCCTGAGAAGGCATAATTCTGGCAGTGTGTCTCCAGTGCTGTCCCCTGTGGTGCTGTGGGTCAGTGGGAATGTTGTGTCTTGTGGTGGGGCCAGCACTGTGATCCTCTCTGTGCATTGGCTGCGCTGAGCAGAAATACAGTCGCCAGGGTTTGGTGGGCCAGGATGTGCTTCACTCTTTTTTATCCTCCCCTTGTTGTCTCCTGTGTGCTCTGCTCAGAAGTGTCCCTCTTCTTGAGCTGTAGCTTCAGTGCTGTGCTCTGAAATGAATTATTTGTGTGGGAAGGATGGTGCTGTCCACTTAGTTGGTAGTGGGGCCAACCCCTCAGGCCACTCTGTGGGTTTCCTGCTTTATGCCAGTGGGTTGCATTCTTGTCTTAGAGCACCAGATAACCCGTTTTCTTTTATACATATATTTTCATTTTAATCTGTATTACATTATTCTTCATACTACATTTTTTTGGAAAGTACTTACCTTGAATAAGAATTGACTTGATGGTAATGGGCTTTGTTTCTTGGTAAAATGAAAGGTCAAAAATCTGTTGAAACACCTGGCAAGTGAGCTGATCATTTACAAAGAAAGTTTGATGTTTTAAATCTTGATACAATGAAACCCACTGCTGTCTAATTCATTCCAATTCATACTGACATTATGGGGTAGAATAATACTTCCTGACAGGTTGCATTCTTTCTAGAAGAAGATTGCCAGGACCATGGTACCACTAAGGTTTATTTTACAACTTTATGGTATACATTTTTGAGGAATAAAAACAACACATCAAATTTGGGGGATTTTCATTAAAGAGGTGCCTTGTACAGATATATTATTCCAAATCCTTCTCAACAAAGACTGGCAGACAAATGAAACAGATATGGAGGGTAATCTTAGAGTTCTGTGTGGGAGAGAAAAGGGCATAGAGAAGACGTAAATACCAACTAATAGAAAAATCTGAATAGAAAATAATAGAAAAAAGTAGTTAGAGGAGACAGATGGTTATCGTGAGTTGTGAACTGGTTGACATTGCTTTAACAAGCAGAATCCATTTAGGACAGCTACCTGTCAGCACAAGCACCTGTCCATACCACTCCTGTACAAGTTGATAATCACTATATAAGTACACAACTTTAGACAGATTTACCCCCTGTTATGTTACATGAACCTGAAACAGAACTGTGTACACTCTCCTGTTCTCATGACAGCTAGAAGTCGATAATTAGTGAGTGCTTATGAACATTACAATGATCAGTTAAACACATGTATGATACCTGAATTTTTTGGAGACTACAGACAATTTCAATTCATGCTGAAACCAATTCAGAGGGCACTTAAACAAGTGACAAAGTTATAAAGCTAGAATATTTTATTGAGAAAAAATGACATTGGATTTATTTGATAAAAGGAACGGTGTGTAATGCCATTCATTAGCTTCAGAGAAAAAGGGGTACTATAGACAACATCAAGAAGGTGCAGAAACAGAAGAATGCAGGAAAGTTCTGTTAGAACAAAAACAATAAACTTAGAACTAAAATCCATAGAAAAACAGCAAGAAGGAATTGCCACGATTAGCATTAAGATTTCAGTAGCAGAATTGATCAGTTAATCCTAATTTATCAGTTAGTACCATCAAGTTTGTTTTGAACCATGGTGATCAATACTAAGCAGAATAAAACATTGCCTGGTCCTACATCATATTGAAAACTGTTCCTGTGGTCGAGTCCATTGTTGCCGCCACTGTGTCAATCCATCTTGTTGAGGGCTGCCTCTTTTTCATTGCTCTTGACTTTACCCAGCATTATGTCCTTCTTCAGTGATCTCTCCTAACAAAGTGTGTCCAGAGTATGTAAGGCAAAGTCTCCTGATCTTTGCACTTCTAAAGAGGACTCTGGCTATACTTTTTCCAGGATAGACTTGTTTGTCCTTTGGACATTCCATGATACCCGGGATATTCTTTGCTACCAACACAGTTAAAACTCATAAAGTCTTCTTAGTTTCACATGCTATGAGGCAATGGGAAATACCATGGTGCACCTTAGTTATTAAAGTAATATTACTACTTTTCAATTCTCCCCAGAGGTTTGTGCAGCACATTTACCCAGTACATTGCATGTTTTGGACTCATGACTGCTGTTTCCGTGAGCCTTAATTGTGGATCCAAGCAAGATTAGCTCTATGACAACTTATAAATCGTTTCTCCATTTATCACAATGTTACTTATTTGTCCATATGTGATAAATTTGTTCTTCTTTACTTTGATTTGAAATCCATACTGAAGGCTGCAAGTGTTTCAAGTCCTCACTTTCACCAAAAAAGGTTGTGTCTTCTGCACATCATGAGGCACTAATAAACATTCCTCCAATCCTGATGGTGCATTCTTCATATAATCCAGGTTGACTTATTACAGGTAGAATAAGTATGGTGAATAAGGCAAAACCTGATGCTCACCTTTCTTGATTTTAAACCATACAGTATGTCTTTGTTCTGTTCACACATCTATCTGTATACTATGAAGTATACTGGAATTATCATTCTTCTCTAGGCTATCCATAGTTGGTTATGATGTACACAGTGGAATTCCTTGTCATAATCAATGAAATGCAAGTAAACATCTTTTTAAATAATTAAATCATTTATTGGGGCTAGTAAAACTCTTACCACAATACACAGTGTATCCATTGTGTCGAGCACTTTTGTACATTTGTTTCCCTCATCATTCTCAAAACCTTTGCTATCTACTTGAGCCCTTGATATCAGTTCCTCATTTTTCCCTCTCCCTCCCCACACCTCCCTTCCCAATGAACCCTGAATCATTTATAAATTATTATTATTTTGTCATATCTTACACATCTTTTTTGTATTTTCTGCTTTGGGCCAAAACAATCTTACATTAGCTATGATATTCCATGTTCTCATTTCTCTTTTGAGGATATCCTGAACCTGTCAATGTATTGTCACAACTGTGAGTGATCATCCACAGAATCTCACTTGCATGTTTTATCATTGATACTGTTTTATAGTTTCAGCATTCAGTTAGCTCACCTTTCTTTGAAATAGGTGAACATATTGATCTCTTCCAGTCAGTTGGCCAAGTAGCTGTTTTCCACCTGTGCTGGTATAAATGAGAAACGTAATTGCTTCCAGTGCTTTATCTTCCTGTTGAAACATTTCACTTGGTATTCCATCAACTCCAGGAGCCTGTTTTGGCTCATGCTTTCAGTCACGTTTGGAATTCTTCCTTTACTATCATTTAGCTCGTGTAGAGAGGCTACTTGCTGAAGTGGTGAAATGTGTTGGTTTTGATGCAGTAATTCTGTGTATTTAGTCATCCTTTAATGCTTCCTGTGTAATTCAATATTTTGCCTACAGAATCTTTCCATATTGCAACTTAACACTTAATTTTTTCCTTGAGTTCTTTAGTTTAATATATGTGGTGTGTACGCTTCCCTTTCTGTTTCTAACTAGATGTGTGTATATTTCCCGTTAATATTTGAGTTTGTCTTCTTGAGCAACCCTTTGAAATTTTCTTCAACTCCTCATCATTTCTTCCACTATCCTTTGTTGCTCTGTAATCAAGAGGAAGTTTGAGTGTCTTCTCATGACACTTTAATCTTTTCTTTTCTTCTTATGTTTTAATGACATTTTGCATTTTTTCATGTAGAATGTTATTGATATCATCAGGTCTTATGTCGTTAGTGCTAAGTGCAGCAAATCAGTTCTTGGGATGTTCCCAGAATTTCAGTGTATTTTGGCTCTCTGGTTTTTTTATTTTTCCACATAAACTTTCATATGGGTGATTGATATTCTATTCCACAATTATTGCTGGACCTAGCGTTAGCTGCTGATACTGAACTTCATCAGCTGATTAATAGAAGGATAATTTTTTGAGATTAGCGAGCTATAATATTGATAACTTTCTCAATACTACTTTGCTATACTATAGAATGTTGGACCAAAAAATGAACAAAAACAGAAAAAAACTTAAGAATTTTGTGAAATACCATTAACTTATGTTTGAATGGGATTCCAAAATAAGAAAAAAATCATAAAATTATCTAGGAGTTCCTTGAAGAACACTCTTAGTATTATTAAGGTGAGAAGATATTCAAGAATCTAAGTGAACCCCAAATAAATAAATCACCAAGCCATGCTATAATCAAACTTTCCCACTGAAAAGGAGAACTAAGAAGACTACTGTGGTTTATAAGCAGGAGAAATTGCTAGCAAAGGGAATCATTCCCAACAAAATTTTCATTTCATTAAATTCTATTATTACATCTATTCATTAGATTTTATGGTGAGACTAGTACATATGCAGATAAACAAATTAGAAGAGTTTGCAAGAATTAAGTCAATCTTATGAAAAATACTAAAGAATTTCAGTCCCAGAAATGACAGACTATAAAAGGAAATTAATTAACGTGCATACAAAACCCGCCAGAAGTCAATAAGAAGAAGTAACTGAAGGGAACTATATCTTGAATATGTAGAGAATAAGAAGAATTAATTGTAAATGATGACACTTAGAAAACTTCCAAATGGAGTTAAAATTAAGCCAAACTCAAGCTGATAAAAACTTTTATTATGAGTCTGAAATGCTAGTAACCTCAGGGGAATAAAAGGAGACTAGCCCCAACCCCACCCCCAAACACACAAAAATATTTAAGTATTTACTTTGTTAATTTGGGACCTGTAGGAAAATTCTCCTTGGGGAGATCTAGATGATATCAATTAAAAAAAATATTGAACTCTGTTCATTTGTCATCAGAAGAATAGGATAATGAGTCATTATAAAACTAGACTGCATGAAAATGAACATGGGATCAGGATTTGAGGAAGGTTCATTAAGGACTACTAGTGTTATACTGATGATATAACCTTATTAAAAGCATAGAGGATTTTAGTTACTTGCTGATTAAGATGGTACTCCCCAAAAGACCTTACAATTAGACCAAAACAGAACATTAAGATAAATGTAGGACATTACGATAAATGTATATTGATGTTGCCAAGCATTTCGTTTTACTTGAATTCACAGTCAACACTCTTCAAAACAGTAGTTACTTTAATGCATTGCTTGTGCAAAAAAATGTGATAAAAGATCTCTTTAAAGTAAAAATGTTCAAAGATGTGCAGTATTTTTATGCATTTAGAGAAAATGCAAATGTTGGGGAAATATATATATATTAAGATTAGGAGAAAAAATGAAGTTAAAAGGAACCAAATCAGGACTGTAAATGATGTGTTATGGTTCTGATTGACACACTCACAAAATTAACCTTTTTTTAGAGGAATGAGCAAGAACACTGCCATTCTGGAAAAAGACCGATGAAATCCGTACATTTTTATACTAAACCATGGACTGTTTCAGAAACCCACAGGAAAATGTCGAAATGCCTTGAGCATCCCAAAAAACTGTTCCCATAACTTTTGCTTTTAACTCCTGAGCATTGGAGAGGAGGATTGTGCTGTGCTGTTCTACCAATATCTGTTAAGACTTGGCTTATGTAGAATTATTCAAATAATCAGTTTTCTTATTCACCTTCCTTGTAGATATTCTGTCCATTATTGGAAGTCTTGTGTTGAAATCTTCAACCATTGTTTTAGAACTTTCCCTTCTTCCTCTCATTGTCAGTGTTTTCTCTGTTTATACCTGTACTTATATGAAAATTGCTAGGGATTTGTTAACGTTTGTTGTGATTTGATAATTTCCTTAGTGTATGATTTTTTTATTGCTTCTAGTAATTTTCACTTAAAAGTATATTTAATCCCAATTACAATTAATCAGCCTTAAAAGTTTATAATCAGTCTATGACATCCTTATATCATCCACTTAAACAAAAGAGTGGCCAAAATTGCATGAAAAATTTCCCCATAATTTCACTTTTGTCATACCACTGTATTTAAATTTAAAGTGGATCTTCTTAAAGCAGCATATATTTTCATGTATTTTCTTATTTTTTTCATTTTATTCTTTTGATCATAAAACTTTATCCATTTACATTTTTAAATGATATAACAATGAAGAACTTTTTACTGTACCGTTTTTACCGTACATTTGCCTATAATGCCCAATTGTATATTCATATTTGTAGTCATCTACTGTGTTTTCCCTTTGGGCACATTTTTGTTATCCTCAGATGGCTAATATTTAGCATCTTAAAATGATCTTTAAGTTAATCACAAATTTGTTACAAATAATCTGTTCCTATATGGCTCCTCTCTTTTTTTATAAATTATCTTTATACTTTGTGCATCAGTATCCTATAATTTTAATCATTTGTCTCTTAAATGTGTAAGATACAGCACATAGAATTAGAATATTAAATGTAGTCTACACCTTTTTGCTAGGTAAACGATAGGAAATTACACTTAGGAAAAACTGTACATTTCATATGTATTTATACTATAAAGTGTAATTAGGATTTCTTGTAGGGTATTTCTTTTGGTTAGACACCTCCCCTGTTTTATGCCTCTATTTTAAAAGTATAGAATTCTTAACATTTACTCAGCATCATGATCAGACCATTACATTTAGCAATCAACAGCATGGGTGCAAAAAAAAATACTCCATAGAAACCTTTGTTTGAATGCTTTATATTTTCACAGACTAGAAACTAAACCTGTTGGACAATCAGTTACAAATATAACCCCCAAGTTCATTTGCCCATACATATGAGTATTGTTTAAAACATGTCTTCTTCCTTGGTTTCATTTTGCAAAAAACAAACGAACAAACAAAACATGTCTTCTTTGTAGCAGGTAGACCTGCCACCACTTGCTTCCCTGAGTTCACAGATCTATTGTCACCTGTAGTTTTCCTGTCACTTGTCTAGCTCTCCTCTCCTGTTAAGTTTGTTTCCTGGTAGACATTAAAATCTTCTGCTACTGCCAGTACTACTGCTACTGCTTGAACAACCCAAGCAACCTTGGTTTCATGGTTTGATTAAGTATTGACCTCTACTACCATAAGGGCCAGAGCTTCTGCCCCCAAACTTTCGTCCCTTCATTGGTCTGAAATTAGTAGACTGATAGTTGTAATTGCAAAAATCATTGTAGCTTCTACCACCTCCAAAATGCATTATAACCACCCAATTGCTGCCATATCCACTACCACCACAGTTGCCACCAAGCCACCACATCTGCCCTAACCAAAGTTGTCATTTCCCCCATATCACCTCTTTGGCCACAAACTAGTTTTCCAGAATTGCTTCAACCATGTTAACTGGAAGAGTCACTGGCCATCTCTCACTTCAACAGGGCTTTTCTTACTTCACAGATGTGGCCATTCATAGTATGGTGTTTCTGAATGATACCTTTATGTACGGAATCATAGATAACAAAAGTCACCAAAGCAAAGCCCCTACTCTTGCCACGGCCTCAGTCAGTCATGAGTTCAATAATTTCAGTTTTTCCATATTGCTCAAAATAATTTTGCTGCTATCTCCTTTCCATTTCTTCTTTGATGCCATGGACAAAGATATTTTTCACAGTTAAATGGGCACTTGGTCTTTGAGAGTCTTCTTGTGAGACAGTCCTCTCTTTGGTTCCTCAAGTCTTCCATCCACATTATGTGACTTTGCACTCATGGCTGCATTCACCTCTTCCACAGTAGTATAAGTGACTACACCTGAAGTACTTGGTCTTCATATTTCTCATTACCACACAATCCATGTACCTACCCCATTGCTCAAAATGTCGCTGCCGACTCACTCTTGCCTGTTGTTTAAAAGCTGAACCCTTTGATGAAGATTTTCTGCAGGGGTTCCGACTCTTTCAGAGACTCTGACTTACACAGGATGGCAGGGAGGGATTTGGATGGGGGATGGGGAGGAATAATCTTAACGAGCTTTATCTGCAGTTTCCACAGACAGAAAGTCATGTTTACTTTTTATCTCAGATTTTCTTGAATATATTTAAAATATATGGTCTTTGAATTTTTCTACTTGGAATTTGTTGAGCTTTGTGAATGTGTAAATTTATGGTTTTTTGTAAAATTTGAGAAGTTTTCCATTCATTAAAAAACACTTTTAATTAGGTGAAATTTTACAGAACAAATCATTAATTTTATACTCAACAATTCATACATATTTTGTTAGAACTCTCATCTATTGCATCCCTTTAATGTAGCACCATTTATCCTGATTTTTGTTTTCTTGATCTATTATCACTACTTTTCTAAGGCCCTGGCATTGTTTTTGGGTAAGCATTTCTCTTTTTATTTTAAATGGACGATTGTTCTACAACATGGGTGGTTTTTAGTTCCAGACCTGATGTATGTCAGCCATCGTCTTTTTTTTAAAAACATTTTATTAGGGGCTCATACAACTCTTATCACAATCCATACATATACATACGTCAATTGTGTAAAGCACATCCGCACATTCCCTGCCCTAATCATTTTCTTTTTTTCTCCTCTTTTTTACATTTTATTGGGGGCTCACACAGCTCTTATCACAATCCACACATATACAAACATCAATTGTATAAAGCACAGCCATACATTCCCTGCCCCAATCATTCTCAAAGCATTTGCTCTCAAACTGATTACAAGGATCCACATGTGACCTCCTTCCTGGGAGATGGATGGCAGAGAAGGGGAGGAAGGGAGACTCCGGATAGGGCAAGATATGACAAAATAACAATCTACAAATTATCAAAGGCTCATGAGGGAGGGGGAGAAGGGAGGGAGGTGGAAAAAAAGGGGGGGAAAACTCAGCCATAGTCTTTTTTATCCCATCTATGTTTAATCTGTTATCCTGGTTTCTCTTATGATTTTGAATATTCTTCCACATTTTTCTTCTGCACAAGATTTTCTATTTGCCATTATTATTTTATATCCTTTCTGATTCTCATTTTTACTTCTAGATCAACCATAATGTATGTTTATTGGGTGATTTCTCATAGGTCTTGTAAGCACTATTCAATTTTTAATAATCCATTCATCAATAATCATTCCCCATATTTTTCTCTAGATTCATTAGGAAAAGAGGAAACTGAGACTAAATATACTCAAGAAAGCTTATAAGTCAATGACTTCATGCCTTTATGATTCACCATTTTAGTAAACCAATTTATAAATTTCCATCAATCAATACTGTGAGGGGACAAGCATGCTCTTTGATGTGCAGAATCTTCATGAAGGTTGAAAATTTCAGGATCTGGATTCATAATAGAAATCCAGCCTAGATTAGGGAATTGCCAAGGCTGCTGTGCTACAGTTGATTAAGATTTGGTTAGCCCAGCGCTTGTCATACAATACATATTTACATATACTGTTCAGAAGCTTGGGCGTACACACAGACCTTCTTTCACTTCTAACCGTCTGGCCTCTTACACACTCTTATTCTCAAAATCTCCCTTGCGAGGTTGTGTCTTAATACTCAGAAGAACTCTTTTAATTTCAGATGCTCCAGCTTTCACTGTCATCTTTCAAATCAGATCAAGAGGTGCTAATGAAATATTCATAGTCAGCCTAAGTCTTTGCTGAATTATTCTACTTCCCTTTAAGAAGTGGACCCATACAAAATGAGTGTGCTCGTCTAATTGCCTGTTCTCTTTAACTCGCAGCCTTAGAAGGGGTTTGTGTTCATGGGAACATCACATTACCTGCCAAGATACATTTAAAAACAAATTGCTTTCTCAAAATTAAGGAAGTGAAACTTTTTCCTCTGGTATTTCCTATGAGGGGAAATTAATGAAGGGGAAATAATGGGTTAGATGACCAACAGGTATTAACTTGAGTGAAGGGAAACATAATATTCCCTATAAGGGAGATGAGCAAAAACAGTGAGGCAAGTGGGGAATAGGCCAAGTCATTAGGGGTTTGATAATTGCTGAATGCAAAAATGATGTTATAGTATTTAAACCCCCCACCTAATTAATGGTAAGAAGTTTATAAACAGAAAATGTAAACCTTAGAACTTCTAGAGAAGAAAACACTCTGCAAAGTACAAGTTTTTTAATAATAACAATAGTATTTATATATTTATTGTAGCCATTTAGGAAAATACAGAAAACAAATAAGAAAATAAGATCACATATTTTATAATCTGGTAATATATATTGTAACGTCATATATATATAATTTGTAGATGAGATTCAGGTTGGGGAATCTTCAGAATATTTACCTTGAATGAAACTGTGAATCATGCTTGCATTGTACTGATTTCTCTTGACATTTTATAATAAAATATTTCTCCAGTCAAAAAAAAAAGAATTAGGTCTAGTCTGTGATATCTTCTGAAATGTTTAAGACTTAACTCTTTAAAATTCTAAGTAACTTCTGAGATAATTTGGTCTAAGATGATATTTATTATAGCACAGAGCTTACTTATTTGGAGAATTAGTTTAAACCAACTATTGTAGAAAATTACAAATCCTGCAGAAAAATGTGCTGTATTTCTATATGCCAATGAATTCATTCAAAGTTTGACATAGTTCAAATGATATTTAAAATTTTGTTAAATGGTTACAAAAAACTGTAACCATTTGACTTTAGTTAAACATTTCAGTTTACAGCTAATAATTTTTTTTCATTTTCTTTTTTTACATTTTATTAGGGGCTCATGCAACTCTTATCACAGTCCATACATATACATACATCAATTATATAAAGCACATCCACACATTCCCTGCCCAAATCATTCTCAAAGCATTTGCTCTCCACTTAAGCCCTTTGCATCAGGTCCTCTTTTTTTTCCCCCCTCCCTCCCCTGTCCCCCTCTCTCATGTGCCCTTGGTAATTTATACATTGTTCTTTTGTCATATCTTGCCCTATCTGGAGTCTCCCTTCCCCACTTCTCTGCTGTCCAACTCCCAGGGAGGAGGTCATGTGGATCCTTGTAATCAGGTCCCCATTTCCAATCCACTCACCCTCCACTCTCCCAGCATCGCCCCTCACACCCCTGGTCCTGAAGGTATCATCCACCCTGGATTCCCTATGCCTCCAGCCCCCATATGCACCAGTGTATAGTCTCTGCCCTATCCAGTCCTGCAAGGTAGAATTCAGATCATGGTAGTTGGGGGGAGGAAGCATCCAGGATCTGGGGGAAAGCTGTGTTTTTCATCGGTACTACCTCGCACCCTGACTGACCAATCTCCCCTCCTAAACCCCTCTATGAGGGGATCTCCAGTGGCCGACACTTGATCCTTGGGTCTCAACTCTGCTCTTCCCCCTTCATTCAATATGGTATATATGTATATATACATACACATACACACATATATATACATATATATATATCTTTTTTTAAAAGATGCCTTATACCTGGTCCCTTTGGCACCCCCTGATTGCACTGGCTTGTGTGCTTCTTCCATGTGGGCTTTGTTGCTTCTGAGCTAGATGGCCGCTTGTTCACCTTCAAGCCTTTAAGACCCCAGACACTATCTCTTTTGATAGTCTGGCACCATCAGATTTCTTCACCACGTTTATTTATTCACCCGCTTTGGCTTCAGCAGTTGTGTCGGGAGAGTGAGCATCATAGAGTGCCAATTTAATAAAAGAAAGTATTCATGCATTGAGGGAGTGCTTGAGTAGAGGCCCAAGGTCCTTCCGCCACCTTAATACTAAACCTATGAATGTAGACATTTAGATCTATTTCCCCGTCCTCATATATATGTTTGCATGTACATGTCATTGTCTAGACCTCCATAAATGACCTTTGACTCCCAGCTCCTTCCTCCCTCTCCCTTGACTTTCCTCCTGCCCCACAACCATACTCCGTCCCCACCTGGGCTACCGCTATACCTCTTCTCTACGCAACCTTACCCTTGATCATTCCCCACCAGGCCTGCCACCCCCCCTCACTACCATTTTTGGTCCCATGTTGTTCCCTTGTCCCTGTGTTTGTTAACACCACTTCCTTACCCTCCTCCCCCCGCCCACTCCAAGTGCCCCCGGAATTCTCTGTCCCATTGTTTTTCCTCCAGATAGTTAATCCAGCCTGTCCTATTCAGACAGACCTGTGGAGAAACTAACATGCACGAAAACAAACAAAATGAAAACAAAGCAACAGTATACAACCAGACAAAAAAACAAACCACTGACAAAGAGCAAAACAAAACACTTCAGAAAAGAAAGGCTTGTAGTTTGTTCAAGGATGATTTGCTGGCTCTTAGGAGCGTTTTCCAGTCCAGTCTGTTGGGGCACCACGCCCTGGCCCCAAAGTCCACTTTCAGCATTCCCTGGGCACTTTGCTGTTCCACTGCACTCCCCCAGTGCTTTGCCTTGGTGTGGTGGGATCAGTTCAGGTGCAATTCCCACACTCTGACTCTGGTGCTGTCCCCTGTATCGCCCTTAGTCACTGAGGGGCATCATTTCTCATAGTGGGGCCAGCCATGTTGTTCTCTCTGGACTGGCTGTTCTACTCAGGAACATCATCCTCACGGCCTGGTGGGCCAGGCTGTGTTACACTCTCTCCTCCTGCCTCTTCATCTGCTCCCGTGTGCTCTGATCAGATATGTCCATTTCCCGGAGCTGCAGAATCAATGTCATCCTTTGGAAAAAAATTTTTTTCCGGGGAGGGGGCAGGAATCCACATAATTTTTGGTGCTGGGGCCAGCCTCTCAGACCTCTCCACTGGTTCCCTACTCCATGCCGGGATATTGCATTCACACCTTGTGGCACTGGGTTGAAAGTCTGGTCCCACTTTCCCAGGGGGAGATATAAAAAATACCCTCACCTTGGGTGGATTAGTGCCTTATGCCCCCACTCCCCTTTTCTTCCTTATATTCATCCTTTTGTTTTCCCTTCCCCCCCTCTCCACTATTGTCTACCATGTGCATCCCTGGTTTTGTTCTGGTCTCTGCCATACCACACAGTCTTCTCCCCAAAAATGTTTGTATATAGTAGCTTTTTCCCCTATGCCACTTTTGCATTTTAAAAAGATTTTTTAATACTTACCAAAGTGGGCTCATGTTGTACTTGTCCTTTTGTGCCTGACTTACTTCGCTTAGCATGATTTCCTCCAGTTCTTCCCATGCCTCTATGTGCCTCATACGTTCATCACTGCTTTTTAGTGATGCCTAGTACTCCGTTGTATTTATATACCAGATTTTTAATCCAATCATCAGTTGATGGGAATTTGGGTTGCTTCCAACTCCTTGCAATTGTGAACTGTGCCATAATGAACATTGGAGCACAGATGTCTGGTCTTGGTTTGTTTCTGGCCTCTTCTGGGTATATGCCCAGTAGGGGAATTGCTGGGTCATATGGTAACTCTACTTCCATCTGTTTTAGGTATCGCCAGATTGATTTCCATAGTGGCTGTACATACTTACAGGCCCACCAGCAGTGGATGAGCCCTTCATAATCACACATGTTGGTGTGCTGCTTCCATGTGGGCTTTTTTTCTCCATGTAAGCCCCTGGCATCTTGTCCCTCCCCATACCCTCCTCCATCATTAACCCTTAATAATTTATCATTTATTATAATTTTGTCATATCTTGCACTGTCTGATGTCTCCTTTCATCCACTTTTCTGTTGGCCGCCCCCCAGAAAGGAGTTTATATGTAGATCCCTGTAATTGGGATCTTTCCACCCAACCCTCCCTCAACCCTCTAAGTATCGCTACTCACCACTGGTCCTGAAGTCTACAAAGAAGCACACAAGCCTGTGTGATCACAAGAGGTTGAAGGGATCAGGTAGCAGACACATCATTGTGTGATCACCTTCCCCATATAAACACTGAAGATGAAGATGTGCATAAGTAAGTGTGGTGAAGAAGGCTGATGGTGCCTGGCTATAGAGAGATATAGCACCTGGGGTCTTAAAAGATTGAAAAGTACACAAGTGGCCATCTAGCCCAGAAGCAACTGGTACAGATAGGAACTAGAAACACAGAGAATCCATGGCAGGTGATCCCTTCAGGACCAGTGGTGCATATGTGGCCTGGAGGCACAGGGAATCCATGGTGGATGATACCATTTACTAAAACTCTTACAGTGCTTAGAAAGGATGAAAAACTCATAAGTTAATTTTATGAAGCAAATACAGCCTTGATACCAAAACCAACAGAGGCACCTCTTTAAAAAAATTCTTTTTTTGCTCCTGGGAAGAGTTTTAAAAAATAATTTTATTAGAAGCACATACAACACTTATCAAAAGCCATACATAAATCAATTTTATAAAGCACATTTGTACATTTGTACATTTCCTTTTCAGATTATTCTTTGTTGGTGTTCAGAATTCCAACAGATTTTTGTGTGTTTTCGTTCATACATTACGGAATTCATTTATTAGATTTTGTATCCTGAAGATTCTTTAGGCTTTACTATGTAATAAGATCAATGGTAAAGGACAAGACAATATTTCAATCGGATGTACATAGAGTCACTGTGAGTTAGTATGGACTTGATGGGCTCTAACTACAACAACGTGTAATAGGATCATGTCATTTGCAAAAGAAGTAAAGGATAACTTGATGTTCTTACTTGAATTGCTTTTTGTTTCTTGCATAATTTACCTGGCTTGCCATATAAAATTGTGTAGTTGTCATGAGATGATATCTATGTCTTTTCCTTAGTCGTAAGCGAAAAACTCGTGGACTTTTTCCACTGAGTATGAAGTTAACTGCATGTTTCAGACCCACTATGGTTGAGAAATTTCCTTTCTGTTGTTACCACACTGTTTGTGGCACGAAAGGGTGTTGGACTTGACAAAATTCTTCAGTACATTGAGATAATCACAATTTTGTTTTTATTTGCTAAATTAGCATGGTATATTTCCTTGCTAATTTCAGATGTTAACTTCATGTTTATGTATTATGTATTTCATTTTGATAGGATTTAAAATTGTTGCTGCATTTAGCTTAATGAGAGATATTCTGCGGTCATATATTAATGTATTAAAATGTAATCCCTGCACTACTGATAAACATATAAGGGCTGATAAGGTGATTTCTATAAATATTTGGTAGATTTTTGCCTGTGAAGATGACCGGGTTTGTACTTCTTTGGGGGGCAGTTTTCAGATTAGGGCTTTTCATGTGTTTAGATTAGTATTTCATGTGTTACAGATTTATTGGGATCTGCTAGTTCTTTTAGAAGTAATGTAGGAAAAGTATGCTGCTAGAAACTTGCTCATTTAACCAGAGTTGGCTCATTTCTTCTCATAATATTATTCATTTTTTTCTGTGATTATTTTTATTCCTGTAAAATTTAATAATATGTTCTACATTCATTTTTTTTATTTTGGATAACCACCAGTTCCCTTCTTTTCTTTGTAAGTCTAGGTTAAAAAAATGCTTGCTGATTTCATTGAACATAAAAAAATTAATTTCAATGGGGCTCACACAGTCTTATTACATTCCATACATACATCCACTGTGTCAAGCACATTTGTATATTAGTTTCCATCATCATTCTCAAAATATTTGCTTTGTACTTGAACCCTTGGTATCAGTTGCTCATTTTTACACTCTCTCCCTCACCCTCCCTTGCTCATGAACACTTGATAATTTATGATTCATTATTATTTTTTCATGTTTTAACCTGATTCATGTCTCCCTTCATCCACTTTTCTGTGTCCATTCCCTCCTTTCTCCCCCGACTTTCTCTTTCTCCCCCCACTTTTTCCTTATCCTTCTATTATTGATACTCTCAATATCAGTATGAGGGGTTTTTCTATCTTGGATTCCCTGAGTTTACAGCTCTTTATCTGTACCCATGTACATGCTCTGATCTAGTTGGATTTGTAAGGTAGAACTGTGGTCATGATAGTGCGGGGCATGGGGTGGGAGCAGTAATAGCTAGAGGAAAGTTTTATGTTTCATTAGTACTATATTGCTCTGATGGGCTTGTTTCTTGATTGTGACCCTTCTGTAAGGGGATGTCCAATTGTCTACAGATGGGCTTTGAGTATCCCCTCTGTACTCCCCCTTATTCACAATGGTAAGATATTTTTGCTTTGGGTCTTAGATGTCTGATATCTGATCCCATGCACACCTCCTGAACACACAGACTGGTGTGCTTCTTTAATGTGGGCTTTAATGCTTCTCAGTTAGATGGCTGCTTGTTTATATTCAAGCTTTTAAGGCCCCAGATGTTGTATCTTTTAATAGCCAGGCACTATCCACTTTGTTCACCACATTTGCTATGCACCCACTTTGTCTTCAGCGATTGCGTCAGGATGATGAGCATCATGAATGCCAGGTTATTACAACAAAGTGTTCCTTCATTGAGGGCATGCTTGTGTAGAGAAACAATGTCCGTCTGCTACATTAATACTAAACCTATAAATATATATACATAGATCTCTTTCCCTATCATTATATATAAATATATTTACATATGTACATTCTTGTTTTAGGCCTCTATAAATGCCCTTTGCCGCCTCCTTCTTTCCTCTATTTTCTTTTACTTTCCTCTTGTCTCACTATCATATTCGGCCTTCATTCAGGTTTTGGTAATTCCTCTCAGTTACATGACCCGTGATCAAGCCCTACCAAGCATCCCACACCTTCCTCACCATCAATTTTAGATCACTTGTTGTTCCCTTGTCCCTGGATTTGTTAACCTGACTTCCTTTTCCATACCTCCCCCTCTCCCATGTCCCCAACCTCCCTGAAACGTCAGCCCATTGTTTTCTCCTCTGGATTGTTTATCCTGCCTATCTTATCTATATAGATTTTCAGAGACAATAATAAGCACATAAACAAGACAACCTAACAAAGAAATAAAAGAAAACAAAACAAAAGCAATAAAAACCAACAACCAAAAAAGATAAGCCTATAAATAGTTCATAGTCTATTTCTTAACCTTTAGGAACATCAAGCCTGATGTGGTGCCACGCCCTGGCTCCACAGTCTATTTATGGTGTTCCCTTGGGACTTCACATTTTTGCTTCTGTTGCTGTTCTGTTGCACATCCTAAGTGTTTCATCCCAGTGTTGTGGGGTCAGATAGGCGCAATTGCCACACTCTCCAGACTTTATCATGAAGCATCAAGACATGAATGCAATATATGGGCATGAAGCAGGGAACCAGTAGAGAGGTCTGAGAAGCTGGCCCCAATCTCAAGTACATGAGCAGACCCCCTCCTCCCAGAAGAATTCACATTATCGAACTTTTAAAAACTTAAGAGTTTTATTGATTTTTCTACTATTTCTTTACATTCTATATCCTATATCTCTTTTCAGATTTTTGTTTTCTTTTTTATGTGCTGCATGTGATATTTTCTAGTGGATATTTTCATAGGTGATGTTTTTTTCTTGTGTTCTTTTTTACTTTTATCATCCTTTTTACGAAGATAATTATAGCTACAGATGCTTTTTCCCCAATTATTTAAGACCTTTATTAACAGGTGCTTGCAGTTTGTTGATTTAAAAAAAATCAAAATGTAAACTTTTTATTACAAATTAAAACTTAGGTTCTTCAAAGTCTCAACTTGACCAGATATGAAACAGTTTAAAAACCTTTAAATGTATATTGAGAAAAACCAAGCTTTTACAAAAACACGTTTGTTATTACCAACTAGGTAATATCCTATTTACCAAATAGGTAAAAATAATAAAAACCCCATGCTGCATAGATAATGCAGATAGTTCTAGTTATCTGGTCAGTGGGCAAAAAGCAAACACTTAAGGTCTTCAGCTCCAATCTTTTGTTCGCTTCTTATTGCTGGAATTTCATATTCGTTTCTTCTTGTTGGATGATGGTAAATATGGTAAGCCGGCATTTACTCAGCCCCTCCCTCGGGAGTGGACGAATTCTTAGCTGGTGGATCAGCTGCTTTTGTCTCTTTGCCATATTGTGGCTTTGGCTTATCTAGACATCTCCGTCGGTAATTGAAGTTGCGGAGGTAGCATAACGACATTGAGGTGGCTTCTCACCTTGAGTTTCATCTTGATTTTCCTTATCCTCTTCATTGCCATTTCTTTAGGCTGCCGTTGGCTAGGAGGGCCCCTGCAAAATCTTGGCCTATAACCTGGATACATATTCTGTCTCACTGGTCTACCTTCTTTTCCTGCACCCTGCTTGTCAACAGCCTCCATCACTTCTGGCCCACGAAGGTTGGAATACTGTGGCTACGCCCATAGGGTCTCTGAATGTAGTCAGGTGAGAACCATCCTTGCTTGTGGTAAGGCCCTACACTGTTGGGCCTGGCCTTAGGCAGTGGTCTCCAATGCCTCATTCTTTTCCCTGCTCTCACTACTCTGGTAATTCTGCTGGTAATTGCATGGAGGACCCCTATGATGTGGGTAACGCCTATAATGGTTAAGGTCTGCTGCATACATACTGCCTTGCACTGGAACGCCACCAGGACCTGTAACATTTGCTGCCTCCGCAACATTTACTCCTTCAACAACATCAAACTCCACACTCTCTCCATCTTCTACACTGCAAAGGTACATCCTGGGGTTATTCTTCTTTATGGTAGTCTGGTGTAAAAACACGTCTTCCTTGGTGTCATTCCTGTTAATTAAACCATATCTGTTTCTTACATTGAACCATTTTACTGTTCCAAAACCTTCCTAGTCCCCGTCTGCAGGCGCTGCCAATGTGAGGCCACCTGGACCTCAGCTCCCTGCGCTGCCACCCACGGTGCCAGACTTGTCCATGGCGCTGAGGGCTGGGGCAGTGGGCGGCTGCTAGGTCTCAGCCTCGCTGCTCACAGTTGCAGTGATGTTGACTGGGGCTGGCTGGGCAACTGTGGCTCCTCCAGGGGTGTGATAGTAACTTGGCCTTGGCAGCTGGGGGGCCTCTGGGAGACCTCAAGGCTCTCTGGGGTCTGCTGTTCACTCCTACTACTGATCAAACTGCTGCAGATGTTCTTTGTGCCTTGCTTTTGCTGTGCCCTGTAACTTTGATAGCAGTTGTTCATTTCCATTTGACTTCTCTTTTTCTGTTTGTTTCTCACGTTACATTTTAGTTGCTTATTAATAAGACTGGTAATATTCATAGAAGATAAGCTAGAACATACACAACTTAGAATTATTATAAAATAGACTTAGATATGCTTTAGCCTTTATTTTTAATTTCACAGTATGAGAGAAAAAATAATTTATATGACTTTAGTACTTTAAGATTTACTAAGACTTGACTTGACAATTCATTTGCTGAGTTCTTGAGAATAATAGTGGAAAAGGTATATTGTGCTGTCATTGGTAACATGCTCTACATATCTCTGCTGTATTGTGTCCTGCAATACCTTTTGGATCTTTCATGGAAATTATTTCAATTTTGAATATAGTATAATGAAATCTTTACAATTTTATCAGTATTTGTTTGTTTGTTTATATCCAAAATCTGTTTCATCTCTTTGTCTTTTTCAGTAAGATGAGTCTCAAATTTCCATTTTGGTGAATTTTATTAGTGTATTTTATTACTTTGATCATTAACATTAGAATTTTGCATTGTGTAATTTTAAAAAGTGTGCCTGCAATTAGTTATTTCAACTATGCAATTTTTTACAACAAATTTCTTTTTGCTTTTAAACTCAGACTACTGCATCCTTTCTTAATGCTATAGGGTATCCAGACTTACATGTAGATTTTGGAAACACATTATTCACTGCTATCATGAAGCATAACCATTAGTCTTTGGATAACTGCTTCCTTATCTTAATTGTGGAATCATCTCATACCCTACCACTTTATTATATTTATTCGTTAAATTATTATGTACACATGCACACTCATGAATACACACATATATTGCACACATTCTCTTGTATAGGATTGCTTTGAGTCAGAATCAACATGGTATAAATGGGTTTGGGATAGATTTCTATATAAATATCATATATCTCTCTGAAGTTCAAAGAATTCTTTAGTTACTAGCTTTAATAGTTGTTGCCTAAATTTGAATACTAGCAAATAGCAGTGTACTTCAAAGTAATCTGGAATATTTTTTAGTGAAGAATATGATACCATTCCTCCAGAATATGCCAATCCCAGCATAGTATGCTATGTAATTCTCCAATTTTAAATGATCAATGCCAGTTGATTTCAGCTTACACATGCATAGGATACTTTATCTTACAGTTAACTGATCCTTTATTATCATTTTATTGGGGGCTCATGCAATTCCAATCACAATCCATACATACATCCATTTTGTCAAGCACATATATACATTTGTAGCCATCATCATTCTCAAAACATTTTCCTTCTACTTGAGCCCTCAATATCTGCTGCTCATTTTCTCCCTCCCTCCCCACCCCCAACTCATGAATCCTTCATCATTCATAAATTACTATTTTGTCATATATTACACTCTCCAATGTCTCTCCCTGGCCTTCTCTGCTGTCCCTCCCCCAGGGAGGAGGCTATACCTAAATTATTGTAATCATTTCCCCCTTTCTAACCCCACATTCCCTTCACCCTCCAGTCATCGCCATTCTCACCACTGATCCTGAAGGAGTCATCTGTCCTGAATTCCCTGTGTTTCCAGTTGCTATCTGTACCTACGTACATCCTTGGGTTTAGCCAGGTATGTAAGGTAGAATTGGGATCATGAAATGTGTGGGTGAGGGAGGTGGGTGTAGGGGTTGTGGCATTTAAGAACTAGAGGAAAGTTATATGTTTCATCATTGCTACACAGCATCCTGTTCGGCGGTACTCCTCCCCATGACCCTCTGTAAAGTGATGTCCACTTGACTACATATGGGCTTTAGTTCCCCAACCCACACTTCCCCTATTTCACAGTGATATATATTTTTTTGTTCTGTGATTCATAATGCCTGATCCCATCAACACCTAGTGATCACACAGGTTGGTATGCTTCTTCTATGTGGTATTTTTAGCTTAAGTTAGATGGCAGCTTGTTTATCTTCAAGCATTTAAAACCTCAGACACTATGTCTTGTGATAATCGGGCACCATCAGCTTTCTTCACCACATTTGCTTATGCACCCTCTTTGTCTCAGTGATCCTGCAAGGAAGGTAATTTTTGTTCTTGTTGCTGGCATCCTGTATTATCTGATCAGCATACAGATTAAGTAGGTGGGGTGAAAGGGTGCAATGCTTAAATACATTGTACTGGAATGTGTATTGCTTAGTCTTGGAAACTCAGAAGGCCAGTTGTGCCCTGACTCAATGGCAGTTGAGGTTTTGAGTTTGGTTCCCACAAGATAGTGTCAAATCTTGATCTCTGCAGCAGTAATTCTGGAAAGAATTCTTAAAAGTTTGTGAGCAGGCCTGCCTCTAGAAGCCTTTTACTCTGAATTCTAGTTTCAGACCATTATATGAGGAAGTACTTTTCCTTCCGTTTCTTGTCAAGCGGTCTCCATATGAGTTCGCCTCCTGTGTGATGACTGCAAAAACAATGACTGTCTCAAGTGGTGGTAAAACCTGATTTGTAAATGTCACCCAATCAGAATTCATAAGTTTCTGGATTTTCTCCTATTTAAGTTCCATGAAATTGTTCTTTACTATAACTCTGTGAATCCGTATAAGTTACTGTCTAATCCTTGATTGTTTTTCTTCCTCCAGTACATTCTTTAACTGGAGCTCAAGCAAGACTTTGATCATCAAAAATATCTGTGCATATTCCATTGGAGAATGAGTTCTTGTGCTACCAATTAAGTTAAGAACTGCCATCCTTGAGAAAATTGTTTATAATTACACAAGGGCACTTCAAAATATTCATGCAGAAAATGGAACTTCAAGAGTATAGTAAGTTTCCTCAATGAAAATGATCAAAACTGTTTACATTTATCTCCCACCATTTATGTTGACCTCCATTTAACAAGACAAGTCCATTTCCAAATTCATTTTCTTCCAACCCTTCTGATCTTGAAAATTCTGTATGGTAGGTTTATCTTTATGGAAACACGTCAAATTCACACAAAGGTAAATTGAGTTTTAGGCATGGTGAATCGTCTTCATTAATGAAAACATTGCTTCAGAATGAATACATTTTTAATATGCATTTTTTGTAAAAAGATTCTTACAAAGTACATCAAACATAAAGACTAACAATGCAGCAAGGATCGTCATGCTGACCAATCCAAGGGACCCTAATAAGACATCAAGCTCTGTGTCTGAAATGCTGAATAATATTATAAATCCTATACCTGAAATCACGTAAGTTTATAATTTGTGTTTCATTTAAATAGAACACATGTTTACTTGTTTGTTTTAAAAGACAATGTGCAGTTACATTCACGTGTCCATTTGACACCTGTTCATAACTACACATAGATAAGAAATATCTGTAAGCCAAGTATTAATGGTTGCTTAGTCAGTATTGACTCGACCACAGGAAGCCAAATAATGATTTGATATTACATTAGAGTACCTAAAACTCCATATGCTGTTTACTTTTAGGTAAAATAGCATGCGTGCATGACATTCATGAAAATGTCTGCCGATGACATTCACATATTTCAAATTGCATGTCAAAAATGTATCTTCTGTAAAGGTCCCCACACATTCATTTAAAACTCATCCCTTTGCAACATTCCATGTTCCTACATATCTGCATCTTTGTGTTAGAAATATGTAGATGTTGGTGTGGGTCGGGACATGTAATACAAAGTCAGCCACTAAGCAGAATATTATGAAAAGGGTTAAAAAACACCCTTAGCTGGAAAAGAACCTTCAGCAAACCTGTCCCAAGTTGTTATACTGTGTCCCTCTTCTAAGTGCTGTAGATGAACCTCCACTCGGAGACTGCTCTTTCCTCCATTGGTGTTATAGTCCCAAGGAAGACTTCAGGTGAGGCACAGATAGTGCATCCAAGCCAGTTTTGTTTGTGTTTTGCTTACCTGCTTTTTCTGCCCAAGTGGAACAATCTATCCTATCAAGCACAAGCATGCATTACAAGCATGTTTGACTCAAACCGAAAAGATGTTTTGGCTAGGACTGAATATTTCATGAAGTTGTTAATGTAGAATACTTCCATGGCTCCTGTATTCCTTCTAGACCTCCTAATAATGACATCTCTCTTCAAGCATGATAGAATAAGTGGTTTGAATACCATGCTACCTGTCAGCATATTTGTGAACACTGGAGTCACCTAGAAATATATGACTTAGAAATAAGGACAGTTCTACCAAAGTCGGTGCACAGAAAGGAACTTATACTTTCTCCTTTTGCGTCAACTTCTGGGAAAAGGGGTGTTAACATACAACACTGCCTTGTTTTTGATTAGTAACCCTCAAGGAAAATTCTGATTTGAGTTACACTCATCTTCATTTCGACCGTCCTCACAGTCCATTGATTCATCCTGTGTGTAAAAGTTTATCCATTTGTGACAAAAAGGGAGTATTTCTGGCTCTGATGAGCAACTGTTTCTTGAAGGTATCTGTTAGGAATGTTTACTCAGTTGGGTGTTTAATTTAGTAGCCACATCTGACAGACAGGATCAGCATCCACAGGATCCTGTTGCTGTTTTACAGCTCTGTCCTCAAGGTAAATGCAAACCCAGCTCACTGCATTGGAGTCTCTTGTGCTCACTCAAGGTAGGAGTGCCCTGCGGGTTTCTGAGACTGTAACACTTTACTGCAGTAGAATGCCTCCTCTTCCCAGGCACAGCTGGCAGTTTTGTGCTGGACTCTTATGATTAGCAGCCCCAGTGCGTTACCCACAACACCCCACTAGGACTCCCGTCAAAAATACCAATTACACAAGCCTCAGTTACAATTCCCTGACTTCCCCAAATGACATTTCATCCACTAAAATCTCCTTTTCTCACCTCTCTGGAAACTCTTAAAAGCTTAATCTTGTTATCTAAAGATAAGGGGATTGATCACCAACACTTGTGCTTCTTCAATTTGTGGGCAAATAAATCATCTTTGGCAACCCAGAACTCATTTTGCAGCACTGGTTTTGCACAGATAAGGGCCTAGCATTAAGCCCCTGGCTATTGATCAGCTCATGGAAAGCCTCCATTATTGCCTCTCTAGAGCACAGTGAAACTCTGGTCCCAGGCCTCAGCTTTTGACATGCTTCTGACTAGACTCTGGTAATGAATGTGATAACCATGACACTAGACAGTCAAAGTTGATCATGTGTCCTAACAACTTATATTTTATCCCAGCAGTAGAGCCTGGGTCTTAAGGCTTTCTTGTGCTCTCTTCAGCATGCTAAAGTGTGTACATTTTTTTTCAGCCGATGCCTGGGTTTTGGCACATTGGCATCATCTGCACAGTCAGCTGTGTGTTTCCTAGGGACTACAAAGGATTGCAGCTCCTCTTTGAGGATGTCTGAAATTCAGGGGAAGGCCGAATCCTCACAGATCCAAATATGTCTCTGAAGGAGGAACTTCAAATGAGGCGAGAAATATTTGTCACTAGTCTGTAAGTGGAGCTTACAGAGGCACTACTAAAATGATTAAAAGACATATGAGAATCACAGCAATGTGTTTCAGTCCTTTAAAAGGGACTGTCTTAGAGATGAACTTTGGCAAGGTTTGGAGGAGACAGACAGTTGTTGGTGGAGGGCAAATGAAAGAACTGTAAAATAAAACTTATTGAGTCAATGAGATTTGTAAATTCAAAATTCTCACAATGTCAAAAAAGACAAGGAGAAAGGTGGGTGAAGTCAACACAGCATAGTGACTGCCTGAATGTTCCTTGATGGCATTTTTAACAAACCTGGCTCAGGATGTCACAGAACTTAGAATGGGAGAGGTATTTAAAAACTTTAACAAACTCTTGTAAATTTTGGCATGCTTCCCCTCCATGTCTGCACGTGAGACAGATGTGGACACAGAAACAAAGAGGCTTGACTGAGGTAAAAGATCCTGAGAGTATGAGATTTTGCAGAAGGACATTATGTGAGGCGTGTTTATAACCAAAGGGACTACATATAATTCCTGTATGAGGAAACACTTGAAACTTTGGCCTCAGTGGCTGCCCAGTAGCTGCTAGCAACCAGAGTCATCTATGATGTCACAGTGAGTCAGCTGGTGAAACAATGGATGGCACAGAAGTGATCCCTAAGTGCAGACTAAGCAGCATTTGAGAACCATGCCAAAGAGGCAGGTACCCAAAGAAAAGTGGACTAGAGATGGCCCAGGTTCCTTCTGAAACTGAAGATGTTTCTCCTCACCATGAATCAGCAGATGCAGAAGCCTCCATGAGATCTCTAATCTATGACTGTTCCTCCACTGGGGAAACAGTCTTGAGGGCCCCAGTTGAAGAGTATGCTTTTCAGGCTTTGTCGGAAGGGCTCTCGATGAAAAGATCATCTTACAGATTTAGTGCCTCTGAAGCACATGAAGGTAATGATTTGCTTTCTCTGACATTTCCCAGGAAACTTTGGAAAATCGTTGAAAGCAACCGATTTAAATCAATTTCGTGGGCTGCAAGTGGAACTTCTATAGTGATTAATGAGGAATTGTTTAAGAAAGAAGTTTTGGAAAGGAAATCCCCATTCAATATATTTGAAACTCAAAATATGAAAAGTTTCGCTCGACAGCTAAACCTATATGGGTTCAGGAAAACAGGAAAGAATTGTCAAAGATCTGCTTCTCTGGCTGACTTCCTGGAAGAAGAAAAAGAAGCCTCTGCTTTCAACAAGGTACTCTGAGTTTTTCAGTCACTCATACGTGGAGGCTACATAAGGGTGGTGGTAGAAATTATACACACACACACACACACTCACACACACACATGCATGCGTGGTAATAAAAATCAAGAAAATAATATGAATTTACCAAGGTTAAAGTTACTTGATTTTTAAAAATGTTTCTATCTCAACTGTCAACCTGGTTTGTGCTTTGAGCCCTAAAGATCATGAGATTTTTACCAAGTGCTTAGAATTTCAAGAGTAAACACTATAGAAATGTACTTGAATAAAGGTGTACTGCTACCATAGATGCACTTCTAAAATATTTCTAGCCTAGTAAGTGTAATATGGAGAAAAATGCACATATTCAATGAAGGAAACTGAATTCTGAGGTTGTTAGAATGCTTACTTTGTCTTGCCTTGATCTAACATGATATTAAATTACCTTTCCTTTGGTTTTTAGTTGCAATTCTACCGTAATCCCAATTTTCAACGAGGCTGTCCCCAACTATTAATGAGAATGAAGAGAAGAGTGGGCACTAAAAATGCCTCTCAAATATCAGCATCCTTACTTGATCTCAACCAGAAGCTTTTTTGCTCAGGGAAGGATGTCATTCAGCAGAATACTAGTTCCCAAGATGAAAGTAGAAGAGAGAATTCTCCTTCAACTTCGACAAACCCTCCTGCACCTCAACTCAAGAAGCCGCCTACCAGCACGGGGATCGTTAACACAGTTGTCCCAATCAGAAGTAGTTTTTCTCTTCCACCATTAACTCTAGTCAGTTTATCAGGACAACCTGCTATTTTAAATCAGCAGACCACTTTTTATGTGCGCACCCCTTGTGACCACACACAGGCAAATGGTCACATGGTAAATCTGGTCACACCAACTTTTCCTCTTCAACATGTCTCTCTCCCACACAGCTGTTACTTTGGACCGATGGCAGGTCCTTCCACTCTCCCAAATGGGCACCCTGAGTATTCCGCCAATGAGCTGCCTCCTCTCAAGCACCTAGTAACTGGAAATAAATGGATTTTAGTCCCCGTGATGACTGATATAACTGCTAGATTTCCACCAAGGTGAACCCATGCAATCTCTTCAGCCTAGCAACATCACCCATGTTGCAATTGAACTTCTGCCAAAGAAATAACCATCAGGCAAGATAACAAAGATAAAAATTGTACCTGTTATTTGGACAATAAATGTGCATGGTCCACCATGTTCACTTTCCTTATTTTTCCAACAGTTGAAGAGTAAAAGGATTGAGGTTACTTTTTCTCCCACCAGCAGGTGATTGTAGTGTTTTTAGCATTCAGGCTTCTCAAGAGGGGAGGAACATATAAGTGCTCCTCAGAAAGTAAGACATAATGGTTTAAGAAGGAATAAAGAGTTGGAGACATGAGGCAGGGGCTTGGTTGGGTGAGAGTGAGGGCTAAGAAAGAAGACAGCAGAGGGAGTGAGGAATGCTGAAATAGACTGGGATTAAACCACAGGAAGATCTCAATTGAGTTAGAGTAGGGGAGAGAAAACAGGATTAAATGGCCAATTCCAATTTCTTCAATTACGCTGTATTCTCCTAGTTATTTTGCAGGTAGTCTTTGAAGGCAATGCTTTGCAAGTGTATTTCTCATTTCAAAGTACAGCATACTCAACACAATCCAGTAGCCAGGATCACTGTTGTTAATACCTTCACCGAAATAACAAAGGTTACATGATGTAATGTTTGCTTGTATCTCCATCAACACATGTTGAGATTTTACAAGTAGCATTGGCAAAGCCCTGCAGTTGACCTATTCATTTAATTATACCCCTCTCCAATTTTTCCTTTAAATATTTTCTAATGCACACTTTTACAACAAAAACACCAAGCCTCAATGCCATTGAATCAATTTGGACTCATAGTAGAGAGTAGAACTGCCTCTGGGTTTCTAAAACTGTCACTGTTGGCAGGTGTTCAAAGTCCCATCTTTTTCCACCAGGAGAAATGCTGGTGCCTTTGAACTCTGACCTTTATGGTTAGCAGCCCAATAAATAAACTATTCAGTCCCAGGACTCTGAACACCCATCCCTTTGTTCCTTGTCCTGGCATCTAATGTGGGTCCTGGACTCTGGACTTTGCATATCTGTCTGGAACTCCAGACCAACCATTTCAGCCAGTCATTCGCACTCATATCTTTTTGGCTAACTCTCCGCTGGGGCTAAAATATCTCCTGGATGCTTTAGGTCTCAACTTAGACATCACTTTCTCCAAGGATGCTTTTGTGTGTGTGTGTTTCTTTTTCTTTAATTCCCATAAGCCTTACCCCCTCTCTATCTTCGAAATGTATTTCTTGATCAAAAACTCTGTTCTGTCTGCTAAATATATTGAATGAGCAACAAGTGACTATTGACGTAAATGCTTTAAAATTGACTTTAATTATGGACGACAACAAACGATCATCAGAATTTGACATAGAGTTTGTAAAGCTCATGGGTCAAAATTCCAGCCACCACTGTCCTTTGAGCCAGTTGACAGTGCTTTCTTTTAGATAGGAAACAAAAGGTATTCATTTTCTTTGTGCCTTTCCATATGCTGGCTTGTTGGCTGTGTGAACACCTGCATAAAATCATTGTCTCATCCAAGTACCTGTAATGTCCACTCACCACCAATTTCATATTCAAACCGAGATATCAGAGGGTCTGGGTGAAATCCTAAAAATTCCCAATAATTTTACGTACCCAAAATGAGTAGAAAGTCCCATTGGAAAGATTAGGTGACATAGTCCTGAATTGCATATCTCTTGGTACAAGCACCATGGGCAAGGAGTCATTGGGTAACCCAAAATGCTCACTTGGACCCAAGGCTATGAAATCACTGTGTCAAAATAAAAGCATAAGTCTTTGCCAAGATTATGTGGAATATAATTTTCTTCCAGTCTGGGACAGTAAAAATGAAGTAAGACCAAAGATATGTTAAAACATTTTCAAGACCCTGCATCCAGAGAGGGCAGGTAGACAGATCCCTGTAAAACAATAAGCATGAGGTGAGTCCTATGATGTCCAATTTGGGCTTTTGAATTTCCAGGTCAGGTCTTTGTTAGATGAGTGTGGCAGAGACTTTGATCTCAGTATGGTGATGTTAGATAAGATCCAGGTTGAACATAGACCCATGTTGGGGATGTAGGGGAAGTGAGGAAGGGAGGGTATAGAGAGTCACTGAATTTAACTGAAGTGTATTGGTGACTCTCTGGGCTAATTGTGTCTTAAGAATATCTTCCCAAATTCTTGAGATCCCATAAGTAACCTGAGAACACAGTTGGATTCCTTAAGACAAGATTAGTTTCAAGGAATTCTGTGTGCTTAGAGCAGTTTTATCATGATGTTATTGCTACACTATGCAAGCTATTTACCCTTGCCTCATCATATACACACTTTACTTTGGAAATGAAATTTGCCTTTGAATCATCATCCCACTGGCCACTCTTTTTCCTCAGGTTGTCACTCACTGCAGATGTATACTGATGGACCTTAACAGAGGAATAAACAACACAACAAAACAGAAAACCAGAGTTCCACAAACCCCACTGTTATCCATAAGAAAGAAAGAACCTTAGGAAACTGGAATTCCTTTGTTCATTTGAAGAGAGAAAAGCTTTGTGGCTACCAAGCAGCCACTATTCTGTTTGGCTGACAGCCTCCTGTCTCTCCCTTCCTAGATAGATGGTCAGTGGAATGCCTTTCCCTGGGGGCAAGAATATCCAAGAATTATTACCCTGCAAACAGAGGAAGATGAGGTCATATTTACAAAGGAGAAGCAGCCCAAATCAAGCCAAGCTAACCAAGTCATCCCTCCTCAATCAATGCTTTCCAGGCCATTCCCTCTCAGCAACCCTATAAGGCAGAGTAGACCTGACCCCATGTCTTTCACACCCTGCGAGTTTCTCTGGGTTGAAAGCCTCATCTTTCTCCTGCTGTGCAGATGGTGATTTCAAATGGCTGAATGACCCAGCTCTTAAGCACCAGGCCACCAAATTAGACAAAGCACAATAATGACAGCAAGCACAGGGACAACAGCTCACCTTGATAAGGGAGTGCCACCAAACACATGTTCTCTTTACATGTATATTCTAGCCCCGCCACTCAGGGCAAGTCATGGAACTCCCCACACTGCCAGGCTGCTGATTACACTAGCTCTTGAGTGTAAGGTAACCAGCACTGACTGAAGGTGGTATCACAAACAAGGTCACGGTTACAATTTTTCAAGTGGGAGAAAAACACTCTGCCCAGCCCCTTAATCAGTTTCACAGGCTTTCCACTCACTCTTACATTCACTCCACTGACTCTCATGAAGCTTCCATCAGGTAGAAGTCAAAGCAGAGAGGAGGGGAGTAGTTCAGAGAGCTGGCAAGTGACAGAGCCAAGAAGGAGCTGTTTCACTATCTGCTCTCCCATTTAGTGCCACAAGGTGTCTGGGATGTCTAAAAGCTGCCCGGTTGTTGAACCTGATGTTAGATAAGATCCAGGTTGAACACAGACCCAGATTGGGGATGTAGGGGAAGTGAGGAAGAGAGGGTATAGAGAGTCATTGAATTTAACAAGTATATTGGCGACTCTCTGGGCTAATTGTGTCTTAAGAATGCCCCAGGCTGCACCATCTAATACAGAAGCTTCAATTTTCACCCCCTCACATGGCTTTCTCAAACCACATGACAGGTAAGAGGGAGAAGTCTCATTGGAAACTCTCAGTGACAACTCCCACTGACCACAAAGCCATGCCAAAGAAATGAAAAGGACCATAATAAACAATCTATCCTTAATGTCCTCAAGTTATCTTGTCAATTCTCATCTTCCTACGAATGATCTCAGCTAAGCATACTGGCATAATGACCCTAATTTCACTGAGAGACATACATAAAGCCTCAGATAGGGGATCTGCCACCAGCATTTGAAGACCTAACCTACGGCTCAGCCCAATGTGGCATGCATTTCAGAGCTATGGCACTGGGAAACAGCAAGGCTGACTTTAACTTTACTTTTGACTGATCTGGATCGCTCCTCACACGGTCCAAGGTGACTGCACCCTCCCCAGAGTCAGCAGGCCACCAGGTTCTTAACTCTCTTTCTGGTCAGTGGCTCTGGAGGGAGCTTAATGTATTGTATGGACCTGAACAGGGGTAGGAAACAGCCAAAAGCCCAGCAGAGAATGCACTGTTTTTTTACTTTTCAGGGAAGTTATTCTTAGAAAGGTACCCAGGGACCATAAATCTTATTTTGCCAATTACAACGTTGGAAATTCTGGTGGCGAACCTTTGGCATCCTTCACAGGCACAATCTCCAAAGAACCAAGTTGCCTCTCTCTTGGTGACAACACTAACATGGCCAAGATTAACCCCATGGATCACTGTACACACATTGCCTCCATGGGAAAGAAGACAAAAGATAGAGATGAGTCCCACACCAACAAGGTCACACCTGTCCATGAAGCACTTAACAAGATGGGTGATGGGGGAAACTTCCTTGACAGAGCATTCCTATGTCTGTTGTACATCAATGCACACTTATATTTCCATAAAAACCCTGTTTCTCCCCCACTTTCTCCTTCCCTTCCTGGTATCTCTACCCTCATTAGCAGTCCTGAGAGGTTTATCTGTCCTAGATTCCCTGTGTTGTGAGCTCTTATCTGGTCTAACTGGATTTATAAAATAGAATTGTGGTCATGATAGTGGGATTGGAGGTGTGGAGGGGAAGTATTAAAGAACTGGAGGTAAATCATATTTCATCATTGCAACACTGCACCCTGTCTAGCTCATCTCTCCCCACGACCCTTCTGTAAGTGGCATCCAGTTGCCTACAGATGGGCTTTGGGTCTCCACACTCTAAGCCCCCTCATTCACTATGATATGACTGTTCTCAGTTTTTCATGCCTGATACCTGATCCCATCGACACCTCATGATCACATAGGTTGGTGTGCTTCTTCCATGTGGGTTCTGTTGCTTCTCAGCTAGATGACCACTCAAACCTTTAAGACCCCAGATGCTATAACTCTTAAATTACTTGTCTCTGCATTTGTTAACACCCACTTCCTTTCCCCCACTGCCGCTCTCCTGACCCCAAAATCTTCAATCCAGTTTTCTTTAGATTGTTTATCCTGCCTATTTTATCTAGACAGACATGCAGAGACAATAAGAAGTACAAAAACAAGACAGAGAAAAACAAAGCAACAGAAGAAAACAAAACAATGACAAAAAGAAAAAGGAAAGCCTGTAAATAGTTCAAGGTCTGTGTGTTGGCCTTTAGGAGGGTTTTCTGGTTGAGTCTCATGGGTTGCCACACCCTGGTCCCAGAGTCTATTTTTGGTACTCCCTGGGGACTTCTTTGTTCTGTTCCCTTTGCTGTTCTGCTGCATGCCTTTAGTGCTGGGGTCTTCAGACTCTTTAAACATGGGGCCAGTTCACTGTACTTCAGACACATTGGAGGGCTGGACTCTAGTTTAAAAAAAAGCTGTGAACAAATTCCTATGCACACTGCACATATCTTACTTTGAAGTAAAAAACAAATGGGGCAAGAATACCCAGCGGGATGGATAAATGTCTTTGGCAGGCTGCATGTGGCTTGTGGGCCATACTTTGAGAACGCCTGTTTTAGTGTTTCACCTCAGTGTGGTGGGTCAGATTGGGCGCAATTCCCAGTCTCTCCAGTGTTGTTCCCATAGTGCTATGGGTCAGTGAGGGATGTCATAACTCATGGTGGGGCTTGCAATCTGGTCCTCTCTCTGCATTGGCTGTTCTGAGCAGGTTGGTGGGCCAGGATGTGTTCCTCGTTTTTTTCCTCCCCACTAATTTGTTCCTGTGTGCTCTAATCAGACATGCCCCTCTCCCTCAGCTGTAGCTTCAGTGCTGTCCTCTGAAGTGAATTTTTCTGGGGAAAAATACTTTTTATATCATTTTATTAGGGACTCTTACATCTCATCACAATTAAGACCATTTTAAAAAGAAACTGTAATGACAATGCTAATTTTGGACAAAACAGACTTTAAGATAAAATCTGTTGACAGATATAAAAATGGATATATTGATAATTGGGAAATTCATCAGGGGAATTAACAACACCCCATTTAAATGTATGAAGCAAATCTAAATACATAAACACATGGAATTAAAGGAGGAATACCACTGAAATAATAATTGGAGACTTTAATTTAGTATTTTCAATACTGAGAGAACTAGACTGCCAAAAAGATAGTGATCTAGGGAAATACTGGACAGACTCTTTATAACAAAGGCAAAAGGGCCCAAATGAAGCTGATAGATATTAGACTCTTAGCTTCACAGAAATGTCAGAGAAGTAAAAGGAATGCCTAGTAGGAGAATCAGCTGAACAAAAGCAGTTTAAGATGAGACAGGTGAGTGAATTTAGGTTGCCCTGACAAAGTGTGGTCATCTTAAACTTCTGCAAGCAGCATTCAAGTAAGAAAGGAGCCTGGCTTGTGATGGCTCGTGCCAGAATAGGAAGTATCTTCCCTTAATTTTCTTTTTTTTAAAAAATCATTTACTTGGGGGCTTTTACAACTCTTATTAATAATCCACACATATATCACTCGTGTAAATCACATTTTTATATTCGTTGCCCTCATCATTCTCAAAACATTTGCTCACCTCTTAAGTCCTTGGCATCATCTCCTCAATTTCTCCCTCGCCAATCCCACCTTCCACGTGAACCCTTGATAATTTATAGATTATTGTTTTGTGAAATCTTACACTCTCTGACATCTCCTTTCACCCACCCTTCTGTTGTCCATGCCCAGGAAGGAGGTTCTATGTAGATCCTTGTAATCAATTCTTCATTTTCTACCCCACCCTACCTCCACCCTCCCGGTATCATCACTCTTACCACTGGTCCTGAAGCAATCATTTGTGTTGAATTCCCTTGTTTCCAGTTCCTATCTCTACCAGTGGTCCAGACAGATTAGGGAGGAAGCATTTAGGAACTAGAGGAAAGTTGTATGTTTCATCATTGGTATACTGCACCCTGACTGGCTCAACTCTTCCCCATGACCCTTCCATAAGGCAATTTACAGTTGCCTACAGATAGGCTCTGGGTCCCCACTCCTCACACCCCCTCATTCACGATAATATTTTTTGTCTTTAATGCTCAATATCTAATCCCTCGACACCTCGTAATCACATAGGCTGGTGTGCTTCCTCAATGTGGGCTTTGTTGCTTCTGAGCTAGATGGCCATTTGTTTACCTTCAAGCCTTTAAGACCCCAAAAACTATATCTTTTGATAGCTGGACACCATCAGCTTTCTTCACCACATTTGCTTATACACCCATTTGTCTTAGGCAGTCATATTGGGGAGGTGAGCACACAATGGTGTGATTTTTTTCTTCTTTGATGCCTGTTAACGGATCCCTTCAGCACCTGGTACTCACCTCCCTTACTTTTAAGACCCTCCTGATGAACAGAAATGTGCCCGGTGATACCATTATATACCATTCACCAGAAACACACTCCAGCAAAGCCTCTGATCCTCCTAGGTCAGAATCCCATGGCCGTGATGGATCCTCCACTGGGTTCACCACCTCTGTGTCTGGTTTCACTTGAACACATACTCATCCAGGCAGTAGTGCATATAGTGTTGGGTCCCTCTCCACTCTCTATCCAACTAACCTAATCCCAGCTGCTCCCTGAGCCATCCTGCAAACTGGCAAAAACGCAATCTAGGCATAGGCACTTTCCCTGCTTTTGATTCTTGGCAGGCAGAAGATGCCAATCCATAGCCAGTGCCCTCCCAGAAAAAATTCCTCTTCTTGATCCCTGTCCTTTTGCCAATTTTCTCCTTGTTCTCTCTTCTCTTACTTTCATCCCTCTTTCTGACATTTTTTGTGTACTTTTTTTCATTGTTTCTCTTTTCTTATTTCTCTTTCTTTTATTTCATCTAGGTTTTTCCATACCTTATTAATTTCTTCTGTGTATTGTTTCCCTTCACTAGTATTGCTCATTATAGTCTACTTTTTTTTCTTTTTTACTTCCTTTAAAAATGTTTTACTTATTAAATCTTTACTATTTATTTAGTCATTGTTCTTTGTTTGCTTGCTTCCTCGTTTGATTAAAAACATTTTACTTTTTGTTGTTGCTTGACCCCTTCCTGTCTCACCCCCTGTACCAATGTCTACTTAACTGGAGGAAAACACTTGCCATACCAGCAGCCCCACCCATCAGCAAGGGCCACTAACACTCATAAACAGCATCATTGTTGATAGACAGCAGATACCACCAAGAAAGTCCACCTTAAACTGTCGCACATCAACACCAAAAGGAAACTGAAAACCGTCTCACATTCTCTGTCACATTCACCAACAGACAGGGTATAAGTGCCTGAAACTCACCAACTACAATCACCAGTTAATCACAAATCTCATAATACCACAAAGTCTTAGAGGAAACAAGATTATTTCCGTTAACATGAAGAAACAAGTCAGTCAACATGTGGCCAAACTCCAGAGTCAAATCATTCTGAACTATAAGTGGCATAAGAAGTAACTCAAAGGAAATTTTTAAGAATGAACAGTAAGTGTATCAACAGGTTGGAAAGATATAAAGAAAGCTACAAATAAGTTAAGAAAATTATAAAAAAAAAAAGACCTTAGAAAAATTCTTTAAAACATTACAAGACCAAAAATAAAACTTAGAAGGCATTAAAATGGTAAATAAAAATTCAGTAGATAAATATTAGGAATTCAGAAAAAAGGGAAGAAGTAGAATACAGTTAATGGAAGACATTCAAATATGTGCTTGATAACAAACTCTCAATAATAATCTTCAACCTGTGGGTTACTAACCCTTTTGGAATTGAATGACCCTTTCACAAGGGTTGTCCAACTCATAACAGTAGCAAAATTACCATTATCAAGTAGCAACAAAAATAATGTTATGGTTGGGGGTGACCAGACATGAGAAATTGTATTAAGGGGTCGTGGAATTAGGAAGATTGAGAACTACTGTGCTAGATACACAATAAAGAAAAGAATATAGAGAGGCCAAGAATAATTTGAGATGCCCTCAAGTATACCTTACATGTGATCAGAATTCCAGAAAAACAAGACAACAGAGAAAATTGTCAAAGCATTTTTGGAACAAAATTTCCCTAGAAAAATGAAAGCTGAGAAGCTATGCATTCAATAAGCTGGCCAAAGCCCAGTGAAGAAATACCCCCAAATAAATTCATCATAACCTATAATAATAACACTATTCAAAAACAAAGACAAGAAAAGTATTCTGAAAGCATCTTAGGAAAAACAAATAGTTCATTGCAAAGGGGCACACTAAGACTTAGATATTTCAGCAAGAAACCATGCCAAGCAAAAAGGCAATGGGATGACCAATCAAAACTTTGAAAGGAAAAAATGCCAGTCAAGAATTTTATAGGCTGAAAAACTACTTTTGAAATATGATGATGACTTTAGGAAGATTCCAGATAAACTACAGATTTTAATTTCTTACAAATCAGGCCAAAGACATCTTATAAGAAATAGGAAATGGAATTCTCATCCAAAGAACCACAGCAGACAGCAAACTGATTAAAATGTATGATTCCTCCCTGAAATCAACCCAGACTTAGAAATATCCAAAGTTCAGGAAACCTACAAAAATAAAATAGGGGCCAGATAAGTAGAGTAGTAAGGAAAATGATTATCAAGTAAAAAAGATGGAACAATTTAGATACAGAACTTCCAAATAAAGCAAAATAGTTTTGAAGAACTTTAGGGAAGAACTTTAGTGGAAAGAGTAAGTGGAAGGGAGAGGGAGAGGTTGGACCAGTGCGTGCAGCGGACATATTGATTTATAGAGTAGAGGTTCAAGAAGAGATAGAGAGTCTCAGAGAGAGATGATTGACATAGTGACTGCAGTAATGAGACCACACAGCTGCAATTGTGAGGGTGATACAGAACAGGTAGTGGTTTGTTCTGCTGTGAAATAGCTATGAGTAAGAATTGACTTAATGGCATTTTACAAAACCAGTCACTTCTATACAAATATAGTTTTGAAACAACAGCAAGAACAGCTAAGCATCATGCATGGGCTCACATGTATGTATGTAGCCATATATACATACATTGAGTACACACCCACATGTATTTAAAAATGTGTGTATATGTATATGTCCTTAATTGTATGAACACATGGTCAAATATATATAATGAGGCACTCAAGGTAGCTGCTTTTTCTTGTACCTGAACTGAATCATCTTAGACACATCAAACAGCTTTTGGGATTGGATATCTGGGTTTGAAGGATTAGGATGAGGAATAGAATGTTCCATTGGACATCTCAGTCAATTGCATAATATAATTTATAAATAGTTGTTCTATATTCTACTTTGTTTCCTTCCATATCCTACTTTCAAATATAATGTTTTCAATCTTAAAAGTTTGTGAGCATACATTAAAGGCACTCTTGGTCTAGCTGCAAGAAAAAGAGAACGACAAAACCACCTAAAAGAAGAAACTAGACTAATAATCAACACAAACCTGGGCCCTAACTACTCCAAGGCCAGAAAATCACAAACAATCATAATACATGAGAATTTGTAAAACTGGAAAGGCCAGGGGAAATATGGAAAAGAATCTCAAGTCCTTTAAAAACATACAGTACACACACACACCTCCTGGACTGATTGAGAACTGGAAGATTTCCCAAACACCGGTCAAATTTGTCCTTTAAACCTTGGACACAAAAGAAAACCAAGGTCATCTTGTAATACCGGAGGTATTACAAATTTGCTTAACATTTTAAATAAGAGTACCATACACCTTTACAAGTATCACCAATGAGGTTAGGTGAAAGATCATTGCTATAAATTTTAGAAGCCTTTATTAAACAAGAATATAAAGTGTTTAATCTTTGACAGTCATCTAGCTTTGTGCACTTCTGAAGGAATTGGGTTAATATTTCTAACACATCCCTTAAAAACTTGTAATTCTTCAATTTACACTATAGCAAATGATGATTTGTTTTCCTTTTCAGTGTTCTTTGACTGAATTTTGAAAGCAAAACAAATTGTAAAGGAACAAGAGGGCACTGTAAGATAAGTAGAGTTTCCAATTAAGTTATCTCAAATACACTAAAAAAAATATATAAGCAGTGCATTATTGTGATGGAGAGCACATATCTGGCTTTTTTTTCACAATCCATTTGTCAATTTTCTTAAGTCAATGGCCAGTTTTGGTAGTTTTAGGTCTGAACTGACCTGTCTAAGTCTTTAACTGGCCCACCAGATCCTTGAGAATGTACTTGTTCAATTGGATCTCTTTTTGCAGAACATTTTTCTACATAGACTTGAGTATAAGCCAAACTGCATATCAGCCGAGGCACCCATCTTTACCACAAGAACTGCATAAAAGAATTTTAAAATGTGCTGAAAAACGTGGCTTATACACGAGTATATATAGTAATCAGACTTACATGAGTGTATTCCTGAGAGAACTTGATTGAAGCCACTTAAAGTTATTGTACATTTCAGAGACATCTTTAAACTATGTATGAGCTGGAATATTAATAGCAGTGAGTTTTTTCACTTACCTTTGTATTTCAGGCCAAAGTGTCAGCAGCTACTTATTTAAAAAAATTAGAATATAAGAACATAGGAAAATAGATTAAGGAGAAATATGAGAATGGATATGCCTATGAATAATGCAACCAATGTTACTGACCAGTTTGGTGAGAAACACAGAATGGAAACCTAAACTGCTTTGCTAAAGTTCATTAAATACACAAAAAATATGATTAATAGAACAACCACAGTATGAAATCTACCAGTGTAACTACTCTGGTGTGTCCAGGGGGTCTTGGTCTTTAAGCCAGAATGGACTTGTGGACCAGAAAATGGCAAGCAGAATCCAAAGCTTATTTGGAAAAATAAGAAAGGCATGTGACGTTGCAGGTGGGTGGGTTAGGGCAGCTTTACTGTGTTGCTACTGGGTGAACTGTGTGTAAGGTTTTTTCCAGGCATGGGGTACTTGGCCTGTCAGTGCCTCCTGATCATGAATGGTTCTGACCATAGTTCAGGTCCAATCAGAAACTTGATCATGGTCTTCCCCATTACTGGGTCTTTCAAAGAATTGGACAGGAAAGATAGCATGCAATAGCTTGGCAAATAGAGGCTTGAAGATGCTGACTTGAAAATTTAAAATCACCCTAGGGGTATATGGACTGCAAGATTATTTAAATTGCCCTAGGCTGTTGAAACCATCTTTCCAGACCTCCTGCTGCTAACTTAGAAAAGCTTCCTGCCATAAGGACTCTTAGCTCTTATTTGCCAATAATCTCTGTATCTCCTATTGTCCACTATTAGCCACACAGACATAAAAAAAACAACCTTGGACCAAATGACAGATAGCTTTACACACTCTTCTAAACAATTGTAGAAGAATGCCATCAATGCTATCTATATTCTTTTTATTAAATAAAAGAAGAGGCAGAAAAATATCTTCCTTGATCGACTTATGGAAAAATGGTAACACGTACCATGGGGACTCTGCATAAATCAATGGAGGAGAGCAACTGAGAGAAATTCCACTTTGCCTGGTCACAGGAATAGCATCATAAATATAAGTAGGCACAGATCCAACTGGTTTTGAGCAGCTGTGGGCTTTTGTTTACCATTGTGGAGGGCAACTAAACCCCACTACAGACTCAGCCAGAGCTGGGCTTCTTTGGCTGGTTCAAGAGCTTGTCTTCAACATATCCACAGTTTTCCACCACCTCTGGGTGGGGTTTAAACCCCTCCAGCCACTCAGTTAGACAGGCAATCAGAGCTCAGCTATATATTTACTTTTCTTTTTCTCCTCTTCCCCTTCCACACGCCCCCACCTCCATTCTCAGTGGGCTCAGTAGTGTTTTTTCCTTTCTCTTTCCCCTCATCCTTCACTACTGGCTTCTGGGCCACTCACTTATGCTTAGTGCAACTATGTCAGCCTTCTTCCCAGCTGGGGGAACACCAGCATTTTTCAGTGTAACACGTGGCTGAGGGATAATCCTACCTGCTACAGGGGAACCCACACCTACCCTTCAAGGCCCTTTAAGCAGCTAGGGGAAACCCTGCCTGCCCTTGGGGTGCCCCACATGAATTGGGGAAACTGTGCCAGCCTTCCACAGCACTCTACATGGCTGGGGGAGCCCATGCCCATCCTTCACATTCCCACGTGGCTGAGATAACGTCCTCCCACAGACTGTAGTGCTTCACATGGTCTAAGACAACTCCAACAACCTTCCACAGTGTTCCACTGTTGTAGGAAGGTCTGGCCTACCTAAGTGGTGACCTAGCTCACTAGGGAAGTTCCACCCACCATCTGTGATCCTACATAAAAGCAGGCACACCCATCGATCCATCTTGCCACTCCCCTTGCAGGGCACACTCCTGCATATCCTCTGCAGCTCCTGAAGCCTCAATGCGCCCCAGCACCACAGCTTCCTGTGAGATCTTCCAGTTCAGTGCCATCCTTGCAGGTTCACAATCACTCAACCAGTATCTCCTGCAAGGACAATCAAACTTGCCCTAGGGACAGAATGAAACCACAGGAGGATAAGGCTCTAGGGCAACCCACAGTGCAATTAGCAAACAGGCAGTTTAAAGCCATATTCCTACAAGTCTCCCAGAGCCTAGTGTTCTTCAAATCTCTAGATAATGGCACCAGGCTCCTCTAAATCAAAATAATACAAACTGCAATCAGTCCACAAAACCTTAATGAAAAAAACAGGAGAGAAACAAAAGGCAATGCTCGAAGAAGTCCTGAACCTAAAAACATGCATAGGAAAAGGAGTGGAGATCCAGAGCCCATCTGTAGACAATTGGACATTTTACAGAAGGAAGAGATGAGCCAGTCAGGGGGCAGCATCACACCAATGAAATATATAACTGTGCTCTTGTTATTTAATGCTTCCATCCCCACACTATCATGACCCCAATTTTACCTTACCAAACTGGCTAGACCAGAGCATGTATATGGGTACACATAAGAGCTGGAAACACCAGAAATCCAGGACAGGTAAATCCGTCAGGACCAACAGAGAGTAACTATACCAGGAGGGAAAGGGGAAGGTGTGGGTAGGAGGGAGAATTGACCACAATGATCTACATATAACACCCTCCCAAGAACACAGACAAGAGAAAAGCGGGTGAAGCCAGACATTTGTCATTGTAAGATATGGGGAAAAAAGGAATAAATTATCAAGGGTTCACGAGGGACAAATAGTGGGGGAGGGGAGAAAATTATCTGATTGACCAACAGCTAGCTCAAGTAGAAAGATAATGTCTTGAAAATGATGATGGCAACACATGTATAAATGTGCTTGACACAATATTTTATAGACTGATCTGAGCTGTAAGACTGTGATCAGAGCTGTGAGTGTCCCAAATAAAATGATTTTTTAAAGTATTAAAAGTATTAGTCACTTAGAGAACTAAGGTGTATCTAACCAAATCATGGTATTTTCAAATAGAATAGTGTCATGGATTTCTCTCAACAAGCTAGGTTGTCATGAATTAGAATCAACAGTATGATACTAAGAACATTTATTCAATTCCTGGTTTCATATTTGGTAAATTTGTATATGGTAAGACTGGCAAAGACTGCACATACATATTTTACTTTTAAAAATTCTTGCCAGATGCTAAACTGTAGAATCTAGAATCACCCATGTAATGCAGAAAAAAATTAACAAAACAGCTCTGGTACCATAAAATGAAATTTGTGCTCTAAAAGAGTAGTCCTCCAACTCTCTTCAATTTATGCAATAATTAACTTCCATTTTAAGACTCAGAATAAGTCAGCCCTCTACAAAATGTATCTTTGGACTTAATTGCTATTATAAAATTAGGTTTTGCTTTTAATAAAAATAGAAAGAGCCTAGAAACTAATGTTATGTATTTTAATGTCAACGGAATTAAGTAGATAAAATCAGATTCACATTTAGTGGAAAATCTGTACAAAAATGTCTTCAAGAGGAAAGTAAGGCTGCTTCTATCAATTTGTCTTTTTGCAGGATGCCGGCTGTAAAAATAAAACACTGTGTTTCCCTCTGAGAATTTTTCACAGTTTTTTTCAGTGACATTCTGAGAGAGGTCTTTTTTTACTAACACCTGAGAATAGAAGAGTAATAATCTGCAAGATTGCTAAGTAAAACTAACTTTAAAATATTAAAGTTCAAGAAATGTGATACTATAATCTGAAGATAATACAATTTGTTACTAAGACTTAGCTTTTTGTTCATCTTGCACTATTTTCTCAGTATTGGCCCAAGATGCCATTATGATGGAACAAATACAGTTTGAATACATTCACCATTGAAGTTTTCCTGGAACAGCTACAGTGTTCAAAATTAAGATATGGCAAATTTGAAGTGATGGAATTAAATATTTCATATTTGGCTCAACTCCATACATATAAAATAAGAGCAAACATAAAAGATATATCCATAAGTGACAGACTTTACTATGTTCAAACACAGTTGTTTAATGAAAGGTGGCAAGCCTAGGCTATAAAGTGTACTAGCCCAGTTCTAGAATGTAGCAGATGCTGGGCATGGGCATGGAACAGAGCTATAATATTGGTTGATCTGGGGCAGTCAATTCTGTTTGGGAGAAAACATTCTTGAAAGGAGAATGAGTTTTGAAATTTTCAGTTGTAACAGAAGTAAAAGGAGTAATTATTAAAGAAAGCAGATTCATCCCCAACAAAATCTACATCATTTTAATATATTACTTTCTGCAGTAAAATCTAACAGTATACCGAAACCCATAAACTAAGTATTTTAACTATAGCAGACTCAAACCCCAAAGTCCATAGAGTTATTATGGAAATCTTATTGTTAAAAAATTTGACTCTATTTCTTTTTTTTTAAACGTTTTATTAGGGGCTCATACAACTCTTATCACAGTCCATACATATACATACATCAATTGTATAAAACACATCTGTACATTCTTTGCCCTAATCATTTTCTTTTCTTTCTTTCTTTTTTCCCTTTTCTTTTTTTACATTTTATTAGGGACTCATACTATTCTTATCACAATCCATACATATACATACATCAATTGTATAAAGCACATCCATACATTCCCCGCCCCAATCATTCTCAAAGCATTTGCTCTCCACTTTAGCCCTTTGCATCAGGTCCTCTTTTTTTCCCCTCCCTCCCCGCTCCCATCTCCCTCATGTGCCCTTTGTAATTTATACATCCTTATTTTGTCATATCTTGCTCTATCCGGAGTCTCCCTTCCCCCCCTTCTCTGCCGTCCCTCTCCAAGGGAGGAGGTCACATGTGGATCCCTGCAATCAGTTCCCCCTTTCAAACCCACTCACCCTACACTCTCCCAGCATCGTCCTTCACACCCTTGATCCTGAAGGTATCATCCACCCTGGATTCCCTGTGCCTCCAGCCCTCATATGTACCAGTGTACAACCTCTGCCCTATCCAGTTCTGCAAGGTAGAATTCGGATCATGGTAGTTGGGGGGAGGAAGCATCCAGGATCTGGGGGAAAGCTGTGGTATTCATCGGTACTACCTTGCACCCTGACTGACCCATCTCCTCTCCTAAACCCCTCTATGAGGGGATCTCCAGTGACCGATACTTGGGCCTTGGGTCTCCACTCTGCACTTCCCCCTTCATTCAATATGGTATATATATATATATATATATATATACACACACACACATATCCTTTTTTTTTTTTTTTGCATGATGCCTTATACCTGGTCCCTTTGGCACCTCATGATCGCACTGTCTGGTGTGCTTCTTCCATGTGGCTTTCTTGCTTCTGAGCTAGATGGCCGCTTGTTTATCTTCAAGCCTTTAAGACCCCAGACACTATCTCTTTTGATAGCCGGGCACCATCCGCTTTCTTCGCCACATTTGCTTATGCACCCATTTGTCTTCAGCGATCCTATCATGGAGGTGTGCAGTCAATGATATGATGATTTTTTGTTCTTTGATGCCTGATAACTGATCCCTTTGGGATCACTCACTCACAAAGGCGGGTGTGTTCTTCCATGTGGGCTTTGTTGCTTCTGAGCTAGATGGCCGCTTGTTTATCTTCAAGCCTTTAAGACCCCCATCATATCTCTTTTGATAGCCGGGCACCATCAGCTTTCTTCACCACATTTACTTGTTCACCCACTTTGGCTTCAGCAGTTGTGTCGGGGGAGTGAGCATCATAGGGTGCCAACTTAATAAATGAAAGTATTCATGCATTGAGGGAGTGCTTGAGTAGAGGCCCAAGATCCTCCCGCCACCTTAATATTAAACCTATAAATGTAGACAATTAGATCTATTTCCCCATCCTCATATATATGTTTGCATGTACACGTCTTTGTCTAGATCTCCATAAATGCCCCTTGACTCCCAGCTCCTTCCTCCCTCTCCCTTGACTTTCCTCCTGCCCCACCACCATGCTCCGTCCCCAACTGGGCTACAGCTATACCTCTTCTCTACGCAACCTTACCCTTGATCGTTCCCCATCAGGCCTGTCAATCCCCCCTCACTACCATTTTGGGTCCGATGTTGTTCCCTTGTCCCTGTGTTTATTAACACCACTTCCTTACCTTCCTCCCCCTCCCCCACCCAGATCTGTCTGTCCCCCCGGAACTGTCTGTCCTATTGTTTTTCCTCCAGATAGTTCATCCACCCTGTCCTATTCAGACAGACCTGTGGAGACACTAACATGCATGAAAACAAAACAGAGGAAAACAAAGCAACTGTATACAACCAGACAATAAAACAACAAAAACAAACCACTGACAAAGAACAAAACAAAACACTTCACAAAAGAAGGCTTGTCGTTCGTTCAAGGATCGTTTGCTGGCCCTTAGGAGCGTTTTCCAGTCCAGTCTGTTGGGACACCACGCACTGGCCCCAAAGTCCACTTTCAGCATTCCCTGGGGACCTTGCCACTCCATTCCCTTGCTGTTCCACTGCACTCCCCCAGTGATTTGCCTTGGTGTGGTGGGATCAGGTCAGGTGCAATTCCCACACTGTGTCTCCGGTGCTGTCCCTTGTATCGCCCTTAGTCACTGAGGGGCATCATGTCTCATAGTAGGGCCAGCCAGGTTGTTCTCTCTGTGGACTGGCTGCTCTACTCAGGAACATCATCCTCACGGCCTGGTGGGCCAGGCTGTGTTCCACTGTCTCCTCCTGCCCCTTCATCTGCTCCCGTGTGCTCTGATCAGATATGTCCATCTCCCGGAGCTGCAGAATCAATGTCATCCTTTGAAACAAATTCTTTTCGGGGGAGGGGCAGGAATCCACTTAATTTTTAGTGCTGGGATATTGCATTCATACCTTGCGGCACTGGGTTGAAGTCTGGTCCCACTTTCCCTGGGGAGATATAAACAATACCCTCCCTTTGGGTGGATTAGTGCCCCATGCCCCCACTTCCCGTTTCTTCCTTATATTCATCCTTTTATTTTCCTTTCCCCACCTACTCCATTGTTGTCTACCATGTGCATCCCTGGTTTTGGTCTGGTCTCTGCCATACTACACAGTCTTCACCCCAGAAATGTTTGTATACAGTAGCTTTTTCCCCTATGCTACTTTTGCATTAAAAAAAATTTTTAAAGAATTTTTTTATTTAAATTTTTTTTAATACTTACCTCAGCGGGCTCATGTGGTACTTGTCCTTTTGTGCCTGACTTACTTCGCTTAGCATGATTACCTCCAGTTCTTCCCATGCCGCTATGTGCCTCATACGTTCATCACTGCTTTTTAGTGATGCGTAGTACTCCATTCTATGTATATACCACAGTTTTTTAATCCAATCGTCAGTTGATGGAAATTTGGGTTGCTTCCAACTCCTTGCAATTGTGAACTGTGCCGCAATGAACATTGGAGCACACATGTCTGGTCTTGGTTTGTTCCTTGCCTGTTCTGGGTATATGCCCAGGAGGGGAATTGCTGGGTCATATGGTAACTCTATTTCCATCTGTTTTAGGTATCGCCAGATTGATTTCCATAGTGGCTGTACATACTTACAGGCCCACCAGCAGTGGATGAGAGTTCCTGTGTCCCCACAGCCCCTCCAACACTTGTTGCTTTCTGATTTTTTGAATTGGGCTACCTTTGAGGGTGGCAGGTGGTACCTCATTGTTGTTTTAATTTGCATTTCTCTTATGGCTAAAGATCGGGAACATTTTCTCATATGTTTGTTGGCCATTCGGATTTCTGTCCCTGTAAAATTTCTGTGCAAGTCCTTTGCCCACCTTTCAAGTGGGCTTTTGGTTTTTTTCTTTTTGGAAGCTAGCAGAGTATTGTAGATTTTAGTAATAAGGCCTTTGTCTGATGTGTCATTGCTAAAGAGGTTTTCCCAGTCTGTGGAATCTCCTATTACTCTCTTGGTGAATTCTTGAGATGTACACATGTGTTTTATATTCAGTATATCCCATTTGTCGATTTGTGCCTCCTCTGTGTTTGTGTCCTTCCCTATTTCTGATAGCCTGTGTATTCCCTGTGCCAAAGTTCTCAAGTTGGTCCCAATTCCCTCATTGATGGCCCTAATAGTTTGGGGTTTAACTTCAAGGTCTGTGATCCACCTTGAGTTTATTCTTTTGCATGGAGTGAGATAAGGGTCATGCTTCATTTTTCTGCATGTTGATACCCATTTTTTCCAGCACCACTTGTTAAAGAGGGCATTGGCTTCCCATTTGATATATTTGGGGCCCTTATCAAAGATCAGCTGTGTGTATGCTGATGCTTTTATTTCTGGGTTTTCAGTTCTTTTCCATTGGTCTGAGTATCTGTCATTGTACCAATACCATGCAATTTTGAGAACTGTGGCTGCATAGTATGTGCCAAAGTCAGGTAAAGCAAGCCCTCCCACGGTGTCCTTCTTCTTGAGGAGTTCTCTGCTAATTCTGGGTTTCTTCCCATTCATATGAAGTTGGTAATCAGTTTTTCCATTTCTTTGAAGAAAGATGATGGTAATTGTATCGGGATGGCATTAAACTTATATAGTGCTTTTGGCAGAATTGACATCTTAACTATATTAAGTCTCCCAATCCAAGAGCATGGAATATTCTTCCATTTGTTGAGGTCGCTCTTGGTTTCTTGTAATAGTGTTCTATAGTTTTCCCTATATAGATCTTTTGTTTTTTTAGTCAGGTGTATCCCTAGATATTTCAATTTGTTTTGGCTATTGTGAAGGGTACCACCCTTTTGATCTCTTCTTCTGTGGTCTTATCTGATGTGTATAACAGTCCGGTGGACTTCTGTTTGTTGATCTTGTATCCTGCCACTCTGCCAAACTCCTCTATTGCTTCCAGTATTCCCCTTGTGGAACTTTTGGGATTTTCCATATATAGGATCATATCATCTGCAAATAACGATAGTTTCACCTCTTCCTTCCCCAGACGTATACCTTTGATGTCACTTCTTTACCTTATGCTGTTAGCTAAAACCTCCAGGACGATATTAAATAGGAGTGGGGACAAGGGGCATCCTTGTCTGGTCCCCTTTTTCAGTGGGATTGTGTTAGTCTTTTCTCCATTGACTACCACTTTGACTGTTGGTTTTTCATATATAGCTTGTATTGTCTTGAGGAACTTTCCTTCCATTCCTATCTTCGCTAGTGTCTTAAACAGGAATTGGTGTTGGATGTTGTCGAATGCTTTTTCTGCGTCTATTGATATTATCATGTGATTCTTATACTTTTTCATGTCAATGTGACGAATAATACTAATGGTCTTTCGTATATTGAACCATCCCTGCATCCCTGGTATGAATCCCACTTGGTTATGGTGAATTATTTGTTTTATATACTTTTGTATTCTGTTGGCTAGTATTTTGTTAAGGATTTTTGCATCAATATTCATTAGGGATATCTGTCTGTAGTTCTCGATTCTTGTGGGATCCTTGCCCGGTTTGGGTATCAGAGTTATACTAGCTTCATAGAAGGAGTTTGGGAGTTTGCCATCTTTTTCTATGTTCTGGAAAAGTTTGTGTAGGATTGGTATTAGTTCTTCCCTGAATGCTTGGTAGAATTCTCTAGTGTAGCCATCTGGTCCATGGAATTTTTTTGTTGGTAATCCCTTCATAACCTTTTCTATTTCTTCTATTGCTATGGGTCTGTTGAGATTCTTGATGTCCGCCGAGGATAGTCTAGGGAGGGATAGTTTTTCCAGGAATTTGTCCATGTCTTCCAAATTGTTGAATTCATTGGAGTACAATCCTTGAAAGTACTGTGTAACTATCCTTTTGATTTCATTAGGGTCTGTTGTAATGACCCCTCTTTCATCCCTTATTCTTGCTATTGATTTTTGTTCCCTCCTTTCTTTGGTTAGGTTTGCCAATGGTCTATCGATCCTGTTTATCCTTTCTAAGAACCAACTTTAACGATACTAATTTTTTCCATAGTTTTTAAATTTTCCCTCTCCTGAATCTCAGCCCTGATTTTTATAATTTCTTTTCTTTTGCTATTAGTAGGGTTGTCCTGCTGACTCTGCTCTAGTTTTTGTAAATTTTGTGTCAGCGTATCCATCATGATTCTCTCTTCCTTTCTTAGGTGTGCTTGTATTGCTATGAACCTTCCTCTGATGACTGCCTTTGCTGTGTCCCATAAGTTTTGGTACGTCGTGTGCTCATTTTCATTGGTTAATAGGAATTTCCTGATTTCATCTCTGATCTGCACCAGTATGCACTCCTTTTGCAGTAGAGAGTTATTCATTCTCCAATTATTTGCTCTTATTTTCTTTGTCTTCTTTTTGTTGATTTCCAGTCTTATGGCACAGTGGTCAGAGAGAGTGGTCTGTATTATTTCAATGTGCTTAAATTTATGTAGATTTGCCTTATGCCCCAGCATGTGTTCTTCTTCGAATATGTGCCATGGGGACTTGAAAAGAATGTGAACTTTGTTTTATTTGGATGAAAAGCTCTGTAAATATCTATTAGGTCAAATTGTCTAATTGTGGAGATTAGCTCCCTAGTCTCCTTGTTGAGTTTCTTTCCCTGTGATCTATCTTTCTCAGTGAGTGGTGTATTGAAGTCGCCCATTATAATTGTCGAGTCTGTGATTTCTTTCTTAATCTTTTGGAGTGTTTGTTGACCTATTGAGCTGGTCTCTCATTCGGGGAATATGTGTTTACAATGCTTAGTGGTTCATTCTCTATCATTCTCTTGAGCATTATATAGTGCCCCTCCTTATCTCTTTTTATGGTTTGCACTTTGAGGTCAATTTTATCCGAGATAAGGAATGCAACCCCTTCTTTTTTTGTATTGCTGTTTGCTTGGTAGGTCCTTCTCCAGCCTTTGATTCTCAGCCTATTTTTGTCTGTAGCCTTGAGATGTGTCTCCTATAGGCAGCAAATTGATGGGTTGTGTTTTCTAAGCCATTCTGCTAGTCTCAGTCTTTTAATGCCTGAGTTCAGGCCATTGATATTCAGGGTTATTATCTCAATGTGCGGACTCTGTGATGCCATTTTATACCTTTTGTGTTGGGAGTTTTCCTACTTTCTTTTATCATTAGTATGTGTTTTGTGTGTGTTTCATTCTTGACTTCTTTCCATCCTTAAGCCATTGATCTCTTGGGGTCTGTTTTCTCTTTGTTGTGGTCTGGGTGAAGTTTTTCTATGTGTTGGTCTCTTATTTGTGCTTGGTGAGTGTTGTTCTTCTGCCCATACTGAGTCGGCGAGGATCTTTTGTAAGGCTGGGTTTGTTGTAACGTAATTTTTGAATTTTTCCTTGTCTGGGAAGACTTTTACTTCTCCATCGATCTTTATCGATACTTTGGCTGGGTAGAGTATTCTTGGATTTGCGTTGTTTTCCTTCAACTTTTGGAATATGTTACTCCACTCTCTCCTTTTTTTCATAGTTTCTGCTGATAGGTCTGAACATATCCTTATGTGGTGACCTTTATATGTGATTGCTTTTTTTGCCCTAGCTGCTCTCATGATTTTCTCCTTTTCCTCAAAGTTGGTTAGTTTAACTATTATGTGCCTTGGTGATTTCTTCTTGGGGTCCCGTCATGCTGGTGTTCTTTCAGCCTCCAGGATGGTTGCTTGGTTTTTATTCATTAGGATGGGGAAGTTTTCCTCCAAGAATTCTCTCGCTACTGTTGCAGATGACGTCTTTGTGTGTCTTCCTCCGGTAGGCCAAGAATTCTAATGTTGTTCCTCTTCATAGCATCAGACATAGCTCTTAGGTTTTCTTCGGCTTCTCTGATTCTCTTATTAGATTTCTGTTTGTTTGTTTGTCCTCCCAAACACTGATGCGGTTCTCTGATTCCTCCAGTCGATTCTCAAGGAACATGATTTTGCTATTGTTTTTCGTTATTTCCTCCCTAAGCTCCTGTATTTCCCTTTGGTGTATGGCTTTTATCTCCTCTATCGTTTCATCCTTTTTCTGTATTGTTTCCTTCATATCCTGCATGACTCCAAGCAGCATTCTGAGAGTTTCTTTGTATGGCTTCTCAATGTCTGCTTCTTCTATGTATGTTGCTATGTTCAGCACATCTTCTGCCTTTGTCTTTTGTTTCTCCTGTTTTTTCGTTGAGGTCGTTGGGGCTGATGGCTGTTTGCGTTGAGTTGTTTTTGAGGGACCAGGTGCCATTTTCTAGTCTCTCTCTGGAAGACTTATAGGAATGCTTCTTCGAAATGCCTACAGCTGATTTTGCTAGGTTATTAACCTACCACGTTATCTTCCTGTGGCTTCCCTATCAAGGGAGTGCCCCAGATGGCAGGTCGGCTGCCTGCCCCAGTGTGGCAGGGGCTGGGCTGAAGTTCCTGCTATTGGTTTGAATATTGAGAAGTGTTGGCTGAGCTGCCTTATGTCCCCAGGTACACAGGCAGGAATTCCCTGGTGAGGAGTCAGAGGAGTATCCCCTAGAGCAAGCAGGCCTTTCCCTAGCCTTTGGCTATCTATGCAGTGTGGAGCTCACCTGGCTGGGTGTGGCCCAGGCGCAAATGCCCTAGGGCAATGGGAGTGTCCCATAAGTCTGCAATGGAGTGTGAGAGAGCAGTTCAGGAACAAGAGGGGGAGCAAAATTAAACAGTGAGATCAGACTGTTCTGGGGTACAGGGAAGCGAGGGAAGGAAAAGCAACTATGCAGCTGAGTCCCACTCCCTGCCTGTGGACCTGCAAGGGCCCACTCCCTGCCCCAAGCCCCAGCGGCAATCCACAGCTGAGCCCCAAGAAGAGTCACAAGAAAGCTGCTGCGCAGCCCCCAGAGAAGTGAGGGTGCAGAGAGCAGAGATGTTAACTGGCACCGCCGTGTAGCTGAAGCTTGATCCCTGCCTATGGAGCTGTGGGGGTTTGGGTTCAGTCCCTGCTCAGCCCACGCAGCATGGCAAGCTGTGGCTCTGCCCTGAAAAAGCCCCTGCGCAGCCCTCCAAGGCTGCGTGGGAATATAGAGCAGAGACACAAACAGAAGCAACAATGCAGCTGAATACCTATCCCTGCCAGTGGAGCCTCAAGGGCCCTGTCCCTGCCCTGAGGCAGGCAGGGGGAAACTGTGGCTGCGCCGGGGCCAAGCCCTGCTATAAGCTCCAAATGGTCCCGGCTTGGGCAGACACAGCAGCTAGGCTAGGGTCGAGCCCCAGCCGGCTTCCACTGAGGTAAGCCAAAAGCCCCCAGCCCCTCAAAACCCCGTGGATCTGAGCCTACTTATCTTTATGATGCGCCTCCTGCGATTCAGTGGTGTTGAATTTCCCTCTGAGCAACTCTCCTGGGCTGGATTCTGCGGAGTCCCTCTGGTATGTGTTACTCCATCGCCATCTTCCCGGAAGTCTCCGACTCTATTTCTAATATATATATTAGATGACCTCTAATTTTCCTATATTCATACACCCCACATTCTAAGTTTGATAATTTTTAGATTTTGCAGCAGTTGCTCCCTCTCTTGAATTGTGCCTGTCAATAAATGAGGAAGTTCAAGACCTCTCTCCCACAGGCTTTTCCAGACTCACATCATTATGGTTCACTCCATTCCAAGAAATGAGCTCCACCTCAGTTAAATGTTAAGTTGCTTCCCACTAAAGGGGCTTATCTTTGGTACTATCTTTGGCCAATTTCCACTTCCAATCAGTAACACGTTTTGATGCTATACTTAAAGTTTTCAGTAGCTCTTTCTTCCAAAGTGTGAATAAGAGCTCTTCTTCATAGTCTGTCCTTAGTCTGGAAGGTCCCAGGAAACTTGTTCACATGGTTGACCCTGCTGGCATTTGAAGTACCAGTGACAAAGCTTGCAACATCACAGTAATACACAAGTGACAACAGTACAACAAACTGACGGACAAGAGGTGCTATGTACTGCTGTGATGCAGAACTTGAACATGGATCAAAAGGCACTTGCTTGAAAGAAGAAGGGTATACCCCAAGGTTAAAAATCAGGAAAAGTGTGCAACAGGTTTGTATCCCTTCACCATACTTACTCAATCTGTATGCTGAGCAAATCATCAGAGAAGCTGGTTTAGATGAAGAAGATTGAGAAAACAAGACTGAAGGAAGACTTATTAACTTTGCTAGCTCAAAGTGAGGTTGGCTCAGAGCACTCTGTAATAAAGGTCAAGGATTGTCGCCTTCCATATATATTACAACTCAATGTAGGAAAAGAGCAAAATCCTCACAATTGTACCCATAGTATCATCGTGGTAAATGGAGAAAATGTTGAAATTGTAAAGGATTTATTCTTACTTTCACCCACAATCAATGCTCATAGAGGCAGAAGTGTAGAGATCAAAAGACATGATGTATTAGGTAAATCTGCTGCATAAGACCTTTTTAGAATATTGAAAATAAATTATGTTACTTTAAGAATAAGATGCCCCTGATCTAAACCATGATATTTTCAAGGGCCTCATATGTATATGAAATTTAGACATTGAATAAAGAAAACTGGTGAAAAAGTGATTTAATTTTGAAACTGGAGAAGAATATTGAAAGTACCACGGGCAAACTAATCTATATTGGAAAAAGCATGACCAAAATGCCCTTAGAGTCAAGGACAGCAAGGCTTCATATTAAATACTTTGGACACATTGTTCAGAGAAACCAGAAGGACATCATGTTTGGTAGAGTGGCAGTGAGAAAGAGGAAGACTTTTAAGGAGTTGGATTGACACTGTGGCAGCAAGAATGGGCTCAAGCATAGAAATTGTGAAGGTGGTCTAGGACCAAGAAGAATTTCATTCTGTGGTATATAAGGTCGCTATGAGTTGGAACCTACTCAATGGCACCAAACAGCAACATTATGGCAAGGATGACAATGGATTTGCATTCATTTTGCCACCCTGCCCCCTTTTTTTAAATGACATTTAAAGATGGATCTTAAGGTACAATGCTGTCTGCGATAAGATTAATTCTGTCCAACCATCAAGGAAATCCAAACAATACAATTATTCAAAACTTTGGGCACCAATCACAAAAATGAATGATGTAGAAACTGAAAAATTATACCAACCCCATCAGTTGGAAATTGAGTAAACATGCAATCAAAATGCATTTTAATCTTTGGCAATTGGAATGCAAAATATAGAAATACAGAAAAAGGAATAATAGGGGTTTGGTGATAGAAATGAATTTGGAGACAGAATGGAAGAATTTTGCAAGACTAAATGACTGGTTCATAGCAGATATGTTTTTCAGCAACACTACAGAAAATTACCCAGATTTATTCCTCCAGATGATTGAATACATCTGTGGGAAGAGTCCGTGGAGAATCTCACTGGTAGAAGCTAAAGCCTAACTATGCTCCCAATTCTCCTTCATTAGTCCTCTACTATGTATAGAAAGGACTTCATTGTGATCATGTGGAACTTGTACATGCATCAAGAGGCAGACAAAGGAAAGATTGCATGGTTTAAAATCAGGATAGTTGTATCAGGGTGTATCATCTGGCCTTGCAAGCTTATGCTGAGAGAATAATTGGAGAAAATGGATTATATAAGCAAGAATGTGGCATCAGAATTAGTGGAAGGCTTCGTACAAACCTTCCATCTGCAGATGATACAACCTTGCTTTCTGAGTGAGAGGATTGGTATTAAAAATATTGAAAGTACCAAAGGACAATCACATCTCCCTTGAAGGGTACAACGAGAGTGCTCCTTAGAGGCAAGCATGGGGAGCCTTTGTCTCACAGACTTTGGACTTGTTGTCAGGAAAGATAAGTCCCTAGATTTCTGACTTGGATTTTCTGGTATGCCCTAGGTAGTATGCTAGGGAACAAGATCTGTATAGTCTAGGTAGCCTACAAAATGGGCTTGAGTCAGCAATAATTGAAAAACAAACAAACTCTACATCACATGCATGAGTATCAGGCATAGTCTCATCTTTGGGGGACCATAAGGCAATGCCAAGTATTGTACCAAAAGGCAAAAACGCTCTTTCCCCACCAACAGCAGTGAGATCATCTTTTGTGGGACAGACATTCTGTCCCTTCCACTTGGTCTTGAATCCCCACCGAGTGTATCAAATTCTATGTTCACACCATATAGATGCCTACATGCACTGCCACCTGGCATGGACTAGTAATCCTTTTCTGTTTCCCAGTTGAGATGAAGTCCCTACTGGGGAAGTCCTCTTTAAAGTATACAAATGAAGGAGTAATAGAATGATTACAAGTGTTATTTAACCTTATTACTCCATTGCCTTTAAGGGTGGCTTGTGTGGGTATTTAAGAGCTTTCTCTCTCTCTCTCTTTCTCTCTCTCTCTGTCTCTCTCTCTGTCTCTCTCTCTCTCTCCCCCCTCCCTCACTCCCTCCCTTCCCTCCCTTAAACCCTGTCTTGCATTTGGCTTTATAGCAGTAATTCATACAATATTTGTCTTTTTGTCTGATGATACCATGAAGTAACTCATGATGTGGTTATTGAATCTGGAGAATATCACACTGAGTTAAGCAGATCATTTTTGTTTTCCGTGATATATTAGTATTCCATTGTGTGTGTGTTTGTGTACCAAAGTTTCTTCCCCCACCTTCTACTGATGGACTTTGGGAGTGTTTGCAACTACTCACTAGTGTGAACAGTACTCTGAACATGGAAGTGCATATGTCATATTGTTGTCTGCTATTTCTTTAGTGTACATACCCAGCAGGAGTTGCTGGGTCATATTGGATTTTCATTTCACAGTTGTTTTAAATAGCACCATATTTCTTTCCACATGGTTGAACATGGTAATAGGTATTAGCTCCATTTAATACCTCCAACAAAACTCTTCTCCAATTGTCTATTATTTTGTCATACTGTGGTGCTTATATTCCTGTAAGGCTGGAATCTAATCTATGTCATTTGTTATTTCAAATACTAGCAAGGTCACTCAAGGTGAACTGTTTTAGCAGATCTTTCAGATTAAGAACAGACCACAGTGAATGAAGAGGCTTTCAACTTCAGTGGAATAAGCCTCTGAAACCTTATGGGTAGCATGGAAATATTGTCACAGACTGAAAACCAAATGAACATCAACAGATGAGTAGGGATAGTGCCAGAAGATTGCCCCTCGGGTCAGAAAGTACTCAGCTATGACTGAAGAAGAACTACTTACTCAAAGGAGAGTTGACTTTAATGACAGGGCTGGTGTAAAGCATGAGAAAAAAAAGCCTTGGCTCCTTCATTTACTGATGGGAAAGACCAAAAATGAGAACAAATAACTGCAAATATCTATGAATAATTAGAACTTTATATCAAGTATGAATCTAAGAAAATTGGAAGTTATCAGAAACGATGGTGGAATGCATGCACATCAATATACTAGACTTTAGTACACTTAAGTGAACTAGTGTGTTTCCCCAGCACAGTTTTATTGGCATGTCATTCACATATCACACGATCCAACAGTTCTACCACATCAAGAATAGGAGCTCTGGTAGTGTAGTGATTAAGAGCTGGGCTGCCCTACAGGGCACAACACTGGAGAAACAGTGAGGGAATTGTGCCCATCTGATCCCACCAGATCGAGGAAAAACACTAAGGGCATGCAACAGAACAGCAAGGGCAGCAGAGCAATGAAGGCCCCAGGGAATACCAAAAAGAGACCATGGGCCAGAGCTATCACCATATCAGACTCGATCGGAAACACTCCTAAAGGCCAACAAACAGTGCTTGAACTAACTAAAGGATTTTCTTTGTTGCGGTTGTTGTTTGTTATTGGCTTTTGGTTGTTTTGCTTTCTTTTGCTCTGTCTTGTTTTTGTGCATATTATTATCTCTGCAAGTCTGTCTAAATAACTAGACTGGATGAACAATCTGGAGGAGAAAACAACAGGACCAATGGTTCTCGGGGAGACATGGAAGAAGAGCAGGTGGGGGAAAGGAAGTGGCATTAACAAACTCAGGAAAAAGGGAACAACAAATGATCTAATTTGTTGGTGAAGAGGTTATAGGATGCCTGGTAGGGCATGTTCAAGGGTAATGAACAGGAGAAGAAATACTGAAACCCAAATGAAGCTTAATATGATAGTGGGACAAGAGAAAACTAAAAGGAAATAGAGGAAAGAGCTAAGAGGCAAAGGGCATTAATGGAGGTCTAAATAAAAGCATGTATGTATGTATGTATGTAAATATATTCATATCTGAGGATGGGGAAATAGATCTATCTGCCTATAGTTATAGGTTTAGTATGAAGGTAGCAGATGGGCATTGGGCCTCCACTCAAGTACTCCCACAATGCAAAAATTGTTCCATTAAACTGGAAATCCATGATGCTCACCTTCCTGATATGACTGCTGAAGAAAAATCGTTGCATAAGCAAATGTGGTGAATAAATCTGATGGAGCACGGTTATCAAAAGATATAACGTCTGGGGTCGTAAAGGCTTGAAGGAGCAATTAAGTAGTCATCTAGCACAGAAGCAACTAAGCCTATATGGAAGAAACACACCAGCCTGTGTGATCACAAGGTGTCAAAGGGATCAGGTATCTGGCACTGAGGTAATTCGTTTATTGTGCCAACCTGGCGTATAAATACAAGTGGGTTTAATTGAAGAGCAGAGGGATTAATGGCTCTGTGAGCCTCGTCTTTCAAGTTCTTGGGTCTCTTGCTTTGAGATGGTCAGACCAGGTTGCCTTAGCAATTCCCTGCTTCAGCTTGCAAGGCTGACTTTCTGAAAGACATCCCCAAGGAGAAGACACATGGACCTACTCAGATGCATTCCTTGGTGCTGGAGTACCCATGTGGAGACCGCTGCCAGCGCTGAGATGTTTACACATTCGCTGATTCGGCTTTCCCCCTGCAGTCCACATCACTGTGTCTGTTTTGTGAGATGGAGGAGAACTTTGTGGATTGGTGTCAAACATGGATTAATGAGTTAAGGTTTGACTTGTGGGCTTTGGCAGCACTGAGTTGGGATGCTTACTGATGTGCATTTAAATTTTATATAAAACTCTCTTATACATAAGTTTCTATGGATTACCCAGACTACATTAGTAATCAAAGAACAAAAAATTAAATTGTGAATGAGGGGAACAGCAGATTGAGGACCCAAGGTGCATTTATAGGCAACTCCTCTACCTCCTAAATGCTTCTTCCTCCTACCTCTTCCCGCTCCCTTTAATGATCCCAAGTCTACATTATGAATCTGGCTAGACCAGGGGATGTACACTGGTACAGATACGAACTGGCAACACAGGGAATCCAGGACAGATGGTCCCTTCAGGACCAGTGCTGAGAATGGCCATACTGCAAGGGTGGAGGGAAGGTGGAGGTGGAAAGTGGGAATCGATTACAAGGATCTACATATAATCTCATCCCTGGGGGATGAACGACAGAAAAGTGGATAAAGGGAGACATTGCACAATATAAAACAGGACATAATAATAATTTTAAAATAATCAACGGTCCATGAGGTAGGGGGAGCGAGATGGAGAGGAAAATGAGTTGATAGCAAAGGATCAAGCAGAGAACAAATGTTTTGAGAATGATGGTGGCAACAAATGTGCTTGACATAATGGATGGATATATGGGTTGCAAAAAGAGTTGTATGAGCCCCCAATAAAATAATAAAAAAATAAAAAGGAGTTGGGAAGCAATCTGCAGGTTCAGTAATTTGAAACCACCAACAACTAGATGGCGGAAGACTGGACTTTCTACGCCCTGAGAAATTACATTAAAAAACGCACAAGGGTCTGTTATGAATTCTTGAACATGAAAGTAATTTTGTTAATTTACATCATCTGTAACCTTTCAGTAGAATTTTGTAGATTTAAAAAAAATCATCTTATTGGGGGCTCATGCAACTCATCACAATCCATACAAACGTCAATTGTGTAAATCACACTTGTACATTCATTTCCCTCATCATAGATTTTGTTTTTATAGTTAAATGTAATCCTGAGTAATTTATTCTCGTCACCCTCTAAATGAGATTGAGTCTTGATTTCCTTTTTTGAATGGTTATTCCTGCTATAGAAACATATGATTTTGTGTCCTGTGACTTAACAGAATTTGGTTCTGAGTTCTGGTAGTTTGGGGATTTTCTGTATTAGGATCATGACATCTAAACTTAGGGCTCCTTTTATTTCTTACTAATAAGAAGAAATACTGGATGCTTGCTATTTCTTTTGTCCCGTTGTTCTGACTAGAGCAAGGCAATATTAAGTTCCAGTATATTAGTTTCACAACAATGATCATCATTGTGTTGATTATTCACTTTAGAAAATTTTCAGCCTTTCTTCTTTATGATTTTTTTCCTGTGAGATACTTATAACTGTCCTTTATTACATTAATGAATTCTCTTCTACTCTTTTTTCTTATAATAACTATATTCTATTAGTTATATGTAAATATGTTTACTTCTCTACATGATTTTAATATACCTCATTTTTAAGGTATTGTAGTATATTATGCTTTATTTTTAAATTTTTATTAATTTGGAGTTAATACTTAAGTCATACATAGTTTAGTCATGGCAAGCAGAATCAGACAATCACTACCACAACCAGTTTCCAAACATTCTTTTACACCCCACCCCAACCCTTATTCTCCTTACAGTCCATATATGTCCAATCAATCATAGGTTTATACACTAAAAACCAGAAAATCATATAACATAACTTCAAGCGGATGACCCCCAATGGCATACACTTGTGAGGTACACCCTCATATAAACAAACCAAAACAAAGCAAAAATACATAAAATGTTGAAAACAAGATTGGGTCCAGCATACATCAGAGGGGGGAATCAGTTGCTGTTTTCATTACGAAAGAATGCTGGATTTATTTTTAAATTCCGTCTTGGAAAATTTCAGAAAATAATGTTTTTTTTCTTTCATTCTGTTATTGTTACATATACTGATTCATCCTCTTAAATTTAAATAACATTAGATTCTGGGATAAGTTCTTTGGTGGTATTATATATTATTTTAAATAAGATGTGGGATTTTATATGTTAAATTTTAAATAATCTTTGCATGGGTATTCATATGAGATGCTGGTTTGTAATTTTCCTGTGGTGTCCTTTTCTGTTTAATCTCAGGGTATAGAATGGATTATGAATAGCCTGTGCTTTTTATTTATTGTATTTCCGTTTTCCCCTGTTGCAAAGTTAGGTTTTTATACGTTTTATTTTTAAGGTCATTTTTTAAAATCTTTTTATTGGGGCTCATAAGGCTCTTACCACAGTCTGTACATACATCAATTGAGCAAAGCACCCTTATACATTCGTTGCACTCATCATTAACATAATTCACCTACCACTTGGGTTCCTGGAATCAGCTCGGCTTCCCTTTTTTTCCCCCTTCCCACTCCCTCTCCGACCCCACCCATGGTCCCTTGTTAGTTTATAAATAATTATTATATCTTATCTTACACTCCCCGGCGTCTCCCCTCACCCACCTCCCCATTGTCCATCTCCCAGAGAGGAGGTTACACATAGATCTCCGAGATCGGTTCTCCCTTTCTACATGCCCTTACCTCCTGGTGTCGCCACTCCCACCGCTGGTGTTGAGGGGTTCATCTGTACTAGATTCCCTGTGCCTCCAGATCCCCACTGCACCACTGTACATTCCTCTGGTATAACCAGGTCCGCAAGGCAAGGTAGAATTGGGGTCATGATAATTGGGAGGGGAGGAAGCTTTCAGGAACTAGAGGAAGGTTTTGAGTTTCATTGTTGCTACACTGAACCCTGAGTGGCCCATCTCCTCCACACTACCTCTCTGAAAAGGGTGTCCAGCTGTCTACAGATGTGCATTGGGTCCCCATCACGCACTCCCCCTCTTTCACGGTGATGTGATTCTCACCACCACCCCACCTTTGTTGTTGGAGACCTGGTCTCCTCTGCCCTTCACGATCACCTATGTTGGTGTGCTGCTTATGTGTGGGCTTGGTTGCTTCTGGGCTAGATGGCCGCTTGTTTGCTTCCAAGCCTTTAAATCCCCAGACGTTATATCTCTCAGTAGCCGGGCACCATCCGCCTTCTTCACCACACTTGCTTATGCACACCTTCATCTTCAGCGATTATGTGAGGAAGGTGATCCCACAATGATTGTTTTTGTTCCTTGGTGTCTGCTACATGGTCCATTCAACACCGTGTATTCGCTTAGGCCATGTGCTTCTTCTCTGTGGACTTTGTTGCTTCTGAGCTAGATGGCCGTTTGTTTGCCTTCAAGCCGTTAAGACCCCAGACGCTATATCTTTTTAATAGCCGGGTACCATCAGCTTTCTTCACGACGTTTGCTTACACACACGTCTGTCTTCAGTGATCATGTCGGGAAGGTGGGTATCCTACAATGACTGTTTAGCAGGGCGAGGTGCTATTGTATTGGGGGATTATGCATGAGGAGGCCCAATGTTCATCTGCTACCCTACTACTTAACCTATAAATATATGTATATAAGTCTATTGCCCCCATAATCATAAATATATTTACATATGTACATGTCTGTATTTAGGCTTCTCTGTATGCACTTTGCCTCCTACTCCTTTCCTCTATTTCCTTTCGCTTTCCTCCCATCCCATTACCATGTTTAGCCTTCATTCTGGTTTCAGTAATTCCTCTCAGTTACCTTGCTCTTGGTCACTCCCTACCAGTCCTCCCCTCCCCTCCATCCTCTGGTTTAGAACCATTCGCTGTTCCCTTGTTTCTGTGTTGGTCGACACCTCCTTCCTTCCCCTACCTCCCATGCTCTCATGTCCCTCCTGGACCGTTGGTCCTGTTGTTTTCTTTTCTCATTATTTGTCCAGCCTATCTTCTCTAGGTGGACCTGCTGACATAGTAATATGTGCATACAAATGCGTATGACTTTGACTGCATCCAAGTGGCACATAAGAACATGGCTTTGACAGAAGCAACATCGACACGCTGATAAGCAGAAAAGCTACTAACATACAAAATTTACAAGGTAAAAAACAAAACAAATTAAAAAAGACAAAACAAAAAGATAGCAATTATTAAAAGAAAAATTGCTAGTAGTTCAAGGTCAGTTCGTTGGCCTTTAGGAGTGTTTTCTAAGTGTACCTTGTACCTTGTGTACCTTTCTAAGTGTACTCCTGGCCCAGAAGTCCTCCTTTATACTCCCTTGGGATCCCTTTGCTCTGCTTCCTCCACTGCTCCATTGCACGCCCCCAGTGTTTGCCTCAGTGTGGCAGGGTCAGCTCAGTTGCACATCCCCCACTGTGTCTCAGGTGCTGTCCCGTGTAGGGACATGGGTTGGTGCAGGATGTCACATCTCGTAGTGTGGTCAGCTGAATGGTCCTCTCTGTATGATGGGCTCTTCTAGCTGGTCTGTCGACTTTGGGCTTGGTGGACCCAGGTGTACTCCACTATGTCCTTTCTCCTTCTTTTGTTTCAGCTTCCTTCTGGATGTGGTGTGGTGGGTCAGTTCCTTTCCCACTCCAGACGATCTATTTTTGTTTTCTGTGGTATTCCCTTCAAGTGTGGGGGTAGGCCTAATTCTGGTGTGGGCCCGCGTGTCATCCAGCCTCTTTGTGTAGACCTCTGTACTTTGTGTTGCCCTCCTTGTTTGGTGTGTCGTGTTGGGGTCCGTATGCATGTTCCAGATCTGTGGGGACACAACCGATACTCCCCCCCGGGTGGGTTAGTACCCTGCCCCCCCCATACCATCCACTCAGATTCTCCCCCTCCTGGATCTCCCTCTCTCTGCCCCACTGCTCCTTCTTTATGCTGGGCTCTCATGTACCTTCCTAAGGGTGGCCTGCCCTCCCTCCAACTATCTATGCTTCCCCCCATTTATTGTGGGATGGATGTTTATTCTTCTATTTCTGTCATGCTGATTGTACTTACCTCAGGGGACTCATGTTGTAACTGTCCCTTTGGGTCTGGCTTACCTTGCTTAACATAATTCCTTCCAGCAATTCCCATGAAATAACGTGTTTCATGTGCTCATTGGTGCTTTTCAGCGCTGCATAATAGTCCATTGGGTGTATGTGCCAAAGTTTGCTAATCCACTCGTCTATCGATGGAAACGTAGGCTGTTTCCACGTCTTTGCTATTGTGAATTGTACCGCAATAAACATTGGAGCGCATATGACTGGCCGTGTTTTATTTGCTGCTTCAACTGGGTATATGCCCAGTAGAGAGATGGCTGGGTCATAAGGTAGATCAATTTCCATTTTCTTTAGGTATCGCCAGATTGCTTTCCACAGTGGCTGTAGAAATCTGCACGACCACCAGCAGTGGAGGAGGGTTCCTACTTCACCACAGCCCCTCCAACATTTGTTGCTCTCTGATTTACTAATCTGGGCTAGCCTCCGGGGTGTTAGGTGGTATCTCATGGTTGTTTTGATTTGCATTTCTCTTATGGCAAGGGACTTCGAGCACTTTCTCATATGTTTATTGGCCATATTGATCTCCTCTCTAGTGAAAGTTCTTCTCATTTCTTTTGCCCACTTCCTTAGGGGGTTAATTGTTTTCCTCTTTTTGCAGGTAATGATGGTGTTGTAGATTTTAGTAATGAGCCCTTTGTCTGATGTCTCATTACTAAAAAATCTTCTCCCAGTCTGTGGGTTGCCTTGTCACCCTCTTGGCGAAGTCTTTTGAGGTGCACAGGTGTTTTATTCTTATTAGATCCCATTTGTCTATTTCCAGTTCACCTGTGTGTGTAGGCTTCCCTGTTGCAGTGAGCCTATGTGCTCGCTGGGCCAGTGCTCTGAGATGAGTCCTGATATCCTCCTTAATGGTCCTGATGGTTTGGGGTTTGACTTATAGATCTGTGATCCACCTTGAGTGTATTCTTGTCATGGGGTGAGGTAAACGTCTTGTTTCATCTTTCTACATGTGGATATCCATTGTTTCCAGCACCACTTATTAAAGAGGGCATCTGCTTCCCACTTGACGTTTTTGGGACCCTTGTCGAAGATCATTTGTCTATATGCTGATGATTTTACTCCTGGGCTTTCTATTTTCCACTGGTCTGAGTGTCTATCATTGTGCCAGTACCATGCTGTTTTGACCACTGTAGCTGTGTAGTAGGCATTAAAATCAGGTAGGGTGAGTCCTCCAATTGCGTCCTTATTCTTGAGGAGTTCTCTGCTAATTCTGGGTTTCTTCCCTCTCCATATGCTCAGTTTTCCAATTCTTTGAAGAAGGTTGATGGTAATTGGATTGGTATAGCATTGAACTTGTAGAGTGCTTTAGGAAGAACTGTCATCTTTACTATGTTCAGCCTACCTAACCATGAGCAGGGGAGGGTCATCCATTTGTGAAGGTCACTTTAGGTTTCCTGTAACAGGGTTTTATAACTATGCTTATAAAGGTCTTTAGTATTTTTTGTTAAATATATTCCTAGGTATTTCAATTTGTTCTTGGCTATTGTGAAGGGTACTTCCCTCTTAATCACCTCTTCCATGGCCCTGTCCACTGTGTATAGAAACCCTACCGACTTCTGTTTATTGATCTTGTATCTTGCTACTCTTCTGTATTCTTCTATTGCTGTAAGTATTCCAACTGTGGAGTTTTGGGGGTCTTCAATATATAGGATCATGTCATCTGCAAATAGCGATAGTTTCACCTCCTCCTCTCCCAACTGGATCCCTTTGATGTCCTTCCGCTGTCTTATGTTGTTAGCCAGAACCTCCAAAATGATATTGAATAGAAGAGGGGACAGGGGGCATCCTTGTCTTGTACCCTTTTTCAGTGGGATTGTTCTTGTCATTTCTCCATTGACTATGATGTTGGCTGTTGGTTTTTCATAGATAGCTTGTATGAGCTTGAGGAACTTACCTTCCAATCCTATCTTCATGAGTGTTTTGATTAGGAATGGGTGCTGGATGTTGTCAAATGTTTTTTTTCTGCATCTATGGATATTATCATATGGTTTTTATCATTTTTCTTCTCGATGTGGTGTATGATATTGATGGATTTTCGGATGTTAAACCATCCCTGCATCCCTGGGATGAATCCTACCTGGTCGTGGTGGATGATATGTTTTATGTACCTTTGTATTCGATTGGCCAATATTTTGTTAAGGATTTTTGCATCTATGTTCATTAGAGATATTAGTCTAGAATTCTCTATACCTGTGGGGTCTTTGCCCTGTTTGGGTATCAAAGTAATGCTGGCTTCGTAAAATGAGTTTGGGAGCTTCCGTTCTTTTCTATGTTATTGAATACTTTGTGGAGGATCGGTGTCAACTCTTCCCTGAATGTTTGGTAAAATTCAGCTGTGTAGCCATCTGGCCCTGGGGCCTTTTTCCTCGTTAGGTTTTTGATGACACTCTCTATTTCTTCCTTCGCTATGGGTTTGTTGAGGTTCTTGATCTCTGTCTCAGATAATCTAGGGAGAGATTTTTTTTCTAAATATTTATCCATGTCTTCCAGGTTTCTGAATTCATTAGAATACAAACCTTCATAGTACTTTGTGATTATCCTTTATATCTCATTGGGGTCTGTTGTTATTGCCCCCGATTCATCCCTCATCCTGGCTATTGATGTTTGCTCCTTTCTATCTTTGGTAAGCTTTGCCAGAGGAGTGTCAATTTTATTAATTCGTTCATAAAACCAGCTTCTAGTTGCGTTAATCCTTTGCATTGTTCTTTTGTCTTCACACTGGTTTAACTCCACCCTGATTTTTATTATTTCTTTTCTCTTGCTATTGGAGGGGTAGTTCTCTTGACTCTGTTCTCGTTGTTGGAGGTTTTGTGCTAGCGTATCTCTCATACGCCTTTCTTCTTTTTTCATAAATGCATTCAGTGATATCAAGCTACCTCTGATAACTGCCTTTGCAATGTCCCATAAGTTTTGATATGTTGTATGCTCATTCTCATTAGTTTCTATTAACTTCCTAATATCCTCTCTGATCTGGACCTGAACCCATTCATGTTGCAGGAGATCGTTGTTTATTCTCCAATTGGTTGTCCTTGCTTTTCTGGGTGCCCTCCTATTAATCTCCAGGTTTATGGCATGGTGGTCTGAGAAAGACGTCTGGATAATATCTATGTGTTTGAATTTACTCAGACTGGCCTTGTGTCCCAGCATGTGATCTATTCTTGAGAAAGATCCGTGTGGATTGGAGAAGAATGTGAAACCTTTTGCTTTTGGATGAAAGGCTCTATAGATGTCTATCAGGCCCTGTTGCCTAATTACATTGTTTAGCTCTCTGGCCTCTTTGCTGAGCTTCTTTTCCTGTGACCTGTCTTTCTCTGATAGTGGAGTGTTGAAGTCCCCCACTATTATTGTTGTTTCCATGATTTCTTCTGTCATTTTTTAAATAGTTTGTTTGAAGAAATTTGCCGCGCCATTATTAGGTGCATAAATACTCAGTATGCTAAGTGCTTCCTGGTTTACTGAGCCTTTGAGCATTATGTAGTGTCCCTCTTTGTCTCTTTTTATATTTTGGATCTTGAAATCCATTTTGTCTGGGATTAAGATAGCCACTCCTGCCTTCTTGGAGTTACCATTTGCTTGGTAAACTTTCTACCAGCCCTTTATTCTTAGCATATGCTTGTCTGCTCACTTAAGATGTGTCTTTTGCAGGAAGCAGATTGATGGGTTATGTTTTCTAAGCCAGTCCTCCAGCCTCTTTCTTTTAATGTATGAATTGAGCCGATTTGTATTCAGAGTGATTATTACTATCTCTCGCTTCATAGTTGCCATATTCTGTTTTGTGTTTTGGGTCTTTACCTAGCTCCCTTCATATCAGTGTACTGCGTTTGAGTGGAGGGTTTCTATCCTGTCCTCTTTTCCATCTGAGACCCTGTTGTCCTGGTACGTGTTGCTGGCATGTTGGCTTCTAAATGGAGATGGGCTATACGGTGGTCTCCTGATGGTTCTAGTTGGAGCTTGATCTTCTGGCCATAGTGAGTCAGTCAGTATGTTCTTCAGGGTCGGGTGACTTGCAGCATATTTTTTGAGCTCTTCCTTGTCCTGGAAGACCCTTATCTTACCCTCTATCTTAATGGATAACTTGGCAGGATATAGGATTCTGGGGAGGCATTTTTATCTTTCAGTTTTTGGAAGATGTTGCTCCATTCTCTCCTCCTCTTCATGGTTTCTGCTGATAAGTCTGAGCATATTCTTACCTGCGCTCCTTTGTATGTGACTATCTTCCTTACTCTTGCTGCTCGTAAAATATTCTCTTTTTCCTCTAAGTTGGATAGTTTTACTATTATATGTCTTGGCGTGTTCTTCTTGGTGTTTAGCTTAGCCGGCGTCCTCTCTGCTTCCTGTATGAGAGTCGGATTCTCCTTTGTTAGGTTGGGAAAATTTTCTTCCAGAAATTCCTTTGCTATCTTGGCAGTTGATTTGTGTGTTATGTTGTGTTCCATTAGACCGATTATTCGAATATTATTCCTCTTCATAGCATCTGACATTGATCTCAGGCTGTCTTCTGTTTCTTTAATTTTCCTATCTGATTGTTTTTCTCGCTTGGTTCATTTGGTTTGAGTGTCCTCGAGTTCACTGATATGGTTCTCAGCCTCCTCAAGCCTAGATGTAGCTTCTGTGACCTTTTGTGTGGCCTCTGCTACCTCCTCTGTTAGTTTCTGCAATTCCCTTTGGTGGGTAGAATTCATCCCCTCTATTGTGGACTTCATCCCCTCTATTGTGCATTTCATCCCCTCTATCGTTGCATCCTTATTCTGGGTTGCTTCTCTTAGCTCCTGTATTACTGCAAGCAGAGTTCTGAAGATTTCCTTTTGTGGCTGATCTATATCTGTTTCTTCTATGAGTGACGTTAGGTCTGTTAAAGTGCCTCGTTTCTCTGATTTTTTTGTTGGGAGTGATGTGGTCTGTTGATTTTTCCTTGATCCTTTCATAGGCCCCATGCTTCTGGGAGACAGGGGTAACCTTATCTATGTTATTGTTAAGGATTCTTTCAGGCGATTGCCTATGACCTACTATAAGGGTGGGTCAGACTGCTGTGTAGACCAAGTTCCCTGTCGGTTTGGTGACCCGCAGTGTCGAGATGTTTCAGCAGCTGGAGTGGGGGCTGGAGACTCAGTGAGTGCCCTCAGACTGCTTTGACCAGGTGTGACAGGATACCCTTAGCCGCCCCCTTTATGGGTAGGGGGGGTTAGTAATAAAAAGGATTTAAAAGGTTAATGATATAAACATAGTTTTTAACAGATTATTGGGCAGAGAGAGAAAATATTGGAGAGAGAGGGAAGAGAATCTATAATAGAAGAGGGACAAGCTGTGATACTAGTAGAGGTGGAAGGAGAGGAAAGAAAAGAGATAGAAGGAGAATCTATAGAAAGGGGGCAGAAGAGAAGTACAAGCATTAATGAATAAGTAGGAAGGAAGGGGAGAGAGAATACAGCACAGACAGTGAAAGAAAGGGAAGAAGGAATAAAAAACAAAAAACACAAAAAAGCAACAAAAAATCCTATGCTAGATGGAGGATGTGTAGATGTGTATGTCTGAAAATTTCCCCCTTTCCCTCTAAGCGCTGGTGATGCCTAATAGAGCGCAGAGGTGGGTGAGTTTGTATTGCCCCATGATGTAGTGCTGATCTATGTGTTGTTGGGAATGCTCTTCAGCTCACCAAGCCCTCCCAGGTCCGGCTGCTCCCCACTGGCGGTCCTCGTGCTCTAGCTGGGAAGTGCTAGGGCAGCTAAGGGTACTGTGTGGAGGCACAGGCCAACGTGCCCGTCTCCTGTGGTGGCTGGGGATTGCTGCGGCAGGCAGGCTTAGGGCTGGCACTGGGGACCCCACAGGGCCCCCAGGTGGTGAGAGCCAGCTGGAGCTCACCGACGGCTCCTCAGGGACTACAAAGCTGAGTCCCAGGCTCCGCTGCAGGTGGAATGTTTGATCTGTCCAGGCTTTGAGCGGGCACGGGAAGGCTCCTCGGACAGCCACGCAGACAGCGGCGCAAAACTGCATGGGGGCAATGGCGCCCGCTCTCTGCCCAGGCTCAGAGCTCAGAACCGCACGGACAGCGGCGGCTTGGCGCCAAACCACAGGGGACAATGGTGCCCGTCCTCCACCCCGGCTCAGAGCCCAGAGCTGTGCGGACAGCAGAGGCTTGGCGCAGAACTGCAGGGGGCAATGGCGCCAACAGCGGCAGCTTGGCGCAAAACCGTAGGGGGCAATGGCGCCCGTCCTCCGTTCAGGCTCAGAGCCGAGGCCGCCACCGGGGTCCCTGCATCACCCTGGGGAGGGCACCTACTCTTGTGCCTTGCACTGGGAGGGGCTCTCGGCGGGCAGACTCAGCAGCGCGGGCCGCGGCCCTCCGTAGACGCGCAGGGTCCAGGATAGGCGCGGGTTGGGCTATGGCTCCCACCAGCAGGAAGTGCTCAGCACAGGGTCCCAGCTGGGAGTGGAGCTGGTGCTAGGCTGCCGGGGGTGGGCGGGGGTGGATGGTGGGCACACGGAGGGCAGGTGGAGAGGTCCGCAGCAGCTGTGCGGGTGGATGGTCCCCCGTGGGGGTCGCCAGACAACCCGCCGGTCCGCTCCCCGGAGCTTGGATGAGTGGAGGGAGGGACACGGGCCCGAGGGCAGGGCGCTGCCTTGAGGGGAGAGGGGAACCGCGGGAGAGGAAAGCTTCTCTCTTAGTGGGTATCCGCGAGTGGGCCGCTGGTGTAGGGGAGCGCGTGACCAGCTGCGCCTGTCTAGGCGGGGCAGGCAAGCGATTCTGGGCTGGGGTCCAGTTTGGGGATGGAGCTTAGGCTAGTCGACAGTGAGCTGGCGACAGCTTAGTGACCAGAGATGTCCCACGAGTCCGGTCCTGTTTCACCTAGACCCCTGCTCAGGACAAATGCATGGGGTGGGACTGGGGTGCTGTCTCAGGGAGATATTTCACTCACCAGACTCCTACTATTCAGCTACCTGGTCACCAAATCCGCTTTGTTTGGAGGAGCTCTCAGAGTAAGCGCGTGTCCCGGTCGGCCATCTTCCCGGACTTCTAAGGTCATTTTACTGGGGACTCTTACAACTCTTGTTTTCACCCATACATCAGTTGTATCGAACCTATTTGTGCATATGTTGACATCATTCTTTCTGACATTCATTCACTTTCTGTTGAACCCTTGGTATCAGCTCCTCTTTTTCCCCCTCCCTCCCACCCCATACCCTCATGGGCTCTTGATAGATTATAGATTGTTATTATTTTAATGTCTCACACGAAATGCTGTCTCCCTTACCCTCTGGTTACTGTTGTGCTTCACCCCCGGAGGAGGGTGTGTGGTTATGTGCCATTCATTGTGATCAGTAACCCCTTCCGCCCCTCCCCTTCTCCACTCCCCCCTACCCTTTTGGTAGCATGATTCCCATTCCTATTCCTGTGTCGGGAGTTTTATCTCTTGCCTATACCTATATACATGCACCCATGATAGTGGGGATGAGGAAGCTTCAAAGAACCAAAGGTACCATATATTGCGTGATTCATCGGTGCTCTACTGCACCCTAATTGACTCATCCCTTCCCAGTGACTCCTCTGTAGGGGATGTTCCATTGTATACAGAAGGGCTTTGGGTCTCTGCGCTGACCCCACTCATACTCAGCAATGCGTTTTTCTTTGTTTGTTATGAATGTTTTGATGCCTATTACACGGCCCAAATCCACCTCCTGATCACACCAGTTGGTGTGCTTCTTCCATGTAGGCTCGTTGCTTCACTGTTGGATGGATTGCTTGTTTAACTTCAAGCCTTTAAGGCACTATATCTTTTAATAATGGGGAACCAACCGCTGTCTTCACATTTGCTTAAGCACATATTTTGTCTTCCATGTTGGTGTGTGTGTTTGTGTGTGTGTGTGTGTGTGTGTGAATGAGAGGGGTGAGGGCTGGGGGTGGTGAGCATCACAAAATGCCATTTTGTTAGAGCAAAACATTGTATTGTGGGAGAGTAAGAGTTGAGACCCAAGGTAGGTCTGCAACTTCAGTGTAGTGCCTTATAAACATGTACATAACTCTATTTTTATAGATCAATGAATTTACATAAGTAAACACCTCTGTTAATACCTCTATCTATAGCTTTGCTTCTTAGAGCCTTCTTGTGTTTCCTTTTTCCTCCTCCTGCCCCGCAATTCTTTCCCCCTCTTCCACTTCTTAGTACTTTCTCTCAGCTAGATGGCTGTTGCTCTAATACCCACAGGACCTCTACAATTTCCTAGTTGCTGACTTTAATTCCCTAGTTGATCCCCTGTCTATGGTGTTATTTGCACAACAAGCCCTACCCCATCCCTCCCCCGCCTCCAAGTCTCTTTACTTTCTCCCCAAGCTTGCTTCCCATGTCTGTCTTAAATAAGTTGGCAAACCAGCACTGTCTTATTCCAAACAATAAGAAAACAAAATGTTGAAAAAGAAAGGAGAGAAAAAGAGAAAAACATACCTAGTTCTAGTCTGTTCTCTGGCCTTATGAAGCTCTCCCTCCTGGTCCTGGGGGAGTTCTGGGGGGTGCCCCTACTAGCCTGAAGTCTAGGCTCTTTAGGGGCTTTGTGAATTGACTTTGCTCCCATTGCTGATCTATTATGCTCCCTTCTTGGTTTGTACTGCTGCGGGGGATTCAGGCTGCATTATCTCCCCGCCACCATGTGTCCCCATTCTTGTCCTCTCTTGCCCAGTGCTCCAGTTAGGGGACAGCATTTCTTGGACCATTGGCAGTCCTACAATCCTCTCTGTGCCTTAGCAGATCCATAGAGGGACATCATTATCCGGGATGGGTGTGCCAGTATGGGGTCTAGGCCAACTGTCCCTTTCTCTTTTTTCTTCTTCTTGGTTTGCTTCTATGTGGATGTGGTAAGCCAGCTTCTTTTCCCCACCTGAAGGTGTAGTGTTCTCTGTTGCACAGACTTCTGGGGCCAGGGTCTGATTGGCCCTTGATGGGACCGCAAAGTTAGGTTATTGATTTCTGAATTTCTTACTTTTTTTAGCATAGGTTTCTAAAACTGTAAATATCCCTTTGAGATTTTCCTATGGTCTATAAGATGTAGTATATTGCATTTCATTTGATTCAACCTTTGCAGATACTCTTTAGTTTTCATGTTTGGGGATTTAAATTTTTTTTTGGTTTATTAATGTTTTATTAATTTCTTATTTATAAATTTAAGCATTCGGTTGCAGAATATACTTGTTGTGATTCTTGTCTTTTTATCATTATTGAGTCTGAAAATACTGTGTGTCTTGGGCAATCACCCATGAGTATTATAGAATAATATCCATTGTGCTATTAGTGGTTGACTAGTTGGTTTATAGTGTCTTTTAGGCTTTCTATGTACAAATTGATCTTTTTTTCTTAGGGGGGGGGGCACTTTTTTCCATTATTGAAAATGGTGTATTGATAATATTGTAAACTACTATGGTTAAACTGTGTAATTTTCTGTGTTAGGTACGGTTGTCTAGAGAAACAGATTTAGTGAATTCATCTATAAGAAACAGTTTTATCTATCTACTTTGGTAGCCCAAAATAACTTTCAACATATCCTGCCTTTTAACACTGAAGTTATACTTTTCCACTATTTCCTGGCCTTATGTTAATATTGGGTTTTAATCCATAGAGACTCCCCCGTCCTGATAATTTTCTCTTGCTGCTTTCAAGATATTTTCTTATTGGCAATTTAACAATAATGTTGTTGGTTTGGTTTTATTTTGCATTTTTGAGACTCCATGATTAGAGATTGTGTAGTATAGTCATATCTGTCATTTCAGGAATGTGGGTCATTATTTCTTCTTTTTATTGTTCTGTTTATTTTTATTTATTTATTTTACATTTTTCTTGGCACCTGATCTACATGTCATACAACTCAGTATTTCAATCATTAAATCATATAAAGAATATTACAATCATTACCATGATCCGTTTTAGAACATTTTCCTCCTTATATTGAATCGGCTTTCTAATGAGTTGTGTAATCAAGATCATTTCTAGTGCTCCCTTCCTCCTCCCACCTTCATGAAGTGTTTATTCCTGAAATCCCTTCACACCCTTTATCTCCCACCCCCCACGCCTATATCCCCTATAAACCCTTGAATCAATTACTATCTCTAGTCATCCATTTCTTCTGGTTTTCACAAACTGGGAAACCCAATCGAAACAATAGAAAACAAAATCTAACAAAGTGGTAAGGAAAAAATAATAACACAAATAATGAGTAAGAAAGAATATTTCAAAAGCAAGGGAAGAAATATTTGCCATGGAGCATGCAAGAGATAGTTGCATCTGGAACAAATGCAGGTTGGACCAGCAGGGAGGACAGTGGATCAAGAATCAAGTTTGATCCAACACAATCAAGATTACAGTGATCTCTGCTGATAGACTGTGCCTAGTGGGGGGGTCTGCCAGCAGTTTAATATAACTACTCTTCAGATGGGTTTTGGGTTCCCATTGTTATCCATAGCCTTCTACCAATTGGGTGTTCATAATTTTACCTCTGATACTTTTCCTTTCATCATATTTTAATTTTGTTATCATCATCTTTGGATCACACAAACAGGTTGGCTTCTTCCAATTGGACTTATTATCTGTTTTCTTCACCACACTTTGCTGTAGCACCCTTATCTAAAGTGATCATTTGATGAAGGTGAAGGCCATCCTATCAGAACTAACTGTTCCTGGATTGGGGCTAAGTTATGTTAAATAGGAAGCCAGAAAGCATTTCCATGTCCCATGGCATATATGCATGACTCAGATTCACTTGAGCGGCCAAAATATGACAAAATTAAAATCCCATAAGAATAACTACAACAAATAACAACAACAAACCCACCAGCAAACAAACAGAAACAAAATTAAAAACAAGCTAAAGACAGGATAACAAGGAAATAAAACACGGTTAATCATCTCCTTGGGGTACAAGGCAATTGCACTGATAACATTAATTTTCCAATATCAGCCCTCACTGTCAGTATGAAGGGTCTGTGAGAGTACAGTTCCACCTTGGGCTAACCATGAGTTGTTCCCTTACACAGTTCTGTCTCATTAGATCGTGCTGTGTTTAAGTATGGGCACATTGCCAGGGGACTTTCCTGGATCATTTCTCCCAAGTGCAGACCCCTGCCCAGCTGACGAAAACCAGTCATGTCACTTGAAGGGGGACATTGAGGTACTGAATGTATAGTTATTCTGAGTCCTTTTCCATTGGATAACCACCAAGCCAGGAATCCCCCACCCCCACCCCCCATGGTCCAATTACTGTCACTTCCACAGTCCTGGGTCAGCCACTCTCTGCTTCCTTTCCCATCAAAGTGCCACAGTCTCTAGTCCCAGGATGCTGGCAGCTTTGAGGCAGGGTTCATTCCATTCAGCAGAATCTCTGTTAAGTTCTTTTGGTGTATCTTCTGCATTATGCCCTTCTGCCTGCAAGGCCAGCTTCCACGGATCACCATGGCTTGGTTCAACAAAGATTGGGTATAAACAAATTTGTTTAGTCTACCTAGGAACATAAGGTCTTGCCAATTGTTCCTCTTGGTTTCTTTCCCAATGTGAGATTACTTCTCCCCAATCACCCATCATACTGACCAACAGAACTATCAGTGTCTGCTCCAAAATGAAGGTTCTTCTCTCCCTTTGTCTTGGCTTGATCTCCCTGCAAGGTGCTCCTTCCATTCCAGTAGTATGGGACACTATTGATTTGCACCAGCCTTGGATAGCCTCAAGTGGATGGTCTACTCTCATATCCCCCTCTTGAACAAGTGGTTCCAGACAATGTGAAGTCTCCTCCTTCATGATGGCTCTTGTGCTGTACCTAAGAAGGAGGTGATGTGGTTTGTGGCCAGTAGGTAGCCTTTTGCCCCTTTTGTTCAGCAATCAGTCCCTAAGATTTGTTTACCTGGCGCTTCTCCTTATAACAGTGAACTTGTCCTTTTGTGATTGATTTTACTTCACAAGTTTCCAGGTCCTGCCTTGGCATGCAAGGTTTCATATTTTTATCATCGTTTTTAAGAGATGCACAGTATTTCATTGTGTGTACACACCATAGTTTCTTTATCCATTCTTCCACTACTGGGCATTTGGGCTGCTTCCAGTTTCTTACTGTTTGGCGCTGGGCTGTTAGTTCATTATTTCTTTAAATATTCTTCCTAAGTCTATTATTTTCTTCTCTGATTAATCATATGCATATGTGGATATTCATAATATTGTCCTACAGATTTCTTGTTACTGTTTTGATTTCAGTTGTTGTTGAGTTGAAGGACCCTTATTGATCAATAGATTGTTCATTTGTGACCCTTATGATGTTAATTAGCTGATTTTGATGACTAGATCTTCTTCCTAATCTGTTCTGGTGTGGAAGCTCTACTCCAATGGTTTGCGACATGCAGGACTCCACTTGCAAGCAGCTGTTTGAATTATATTGCCCACAGATTGAACCATTGGTCTTCTACCTGAAGGCATAAATTTTACCACTGTACTAGCATTGCTTCACTCCAGGTTTATTTATCCGTGTTATATCTTCATTACTACGTTCCTTTGTGCTCTCTGAAAAAATTGATATTAATTTACTTTCTCATTCTATTTCCTCTTTCTTTTTCTACACATGCATATTTGCTTTTGAACCTCTCATGATTATTTTCCCTACAGTTATTGTACTGTATTTTCTGAAATACTATTGGTTATTGGATAGCTATCAGTCCTTAGTTGTTATTGGCCAGTTATTGAAATGTAGCTCCAAAAGTTCTAGTTTGTTACTCCTTCCCATTTATTAAAAATTAGTAGCAGCTTATTATTATTAATTGCTTCAAACTAGTTGGTGTGTGACAAGAGAATTTAAGTCATTGTCAGTTTTACTTCCTTCTTTTATAACCACTGTGATGATTGTTTAGGTCTCATGGGAAAGGTAACTGGAAGGTTTTTTTTTAAGACTGGGATCCTTGTTTCTTTTTAAAATAAGAATTTTATTGTTACTATTTTTCTTTTATTTTTTGGATATTACACATTTAGGAAAGTATTCAAATTTCTTGCATCCACACAGTCTCCCAGTAAACCCCTCTATTTGTGTATTTCTTTTACCTCATACTTGTTTTGGGGTTTTTCCCCCTTTTCCTACCTACCCTTTCCCCATACTACTTTGTCCCTTCCTCCTACTCAGCCCTCATTGTGGTTAAAGAAAAGTATTTTCCTTTGGCATGAAAATAATGTTTTTCTCTTCCTTTAAAACACTGATGCCATCAAATATATGAAAGTTGACTAGCTTAACTGAGCACAAAGTTCCCTGGTTTTGTCTTTGTCCCTGGTTTTGTCCTAAAAAACTTGTCATTGTTATTTTTTTCATTTTGTCTAGAAATTTATTAGATGTAATTATTACAGCAGAGGACCCAGAAAATGTAAAAATAGTTAATTTTTTATTTGCCCTGCTATAGTACCTTTCGTTTCTCTTAAAATTCCTAAAATATTCTCTCAAATCTCATGCCTTGGTGGACAAATTTTAAAAACACAGCGCCCAAAACGTGAGTCTTGTCTTTATCCATCATACTCATGAGGAATTTATTTCACATTTTCTCATCTTCACTCAGATACGTGAGATGGCTGCATTTGGTAGGGCTGCCACTGACATTCCACTTGATGGTATCTTATTTCTCCACCTCACTTCCCCAAATCTAGACCTGTGATCACAAATAACTCAACACTCAGACGACCATCCATCCGTGTAATACTCTAGCACAGAGGTTCTCAACCTTCCTAATGCCGTGACCCTTTAATACAGTTCCCAACCATAAAATTATTTTCATTGTAGTTTTGCTACTGTTATGAATCCAGTGACCCCTTGTGAAAGGGTTGTTCGACCGTCAAAGGGGTCACGACCTGCAGGTTGACAACTGCTGCTGTGCAGGAGTCCTCTTCCCTGGCTCTTTATGATTCTTTCCCACCTCCCCCGGAGGCTGATTTGAAATTATGATACTAGATTAAGTAGTTATCAATTTCTTAACTGGGTCAATCCAGATGACATTTAATTAATATAAAACTGCACTATTATCAGATTCTGATAAAAAACAATTTAGCTGGTAAGTTAATTATGGTTTTAGTTTTTGTAGAATGGAAGATAAATCACTGGCTAATGGAAGTTCCGGATTTGGGGTGGGTAAAAGGCATAAAACAGGCCCCAGGAGATTCTCACCCTTCTGCAAAACCAGAGGCCGCGAGGCATCCCAGAAAGAAAACTGGGTTATAAGTCAGCACTGAGACACTGGCCTTTAATGTAAGCTCTACTTCAATTTCTCCCACCTCAGATGTCTTATCTGCCATAGCTACATAGCCTGCTTTTGAATTTGGCATACTCACTGCCCTCTTCCAAAAGCACAATTTATAGAGCATGAAGACGCCCGGGACTTTCTGTCTCTGGGCAGTGCAAGGACAGGAGTGCACTGATGGGAAGGCCAACCAGCTCCCCTCCATTCTACCACTGGCATCTGTGGTGGAGGGAAAGTCATTGATCACAGATAAGAAGGGGCTTCTTCTAGATCGATGAGTGCTGGGCACCGCACCTACGAGAGTTGTGCAAAATGACTCATCCAACAACCCAAAAGTTAATGAATCCTGATGTTTCTTTATTTGTCTGGATGGGTTTCTTCCCATACACCTTCATGTTCCTCCTCGTCTCCAACCCTGGCCCCACTTCTCACAGCACAGGTTGCTAAATGCATGAACAAGTCCTTAAGCTCAGTATGACATGGTCTGTGATGAATGCAAATGTCCATTCTACTAGTAGGTCACTCTCTGAAGCAGGTGCTAATCTTGTCCTAGTGGGTCTTCAGTTTCATCTGAGGATATGCCACCATGATGATGCCTGCTATAGAGGACACAAGGCCTCCAAAGCCAACGATGCCAGGATTGGACTTATAGTTCCCTAGCTGGTCCAAAGGGTTTAGAATATCGCCAAGGTTCTTCACTGTGTCCAAGAGCAAGGGAGGATGTGTCTTCAGGGATTGGAATAAGAGAAGGAGAAAGGACTGGAGCCATTCTGTTTCCTCATCAGCCACACTGTGCCCAGGAAGTTTCTGGGACTTCTCCTTCTTGGCCCGGTCACGCGCCACCTGGTCCATCTGCAGGGAGATTTCATACAGATCCCTGAGCAGGCTCAGCAGCAGAGAATAGTAGTAGTGGCGGGCAGCCCACACTCGCTATTTCTCTTTGTTGATGCCAGAGGCGAGCCCTACACTTCTCACCCAGAGGATGGTGTCACAGACGGAATAAACCACTCGGTTTACGTTGGCTAGTGTTAGGCATAAGTGGGGCACCAGGGCTGTGACATGAATGCTCTGCTGAGTCGCCTGTACAGCATGTACCACATTACCTAGTCTGAACCATTTACGGCCAGTGCTCACACGGGACTCCAGTTTCTTGAGTTTCATGACCACCTTCTCTTTGCCAGCTTTAGGCTCTAACATATATCTAAGTAACATGCATGTGTACGGTGTGGCTCTGAAGAGAAACGAGTAAACAAACTCTGGTACTTACCAGAGTTTGTTTACTCATTTCTCTCCATATGGAAATTTTGGTTGTTTGTTAACTTTTGCCATTATACAAATTACATAATAAGCAGGAATGTAAATAAGAATGTTCATGTTTTGTTCTTATTTCATTAGAGTATATACAAAATAGAGAGATTTCAGGAACATAAGGTATTTGGATTTGCATTTGTTTAAGGTTCATAAGGTTTAAGATGTTACATAGTGATCGTGCAATTCTATATTTCTTTATAGCAATATATGAGCATTCCATTTTCTTGTCACCTTCTGCAGCACTGTTTTTTTTTTGTTTTGTTTTGTTGTTGTTTCAACATTTTCCCAAGAATATCAGTGTGAGGTGGTGTCACATTTTTATTTGTATTTCTTTTATCTAGCAAATGCAATCATAGGTTGCTTAGATGTCATCTTCAGTACACTGTCGATTTGTGTCTTGTTCCAACTTTTGATTAGGTTATTTGGGTTATTTGTTGTTTTTAATTAAGGTAATGTAGTTCTCTTGATTTTTGAAATTAACCCTTTTCCCAATATATCCTTACCAAATACTGTCATTCTTTTGATGAAATCTGTTTATAGTTTTAAATACCACATTTTAATATGGTATCTATAAATCCCGAATTCTATATTGTACCCAAAAGAACTAGTCAACATTCTACCATTCAGGAGGTAGTGTATGACCAGAATCAATGGTGTTGAAGGAGGAAGTTGGCTGCACTGAAAGCTATTAGCCAAAAGCAAGGCTCCAGGAATTGAAGGAATACTAATTGAAATGTACTTAGTTGTTTATGCCAGGAAATTTGGAAGGCTGAAAAGGATCTATGTTTGTATCCATTCCCATAGAATGCTCAAATTATAAAACAAAAAAAACCATTGATAACACAATGATCATCCAACAATGGCTAGCGCAATACATTGACAGGTAGCTGCCAGAGGTTGAGGAGGGGTTCAGAAGAGTATGGGAAACAGGGATATGACTGCTGATGTCAGATGGATCTTGGCTCAAAGCAGAACATATGAAAAATATGTTTACTTGTGTTTTATTGACCTGGCCAAAGCATTCAAATGTGGAGGATAATAAACTATGAATAGCCTTGAGAAGAATGGAAATTAGAGAACAGCTATTGTGCTATTCAGAATTTGTACATGGTTTAAGGGGGAGTGGGATACTGCATGGTTTACAATCAGGAAAATTCTGTGTCAGGTTGTATCTTTTCACCATCAGAGAAGCTGGCTTATGTGAAAAAGCACGTGGCATCAGGGTTGGAGCAAGGCTTATAACAGCTTGCAATATGCAGCTAAAACAACCTTGATTTTTGAAAGTGAGGACTTCAAGGACTTGCTGTGGTAGATCAAGTATTACAGCCTTCAGTATGGATTACAACTCAGATTAAGGAAGACGCAAATCCTCACAACTGGACCCAGAGATAATATCACGATAAATAGAGAAAATAAATAAATGGACAAGGACTGTGTCTTTCTTGGCTCCACAAGGAAAGCTCCTGGAAGCAGCAGTCAAGAGATCAAAAGACAAGTAGTACTGGACAACTCTGTCTCACAAAGATCTCTTTAGTATTGAAAAACGAGGGTGTTACTTTGGGTACTAAGGTGCACCTGGCTCAAGCCATAATGTTTCACATCGCTTCATATGCATATGAAACCTGGATAATGAATACAGAAGAATGAAGAAGAATGAATGCATTTGAATTGTGGTGTTGGAGAAAAATATTGAAAATAGCATGGACTGCCAAAAAGGACAACCTGATTTGTCTTGTAAGAAATATTGCCAGAAGAGAGTGCTCCTTGGAAGCAAGGATGGCAAGACTTCATCTACTTATTTTGGACATGTCAGGGAGACTGTTAGATCTCTCATGGGAGAGATATACCTCAGTCCATGGCTTCACGCAAGAAAGAATTCACCCCAAAATCTGGATTGTGATCCAAGTGATTTTATGAAAGTTGTAAGTCTCAGGTTTACACAGGCATCCTCAGGGACCCTCACCCTGTACAGCCTGCCTAGAAGCTGCTGGTGAGAGAAGGTCACATGGTAGACTCTGGGAACATGCCTTTTCAATTTCTCCACTGGAAGGTAGCATGGCTGACAATCCTGGTCGACCCTATTAGCTGAATTGAATTCACCTGACTCAGATGGCCCAAACCAGATGGAATTCCTACTTAGGTGTACCATCCCTTCCTGGCCTGAAGTTCGAACCTCTGAGCATCTATAATGGACACCACAGTCCCTATGTTAGCCTAACAGGACTAGCCCCTGGAGAAGGATATCAAGTTTGATAAAGTAGAGGGTCAGCAAAAAAAGAGGAAGAGAGATATACTGACACAGTGGCTACAACAGTGGGCTCAAGCTTGGTAACAATTCTGAAGATGGCACAGAAGCAGGAAGCCTTTTGTTCCCTTGAGCATAAGGTTGCTGTGGGTTGGACCAACTAGATGGCCCCTAACAAAACAAGTTCTATTTTCTTTTCTCCAGTGTGTGTGTTTTTTTTCCCATTATTTTGGCAGTTATTATTTCCAGATTGGCATTATTATTTTGACAAAATACAAGTCAAATATAAATGGCTTGTATTTAGGCCCTATTTTTCATAGATGATCCTTATGATTCTAGGGTTTATATTGAGATCTTTAATACATTTTGAATTTGTTTTTATATCTGGTGTGATATATGAGTCCCTGTTTAATTCTTTGTCCGGTAAAGATCCAAATTTTCTGGTACCATTTATTGAAGAAGCTATCTCTACCCACCTAATATGTTTTAGTCCTTTATCAAAGATCTAGTGTCTATAGGTGTTTATATGTCTTCATTCTCTGCTCTAATTCACTGGTCTACATATCATCAATACCAAGTTATTTTAATTACTGTGGCTGTATAATAGGTTTTGAAATAGTCCTGTGACACACTATTTATTTTGTTTTGTTTTGCTTTTTATAGTATTTTGCCCTTCCTGTGTTTCCTTTCTTGCCATATATATAGTTGATTATTACTTCCCATTCATTTGAAGATTGTGCTGGGATTTGTATTGAGTTGCATTGAATACACGCAGTGTTTGCACTAATATGCTGGAGAAAGAGGAGGCTTCTACACTGATAAAGACTTACTTTCTCAGAAACCTAAAATGGGCAGTTCTACATTGTGCATAGGGTCACTATGAGTGAGTAGGAGTCAGTGAGATGGCAATGATTTCCAAGAGTTTTGATTTTTCTTATAATATTGACATTTTCACTGTATTAAGTCTTGCTGGGTGTGACCATGAGTCCTTTTCCCTTTTGTGTAAATCTGTTTTAGAAATATTTTGAAGTTTTCTTTGTATAAGATTTTTGGTTTAATTAGAGGCCTTGGGTGGGAAATACCTCAGTCTTTGGCTTCACCAAAGAAAAAATTCACACAGAAGTCTGGTTTGTGATCCACGTGAGTTTTTATAGAGGATAAAAGAAGTTTCAGGTTTTACACAGGCACCATCAGGGTACTTCATACCCACACATGGAAACCTGAGATCAGAGGAACCACAGCGCAGCGGAGGTGCAGCGGAAAAGGGGCAGTTGTCTCCCAGTTCCAGCCTTTTTAGGGCCTTCCATTAGGAGGAATGGTAGACAGTACTGGTTGACCACATTGGCTGAATTAGGTGAACTTGGCTTAGGTTGGGGCCCACCCAAGTGTACTGCACACCAAGCTGCACTGCCCCCTTGCTTGGGGTTTGAATTGGGCATGACTTTTAGCCTTTATTGCCTTGCAACTTCCTGTAGGTAGCCCCCTAGGAATGGAGAGAACAATCCCTATCTAGTTTTCTAACATTTCTTTGATAAGATTTATTCCTAAATATATTACGTTTTGGGTAGTTATTATAAGTAGTATTGTTCTTTTTCTTTTCTTTTTGGAGGGAGTACCCTTTATTTCCCAATCATTTTATTGGGGGCTCATACAATTCTTATCACAATCGATACATGCATCCATGTGTCAAGCACATTTGTACATTTGTTGCCATCATCATTCTCAAAATATTCGCCTTCTACTTGTGCCCTTAATATCAGCCCCCTCATTTTTCCCCTCGCCCCCACTGCCCCTTCCCTCTTGAGTCCTACATAGCTCATTATTATTTTGTCATATCTTACACTTTCCGGCGTCTCCCCTCTCTCCTTCTCTGTTGTCCATCCCCCAGGGAGGAGGTTATATGTAGATTCTTGTAATCTGTTCCCTCTTTCCACCCTACATTCCCTCCACCCTCTGGGCAACACCAGTCTCACCACTGGTCCTAAAGGGGTCATCTGTCCTGGATGATTCCCTGTGTTTCCAGTTGCTTCCTGTACCTATATACATCTTCTGGTCTAGCCAGATTTCTAAGGTAGAATTGCAATCATGATAGTGGGGTGGGTTGTGGGGAGGAAGCATTTAAGAACTAGAGGAAAGTTATGTTTCATGGTTGCTACACTGCACCCTTACTAGCTCATCTTCTCCCCACAACCACTCAGTAAGAGGGTGTCTGGTTGGCTACCAATGGGCTTTGAGTCTCCACTCTGTACTTACCCTCATTTACAATGATATGATTTTTGTTCTTTGATGCCTGATACCTGATCCCTGCAATACCTCCTCATCACACAGGCTGGTGTGCTTCTTCCATGTGGGCTTTGTTGCTTCTGAGCTAGATAGCCACTTGTTTATTTCAAGCCTTTAAGACCACAGACGCTATAGCTTTTGATAGCCTGGCACCATCAGCTTTCTTCACCACATTTCCTTATGCACATGTTTTTCTTCAGTGGTCATATCGGGAAGGTGGGCACCCACTGATATGATTTATTGTTCTTTGATGCCAGAATCCTGGTCCCTTCTGCACCTCATGGTCACAATGGCTGGTGTGCTTCTTCCATGTGGGTTCTGATGCTTCTGAGATAGACAGCCAAGATGCTATTTTTTTTAATAGCTGGGCACCATCAGCTTTCTTCACCACATTTGCTTATGCACACATTTGTCTTCAGCGATCCTGTCGGGAAGGTGTACATCATGGAATGCCCATTTAATATAACGTGTTCTTGCATTGAGGAAGTACTTGAGTGGAGTCCAATGTCCATCCTCTGCTTTGATACTAAACCTATATGCACGTAGATCTATTTACCCACCATTATATATTTACCCACCATTATAAATATATTTACATATATACATGCCTGTATTTAGACCTGTATACGTACCCTTTGTCACCTAGTTCTTTCCTCTATTTTCTTTTACTTTCCTCTTGTCCCACTATCATGCTCAGCCTTCATTTGTGTTTCAGTGATTTCTCTTGGTTACATTGCCCTGGCTGAATCCCTACAGGGCCTCTCACACCCTCCTTGCCACTAAATTTTGATCACTTGTTGCTCTCCTGTACCTGGGTTGGTCAACACCGCTCCCTTACCCCTCCTAACTCCCCCTCTCCCATGTCTCCCCAGAACCATTGGTCCCATTGTTTTCTCCTCCAGACTGTTCATCCAACCTATCATTTAGATAGATCTGTAGAGATAATAATATGCACCAAAAAACAAGGCATAACGACCAAAATAATATGCACCAAAAACAAGACACAGGCAATGAATGATAACCCAGCGATCGTAACAAAAAAGAAAAACAATAACCCATAAAGAATAAATTAATTTAAAAAAAGAAAGAAAGAAATTAAAAAGAAACAGTAACCTGTAAATAGTTAAAGTTCTGATTTTTGAATTTTAGGCATGTCCTCCAGTCAAGTTTGATGGGATGCCATCCTCTGGCCCCAGAGTCTGTCCTTTGTACCCCGACAGGCACTCCCTGTTGTGCTCCCACTATTGCTCTGCCGCACACCTGTAGTGTTTTGCCTTGGTGTCGCCTGGTCAGTCTGGGTCAGTCTCGACACTGAGTCTCCAGTGTTGTCCCCCAGGGACAGCGTGTTTAATAGTGTGATCAGCCATAAAGCCCACTCTGCATTGGCTGTTCAGAGCGGGAATATCGTCTTCCAGGCCTGGTGGGCCAGGATGTGCTCCATTCTCTCTTCTTCCCCATTCATTTGCTCCTGTGTGCTATGATAAGATATGTCCCTCTCCCCTAGCTGCAGCTTCAGTGCCATCTTCTAAAGTTATTTCTTCAGGGGGAGAGTCAGTTGTGCACGTAGCTGCTATGGGGTCCGAGCCCTTAGGCCCCTGCACTGGCTCCCCCTCCATGCTGGCATGCTGCATTCACATCCTGGAATACTGGATTTAAGTCTGATCCCTCTTTCCCTATGGAGACACAAACAATACCTTCCCCTTGGGTGGGCCTTCTTAGATTGTTTTTATGGGGCTGTGGATATTTCATGTTGCTTCCTACACTTTATTCAATGATGTCCTATCGTTTATTATGACTTTAGTATCATTAATATATCTTACAATCAGGGTGCTTCTGTGAAATACCACGTTATTTTTTTTAAATGTCATTAATTTTCAAAATCTACAAGAGGGAAATAAAGGGTGAAATTATAATACCTCTAATTTTAGGTTTATTCACCTTTGAAATTGTATATGAACAAAGTGTGAACAGAAGTTATATTTTTATTATCTATGGTTTTCCCTATTTGTTTACATTTTGTAACATTCTTTTCTTTGTTTTTCCTCTTCCTTTTACCTGGGAGTGTGTTCCCTTTTTTTGGGGGGCGGCATGGGGGGTGAGTGTGTTCTTATACAACAGAAGAAACTATATTTTATGAGTTAACCAGGAAAATCTACATGGCATGTGATTCTCTATCAGATAGTATTCTTCAACATCAAGATTCAAGTTGTGCCAAAACAAGTAACAAGCATCTGTTGGGAAAGAATCATGACAATACTTTTAAACCAAAGTGTAAGGGTTTGGTGAACCAGACAGTGGAAACCTCTGGCCAACATTCACAAACAGATTTCCTTGATGGTCAGCAAAATTCTGAGTGCTACAAGAACAAACAAATAATCCTTAGTAATAATTTCAGTTAGTTGGACACTTTCATTTACTGCTCATTTCATTTACTTTCTTCCACCAGATGTTGCTTAGATAATTTGCATATTGTCTTAGGTTGAATCAGTCTGCCTGGTTGCTGAAAATATAGGTAAGAGTTGAAAAGAGTAAAAAAGGTTCTATTCTGGTTAGTTATGAATTCTTCTTTTTTTAATATTGTTATCCTTAATTGATGACTGAAACAATTTGGGCCTGTTCTATATCAGTAATTAGTTAGGGATAGGAATATTGGCACCCAGATCTTCATTGGCTGGTTTTTGGAAATAGATTGCTAGACCTCTATTCTTAGTTTGTCTTTTGTTGGAAACTCTGCTGAAAATTTTCACCTCCACAGCAATATGTAAGCTGTTACTATCAGATAGTTCTGTGTGCACATGAGGTGCCCTGGCCAGGAATCAAACCCACATCTTTCCCAAGAGGGCAAGAGTTTTTTTCACTGAAACACTATTATGCTAGGTACACATTGAAAGTATTTGTGGTTTGGCCATGTGATAAAAAGTTACTGAGGAAGTTGTCTATAAGTTTCTTTCAAGATTATTCAGAAAATTTCAGTTGTCATAATTGTGTCTATCCTTTAGAAAGTAGGTTAATTAGACTAGAATTTAGGTCGTTTTCTCCCTTGTGATGTGTTAGTCAACTAAAATATATGAATATACTATGCTACATCTCAGGAGTGAAACAGAAACTATATGTTAGCACTGTTAAATGCCTCTCAGTTTTTATATTTATACTTTCAGTGCTTGATTTGGGTTTTCTTTTTGAATGACAACAATTTTAAATTGCTGGTTACAGTACTCATATTCTTAATGCCTTCAATGTGGTATTATCCTATTTGGGGGATTAGACTGAGAAGGAAATGTATTTAAACACGTGTATATATTTTAAATATTTTTAATTATAATTTTTGTCCCATATTCCTTTGGTATATACAGCATTCCAACTTGCAAGCATTAAAATATCTTTTAATGTTTCAAATGTTTACTTTTGGTAAGAGCTATAGTTTATTTACCATCCTTGCCTATAAACACAAGTAGGATTAACTGAAGGGCAGAGGGATAAATGGCTCGGTGAGCCTCACCTTGGTTGTTCTGTGCCTCAGTTTAAAGGGGTACACTACCTGTGGGATGCCTAGCCTGTGGACTGTGTCGCTGTAAGTTGAGGTCCCTTTAAGCCCACACGATTGGAATGTTCATCTCTGGAGCTGGGGACCGACAGCTGATGACAGTTGGTGACCTGCCTTGCTGTGTGCTGCCTGGATATATATAGCCCAGCTCTCTCTACAGAAGGGGACTGGCAACTGGCAGCTCTCAAGGTTTAAAGGACTGCTAGTGTCTCACTGCTTTATAATTTAACTGTTAATTTCTTGTATTATCTATCTGTATATAATTTAACGGTTCATTTCTTGTATTATATATCTATCTTTATAAATATATTTATAAATAATTACTAGCAATCTGGTTTGTCTCTCTAGAGAACGCTTCCAATACAGTAAGACATATATAACTTAAAGCTTATTTTAGTCATGTCTACACATAAAACTCAGTGACTCTTTTAGATTCATAATCTGCTGAATTATTAATGCAATCACTATTGCCTATGCTTAAGATCATTTAGATACAGCTTTTAATTAATTTTTACTTTTAAAATACAGGTAGCTTTAAAAATGAAAGATACTTTATTTTTCAAGTTGAAGAGAAAAATCTAATTTCTTGAGATTCTTTGTTGACCGCAGACCTTTTTTTGACCCCATATATAGATTACAGTACTCCCTGAGATGTGCTATTCTTATGATACCTTAGGTGAGATTTAGACCCAGAAAAGAAAACTTGGAGGGCTGGGAGTACACTGGGTTTGCATGAATCAAGAAACTCACTGGATAGTGGAGGTGTGAGCACTGAAAGATCAGTCATAGATGGATGTCATTGGCCTGCCTATTATCCCACACCAGAAACCTGGGCTCAAGATCCTGATCCTGGAAATAGTTTATGCAGGCCCAGGTGATGTCTGAAGTCAAGGTGCTAGCCTCAGAAAAGGACTTCTTCACCTCCAACAGCAGCTGAGAGCAAGGTGTGTAGTTACATAAGGAGTTTTTGGCCACTCAGGTGGCCTTTGACATGCTGCTTGTCAGGCACTGAGAGTTCTAAACTGCTGCATAACTGAACTCCAGAGGTGATTATAGAGCACTAGGAGTGAATTCACAAATATGTGTCTCAGACCTGAAATGGCCAAATAGTGTTGAGGATATGTAAGTGACTACTGAGTAGGAGAGGATGGTGACTGGTCATTTCTCTAGTCACAAGTAGGGTGTGGATTGAAAGAGAGAATCCCATCTTACTCAGTACCACCTTATGGCTATGTTGCACACTGTTTGCTGTCAAGTCACATGTCTGTTTCATCTTTAGCAGCTCCCTTTTCACTTTTTCCTCAGTTGGTATTCAGTCTAACTCTCTATCTTTTCCCCGGATGCTTAGGATTCCAGCATTATCATTAGTCTCTATTCTCTCAGATCTTTGTTGAAAATGTCTGTATAGCACATCTGCTTAGTTTGCCATCTTTGTACAAGTCTTCATTAAATTCTTTAAATTATCTACTTCTGTGTTTATTTGTCCACTGAAACAGTCTTTTAAAAACATCTAACATTCAACACATATATATAACATTCCAGTTTCTGATGACCTTTAGATATTTTAAAATTCTATTCATTTCCATTTATGGATTTGTCTCTTCATCAGCACCTAATGAATTGTGTTTATCGTATTGATGGATATTTAGGTTATTTGTTCCTTTTGGCTCTTATGAATAAAGCTAACCAAAATACTATGGCCTATGATATAAGAAAGAGACTGAGCAGAATTGAATCCTCTGCTTTTGGATTGTACATAGCCCTTGCCTGCCATTTTTGCTGAGGTTCTGTCTACCTTGAGGAGCCTGAGAACTTTTGGTACAATGTCATGCTTCCACTGATCTTGGAATCACTTCCCTGTATATTGCTACACCTTTCTGCACCATTGGCCTATGACTACATGATTTTGACCAGGCATATGATCCAAGGACTTGATTTGGACTGAGCTGGGATTACTTCTTGATATAAAATTAGTTCTTAGACATTCTTATTCATAAATGAATTTCTATCATTTTCTTCTTTTAGACAGCTTTGCCTACCAAACAGTGTATTTTAAACTGGGAAAATTAAAGAAATAATTCAAGTCCTGGAGTTGCAATATTGAAAGCTTTTACGGGTGAAACATTGAAGTTTGAAAGAAGCATCAAAAGAATACACAGAAGCACTGTACCAGAAAGAACTAGATGGGTACAATTATAAGTATTGTTAAATGCTTTTTCTTGATGAGATATTGCTCCGTTCAGTTTACCCATCGAGACAGTTTATTAACCTTCTCAGAAAAATACATGTTCCTGAACACATCCTGAATTGCATTTTCTGCAAGATTTTCTTCCCACTCTGGTAGGCTTGTCTTTTGATTTGGAGTTACCTTCACTTAGTGTGTTATGGCAGCAATTGAACGGTCTCCCCTCGCCAATGTGAAAAACTGACCCCAGCAGAGGTGAGGCCTCCTTTGCTGAAGTTGATTTTTAGGTGTACATATAAAGGGGATGGTATGGTTCATGGAGCACTAGGCAGGCTGTTTACCTCCTAGCTTGGGAGACCACATTAGAATATATAACCCGAGAGTAAAAGCCTATGTCTTGATGTGTATCTATACTGTAGTGGGCTCGAACAGTCATTAGTCTTTTGTGATTGACTAACTTCATTCAGCATAATGATTTTCAGGTTCCTTGCATGTCATGACATGTTTGATCGCTGATTTTTAAGGATAAATAGTATTTCCCTTGTGTGTATACATCAGAGTTTCTTTATTTATTCTACCGATGAACATTTGGGCTGTTTTTAGCATCCTGCTATTGTGAACTATGCGGCAATGAACATTGGACGGTATGTATCTGTTGGTGGTCTGTCTTGTGTACTGGGGGAGCATATGCCCAGCCGAGGTATTTCTGGATCACATGGCATTTCTCTACCTAGTTGTTTTACAGATCACCAAATCAGTGTACACAATGGTTGTACATATTTCCAAACCCACCAGCAAGGTATGTGTTCCAGTTCCTCCTCAGGCTCTCCAGCCTGTATTCTGGTGGTGTGTTGTTTTTGTTGTTGTTGTTTTAATTTTACAATTGTTGGGGTGTAAGGTGATAACTTGTTTTGATTTTTATGTCCTGGGTAGCCAGTGATTGTGAGATTTTCTTCATGTGTTAGCTGTTTGATTGTTGTCCTTTGTGAATTGCCTGCTTATGTCCTTTGCCCACCATTTAATTGTTTGTATGTTTGTTTTCTAACTGGAGTGTTGTAATGTTCTATAGTTTTTGGTAATTAGTCCCTTGTATCATTGCTATAGATTATTTTTCAGTGTATAGATTATTTTCCTTCTGATGTGAAAAAGTGCTCTGTTTTTAATAAGTGCCATCACCTGCTTTGTCTTCCACTGGTGTGTTTCCTTTATTATATTTGGTAAAGCCCATTTCAATTAATGGGTTGTAATTTGACCCTTATCTTTGCTGCAATTCTTTCACGGATGACCCAGTGGCTCTGGGATTGGCATTACGTTTTTTTTCCTAATCTATATTTTCCCTTAGGCCAGGTTTGGGCCCCGTTTCACTCTTCTGCAGATGGGGAGATCCAGTTTTTCCCTAACCATTTTTGAAGAACCATTTTATCCATTTGTGTGTGTATGTTCTTTGTTTCAAAATCAGTTGGCTGTAAGTATCCTGTTTCATTGGTCTATTTATCTGTCTTTACTCTTAATCATACAGTTGCTAAGGCAAATAGAAGAAAGGATGAAGTCAAAGAACTGCGTAGAAAATTTCAAAGAGCAGCTCCAGAAGACAAAGTAATATGAAGAAATGTACCAAGACTTAGAATTAGAAAACTAAAAAGGAAGACTATGGGCAGCATAACTTAAAAGAAGTGAAGGAAAAGAATTCAGAACTAGAGTTGCAATCTTGAAAGATTCTATGGGTAAAATATTAAATGATCCCAAAAGAATCAAAAGATGTAAAAAATACAGTTACAGTACCAAAAAGAAAGGTTTACATTCCACCATTTCAGGACATGGTATATGAACAAGATGCAATGATGATGAAGGAAGAGGTTCAAATTATACAGAAAGCATGAGCCACAAACAAGGCTCTCAGAATTGACAGATCAACAATATAATGAAGCCTTAGAAGCTCTACTGTATATGCCAGGAAATTTGGAAGGCAGTTACCTGGTCAATTTACTGAAAGAAATCCAAATATTAATTCATCCCAAAGGAAGATGACACCCCGAAATACTCGAATTATAGAAAAATATCTTTGCTATCTCACATAAGTAAAATTTTTCTGCAGATCATACAATAACCATCGACAGGAAACTTCCGGAGGTTCAGGCCAGATTCAGAAGAGGATAGTACATTATTGCTGATGTCGGTGCTTATGCATACCTTGCATAAGGATTGAGAGGCAGTTATGTAAACAAAACAAGGGAATAACTGCATGGTTTTCTACTAGTAAAGGAGTGTGCCAGGCTTGTATTCACTCACCATACATATTCAGTCTGCATGCTGAATAAATAAAGAAACTGGCTGTTATGAAGAAGAATGTGGTTTATTATAGGAAGGTTAATTAACAACCTTGGATATGTAGATGTTTGCTACAATGTGGTGATGATCAGAGACTATAACCTTTAATATGTGTCATACTTTAACATAAAAATGTTCTTCACAACAAGAAACAATCAATGTAATGATAAGTAAAGGTGGGGGTTATCCGGGATTTCCTTTTACATGGATTATCAATCAAGCCTATGAAAGCAACAGAAAACATAGTGCCTCAGGCTAATCTGCCTTCCAAAGATATAGCTAAGATTCGAAGATAAGATTTATCTGACCAAAGTTGTGGTCTGATGGCCATAGTGGTTATGGATTGTGCTGTGTCAAAATCCCCAGCCCTGCTCCACTGAATAAAGAGAGGGCTTTCTATGTTTATAAAGAGTTACAGTCTGAACCACTGGCTAATCCACTCTAGACAAAGGCAAGAGTCTCAAACAGTTTTACTAACAGGCATTATAATCTTGATTGCACTGGATCAAATTTGATACTTGGCAAGTTGACCACCCTATAGACATGACCCGAGTCTGTTCTGCTTGCAAATGCCTTTTACATGATGGGCATTTTTACCTGGCTTTTTAAATGTTGTTAGGTGCCTTTTCCTTTTTACGCATTATCTGTCTGTATACTATTATATTTTTAACCTTACCTACCACTTTAGCACTATTTTGTTTGTTTTTGTTTTATGTTGTGTCTCCCAGCTGGGAAGCATGGGAGGAGTGGATGCAGTAGGGGTGTTTGACTAGCCCAAGACTCTACCAGTACCCCTTGTAATAAACACTCCTCAACAATAATAAGAAAATGATTAACTTGTGGAGAGGTCTGAGGGGCCGGTCCCAATCCGAACTACAATATGGACACCCGCCCCTCCCCCCAGAAGAATTTATTTCAAAGGACAACATTGAATCTGCAGGTCTGGGAGAGGGACATATCTGATTGGATCACATGGGAGCAGATTAAGGGGGAGGAGGAGAGAGTGGAGCACATCCTGGCCCACCAGGCCTTGAGGACAATGTTCCGGATTAGAGCAGCCAGTCCACAGAGAGGACCACATGGCCGGTCCCACTATGAAACATGACGTCCCTCACTGATCCTAGAGAGGACAATACCAGAAACACAATGTGGGAATAGTGCCTGATCTGAACCTGCCACACTGAGGCAAAACACTAAGGGGGTGCAACAGAACTGCAAGGGAACAGAGCAGCGAGGTCCCCAGGGAATGCTGAAGGTGGACTTTGGGGCCAGGGCATGGTGCCCCAACAGACTGGACTGGAAAACACTCCTAAAGATCAACAAACAGTCCTTGAACTAACTACACGCTTTTCTTTCTTGTTGTGTTTTGTTTTTTGTCATTGGTTTGTTGTTATTGATGTTTTGTTGTGTATTGTTGCTTGGTTTTGCTCTGTCTTGTTTTTGTGCATGTTATTATCTCCGCAGGCCTGTCTAAATAAGATAGGCTGGATGAACAATCTGGAGGAGAAAACAACGGGACCGACAGTTCCAAGGGGACATGGGACAGGGGGAGGAGGGGGGACAGGTAGCGGTGTTAACAAACCCAGGGACAAGGGAACAACAAGTGATCCAAACTGGTGGTAAGGAGGGTGTAGGTGGCCTGGTAGAGCGTGATCAAGGGTAATGTAACCAAGAGGAATTACTGAAACCCAAATGAAAGCTGAGCATAATAGGGGGACAAGAGGAAAGTCAAAGGAAATAGAGGAAAGAGCTAGGAGGAAAAGGGCATTTATAGAGGTCTAAATAAAGGCATGTACATATGCAAATATATTTATATATGAGGATGGGGAATTAGATCTATGTGCATATATTTACAGGTTAACTATTAAGGTAGCAGAAAGACATTGGGCCTCCACTCAAGTACTTCCTCAATGCAAGAATACTTTGTTCTATTAAATTGGCATTCTATGATGCTCACCTCCCAGACACAATCGCTAAAGACAAAGCAAGTGAATAAGCAAATGTGGTGATGAAAACTGATGGTGCCCAGCTGTCAAAAGATATAGCATCTGGGGTCTTAAAGGCTTGAAGATAAACAAACGGCCATCTAGGTCAGAAGAAACAAAGCCCACATGGAAGAAGCACAGCAGCCTGTGTGATCACGAGGTGTCAAAGGGATCAGGCATCAAAGAATAAAAAATCTAATCATAATGAATGAAGGGGGCAGTGCCGAGTGGAGACTCAAAGTCCATTTGTCGGTCACTGGACATTCCCTTACAGAAGGGTCTCGGGGAGATGAGCCAATCAGGTTGCCATGTAGCAACGATGAAACATACAACTTTCCTCTAGTTCCTAAATACTTCCTCCCCACCCACTATCATAATCCCAATTAGACCTTGCAAGTCTGGCTAGACCAGAGTATGTACACTGGTACAGATAGGAACTGGAAACACAGGGAATCTAAGGCAGATGATCCCTTCAGGACCAGTGATGTGAGTGGCGATACTGGGAGGGTAGAGGAAGGGTGGGTTGGAAAGGGGAAATGGATTACAAGGATCTACATGTGACCTCCACCCTGGGGGATGGACAACAGAAAAGTGGGTGAAGGGAGACGTCGGACAGAGCAAGATATGACAATATAATAATTTATAAATTATTAAGGGTCCATGAGAGGGGGTGAGCAGGGAGGGAGGGGAAAACATTAGGAGCTGATGCCAGGGGCTTAGGTGGAGAGCAAATGTTTTGAGAATTACAAGGGTTATTAATGTACAGATGTGCTTTACACATTGATGTATGTATGGATTGTGATAAGAGATGTATGAGCCCCTAATAAAATGATTTTTTAAAAGATTTGTACAGTAAAAAATAAGAAAATTATTTCTGCTACATGTGTACAATAATGAATGATTAAAGTGTTCTATATGTCCCATATATTGAATGTGGTATTGGTATCTATAGAAAACTCTAACAGTTTAATAAGAAAAATACAAAGCACCTAATAAAAAATGGGCACAAGACTTGCATACTAAAGATGACATCCATGTGGCCAACAATCATATGAAGAAATGTTCGAATTTATTAGCCATTAGAGAAATACAAATTAAAACAATGAGATACCACCTCACACCAACACTCTTGGCAAAACTTTTTAAAAACAGAAAAAATAATGAATACTGGAGAGGATGTGGAGAGATGGGAATGCTCACTCATATGTTGCTCATGGGATTGTAGAATTATACAACCACTATGGAAATCATTCCGGTGCTTCCTTAAACAAATGAAATAAATGCAAATACCTTATGATCCTGCAAACCCTTTCTTGGTGTATATACCCTACCTGAGGAAATAAAGAGCACAACAAAACAGACTCACCGTTATTATAAAGGAAAAGAAAGAAAAAGAAAAATGGTCTTCACCCCAGAGGATAAGATTTTAAAGATGATGGTGAGATGAGGTGGGGATGATGGGGGAGACAGACAAGCCACTATGGAGGAAGGTGGAAACAGCCTAATGAAATAAAGCCACATAGATGGGGGTTTAATGTTGCTGATTCGATTTGATGAAGCTGAGCAACCGCATAGAATTGCGAATATTATGCTTCACAAAGAAAAAGAAAACAGATGTGCAAAATAAAGTTAGCACTTTTTTAAAAGAGAGGTGGGTCAGCCTTAAAACCCCAGATTCCTTTGCTCTAAATGGATGAAAAGTAAAACCGAAATGACTAGGATTCTTTTGTGACACACAGCTCGTTAAAAAAAAAAAATCTAATTTCAAAGATGTATGGTTCCAGGGGACATCGGGAAAGCAAGCGTGGAGAGTGTGCGCAGGGCCTGCCCAAGGGCGCCACCTGGAGGGATGGCTTCAGCTGGGGTGGAAGCAGCTCAAGTCACTACCGTTGAGTCAGTGACCCTCCTCTGACTGTCCCCTGTGAGCTTCTGGACCTGTGACTCTTGACGAGGAGCGGCTGGTGGTTTTGGAACTGCCCATTTCGGGGTTAGCAGCCAATGTCCCCTTGCCCCCGCGGGGGCTGCTTGGGGAGGAAGAGAGGCCGGTTATCAGCCCACGCCCTGGTCACCCAACAAGGAGGTGAACAAGGGAGTCTTGGAAACACTTAAAATGGATGACACTGGATGAGCCTTACACACATAGCAAGCCTAAAGGCGTTTCAAAACAAGATCCTTGCTGCTGCCTCTAACCCTCCCTCTCCTCCCCCACCCCGCCACACTTCAATACTTGGGGAGCCAAGAGCTCCCGAATAAATGAAGGTCCGTATGTTGTGTCAGAGTAAACTGCTCCACAAGGTCTCCGGTGACTTTCTTCTTTTTAATTAATCATTTATTGGGAGAGCGCTGACAAATCTTAGCACAAGCCGTCATTCAGTTGTATTAAGCACGCTGTACAGATGTTGGATGGCGGTGTTGTCGTTGTTTTTCCAGAATAGACCGCTAGACCTTTCTTCGGAGGCTCTTCCCAGCGGACTTCAACCTCCGGTCTCGTGGGCTGCGGCTGAGAGTACCACGCAAGGACTCCTTATGGGGTTTCCCCTGTAGGGCTGCTCCAGGTAGCATTGCCGAGAACATTCTAGAAGAGGCATCGATCAGAGGTCGCTGTGTGTCCATGCTGTCCAGAGTGACCAGGCTGAAGCAAAAGCGGAGGAGAAGGGGGTGGGGGATGTGTGCAAATAGTGCAAGCAGGCCGGGAAGAAGCGCAGGATGTTTTCCTCGTGCAGTGGCTATTCCAGGGCAATAGTTGGGGGGAGAGAGCAGCGTGGGAGAAGCTGGCATCTCTGTTGGCGCTAGAACCTTGGAGGCTCTGGGCGCCTGCCTGGGTGCATCTGTGTGAAGTTGGAGGATCTGGTGTTGGAGGCAGGGGTGGAGAAGGTGGGAGATGGTCACGGCCAAGGGTGGTCGTCGGCCGAGTAATGACTGCTGGATGAATAAAAAAGACTGGCCTCCGCAGCTCATCCAGGTGCTGCGTGATTTTTCCTGCAGAGCAGATCCTTCATGAGAACCCCAGCTTGGAGGAATAAGATCGTTAGGAATCAGGAGCAACTCGGTGGCAGTGATTGGGGTTTGGGGTTTCTGGGGAGGCGGGGAGGAATATTTTGATTCCCGGGCAGGACTCCCAGTGGGGATCTGTAGCACCACCTATGGGAGAAGAGCCACATGACATATGGCCATCTAGATGCCACTCCAGGAATTGAAGTTGTTCCCAAACAGAGCTTGGAATGGCCTCATGCTAAGACCTAACCACATCCCTAGCCCAGACAGGCCTATAATGGAACCTAGTCACATGCTGAGTGCCAGCCAGACTACACAGTGATTGTATCCCCCAAGTCAAGCCCCACTATACAGGCCAGCAGGTAGTGGCTCAGGCCAGTGACTGTGCTGTGGCCCTGTGGGAGAGCGCCCTGGGCTCTGGCCCCATGCCCTGCCCAGACCTGTTCTCCACTCTACCACAACCCTTCCCCAAGGCCGCCTCCACCCCCACCCACTGTCATGGGACGGGCCTCCTGAGACTCCCCTGGGAGGGCTAGCAGGCAGGAGGCTGGGGTGACCATGGACTGGGAGGCAGGGCCCGTGTACTACCAGCAGTTGCTACTCTGGGAGTCATATCTGGATTCTGAGGAGGAGGAGGAGGAAGAGGGGGAGACCTCAGAACCCTTGGTCCCCCATCCCAGGAGGCTCCAGCACAGCTCTGGGTGAGTTGGGGAGCGGGCAGGCCATATCTGAGGCTAGGGAGTCCCTTTTCCTGGAATCTCGGGTGTGGGGTGGGGGTGGGGGAGGGAGCCTTGGCAAGCCCATATTCAGCTCCAAGAGCTTTCTGGCTAAGGGAGAAAAGCCTAGGCAATAGACTCACAGAGGTATGTGAGACTGAAAGGACATTTGGACCAAGCCAGCCCCAGCCTCCTACCCAGTCACAGGGTCCCAACCCCCACCTGGTGCAGGAAGCACCTGATAAACAGGTTGGAGCCTGACTCTGCTGGACTTGGCCCTGCTTCACTGCACAGGCTCCTAGGCCTCTGTGCCTCCCTGCCAGGCCTCTACCCAGCAGGCTCCATCTCGCCTCTCCAACCTCCTCCCCCATTCCCCTCCCTCCCTCCCTGTCCTCCATTTCTGCCTCTGTCCGGGAGGTGCCCTCATGCTGGAAACTTCCTCCCTGGTCAGATCAGATCCCACTGAAAGCCTGTCTTGGATCTGTGGGCTCTTAGGTGCCCCCTGCACCCCTGCTTCAGGACACCCCTCTCTGCAGGTACAAGGCCCATAGCCCCCTGGGAACCTGGTCCCGAATATTGGCGGCTCTGCTGCTTCTGGCCGTGGCCTTGTCCCTGGCAGTGTGGCAAGTCCAGGCGAGAAGAGGATCCGCCAAAAGTTTGGGCTCTGTGGGCCCTCCACTCACCGGGCACTCCCATCTCCCAGGCGTGTACCATCACGGTGCCATCATCAGCCCTGCTGGTCAGTGCTGGAGACAAGGAGGGGTGGGGAGGGCCTGTGGGCCCCAGGTCCTACCACCCCTGATGGCCTTTTCCCTGCTGCAGAGGCCTGCTCCGCCATGGGCTGAGAGTTGCTTGTGGCCGGAGGCAATGTCGTGGACGCTGGAGTTGGAGCAGCCTTGTGCCTCTCCGTGGTGCATCCCCACACCACAGGACTAGGTCAGTGACCCACCACCCCAGACAGGGCACTGTTAGGGTCTCGTCCAGCGAGACCCTCACGCAGTGACCCAGAGGGGCAACGAACCTGGATGGGAAAAAGAAAGAGAGACATGGGGCAAGACAAGTGCTGATCAAGCCCGTTTATTTTGCCAAAACTCTGGGTATATATTCACAACAGAGAAGGAAGTGGGAGGCACATATTCCAATGAAGCACACTGTGTAACAATCGCACACTGTACAACAACCAATCAGCCACATGTTCCCAATAAGGTACAAAGGGTGCGCAACAGTACTGAAAGACATCGTGGTGATGTACGGGTGAACTTATCACTATGTTCCTAATATGGTATATCTGCAGTTCAATGGGTGCTCAGTACTTTGACTAATGGCAACAAGGTCAGTTATCGGAACTGCTCATGCTACAGTAGCTTGGAATGTGGGGGCAAAGTTGGGCACGAAACAAAGCCTTGCTGTTAGAAAGCAGCCAAGTTTCTGCTACGTGTCTGAGGCCAGGGTCTTAATGGCTATTGGCTCCCAACAGGGCACCCCACCCCAGTTTGGCCTGTGACCTGAAATTCACTCAGGCTGCTCTGTGTGTAGGATGTAGGATTCAGGCAGTGATACTGGTCCCTAGGTTATGAGCTCTGACCGCCACCACCCACCCCGCAAGGCTGGTCTGGAAGCCCTGGTGGCATCATGACTTTGTGTTGGGCAGCTAATCTCAAAGTAAACAGATCCAACACCAGCAGTCCCACAGGAGGACGATGAGTCTTCGTAGGAGTGACAGTCTCAGAACCAGTGACAGTGTCAGAAATAGAGACAGTCTCAGAACCAGTGACAGTGTCAGAAACAGTGACAATGTCGGAAACAGGGACAGTCTCAGGAACAGTGACAGTGTCAAACAGGGACAGTGTTGGAAACAGTGATAGTGTCAGAAACAGTGATGGTCTCAGAAACAGGGACAGTGTCAGAAACCGTGACGGTCTCAGAAACCCACATGGGCAGGGCTGCCTTAATCTGTAGGGTTGCTGAGTCAGAACTGACTTGCTGACAGTGAGTTTGTGTTTTTTGAAGGTTAATCATTGGCCCATTTCCAGGACTGATCAGTCACCCCTGATTTTAGTCTGAGTCCCTAAGCTCAACTTCAGACAAGTTAGAGACTCTTCACCTGGGGCTGCTGGGTGACCCTGACCCATGTCCTGGCAGTGTCCTTGGTCTCTGTGTGACCCTTTGTCTCCTTCCAGGTGCCATGTTCTGGGGCCTCTTCCACAATGACTCCTCAGGCAGTTCAAAGGCTCTGACCCCAGGCCCTGCACAGTTACTGGCCCCTGGCCTAGGCCTACCCTCAGCTCTGCCTGCCCTGAATTTGCTACATGATCACTTGGGCCACCTACCCTGGCCACGCCTACTGGAGGGCCTCACCACATTGGCTCAGGAGGGCTTCCTGGTGGATGAACCGCTGGCAAAGGCACTGGCAGCCCAGGGCTCCAAGGGACTCTGCCCCCTGCTTTGCCATGCTGACGGAAGCCCCCTGGGCCCTGGGACCCGAACCACCAACCCCAGCCTGGGAGCTATGTTACAGAGTGCAGCGCTCACCCCAACCCCAGGCCTTGCTGGGAAGGCCCTCCTGAGTCCGATGGCCAGTGACCTGGGGCTGGAGGGCCCCTCTGCTGAGCCCATGCCCACCTTGGAGCCAGCCCTGCAGCTGTCACAGCCCCAGGACACCTTGTTCACCACCCCTAGCCCATCAGCCAGCCCAGAACTGCTGGCCCTGCTGGAGGAGGCCCTCCACTCCAGGGCACCCAGCTCGGATTCCTGCCCCCCACTCCCACTAGCCGCTGGGTCCCCTGGGAGCAGTGTCCTGGCTGCCATCGACGGCCGTGGCTCAGTGCTCCTCCTCGCCTCCTCAGTCAACAGTTCCTTCGGCTCCAGACGCCTGTCCCCCAGCATGGGGGTTCTGCTCAGCGACCTGGTGGCCAGCTCTGTGACCAGTTCCTGGGCCTGCCCCCTCCTTCTCCGCAGCAACACGGATGACATGGAGCCTGATGTGTTGGAGCTGGTAGATTCTGGGGCCCCCAAGGTGGCCAGGGCCATGATGAGTGCACTGCTCAGGCATCTGGAAGCACCCCAAATTCAGTCCCACCAGCACCACCACAAACGACCCACAGAGGGCCCCAGTACTTGTGGCCAGGGGATGTTGCTCCAGGTGACAAGCCACGCAGAACACACTCATGTCTCCAGTGTCCCCCATGGCTGCTGCCCCTTTCAGGGTTTCTAACCAAGGAGGGTCTGGCAAGCCCAGGGTAGTGGCATATCTGTAAAGTTCTCACTGCTGGCTCCCAGGCCCACCTGTGACCTGGTTCTCTGGGCATTCAGAGCTACCTCTAGCTTCCAGGCATCCCTACCGGGTTTCTGGATCATTTTTCTTTCTTTCTCTCTTTCTTTCTTTCTTTCTTTCTTTCTTTCCTTCTTTCTTTCTTTCTTTCTTTCTTTTTTCAGCTAAGGAGCCTGCTTTGAATGAGAGCTAGTCTACCTGGGCTTGAGTTCAGCCTCCATCCTGAGAAGGACTCAGGGGAGAGCACCATGCCTTGGCCTAGGATGCCCATGTGGCATCCTGGGGTTTCACCAGGATCTCTATCTGCCCCTCGGAATACCCTGGGCCTGGTTTCCACAGCACTGTCTCCTGCACGCCAAGATGACCCTCTGCTGCCCTCCAGCAGAAGCAGGAAACAAAATAAACACCTCCTCTCTTCCTGGCCCTTAGTTTATTTCCCATGAGCCTTTGAGGCAGCTGGAGTCAGCACCTCCCCCACCATACCCTCAACCTGGGAGCAGCGTGGGAGATTCCCCACCCACCCCCACCCGGGGCCTTGTCAGCCGCTCCCTGCTACCTGGGCCACCATTGGAATACATGGAAAATCATCTAAATCCGCGATTCTCCACCTTCCTAATGCTGCAATCCTTTAGCACAGTTCCTCAGGTTGCAGTGACCCCCGACCATAACATTGTTTTCATTGCTACTTCATCACTGTCATTTTGCTGCTGTTATGAATTGGGCGACCCCTGTGAAAGGGTTATTTGACCCCAAAAGGGGACATGACCCACAGGTTGAGAACTGCTGGTCTAAATGATTCCGACTCATGGTGATTCCATGAAAGTCAGAAGTAGAATTGGGCTGCTGAGGGCTAGTGACTCCTTTTGCAGTTAGTAGCCAAATGCTTTTCTGTCTCTACCAGCCAGGGGCTCTCACCCATGACCAACTCATGCCCATCATTGTAGCTCATGTGACCCTGGAGGACAGATTAGGACTGCCCCATAGAGCGCTCTGGGCTGGGAGCTTCAGGGAAGCAGAGAACACATTTTTCTCTCCTGGCGTGGCTAATGGTGTCGAACCACTGACCTTTCTGGGAGCAGTCACAGTCATAGCTAGCCGTCTTTTACCATTCCTAACCTCCCCTGGAACCCACCACCTATAGCAACCCAATGTAGGGTTTCCCTACGTCTTTATGAGAGCAGACAGCCTCGTCTTTCTCCTGAGGAGTAGTTGGTGGGTGTGAACTGCTGGCCACAGTGTATGCTGCCGTCCAACACTGAACACCGGCCTAACTCACCACTCCCCTGAATCTGACCTGCTCTCGTGTTATCCCGGTCCATCTACTGTGGTTTCCAACTGCTCTCCCTGCTTCCCTGCTTCTATCTTTGCCCTCCCACACTTCATCTTTATATATATAAAGCTCTAATCTGTACCAGTGTACATGCTCTGGTCTAGCGGATTTGTAAGGTAGAATTGGGATCATGATAGTGTGGGGGCGGGGTCAGAGGGAGCATTAAAGAACTAGAGGAAAGTTGTAAGTTTCATCATGCTCTACTGCACCCTGACTGGTTTGTCTCCTCCACGCAACCCTTCTGTAAGGGGATGTGCATTTGTCTAGAGATGGGCTTTGGCCACACTTTATCTTCAATACAGGTGCAGGATAGTCTTTGAAGACCAAAGTCTAGTGAAGGTTTTCCCCTGGCATAAAACCCTCCAGTGACTCCCCTGCACACTCAGAATGGAAGGCAAGCTCCTGCTCCTGAGGCCTCGCTTCTGAGGTGGCAAAGAAAAGGAGAAACATCGGTTGTGCCAAAAAGAGGTGTGGCAGCCATGTGCAGACTATTTGTTGCACGACCAGGCCATTAAGAAATTCGTACTTGAAAACATTGAGACATTTCTGATAGACATGACTGAAACCAGTGTCTTGGATGTGTAACTTCCCAAGCTGTGTGTAAAGCTACATTGGTGTCAGAGTTGGGATTATCAGAGCAAAGTGGTCAGGAATTGATGTGGGAATCCCGGAAGGACAGAAAGAAAATGAAATGGAAATTGTTCTTTGGATTAACCTGCCCCCAGCCGAGGATCCTGCCAGATCTCCTTCAGAGGACCCACCATGTCAGCTCCTCCAGCCTCTGCTTGCTGAAGGGTCCGATGCCATCTCCTGGCCACCACAATGTCATAGCAGACAGACAGGTTAGATCCGCAGCTTAGGCTATTGAATATAAAAATAAGGGAGCCAGATGGCGCACAGGACGATTTCAGTGCTGTGACCGGATTCTGTGCAGTACGGAAATAGTGGACCCTTCTGACCGTCCAATCCGAAGAGGGGACCCGAATGTAAACAATGGGTGTTAGCTCGCAATAATGCATCCATATCAGCTCACCAAGTAAAACAAACGGACCGCAGGACTGAACGACGGTAACGATTGTGGAAACAATGTTGAGGGGAGGTACAGAGAACTTGGGATCTCCCACCCTTTCTTGTAAACCCCAACCCGATCTAAAATCTAAAGCCAAATGAAGAACTGGCCTAAAGAATTTGAAGCGTCCCTCTGATGGGTTTCATGCTCTTTATAATTTCTCTCTTTTCACACTTCACTTATTTATTTTCTCCTTGGAAATGTGTTTGGTTACTCGCTGATCAGCTGTCTCCTCCCACCGGAGAGGAAACCCGCGAGAGCAATGCCTTGGGGCTCACAGTTTAAAGTTCCAGGCGCACGGGTCACTCCGGGTCCAGAAGCGGTGCTCATATTCGTTTTGGCCCCGCCTCCACCCACCCAAGCCCGCCCCAGGCCACGCCCCCACCCGCATGCCCCGCCCCGCCCGCCCCCGTCAGCTCCGGCTCCCGTGAGCAGGCGCTGAGACCTGACCTGGAAGGGGCGGTCTTCGACGTCCACGTGTTTCTTCGAGCATGGCGGAGATGGAGAGTGCGGACCTTGCTGAGGCCGTGGCTCCCGGAGAGGCTCGCAAGGGCGATGGCCTGGTCTCCGACCGCCAAGGCCTGCTGCAGCACAGCCAGGTGTTCCTGGTCTTCTTCTGAGACATTGCGAAGCCGGAGCAGGAGACGCGGCTGGCGGCCACAGAGAAGCTGCTGGAGTATCTGCGCGCTCGGCCACAGGTGTGCTGGTCGGGGGCCGAGCGATCCAGTCCTGCCATGCGGTGGCGGCGTGGGCCCGACTTGGGCGGGCACGTGGCCCCGAGCCAGGCTGCCCCTTCGGGAGCAGGCCCAGCCTGTCTCAGGTGCAGCGGTGGCTGGAGGACTTCGGAAAGAAATGATCAGAATATTATTTTAGTGTTTGCAATTAAATTTATTTTATATGAGGGCCAATATATGAAAGAGAGAAAAACTAAATGTATTATAGGTTTTCATGATTTTTGTTGTGTCTCGGTGCTATCCAGTTGGTTCTGAGTCACAGAAAACGTATGTATAACAGAATGAAACACTGCCTGGTCTGTGCCATCCTCACAAATATACTTATGTTTGAGACCAACAGTGCAGCAATTGTGTCAATCCTTTTAATTAGAGGTCTTCCTGTTTTTGTTGCCACTCTACTAATTATGATGTCCTGCAGAGACAGGTTTTTCCTGACAAAATGCTTAAAGAACCCCTATCTTAGACTGAATTGTCGAGAGAAGCAAAACCAGTGAGACTCATATATGTATTGGAAAGGGCTTTATTGGTATCTCAGCCCATGCAACTCAACTCTATAAATTTGAGCACTCTTCAGAATCATGTAATTTAAGGTCAATATTGTCGAAAAGTGAAGCAAGGAGATCACAGGATGATGGGTGCATAGTGTCCTGGGTTCAAGGTCAATTAAAACATGACAGGGCACTGACAACTCTGAGGTTGTTGTGGCCAACTTTGGGCTGCTTCTGGAGATAGGAACAGAGTCCTCAGGAAGTACCAATGAGCAGGAAGACAAAGAGCTAGAGAGGAAGAAGTCCCATGTCTCTCCTCTAAAAATGTCACACACCCTAAAAGGCATTAACAGGGTGTCACCGGATAGACAGATTGGACTCCACCGGTTCATGTTCACATACCACAAGAACTTCCTTCCCACATCAGAAGGTGATTAGATACAAATCATTTTTAAAATGGCTTAACCATGAAAGTATATGATGTTAATACTCAAGAAAACCAATTGAAAGAGAAAGAAATAAATCAAATTTAACCAATGGTTTAGCATGGGTGTAGAGAAAAGAGTTGTTGCTTAGGGGCCATTGAGGTTATGTCAGTGTTGGTGGAATAATAAAGGGTATTAACAAGAAGAGAATAATTAATGGTACTGAATTACACAAGTTAGAAGTTGTGGAATTGGAGAATATTTTTTGAATATATACATTCCACAATTAGGAAATAAAAACACGAATCACAATGAGTACAGGACGAAGACATTTTTCTACAATAAAATGGTTAGAAGAAGATAAAGAAGAAGGAGGAGGAGGTGGAGGAGGAAAAGAACAAGACAAAGAAGTTGCAGGAGAAGACTGGAACCAGCAAGTAGACATGTTAGTTTGTTCCCCTGAGGTAGCCAATTGTATCCATGAGCTGAGTGAACATAGGGGTGCATCTGTAATGCAGACATAAGCTGAATCTACACGCCTCCCTTTTACATCTTCTGAGGCATTAATGTCAGTAAGGATTCCTCTGACTTCTCTGAACCAGAAGTGGACTCCCATCCTATTGCCAGCGCTCCCTGCTGATGCCGGTGGTCTCTTGTGTGGCACTCAGGGTGCCTGATGTGCCTGTATCAGTGCCACAGGGCAGCCAGGTGCACTTGGGAGACTGTGCCCTGCCTGTGCAGCCAGCATAGAATTGCCGACAGTATCCCACAACCTGCCTCACAGTGCCCGGGACATGTGGTGTGGGTTTTCCAGCCCGCATGCCCCCTCACCACCCCACCCCACCCCAGCAAATCCATGCCCCATCTGGGCGACCCTCCAGGACCAGCCGGCCAGACCCATTCCCCTCCTCCCGGGATGCTGGTGCCCCACGCCACAGCCCAACCAAGCAGATGGCAGAAACTGATGCTGGGACTCAGCGCTCTGAGCAGTCCCTCCAGCCAGCCAACCCAGATCTTCATGCCCTATATGGGCACCCCCGTAATTTCAGCCAGCCAGACACTCTCCCCAGGCACCCGGTCCAAAAGCGCAACCAGACAGAAGGCAGAGAATGTGGCCCTGCCTTTGTGTGCCCCATAGATGCGGCCCCTTTCCTGGGCCTCCCCACCTAGAAACACACACACACAGAGAGAGAGAGAGAGAGAGAGAGAGAGAGAGAGAGAGAGAGAGAGATTCCCATTCTGTCACACCACTTTAAGCCTTCCAGGCAACGGACACTTGCAGAAGTTTCTCCAGCTATAGCATAGGGACACAAGTCTTTGAGTTTGCTTATTGCATTCTCTCTTCTCCCTGGTTCACTTCATCCCACCCTATGTGCTACAAGCTGTGGATCAGCATGCTAGCAGCATTGGCATTCCCTCCCATCTGCTTACCTGTCGGAAGTACCCTTAGCCAGAGACAGATCGACCATTCCACAAACATCCACTAAATATGCTCCCCTGCACTGGGGCCAACACTTTCTATCAGACTGCAGAGTACACAGCTGCAAACAGCCCATAAGGAGACCTGAAGGTGGCTGGAGCACAAACCATAGGTTAAGGCAATAGGGAAACTCCAACAGGACAGAGGTGAAACACAACCCCTCAAGGCAGTTGGCTAATGGCTGCCTGAAGACATATCCACATCAAACTCCCAAAGAGAGAGGCCAGGACTCTGAGACACCCAGAAAATAACACCTAGTTCCAGTAAATTGATTTTAAAAAAACAAACCAAAAACAAGCTGCTTTCACAGTTTTTACCAGAAAAGAGAAATAAAATCTGATGCTGAGGACCACCTGGACCTAACAGCAATCATAGAAAAGGCAGACATTGACCTCCCACAGAAAGAAATCTTCAGAATGCTGCTTGGAGCAATACAGGACATGAATGAAGCATTATAGAAAAGGATATGATAGAGGAAATAAAGGCCATGATCCAAAGATCAATACAGGCCTTAAGGGTCACAATAACAGAAACTAATAGCAAACCCATGAAATTTGCTCAGAGTGGAGGAGGCAGAGAATCGCACTTAGATGACTCACAAGCAGAAATTGATAAATGTGAGAAAAAGTCTAAGAAGTCCATCAGATAAGCTGAAGGGAACCTCAGAGCTATGCCTGACGCTATGAGAAGGAACAACATCAGAAGTAACAGCTTGCCGGAGTAATGCACATCAAAGAAATCAACATCCAAAGTAATGATGGAATACTTGGAGGAAAACTTCTCTAGCTTAATGAACAAAAACAGGCAACTATCCTTGAGGCTGAAAGAATTCCAGCTAGACTTTCTCCCAAAAAGAAGTCACCAAGACCTATAATTAAACTATCCAACTATGAGGAAAAGGAGAAAGTTATCAGAACAGCTATGAAAAAACTGTCAACTCATATAAAGTCAAGCAGATAAGAATATGCTCAGACCTGTCAGAAGACATTATGAAGAAGAAGAGACAGTGGAGCAGCATATTCTGAAAATTTCAGGAAATTAGCACACACCCAAGAATATCCAGCCAAATTATCTATCAAAATTGATTTAGAAGTGAGTCTTCAAAGACAAGGAAAGTCTCCAAAATAAGCTAACAGTAACCCAGCACTACAAAATACGCTCACTAACCCAGTATGGGCAGAAGAACAACACTCACCAAGAACATACAAGGGACCACCACACAAAATGACCCCACCCAGAGACCACCAAAGGAAAAAGAGCTCCCAAGATAACACAGGCTCAACACTGGAAAGAAGGCAAGAATGAACCACAAACACATATATGCACAACTCACGGAAAAGAAATGGAGATAGAAAAACCCCTAACACAAGAGGGATAAAATGGCATCACAGGGTCTACAGATAGATGTAATAGCACTGAATAGAAATGGTTTGAACTCTGGCAGTAAGAGTCAGAGACTAACAGACTGGCTTGGAAAACAAAATCTCTCCATCTGCTGCTTACTGAAGACATATCTCAAGATTACAGACAAAAATGGGCTGAAAATCAACGGCTGGAGAAAAACATACCAAACAAACAGCAATTCTAAAGAAGCAGGGTTGCAATCCTAATCCCCAATAAAGTCGACCTCAAAGTGCAAACCATAAAAACGGGATAAGGAGGGACACTATAATTCTCAAGGGAAACAAAGGTACACAAAGTACCACTAAACATTCTCAACATGTACTTGCCGAACAAGTGTCCAGAAGAATATGTAAAGCAAACACTCCAAAAGATGGAAAAAAGACATCAGAGCCTCAACAATTATAGTATGTGACTTCAATACACCACTCTCTCAGAAAGACAGATCACTTGGAAAGAAACTCAGCAAAAAGGCTAAAGATCTAAACACTACTATTAGACAATTTCACCTAATAGATATTCAGAGATTTCCACCCAAATAGAAAACAATCCACTTTCTTTTCAAGCCAACATGGCACATATACGAAAATAGACCAGATGATAGCGCATAAGTTGAATCTACATAAATTTAAGCATGTTGATATCATACAGACCTCTCTCTCTGACTACTGTGCAATAAGATTGGAAATCAACAAAAGGAAGATAAAGAAATCGAGGGTAAATAATTGGAGGATGAATAACTCTTTTGTAAAAGGAGTGCATACTGGCTCAAATCAGAGATGAAATTGGGAAATTTTTAGAAACCAATGTGAATTTAAAAAGACATACTTGGAACAAAGGAAAGGCAGTCATCAGAGGAAGTCTCATAGCATTGCATGCACACATTAGAAGGAGGAGAGGAATATGATTGATATGCTGGCAGAAAACTCACAGCAATAGAGGAGGGTCAATAAGGCAATCCAACTAATAGCAAAGGAAAAGAAATAATCAAAATTAGATCTGAGATTCAGGAGAGGGAAAATAAGAAAAGTATGGGAAAAATTCAATGCTGCTAAAAGTTTATTCTTTGACAGGATAAATTGAATTGATAACCCTATCACTAATTTGACAAAAGAAAGGAAGGAGCCATCTCAATAGCAAGGATGAGGGATGAAAGAGGAGATACTACAATGCAGTGGAATCAAAAGGATAATTACACAGTACTATGAAGGACTGTACCACAATGGATTCAAAAACTTGGGAGACATGAACAAATTCTTGGGGAAAACCCCTGCCTAGATTATCCCTAATGGATGTCAAGAACCTCAACAGACCCATATCAATAGAAGAAATAGACAGGTTATCAAGGAATTACTAACCAAAATATCACCTGGACCAGATGGGTTTACAGAAGAATTCTATCAAGCATTCATGGAAGAACTGACACCAATCCTACACAAACAGTCCTGGATCAAAGAAAAAGATGACAAACTCCCAAATTCCTTGTATAAAGCTAGTATAACTCTGATACCTGATAGACGTAAGAAACTCACAAGAATTGAGAACTACAGACCAATTTCACTAATGAAAATTAATGAAAAAAATCCTTAACAAAATACTAACTGACAGGATACAAAAGTATTTAAGACAAATAATTGATCATGACCAAGTGGGATTCATATTAGATATGGTTCATATGGTTCAACATGCAGACCATTGGTATTAATCGTCACATTGAAATGAACAAGTATAAGAACCACATGATAATATTGATAGATTTGGAAAAAGCATTCAAGAAAATCCAACACTAATTCATTTTTAAGATACTCAAGAAGATAAAAATGAAGGAAATCCCTCAATATAATACAAGCTATATAGGAAAAACCAACTGCCAATGTGGTAGCCAATGTAGAAAAGATTAGATCAATTCTTCTGAAAAATGGGACTAGACAAGGATGTCCGTCATCCCCACTCCTATTTAACATCGCACTGGAGGTCCTAGCTAACAATATAAAGCAAAGAAAGGACAGCAAAGGTATTTAGCTGGGGAAGGAAGAAGTGAAACTCCCATTATTTGTAGATTATATGATATTATACATGGAAAATCATAAAAGCACCACAAGAGGAGTACTGAAAGCAATAGAGGAATATGGCAGAATAGCATGTTACAAGATAAACAGATGTCTACCACACTACTGTACACATTGGACAAGGACTCAGAAGAGGGGATCAAAAAGGGGGGTAACCTTCACAATAGCCAAGCACAAATTGGAATATCTAGGGATATACCTGACACAAAAACATATACTCTCTACCTAGAAAACTGCATACAAAACACTATTAAAAGAAATCAAGGCTGACCTCAACAAAGGGAAGGAGGTTCCATGCTCACGGATCAGTAGACTCGATGTTGTAATGATGTCAATTTTACCAAAGGCACTATATTAGTTCATTGTTATCCCAATCTAATTTCAGCATACTTCTTCAAAGAGTTGGATAAACAGATTACCAACTGTATATGGAGAGGGAAGAAACCAAGAAATAGGAGAGAACTCCTCAATAAGAAGGACAAACTTGGCAGCGTAGTATTGGTAAGATAGATATTGTGAACTATGGAAAAAGATTGAAAACACAGAAATGAATCATCATCATAAAGACAAATGGTCTTTGATAAGAGCACCCCAAAATCAAATGGAAAGTGGATGCCCTCTTCAATTCTGGATGGTGAAAAAAATGGATTCGGAGCTGCAGTAAAATGAAGCAAGACCCTTACCTCACTCTATGCACAAGAATAAACTCAAGGTGGATCATAGACCTTGAGGGAAAACCCCAAACTATTAGGGCCATCAATGAGAGAATTGGACAAACCTAAGAACCTTGGCACAGGGATTTCGTAGGCTATTGGGAATCGTGAAAGACACCAACAAAGAGGAGGCACACATTGACCAGTGGGACAAATTAAAGATAAAACACTTATGTACATCAAAATAATTCTCCAAGAGAGTTATAATAGAGACAACAGAATGGGAAAGCATCTTTAGCAATGACACATCAGACAAAGGCCTTATTACTATTATCTACAATACACTGCTAGCCTACAACAAGAAAAAAAACCCAGCAATTGTCCATTCAGGAGGTGGGCAAAATACCTGAGCAAGAGTTTCTCAAGTGCAGAAATTCAAATGGCCAATAAATATATAAGAAAATGTTCCAGATCTCTAGCTATAAGAGAAATGCCAATTAAAACAATTATGACATACCACCTAACACCCTCAAAGATAGCCCAATTCAAAAATCATAAAACAAGTGTTGGAGGGGATATGGAGAAATAACTCTTGTCCACTTCTGGTGGACCTGTGGGTATGTACAGCCATTATGGAAATTGATTTGATGATATCTAAAACAATTGGAAATTGAGCTACCATATGATCCAGCAACTCCCCTACTGGCATATATATACCCAGAAGAGACAAAAAAGCAAACCACAGCCAGACATTTGTGCCCCAATGTTCATCGCGGCACAGTTCACCATTGCAAGAAGTTGGAAACAGTCCATATTCCCATCAATAGATGAATCGATTAAAAAATTGTGCTACATACATACAGTGGAGTATTATGTATCCCTAAAAAGCAGTGATGAACACATGAAGCACATTGCTGCATGGGAAGAACTGGAGGAAATTATGCTAAGTGAAGTAAGCCAAGCACAAAGGACAAGTACTACATGAATCCACTGAGGAAAGCTCATATAATTCAAAAGGGGCATAGGGAAGAAGCTACTGTATACATACATCCCTGGTGTAAGATCCAGGTAATATGGCAGGGGGCAGACTAAACTCAGGAATACATATGGGATACATATGGTATCCCATTAAGAAGCAGGGGAGGGAAATATATGGGTAGCTGGGGGAACAGGGCACTAACAGACACAGGGGGAGGGTGTTGATTGTGTCTCCACAGAGAAAGAGGCACCACACTTCAACCGGAGCTCCAAGAAAAGACCATAACACACTGACATGAAGCAGGGAACTGATAGAGAGGCCTCAGGGGCAGGCCCCACTACTAACTAAGTGGACAGCACTACCCTCGCCCCCACCAGAAGAATTCACTTCAGAGGACAGCACTGACACTACAGCTCAAGAAGAGGGACTTGTCTGATGAGAGCACACAGGAGCCAACGAGGGAGGAAGGGGAAAAAATTGTGAACCACAGCCTGACTCACCAAGCTCTGAAGACAATGTTTCTGCTCAGAAAAGCAATGCACAGAGATAACATCAGGGCCAGCCTCAGCACAGGACACAGTATTCCTCATTGACCCATAGAATCTTTGGAACAACACTAGAGACACATGGTGGGAATTGTGCCTGCCCTGAGCTCACTAAACCGAAGCCAACCTCTGGGAGCATGCAGCAGAGTAGCAGAGGGAATGGAGCAATGAATTTCCAAGGGATAGATATTGTCTCAGCGCATGGCACCCCATCAGACTAAACTGGAAAGTATTTGTAAAGGACAACAAATAGACCCTTAACTATATGTTGTTGTTGTAGCTATTGTTTTACTTTCTATTGTTGCTTTGTTGTACTCAGTCTTGTGATAATACATAGCAGGTCTACCTGGAAGGGATAGGAGAGATAAACAAGCCAGAAGAGAGAACAACAGGATGACAGTTCTGGGGGAACATGAGAGAAGGGGAGGAAGTGGGTATTAACAAACTCTGTGACATGGGAACAACGGGTGATCAAAATCACGGGCAAGGAGGGTGTAAGAGGTCTGGCAGGACTGGATCAAGGGCAATGTAACCTAGAGGATTTCCTAAAACCCAGTGAAGGGTGAACATGACTGTGGGACAAGAGGAAAGTACAAAGAAATACAAGAAAAAACTAGGAGGCAAAGGGTAGTCATAGAGATTTAAGTACAGGCATATACAGATGCAAATATATGTATGTATGATGAGGGGGAATTATATCTATGTACAAAGATTTATAGGTTTACTATTAAGGAAACAGAAGAACAGTGGGTCCCTGCTCAAATGCTCTCTCAACACAAAAACACTTTGTTCTAACAATTCGGCAGTCTCAGATGCTCACATTCTTGGCCCGGTGACTGAAGATAATGGGTACACAAGGCAAATATGGTGGAGAAAGCTGATGATGCTACCCAAGGATATAGCATCTGTAGTCTTAAATGCCTGAAGATAAACAAGAGCCACATAGCTGAAAAACAACAAAACCCACATGGAAGAAGCACAACAGCCTATCCCAACCGGATAGCTGAGGACAAATAGGATGCATAAGCAAAAGTGGTGAAGAAAGCTGATGGTGCCCGGCTATCAAAAGATATAGCGTCTGGGGTCTTAAAGGCTTGAATATAAACATGTGGTCATCTAGCTGGGAAACAACAAAGCCCATGTGGAAGAAACACACCAGCCTACCCCAATAAGATCCCTAAAGACAAAGCAGGTGCATAAGTGAATACAGTGAAGAAAACTGATTGTTCCTCACTGTCAAAATATTTAGAATCCTATAGGCTGGAAGATAAACAAAGGACCATCTAACTGAGAAACAACAAAGCCCACATGGAATAAGCACACCAGCCTGAGAGATCACAAGGCGTCAAAGTGATCAGGTATCGGGCACCAAACAAACAAACAAAAATCATATCATTGTGAACGAGGGAGAGTGTGGAGTGGGGACTAGGGCCCATCTGTGATAAATTAGACCTCCCTTTGCATAAAGGCTGCAGTGATCAATGATGAAGTACACAATTTTCCTCTAGTTCTTGAATGCTTCCTCCTCCCCACTATCATGATCACAATTCTACCCTACAAATCCGGCTGGACTGGAGGATGTACACTGGCACAGATAGGAACTGGACAGATGAAACCTTCAGGGCCCGAGGCAATACAAGGAAGGTGGAGGAAAGCTGAGGAAGAAAGGAGAAACAGATAACAGGATCTACATATAACCTCCTCCCTTGGCAGAGAAGTGGATGAAGGGAGGACTAGGATGGTGTAAGATATGACAAAATAGTAATAATTTATAATTTATTAAGGGCTGAGGGGGAGCAAGGATGGAGGGGGAAATAAGGAGGGAATACCAAGGACCCAAGTAGAAAGCAAATATTTTGAGAATGATGATAGCAACATATGTGCAAATGTGCTTGACACAATGAATGGATGGATGTATGAATTGTGATGAGTTGTATGGGCCCCCAATAAAATGACTTTTTTTAAAAAGATCGCTCTGTTTACTAGCAGGAAAGACAAAGGTTGTAATTAGTTACAGGACAAATTCCAGGGGATTTAGGGAGGTCCTGCACAAAATTGGAAAATTGGTTCTATCAGATTAATAATTCCAGTGACACCAAGTTACTACAAATGGATTCTTACTAGAATAGACATCTACTGAGGACCAGGCTTTGCATATACAATAATATATGCAGATCCTGAAAACACGATCAAAAGGTTAGAATAAAAGATATTACCCTGGTTTGGGTCACCAAGTTATATGTGTCCTGAGATCAGGAGCAGACTTTACAGACCAGAGGGTGCAACAGTGGTTAGAAATATCATATTAGATAAGCATACTGTAACCATAAAAATTGAAATCAGCAGTTAAAACACTTATTGCCCAAAATGAGGGAGATAAAGCCATAAGACACCGACTTGCACACCTTTAAGAGTGTGCGCTCACACTCAACTAGAGCAGAAAATCCACTGGATGGGTTCCTAAATTTCTCAGGAGGGTATGATTTTGGACTCAGTAGCTCCCACCAGTTATTTTTGTTCCTTATTATGGTCTTTACTTTTGTGTCTGTATTTTTCAGAAATTATCAATTCTGTTAGTCTGTCTCTCAACTGGTGAATTTAACTTATTTACATTAAATGTTGTTATTGGTAGGTATGGCTTTACTGCTTTCATTCTGTTACATATTTTTGATAGTGTTAATAGTGTTTGTGAAAATTTTCTGTCTACTTTGTTTTTGTTTATGAATTTTTTTGTCAGTGTATTTGTAGGTTTTGGTTGTTTTTCTCTTATGGTTCTTTTCTGTTTTGTTGAGGTTTTAGCATTTTCTCTGAGGATTACTTCTTGTTAATTGCATTCTTTCTAAGTTTAAATTAGTTTGTTGTCTTCTGTGAATAAGTGTATATTATCCATTTAACTACTACCTGCTGTGTTCCCTCTTATGGAAATGCTATCTATGGTTTCTTATTTTGATTTGTATGGTTCTGTTTCACATGTGCATTAATCAAAAATAAAATTTCTTAATAAGAAATCTTGCATGATTACTTTTGGTTGCAGTATGTTGTTGGGTCTGTGTCAAAAGAACTTTCTAAGTATTTTAAAATTGAGATTAGATTTTTTTATTAAAAGATTGTTTTTTGGGGCCTTTTACATCTCTTACAACAATCCATACATCAATTGTGTTAAGGATATATGTATATATGTTGCCAACATTCTTTTCTAGATATTTACTTTCAAGGAGCCCTTGGTGTCAACTCCTCTCCACCCCAAACCTCGATTGCCTTGTGACTCCTTGATAAATTATAATTTATTATTATTTTCATGTCTTACACGACTGCTGTCTCCCTTCCCCCATGGTTTCTATTTATTGTCCCCACTGATGGAGTGTGTGCAGTTACGTGTCAATAATGGCGATTGGTTCTCCCTTCCTCCCCTTCTATCACCATCCTTCCCCTACCCTTATGCCATCGCTACTCCCATTCCAGTTTCTGAATTCCTGTGTCATGAGCTCTTATCGGTACCTATGTATATGCTCTGGCCTAGTACAGAGTGAGAAGCAGCACTGGGTTCCTGATAGAGGCTTGTGGGAAGCCGCCTTGGCCTGCTATGCTCGAATTCTAGACCTACTTTCTGTTCTTAAATAAGTTTTGTTTTTATATGTAAGTTTTGTGTTCCTGATTTGCTGCCCTAGTCCCCCATAGTGATGGAGGCTGTTGTGCAAGCTGACCTTTCTGCCCATTGGATAAGAACGCAACCCATTCATTGGCTTGTTAACATACCATACTAGGAAGATGGTGAACTTTGCAGTACATCTAGCACACCTTAATCTGCATGCGGACGCCGTTGAGAATTGTTGCGCACCCTTATTACCATACCCAGAACATGTAATTGATTGGCCCTTGTTTAGTATGCTTCATTAGAATATGCACCTCCCAGTTCCTCCTTGTTGGAGATATATACCCCCAAGCTTCACCCTAATAAACGAGCTTGATCAGTAACTTGGCTTGCTCCACGCCTCCGTGTCTTTCTTTCATCCAGGTTCGCCTTTCCCTCTAGGGTCCTGCCGTGTGTCCCGCGGGACAGATCACGACAGAGGCTGAGGAAGCCTCAAGGAATCAGAGGAATATTGTGTGTTTTATCAGTGCTTTATTGTGCCTTAGTTGACTCATCCCTTCCTTTTGACCCCCGTGTAAGGCAGTGTCCCATTGTCTACAGATGGGCTTTGGGTCTCTGCTCTTAGTATTTTTGTTCAAGGCCGGCCTTATATACACAAAACCCTTTAGTTTGTCCTTCTCCAAAAATGATATAATTCTCTACTATATTTGAGGAATAATTATGCTGGATATAGGATTCTTGGTAAACAATTATTTTCTTTTAAAGACTATAATTTTTCAATTTATCACTCTTTCCATGCATGGTTTACATAGAAAAAAATCTAGGCTTATTACACCTGATTCACCTTTGTGGATGGTTTTTCTTTTTTCCTCATGTTCCTCACAGGATTCTTTTCTTTAATATTGGGAAAGCTGACTATGATATGTCATGGTTTTCTTTTGGAATCGAATCTGTTTAGGATTCTCTGGGCGTATTGGGTAGTTATTATTTGTTCTGTTATAATGTTATGGAGAATCTTTTTAATATTACCACTATTTTCTGTTATATTTCCTCTTTATGCTGTTGATGTTTAACAAGTTTAAGTTGCTCATTTTCATAATGTTCTATAGAATTCTTAAGATTCTCTTCTCTAAAAATTAGCTTAATCATCTGCTTTGAAAGATTTTCTGTTGAAATTACTTATTTATATTTCCATTATTCTGTTTTATTCATTCAAAATATCCAGTTTTCTTCTTTTGTTCATTTACCCCATCCCTCCCCATCACCCCTCCCGCATGAACACTCCGTAATGCATAAATTATTATTTTGTCATATCTTTCACTGTCTGAGGTCTCCCTTCACCAACCCTTCTGTTGTCTATTTCCCAGGGATTAGGCCATATATAGATCCTTGTAATCGTTCCCCCTTTCTACCCCACCTTATCTCAACCTTCCAGGCATCGCCACTCTCACCATTAGTCCTAAAGGGGTCATCTGTCCTGGATTCCCTGTGTTTCTGGTTGCTACCTGTACCAATGTACATCCTCTGGTCTAACCAGATTTGTAGGGTAGAATTGGGATGGTGATAGTGAGGGGAGGAAGCATTATAGTAGTTTTGTTCAAGGCTGGCCTTATAGAGGAAAGTTATATGTTTCATCATTGATACACTGCACCCTGACTGGCTCATCTACTTCCTGGAACCCTTTAATAAAGGAGTGTCCATTTGACTACCGATGGGCTTTGGGTCTCCACTCTGCATTCACTCTCATTTACAATTTATATGAATTTTTGTTCTTTGATGCCTGATACCTTATACATTTGACACCTCATTGTCACATATGCTGGTGTGCTTCTTCCATGTGGGCTTTGGTGCTTCTGAGCTAGATGGGCGCTATAATCTGCAAGTCTTTAAGACCTCAGACGCAATATGTTTTGATAGCTGGGCACTATCAGCTTTCTTCACCACATTTGCTTATACACACATTTGTCTTTAGCGATCGTGGAATGCCAGTTTAATAGAACGATGTGTTCTTGCACTGGGTAAGTATTTGAGTGGAGGCCCAATATCTATCTGCTGCCCTTAATACTTAACCTATAAATATATGTATGTAAATATATTTCCCCATCATCCTATTTAAATATATTTGTATATGTACATGCCTGTATTTAGACCCCAATAAATACCCTTTGTCTCCTAGTTCTTTCCTCTATTTCCTTTTACTTGCCTCTTGTCCCACTATCATGCTCAGCCTTCATTGGGGTTTCCGTAATTTCTCCTACAGACTGTACATCCAGCCTATCTTATCTAGATAAATTTGTACAGATAATAATATGCCCCCAAAGAAGACATAGCCTGACATGGTGACAAATGAGAAGACAGCGATGACAACAAAAAAAAAACCTATGACCCATAAAAGAATAAATTAATTTTTTTAAAGAAAAAAATTAAAAAGAAAGGGAAACGTGTAAATAGATCAAGGTCAAAATTTTGAACTCTAGGCGGGTCCTCCAGTCAAGTCCGCTGGGTGTCATGCTCTGACCCCAGAGTCTGTCCTTTGTACTCTCTCTGGAGCTCCCTACTCTGCTCCCCTAGGTGCTCTGCCTTGGCCTCTAGTGTTTTGCCTCTGTGTCGAGGGGTCAGTCCGGGCCAACCCCGACATTGAATCTTCACTGTTGTCCTCCATAGGGCCCTGGGTAAGTGAGGGACGGCATGTCTCATAGTGGAATGAGCCATATGGTCCATTCTGTGCATTGGCTGTTAGGAGCAGGGATATCATCCTCCAGGCCTGGTGGGCCAGGTGTGTTCCACTCTCTCTTCCTCCCCATTCATTTGCTCCCTTGTGCTCTGGAAAGATATGTCCCTCTCCCCTAGCTGCATCTTCAGTACCGTCCTCTAAATTCTTTGGGGGTGGGGAGGGGCAGCTGCCCCTCAGACCTCTCCACTGACTGTCTACTCCATTGCAGCATATTGCATTCATGTCTTGGGGCACTGGTTCCAAGTCTACTCCATCTTTCCCTGTGGAGACTCAAATAACACCTTCACCTTGGGTGGGTCAGTGCCCTATTCCCCTACCACACCCTTTCCTCCCTCCCACCTCCTCCTTTTTAGTTGGCTACTATATGTACCCCTGGATTTGGTCTGGCCCTGCAATACTATCTAGACCTCACCCCTGGATTGTTTGTATACATTAGATTTTTCCCTCTGCCCCTTTTGCATTTTTCTTTTCTTTTTTTATTCTTTTTATAAACTTACCTCAGCGGAATCATGTTATATTTGCCCTTTTGTGCTTGGCTTACTTCATTTAGCATAATTCCCCCACTTCTTCCCATGCAGCAATATGCTTCATGAATTTACCACTGCTTTTGAGCGATGCACAGTACTCCATTTGGAAGTATGTACAACACTTTTTTAATCCATTCATCTGTCGATGGAAATTTGGACTTTTTCCAGTTCCTTGAGATTGTAAACTATGTCGGAATGAACATTGGAGCACAGATATCTGGCCGTGGATTGTGTCTTGCCTCTTCTGGGTATATGTTCAGTAGCGGGGGGTTTCTGGGTCATATGGTAGCTCAATTTCCATCTGTTTTAGAAATCGATTTCCATAGTGGCTCTACATACCAACAGATCCACCAGCAGTAGATGAGAGTTTCTATCTCACCACTGCCCCTCCAACACATGCTGTTTTCCAAGTTTTTGAATTGGGCTATCTTTGAGAGTGTTAGATGGTATCTCATGGTTGTTTTGATTTGAATGTGTCTTGTAGATAATGATCGGGAATTTTTTCTAATATGTTTATTGGCCATTAGGATTTCAAACTCTGTGGCACTTTTGTTGAGATTCTTGACCCACCTCCACGGTGCGCAGTTAGTTTTTCTCTTATTGAAAGCTTGCAAAGTATTGTAGATTTTAGTAATAAGGCCTTTGTCTGATGTGTCCTTGCTAAAGATGTCTTTCCAGTCATTGGGCTCTCTTATTACTCTCTTAGCAAATTATGTCAATGGACACAGGTGTCTTGTCTTCAGTATATCCCACTTGTTTATTAGTGAACTCTCTGTATTTGTATCCCTCCCCATTTCCAATAGCCTATCTATTCCCTGTGCCACGGTTCTCAGGTTTGTTTCCAATTCCCTAATTAATGGCCCTAATTGTTTGGGGTTTTATCTCAAGGTCTGTGATCCACCTGGAATTTATTCTTGTACGTGGAGTGAGGTAAGGGCCTTGCTTCATTTTTCTGCATTTAGATATCCTTTTTTTTTCCAGCACCATTTATTGAAGAGGGCATCTGTTCCCTTTTAATGTTTTGGGGCCCTTATCAAAGGATCAGTTTCCTGTATGCTGATGTTTTTTATTTCTGAGTCTTCAGCTCTTTTCCATTGCTCTGAATATCTGTTGTTATATTAGTACCACACTGTTTTGACTACTGTGGCCGTATATTACATGTTAAAGTCAGGTAGAGGAAGCCCCCACACTTTGTCCTTCTTTTGAGGAGTTCTCTGCAAATTCTGGGCATCTTCCCTCCCCATATCAAGTTGGTAATCAATTCGTTGAAGAAGGATGGTGTTATTCATATAGCATGACCTTTTATAGTGCCTTGGGCAGAACTGACATCTTTACTATATTCAGTCTGCCAATCTACAAGCATGGAATATTCTTCCATTTGTTGAAGTCACTCTTGATTTCTTGTAATAGTGTTTCATAATTTTCCTCATATGATACTTCGTTTTATTAGTCAGGTATATTCCTAGGTATTTCAATTTGTGTTTGGCTACTGAAAAGGATACTGCCTTTTTAATCATCACTTCTGTGGTCTTATCTGATGTGTAGAGCAGCCCAATAGACTTCTGTTTGTTGATCTTGTATCCTGCCACTCTGCCACATTCCTCTATTGCTTCCAACACTCCACTTTGTGAAGTTTAGGGAATTTTTGATGTATAGAATCATATCATCTGAGAATAAAGATAATTTCTCCTCTTCCTTCCCCAGATGAATATCTTTTCTTTGTCTTTGTGTTAGCTAGGATCTCCAGTAAGATGATAAATAGGAGTGGGGACAAGGGGGACCCTTGTCTGATCCCCTTTATCAGTCAAATTTTTTTCTTCTCTCAATTAACTAACACATTTTCTGTGGGTTTTTCAAATACAGCTTGTGTAATATTGAGATATTTTCCTTCTATTCCTATTTTCTTGACTGTTTTGAACAGGAATGCATGTTGGATGTTGTTGAATGCTTTTCCACATCTACCGATATTATCACGTGCTTTGTATTATTTTTCCTGCGAGTGTGGTGAATATTGCTGATGGTCTTTCATATGTTGAACCATCCCTGCATCCCTGGAATGAATCCCACTTGGTCACGGTGAATTATTTCTTAATATGCTTTTGTATTCTATTTGGCCCATATTTTGTTAAGTATTTTTTGCATCAATGTCCATGAGGGACATTGATCTATAGTTCTCAAATCTTGTGGTATATTTGCATGCTTTAGGAATCAGAGTTATACTAAATTCATAAAAAGAGTTTTGGAGTTTTTCATCTTTTTCTATGTTCTGGAAGATTTGGGTATGATTGGTGTAAGTTCTTCCCTGAATGCTTGATAGAATTCTTCTGTGAAGCCATCTGGCCCTGGTTTTGTTGTTGTTATTGGTAATAGCTTGATAACCTTGTCTACTTCTCCATTGCTATGGGTCTGTTGAGGTTCTTGACATCCACCTGGGATAGTCTAGGAAGGGATTGTGTTTCCAAATATTTGTCCATGTCTTCCAAATTGTTGAATTCATTATAGACCTCCATAGTACTGTGTAATTATCTTTTTGATTTTATTAGGGTCCATCGTAATGTCCCCTGTTTCATCCCTTGCAAATGTTGTTTGTTTCTTCCTTTCTTTGGTTAGGTTTGCCAGTAGTCTATCAATTCTGTTAATTCTTCAAAGAATCAACTTTTAGAAGATTTCTTTTTTTTCCATAATTTCTTGTTTTTCCTCTACTGTATCTCAGCTCTTATTTTTAATGTATCTAGTCTCTTGCTATTAGTAGAGTTGTTCTGTTGACTCTGCTCTAATTTGTGTTTGTGCCAGCATATTATCCAAGATTCTCTCTTCTTTTTTCATGTGTGCATCTTATTGCTATCAGCCTTTCTGTGAAAAAGGACTTTGCTGTATCCCAAAGGTTTTAGAATATCATATTTTCATTTTCATTGGCTTCTAGAAACGTCATGATTTCATCTCTGATCTGGGTCAATACCCACTCGTTTTTCAGTAGGAAATTGTTCATCCTCCAATTGTTTGCCCTTATTTTCTTCACTGTTCTTCTGTTAATTTCCACAGTGATCAGAGAGAGTCGTGTGTATAATCCCTATGTGCTTGAATTCAAATTTACTGTGTCCCGCATGTGATCTATTTTCTACTATGTGCCAAGTGCACTTGAACATAATGTGAATATTTTTGCCTGTGGGTGGAATGCTCTGAAAATATCTATCAGTCACTCGTCCAATTGTGCTAATTAGATCTGTAGCCTCCTTGTTGAGTTTCTTTCAAATGATCTGTCATTTTCAGACAGTGGTGTGTTAAAGTCACCAACTATAATTTTTGAGCCTTTAATTTCTTTTTACGTCTCTTGGAGTGTTTGATATACAAATTTTTTAAGTCTCTCATTGGGTGCATATATATTTATTATGCTCAGTGGTTCTTTCTACTGTTCCTTTGAGCAATATATAATGCCCCTACTTTTTTTTTGTTACGGCCTGTATCTTGAGGTTAAATTTTCAGATATTAAGATCGCTATCCCTGCTTTTTTGCATTGTCATTTGCTTGGTATATTTTCTCCAACCTTTAATTCTCAACCTTTTTTTGTTTGCAAGCTTGAGATGTGTCCCCTGTAGACAGCAGATTGATGGGTTCTTTTCTGAACCAGTTAGTTAGCCTCTGTCTTTCAATGCCTGAGTTCAGGTCATTGATAGTCAGTTTTATTACATCCATCTGTGGACTCTGTGATGTCATCTTGTACCTTTTATGTTGGGTGTTTTCCTACCCACCTATCTTATCCACTTGTGTTGTCGTGTGGTTTATGGTTTCCTTCTTTCCACTATTGAGCCGATGCTATGCTGGGGGCTCTTTTATCTTTGTCGGCCAATGGGTGGAGTTGTTCTATGTGATTGTCTCTTATTTGCCCTCAGTGAATGATTCTGCCCATACTGAATTGGCAAGGGTATTTTATAGGGCTGAGTTTCTTTTTATGTATTCTTTAGGTTGTCCTTGTCTGGGAAGACTCTTACTTCTCCATCTATCTTAATAGCTAATTTGGCTAGGTAGAGTGTTCTTGGGTTTGCACTGTTTTCTTAAATTTTTGGAATGTTACTCCATTCCCTCCTCTTCTTCAGCGTTTCCACTGATAGGTCTGAATATACTCCTTTTGGGGTACCTTTATATATGACGGTTTGTTTTTACCTAATTGATTTAATAATCTCCTTTTTCTCATAGTTGTTTAATTTGACAATTGTGTGTCTTGGTAACTTCTTCGAACGGATTCAGTCTCGCTGGTGTTCTTTCAGCCTTGTGAATGGTTGCCTGATTTTCACTTATTAAGATGGGGAAATTTTCCTCCAAGAATTCCCTTACTGTTTTTGTTGTTGACTTCTTTGTTGTGTCTTTTTTTGGTAATCCAATTAGTCTAATATTGTGCCTCTTCATAGTATCAGGCATGGCTCTCAAGTTTTCTTCAGCTTCTCTGATTGTCTTATTTGACTGATTTTCCCATTTGCTGAGGTCTGCTAGGTTATCCTAAGTCACTGGTGAAATTCTCTGCCTCCTCAAGTCTGTTGGCAAAGTCTGTCAATTTGCGACAGAATTTTGTTATTTCATCCCTTAAGTCTTATATTTCCCTTTGGTTCAGGACAGATCCTAATGCCCTAATTCTAATTTCAGGACTCCGCCTCCCTGTTTCCTTCTCCTTACCTCCTAATTTTCTGGTCTGGAAACTGGAGCTCCTGACGGATGAGTCTTAACTAGTTGCCATTTTCAAAGTCTGTTCCAGTTTTCATATTTTAGTATTTTTCATTTCAACTTCTATTTAGTGTTGTTGGATTATACCTACTTTTATATTTTTTGGTCAGATTGTACTCATTGTTAATAGTTCTCCATCTCCCTTAACATCCCTACTGTAATCCGAAGAAAGCATTAATCCAGAGCAGAAGCCTGCCTTTCTCTATAGATTTGCCTACCCTAGGTTCATATAGAGAAAACATATGAACCACAAAACAATAATAAAAATAAACAGATAAAGCCTCAGTCCAAAAGAAGCAAAAATGATTAAAAACCAGAACAAATTTAAAATGAATCAAAAGGAATATTGAATGACATGTTGGTTTTAACAATCCATTCAATATACTACACTTTCAATACTTTACCTTTCCTGAGACATACATATCTTGCTTCCCCCATCTTGACTTGAATTCCCTGTAAACTTCTCTTATCCCCTTTATAGGATTGTGTGTTGATTTGGGTTGACCTTAGCATAGTGTTGTATGGCAGCAACTTTCCCAAGCAAAATGCCCTTCTCCAGAGACTTTAACATGTCCAAAGTACATAAGATGAAGTCTCATTAACCTGACTTCCTAGGACTATTGTGATTATACTTCTTAATAGATTTTTTTGTTCTTTTGGCAGTCCATAGTATAGTCAGTATTCTTTGCAAACACTTAAATTCAAACACATTGATTCTTCTGTCTTCCTTATTCAATGTCAAATACTCATATGCATGAGGCAAGTGAAAATACTCTGTTAAAGTAAGGTACACATAGTCCTCAAACTTCATTGTATTTCAACATTCAAGGTCTTATGCTGAAGATTTACCAAATTCCATTTATCATTTGATCTCTTGAATACTGCTTCTCTAAGCATTGATTGTGGATCCGACGAAGAAAAAAGTCCTTACCAACCTGGATCTTTTCTCCATTTATCAAATTCCTTCTAGGTCTCGTTGTGAAGACTGACTGATCAGTGCTTTAAGCACAGCGTATGCTCAGTAATCAAGGCTATGTCCTTTTCATAGTGCATTTTAATAAATCTCCGATTCTTTTTTGAGCTTATGTTTTCATTTATCGTTTGGTGATAATGAGTTGCTTCAGACTCATAGAGAGTCTGTGTACAGCAGAATGAAACATTGCTTGGTCCTGTGCTATCTTTGAAATTGTGTTTATGTTTGAACTCATGGCTGTAAGCACATCAATTATAAGTAATGGAGCTACTCAGATTTTAAAACAGCAGCTCAAGGGATTGTGGGTACAGGAAAACCATCTTACTTTGGTCACAGGACACAATGGCAAAAAAGCTAAAAGCATATACATACTTATTTAACTGCATTGTAGAGTTTCATGTAGTAATGAGAGATGGGTTATTTCAAACATCCATGAACTCTATAGTTTTCAGAAAAATGCCTCTTCTGAGAACTCAAAACTATGGAGAATATCCAAACCATACATCTCCAATCTTAGTACCTCATTCTTCTTCATAATAATCAAACATTTCTACTATTGATCCACAAATAAAGTGTGCCGAGAGAATGCAAACCTGGTAATATTTTTTCCTGATTATAAGTCATGCTGTATGTCCTCCTTTTCTCACCACTGTCTCTTGTTCATGTATAATTTCCACTTAAGTATAATCAAGTATTCTAGAATTTCCATTCTTCTCCAGGCTATCCATAGTTTGCTATGATCCACACAGTCGAATGCCTTTGCAGCCATTAAAACATAGATAAACATCTTTCTGGTATTACCTGCTTTCAGCTGAGATCTGACATCAGTGATGATATTCTTTTTTACATGTTCTCTTCTAATTCTGAACGCTGGCAAGTTTTTGTCAATGTACTACCACAACTACTGGATGATCTTCAGCAAAATTTTACTTCCATGGGATATGAAGGATATTGTTTTATAAATGGAATATTCTGTTACCTTTCTTTTAAATGAGTAAAGGTATAGATCTCGTCCAGTCAGTTGGTCTTCTAAATTCCTGGCATATAGGTAAGTGCTTTCGGTTCTTCATTTTTCTGAAACATGTCGACTGCTTTTATATCAGTTACTCAAATACTGTAACATTGGGTGGAGATAATTTTTTCAATGTAGCTTGAACCTCTTACTTAAGTATCATTAGTTCCTCCTATGTGCCACTCCCTGTTTAAGTATTATGCCATGTTAAATAGGAAAAAAAATAATTCTAAACCTGTAAGATGACAGCTAAGTGAGTGGGGGGAAGATGGTCACCAGATAGGTAGGTAGCTCATGACATAGCTCTGTGGAGACTGGTGAGTGGGGAGCTTTGGGGGCCTAGTAGGGATATCAAGTCTGTCTGTCCTTTCCCATGACCACTCAGAGCACTTCTCTAAACCAGAGGCAGATTCCCACCCTACCGTTAGATACCTGTGGTATGTTGTGCCACGCTCAGATTGCCCACACTGCCTGGATCTGCGTTATAGGGAAGCCAGGTGCACCGTGGAGGCTGCTACCTTTCCTCAGCACTCCACGTAGAATCACCAGCCAGTATGCCCACAAATAGCCCATGGTGCCCAGGGTACCATGTGGGTACTACAGGTGACATACCCTGCTACAGAGATCCATGCTCCATCTGGGCGCTCCTCGCAGTCCAGCAGGCCAGACCCTCACCTCTTCTCTCAGTAAGCGTGCCAGGTGCCACAACTTAACCAGGCAGATGGCAGAGGCATTCATTCTGCTTTTGTGCTCTATGCAAACCAACAACCAGACCTGCCCGCACAGTCAGAGTTCTCAGCCCAAAGGTGCTTGTCCCATCTCTGCGCTCCTCACATATCCACAAGACAGTCCCTCCCTGAGGCTCCCACCCCCATACACACACACACACACACACACACACACACACACACATGCATGCAGGCAGAGGTCCTCATCCTGCCACACTGCTTCAGACCTGCCAGGCAGCGGACATGTCTGGCAGAAGTTTCTCCAGCTGTGGCATAGGGAACCAAGCATTTGGGGCTTGCCTATTGCATTCTCCCTTCTCCCTGCTTGCTCCACACCATCCTCTGTGCTCCAAGTGATGGATTGGCAAGCCAGTGGTGGTCCACTCCCACTCACTTACCTGTGGGAAGTAACCCAATCCACAACCCACCCCCAAAATATTCTCCCTTGCACTGGGGCCAACACTTTCTATCAGACTGCAGAGTTCACAGCTGCAAAATATCCCTAAGGAGACCTGAGGGTGCCTGGAGCACAATTCATAGGCCAAGGCGAGAAGGAAACCCCAACAAGACAAAGGTAAAACATAACCCCTGAAAGAAGTTGGCTAAAAGCTGCCTTCAGAAACACCACACCAACATCCCAAAGAGAGAACCCAGGCCTCTGAGACACCAGAAAATGGCACATAGCTCCAATAAATTGACCCAAAACCAATAAGCTACTACCACAGTTTTCACAAGAAAAGTGAAACAAAATCTGATGCCAGAGGACTGCCTGGACCACCTGGACTTAACGGCAGTCATAGAAAAGGCAAACATTGACCTTCCACAGAAGTAAATCTTCAGAATGCTGCTTGAGAGAAGCATTACAGAAAAATGATGAAATTATAGAGCAAATAAAGACAAGCACCAAAGTGAAATACCGGAGTTAAGGCCAATATAACAGAAAGTAATAGCAAACCCATGGACTTTTCCCAGAGAATGGAGGAGGCAGAGAACTGCATCATACTTACAGGATTTGCAAGCAGAAATTAATAAACGTGAGAAAATGTCAAACAAGTCCATCAGAGAAGCTGAAGGAAACCTCAGAGCTATGTCTGACACTATGAGAAGGAACAACATCAGAATTATAGGCCTGCTGGAGGAATGCACATCAAGGAAAGTAACATACAAAATAGAGGCAGAATTCTTGGAGGAAAACTTCCCTAGCTTAATGAACAAAAAACAGGCAACTATCCAAGAACCCAAAAGAATGCCAGCTGCATTGAATCCCAAGAAGTCATGAGGACATATAGTTGTTAAACTATCTAGTTACATGGAAAAAGAGACAACTGTGAGAGCAGCTAGGGAAAACTGGCAACCACATATAAAGGCAAGCAGATAAGAATATGCTCAAACCTATCAGCAGACACTATGAAGAACAGGAGACAGTGGAGCAGCTTATAAGAACTGCAGGGAAAATAACACAACCCCAAGAATACTCTATCCAGCTAAATTATCTATCAAAATTGATTCAGAAGTGAGTCTTCCCAGACAAGGAAAGTCTCAAAGAATAAGCAAACAGGAACCCAGCACTACAAAACACACTCACTGACCCAGTATGGGCAGAAGAACAATACTCACCAAACACATACAAGAGGTCACCACAACGAATAACCCCACCCAGAGACCACCAAAGGAAAAAGACCTCCCAAGATAACACAGACTCAACAATGGAATGAAGGCAAGAATGAACCACAAATACATAGATGCACAACCCACGGAAAAGCAATTGAGGTAGGAAAACACCCAACATAAGAGAGAAAAATGATTTTACAGTGTCCACAGAGAGATGTAAAAACCCTGAATATCAATGAACTGAACTTACCCCTTAAGAGACAGAGACTAACAGACTGGCTTAGAAAACACAACCCCTCCATCTGCTGCCTACAGGAGACACATCTCAAGATTGAGACAAAAATTGGCTGAGAATCAAAGACTGGAGAAAAACTTACCAAGCAAACAACAATTTAAAAAAATCACAGTTGCAATCCTAATCCCCGATAAAATCAACCTCAATGTGCAAACCATAAAACGGGATAAGGAGGGACACTATAATTCTCAAGGGAACATTACACAAAGAACTACTAAGCATTCAAACATTTACATGCCGAACAAGCATCCAGAAGAATATGTCAAGCAAACACTCCAAAAGATGGAGAAAAAAAAAAGACATCAGAGCCTCAAAAATTATAGTATGTGACTTCAATACACCACTCTCTCAGAAAGACAGATCACTTGGAAAGAAACTCAGCAAAATGGCTAAAGATCTAAACACTACTATTAGACAATTTCATCTAATAGACATTCAGAGATTTCCATCCAAATAGAAAACAATCCACTTTCTTTTCAAGCCAACATGGCACATATACTTATGCTAGCGCATAAGTTGAATCTACATAAATTTAAGCATGTTGATATCATACAGACCTCTCTCTCTGACCACTGTGCAATAAGATTGGAAATCAACAAAAGGAAGATAAAGAAATCGAGGGTAAATAATTGGAGGATGAATAACTCTTTTGTAAAAGGAGTGCATACTGGCTCTAATCAGAGATGAAATTGGGAAATTTTTAGAAACCAACAAGAATAAAAACAGACATACCTGGGCGACACCTCCCCCCATCCTCCACCTCCCATACTCTCATGTCCCTCCAGGACCATTGGTCCCGTTATTTTCTTCTCTCATTATTTGTCCACAGTGGTTCAAAGCCAGAGGAGGGAGGGGAGAGGAGGACTGGTAGGGAGTGCCAAGGGCAAGGTAACTGAGAGGAATTACTGAAACCAGAATGAAGGCTAAACATGGTAGTGGGACTGGAGGAAAGCGAAAGGAAATAGAGGAAAGGAGTAGGAGGCAAAGTGCATACAGAGAAGCCTAAATACAGACGTGTACATATGTAAATATATTTATGATTATGGGGCAACAGACTTATGTGCATATATTTATAGGTTCAGTAGTAGGGTAGCAGATAGACATTGGGCCTCCTCATGCATAATCCCCCAATACAATAGCACCTCGCCCTGCTAAACAGTCATTACAGGATACCCACCTTCCCGACATGATCACTGAAGACAGACATGTGTGTAAGCAAATGTGGTGAAGAAAGCTGATGGTGCCCGGCTATCAAAAAGATATAGCGTCTGGGGTCTTAAAGGCTTGAAGGCAAACAAGCGGCCATCTAACTCAGAAGCAACAAAGTCCACAAAGAAGAAGCACGTGGCATAAGCGAATACAACGTGTTGAATGGACCATGTAGCAGACACCAAAGAACAAAAACAATCATTGTGGGATCACCTTCCTCACATAATCGCTGAAGACGAAAGTGTAAATAAGCAAGTGTGGTGACGAAGGCTGATGGTGCCCGGCTACTGAGAGATATAGCGTCGGGGACTTAAAGGCTTGAAAGCAAACAAGCGCCATCTAGTCTAGAAGCAACCAAGCCCACACATAAGCAGCACACCAACATAGGTGATCGTGAAGGGCAGAGACCAGGTCTCAAACAAAAAAGGCGGTGTGGTGGTCCCTTGTATGTGCTTGGTGAATGTTGTTCTTCTGCCCATACTTGGTCAGTGAGTGTGGTGGTGAGAATCACATCACCGTGAATGAGGGGAGTGCATGATGGGGACCCAATGCCTATCTGTAAACAGCTGGACATCCCTTGCAGAGGGGTAGTGGGGAGGAGATGAGTCACTCAGGGTTCTGTGTAGCAACAATGAAACTCAAAACCTTCATCTAGTTCCTGAACGCTTCCCCTCCCAATTATCATGACCCCATTTCTACCTTGTGGACGGACCTGGTTATACCAGAGGATGTACAGCGGTGCAGTAGGGATCTGGAAGCACAGGGAATCTAGGACAGATGAACCCCTCAACACCCGTGGTGGGAGTGGCGACACCAGGATGGAAGGGGGTGTAGAAAGGCAGAACCGATCTTGGAGATCTATGTGTAGCTTCCTCTCTGGGAGATGGGCAATGGGGAGGTGGGTGAGGGGAGAAGCCAGGGAGTGTAAGATAAGATATAATAATTATTTATAAACTATCAAGGGACCAGGGGGAAAGAGGGAGGGGGGAATAAGGAGGAGGGGGAAAAAAGGAAACCAAGCTGATTCCAGGAACCCAAGTGGTAGGTGAATTTTGAGAATGAAGAGTGCAACGAATGCATAAGGGTGGTTTGCTCAATTGATGTATGTACGGATTGTGATAAGAGCTATATGAGCCCCAATAAAAAGATTTATTAAGTAAAAAAACAAACAAAAAAACCCAAAGGGGGAAAAAACCAGACATACCTGGAACAAAGGAAAGGCAGTCATCAGAGGAAGTATCATAGCATTACATGCACACATAAGAAGGAGGAGAGGATTATGATTGATACACTGGCAGAAAACTCACAGCAAAAGAGCAAAGTCAATAAGACAATGCAACTAATAGCAAAGGAAAAGAAATAATCAAAATTAGATCTGGGATTCAGGAGAGGGAAAATAAGAAAACTATGGGAAAAATCAATGCTGCTAAAAGTTTATTATTTGACAGGATAAATCAAATTGATAGCCCTATCATGAATTTGATGAAAGAACGGAAGGAACACATCTCAATATTAAGGATGAGGGATGAAAGAGGGGACATTACAACGCAGTGAAATCAAAAGGATAATTATACCGCACAATGTAGTACTATAACCCAATGAATTCTAAAACTTGGAAGACATGGGAAAATTCTTGGGGGGGAAAATCCCTCCTAGATTATCCCTACTGGCTGTCAAGAACCTCAACAGACCCATATCACTAATCAATAGAAGAAATAGACAAGGTTATCAAGTGAATACTAACCAAAAAAATCACCTGGACCAGATTGGTTTACAGGAAAATTCTATCAAGTATTCATGGAAAAAATGACACCAATCCTACACAAACTCTTCCAGAACATAGAAAGACCTGGCAAACTCCCAAATGCCTTTTCTGAAGCCAGTAAAATTCTGATACCTAAAAAAGGTAAGAATCCCACAAAATTTGAGAATGACAAATTTCACTAATGATTATTGATGCAAAAATCCTTAACAAAATACTAGCCAACAGAATACAAAATTATATAAAACAAATAATACACCATGACCAGGTGGAATTCATATCAGGGTTCCAACTGTAGTTCAACATAAGAAAGTCCACTTTTATTATTCACCACATTGAAATGAAAAATATAAGAACCACATGATAATATCGACAGATGTGGAAAAAAATTTGACAACATCAAAAGCCAACTTTAAGACATCTGAGAAGATAGGAATGGAAGGAACATTCTTCAATATAATATAAGCTATATATGAAACACCAATAGACATGGGGAAACTATGGGAGCAATTCTTCTGAGTAATAGGAGTAGACAAGGGTATCCCTTGCCCTCGCTCTTACTTAACATTGTACTGGAGATCTAGCTAACAATATAAGGCAAGATAGGACAGCAAAGATATTCTTCTGGGGAAGCAAGAAGTGAAAATATCGTTATTCACAGATGATATGATTTTATATATGGAAAATCCTAAAAGTGCCATGAGAGGAGTACTGGAAGCAGTAGAGGAATATGGCAGAATAGCAGGTTACAAGATCAACAAACAGAAGTCTATTGTACTATTGTACATATCAGACAAGCACACTGAAGACCCCTCTTCAAAAAGGGGGTACACTTCACAATAGCCAAACACAAATTGAAATATCTAGAGTTATCCCTGACTAAAAAAAAAAAAAACAAAAGATCAGTAAGAGGAAAACTACAATACACTATTAAAAGAAACCAAGGGTGACCTCAACAAATCAAAGGACATCCCATGCTAGTGGATCGGTACATTCGGTATTTCAAAAATGCCAGTTCTTCTCAAAGCACTATATAAGACAAATGGTATCCTGATCATAATTCTGTTGTTTTTCTTCAAAGAACTGGAAAAAACAGATTACCAACTTCATATGGAGGGAGAGGAAACCCAGAATTCTCAGTGAAATCCTCAAGAAGGAGGGCATAGTTGGAGGGCCTGCTTTACACAATTTTAGCACCTACTATACAGTCACATGGTCAAAACAGTGTGGTAGTGGTATGATGATAGATAATCAGACAATGGAGAATGATTGAAAACTCAGAAATAAAATCATCAGCAAGCAGACAACTTATCTTTGATAAAGTCCTCAGAAATATCAATGGGAAGTGGATGCCGCTTCAATTTGTGGTGCAAGACCCTCCCCACCAGAAGAATTCATTTCAGAGGTCAGCACTGAAGCTACAGCTCAAGGAGAAGAACTTGTCTGATCAGAGCAAACAGGAGCCAAAGTAGTGGGAAGGGAAATGTTTAAAAAGTGTAAAGCACATCCTTCTCTAACCAAACCCTGGGGACAAAGTTTCTGCTCAGAGCATCAATGAACAGAGACAATGACAGGGCCAGCCCCACCACAGGACACAGAATTCCTTACTGACCCATAGCACCATGGGGAAAAACACTAGAGACAAATGGTGGTAATTTTGCCCACCCTGAGCCCACCATACTGAAGGAAGCCACTGGGGCATGCATCAGAGCACCTGGTGGACAAAGCAATGAAGTCCCCAGGGATAGGTGTGGGGCCAGGGCATGGCACCCCATCAAACTCGACTGGAAAGCACTCATAAAGGACAAGAGAGACGTTGAGCTATTTATAGGGTTTGTTGTTTTTGTTATAGGTATTTTTTCTATTGTTGCTTCATTGTACTCAGTCTTGTGTTGGTGCTTATTGCTCTCACTGCATTTCTACCTGGAACGTATAGGCGGGATAAACAACCGAGAAGAGAAGAGAAGAGAGAACAATGATTGTTATGGGGGATATGGGAAGAGGGGATGAGAAAGGAAGTGGGTGTTAACAAACCCTGTGAAAAGGGAAAAAGTGATTCAAAATCAGTGTCCAGGAGGGTGCAAGAGGTCTGGAAGGGCTGAACCAAAGACAATGTAACGGTGAGGGATTTCTGAAACCCAAATGAAGGCAGACATGATAAAGGGATAAGAGGAAAGTACAAAGAAATAGAGGAAAGAAGTAGGAGGTGAAGAGAATATATAGAGATCTAAATACAGGCATATACAGATGTAAATATATTTATATATGATGAGGGGGAATATATCTATATACATATATTTATAGGTTTAGTATTAAGGAAACAAATGCACATTTGGCCCCTACTCAAGTACTCCCTCAACTCAAGAGCTCTTTGTTCTAACAATTTGGCAGGCTGAGATGTTCACCTTCCTGGTATGATCACTTAAGACAGCGGGTGCAGAAGCAATAGTGGTAAAAAAATTTAATAAAAATGATGTTGGTGCCCAGCTACCAAAAGATATAGCATCTGGAATCTTAAAGGCTTGAAGATAAATAGGGGGCCTTCTGGCTGAGAAACACCAAAGCCCACATGGAACAAGCACACTAGACTGTGAGATCACAAGGCATTGAAGGGATCAGGTATCAGGCATCAAAGACCAAAAAAAAAAATCATAGCATTATGAATGAAGGGGAGTGAGGAGTGGGGCTCTAGGACCCTAGGGAAATTGGACATCCCCTTGCAGAGGGCCACATGGAGGAGATGAGCCAATCAGGGTGCAGAGTAGCAATGAAGAAACATACAATTTCCTCTAGTTCTTGAATGCTTCCTCTCCCCCACTATTAAATCTACCTTAAAAATCCGGCTGGACCAGAGGCTGTACACTGGTACAGGTAAGAAATGGAAACATGGGGAATCCAGAACAGATGAATCCAGAACAGATGAACCCTCGGAACCAGTGGTGACAATGGCAATACCAGAAGAGTGGCGGGAAGGTGAAGGAGAAAGGGAGATGGATTACATGAGCTACATAAAACCTTCTTCCTGGGTATGGAGAGCAGAGAAGTAGGTGAAGGGAGATGTTGGATGGTGTAATAAATGACAAAATAATGACAATTTATCAATTATTAAGGGTTCATGGGGCTGTGGGGATGGAGGGGGAAAATGAGGAACTGATATCAAGGGCTCAAGTTGAAAGCAAATGTTTTAAGAGTGATGAGCGAAACAAATGTACAAAAGTGCTTGACACAATGAATGTATGTATGCAATATGATAAGATTTGTATGAGCCCCCAATAAAATTATTTTAAAAAGGAAAGTGCTCTTCATCCTTTTTCTCCAACCTCACTCTTGCCATCTCCCTTCTCCTTTATCAAAACTTGGCTAAAGAAATAAGCAATTCTAAGCAAGAAATACCCAGTCTAATCTACTTATTTCATCTTAAATTTTGTGCCTAGAAATGGCTTGTGGTAGGTAGAGTTAAAGTGTTTAAACATGGTGCAGAGGCAGTGAATCATTTAAAATGACTTTTCTAGCCAAAGTCTCCTACTCCCTGTGTTGGACAGGGTTCTCTAGAGAGACAAATCAGATTGCTAGTAATTATATAAAAATATATTTATAAAGATAGATATATAATTCAAGAAACGAACCATTAAATTATATACAGATAGATAATACAAGAAATTAACAGTTAAATTATAAAGCAGTGAGACACTAGCAGTCCTTCAAGTTTTGAGAGCTGCCAGTTGCCAGTCCCCTTCTGTATAGAGAGCTGGGCTATATATATCCAGGCAGCAAACAGCAAGACAAGTCACCAACTGTCATCAACTGTCAGTCCCCAGCTCCAGAGATGAACATTCCAATCGTGTGGGCTTGAAGGGACCTCAACTTACAGTGACACAGTCCACAGGCTAGGCATCCCACAGGTAGTGTACCCCTGAGGCACAGAACAAGCAAGGCGAGGCTCACCGAGCCATTTATCCCTCTGCCCTTCAGTTAATCCTACTTTTGTTTATCGGCCAGGCTGGCACAATAAACTATAGCACTCCCATAAACCACCCTTCCCACTAGTGTCTGGTGAGATATGGGAGAAGATAACTGACAGATTTCACCTGTGATTAGTTGCAAACATAATGTCCTGGAGAGCATACCTATGTATATAACATTAGCCCTCTAAGAGGCAATAGTGAGATTTCCTTCTTAGTAAGATCCAGGACTGGCACACTTGCTTATGCTATAAGATAACTGCTCAAAGAACCTCCTGGGTAGACATGATATCTAAACCTAGAGGAGACAAACAGGCCCAGGAGCCAGATCATGGGACAGTGATTTACCAGTTCAGACTACTCTTAAAGGAGAAAACATGGATACGTCTGCTAATTCAACACCCCAAGACATGGATATGTCTGCTATTTTTACTAATCCATGGTGTGAAATAGCAGAGATAATACCTAAAGTTGCACCACCATTAGATGAAATGCTGGTTAAAGGAGATGCTCTGGGTGATAGTATGTTTGATATTTTCCATGAGTTTTGTAATGATAACAAGTATAGAGAAGCTGGTTGGCTGGTCCTTCTTACAATGGTAAGTGTGATTAAGGAGAGGGATGATCTCAGAGCCTCAAAAACATGCCTCAAGTGCAGACTAACAGATTTGAAAACTTCCATCAGTGCTACAAAGGAGAGTCTCCTCTCCGGTAGTGAACAAGCTGACATTGCTGAGAACCAGGTCCAGAGTCCTATTATATGTGTGGCTGAATTACAATGGCAGTTGAATTGCAGATCTAGAGTAGTGTCTGAAACCAAAGTAAGGGCATTAATTGGGAAAAGTTGGGACCCTGAAACATGGGATGGGAACATATGGGCTGATGATCCAGAAGAAGAGAATATTGAACCCTTAGAAACACCTGAGCAGAATAGCCAAACTATTCAAGTTGATATGTCAGTTGGGGCTACATCAGTAGCATTACCTGAGGAAGATGCCTTGGAAGATATTGCTGAGAGCACCCAGGAAACACCCTCACCACCTATTATTTCTGCTAGACCTGTCATTAAGTTAAGTTTCAGAAACCTCCTAAAGGTGAGGTTGAGAAGATTATCCAAGAAAAATGTGCTATACTCAAAGACCTGCACAATTTTTCAAATATGTACAAGGAAAAGCCTGGAGAACATCCACGGGAATGGTTAGTAAGGGTGTGGGATACTGGTGCATGAAATGTAATATTAGACCGGTCTGAGTTTCTGGATATGGGACCCCTAAGCACAGACTCTTCTTTCAATGTCTCTGCAAGAGAGGCTAAGAGAGGATCTAATTCTTTATTTGGTTGGTTCAATGAAGTATGGACTGCCAGGTGGCTAAGATTAGACAAACGAAGTACCTGACCTACCTTGATACACTGTAGAGGAAGGCATCCAAAAGCTAAAGAAATTGGTACGTTAGAATGGCTCTCTCAAGATATTCCTATAGACCAAAAAAGGGGGTGTTTATGATAATTCACTGTCATCCTCCAGGATCCATCTGTCTTCTTTACAGGCCAAATAGATGAATTAAATGGGGATGTAGTAGGAATCACCACCCGTGCATCTTTCAAGTCTTTAATGTACTGATCTCTGTAATCCCTCCAGGAATGCGGGAATGCTTTTGGTTTACTATTTTCTTGTTCTCCAGGAAGCTGTATACGCTCTAAACCAGTAGCCAATATATGGTGCTATTTCTCCAATAGCCAGAATTCATGGGTCCAGGAACCAAGGGGTGGAAGCTGGAGTGGCACCACTCACTATGACTCCTAGTGATCCCCTTGCAGCATTTTTGCTTCCTGTCCCAGCAACCCTGTGTTCCTCAGGACTGGAGGTCCTGGTCCCGAAGAAAGGAACTCTCACACCTGTAAACACAGCACGGATTCCACTGAACTGGCAGCTGAGAATGCCCCCTGGGCACTTTGGACTTCTCATGCCTTTGGATCAACAGGTCAGGAAGAATGTCACCGTACTAAGTGGTGTGATTGATCCTGATTACCAAAGAGAAATTGGACTGGTACTACACAATGGAGGTAAAGAAGAATATGTCTGGAATCCAGGAGATCCCATAGGCCAACTCTTAGTGTTGCCATGCCCTGTTATTAAAGTAAATGGTAAGTTGCAGCAACCCAATCCTGACAGGACTTATAATGACCCAGACCCCCCAGGAATGAAGGTCTGGGTCACCCCGCCAGGCCAAAAACCACACCCAGCTTAGGTGCTTGCTGAGGGCAAAGGTAATACAGAATGGGTAGCAGTAGAAGGCAGTTCTACCTATCAATTACGACCATGTGATCAATTGCAAAAGCGAGGCTTGTAATTGTCAATGTATTTTCTTTGTATGTGATTATTGCATTTATTTCCTTTGTTCAAGTATGTTATATCAGATATAATTTGACTCAGTGTGTTTTCATTTATATGTATGATAGATGATTGATGATAAGTATAAGTGTGATTTCATTAATATCTGGAAATTATATAAGTATGTATTGGTCAAGAATTGTGTACAGGTGCCAGGCTGGCAAGGGGTGGATTGCTATAGTTTATTGTGCCAGCCTGGCCGATAAACACAAGTAGGATTAACTGAAGGGCAGAGGGATAAATGGCTCGGTGAGCCTCACCTTGGTTGTTCTGTGCCTCAGTTTAAAGGGTACACTACCTGTGGGATGCCTAGCCTGTGGACTGTGTCACTGTAAGTTGAGGTCCCTTCAAGCCCACACGATTGGAATGTTCATCTCTGGAGCTGGGGACTGACAGTTAATGACAGTTGGTGACCTGCCTTGATGTTTGCTGCCTGGGTATATATAGCCCAGCTCTCTCTACAGAAGGGGCCTGGTAACTGGCAGCTTTCAAAACTTGAAGGACTGCTAGTGTCTCACTGCTTTATAACTTAACTATTAATTTCTTGTATTATCTATCTGTATATTATTTATGGTTTATTTCTTGAATTATATATCTATCTTTATAAATATATTTTTATATAATTACTAGCAATCTGATTTGTCTCTCTAGAGAACCCTGTCCAATACACTGTTCACTGGGGGAAAGGAAATAATCAAACTTTTCGGGGATTACTAGACACCGGCTCAGAACTGACACTAATTCCAGGAGACCCAAAGTGTTTCGAAGGCCCACCAATTAGAGTGGTGGCTTATTGAGGTCAAGTTATCAATGGAGTTTTAGCTCAAGTACGCCTCACAGTGGGTCCTGTGGGCCCCCAGACCCATCCTGTGGTTATTTCCCCAGTTCCAGAATGCATCATTGGAATAGACATACTTAGTAACTGGCAGAACCCCCAGACTGGATCCCTGAAATGTGGAACAAGGGTTATCATGGTATGAAAGGCCGAGTGGAAACCATTAGAATTGCCATTAACTAGGAAAATAATAAACCAAAAGCATTACTGCATTCCTGGAGGGTTTTGCAGATATCAGTGCCACCATTAAAGTCTTGAAAGATGCAGGGGTGGTTATTCCTACTACATCCCCATTTAATTCATCTATTTGGCCTGTAAAGAAGACAGATGGATCCTGGAGAATGACAGTGAATTATAAACTTAACCAGGTGGGGACTCCAATTGCAGCTGCTGTCCCAGATGTGATTACACTGCTTGAGCAAATTAATACTTCTGGTACTTGGTATGCAGCTATTGATCTGGCTAATGCCTTCTTCTCAATACCAGTCTCAAAGGACCACCGGAAGCAGTTTGCCTTCACCTGGCAGGGGCAACAATATACTTTCACAACTCTCCCCCAGGGGTACATCAACTCTTCTACCCTGTGTCATAATTTAGTCTTAAGGGACCTTGACCACCTGTCTATTCCACAAAATGTCACACTGGTCCATTATATTAATGACATTATGCTGATTGGACCAACTAAGAAGGATGTATCAAAGATTCTAGATTCATTGGTACAATATCTGCATACAGGGGTTGGGAAATTTACCCAACGAAGACTCAGGTGCCTTCCACATCAGTAAAAATTTCTAGGGGTTCAGTGGTGTGGGGAATGTTGAGACATTCCTACAAAAGTGAAGGATAAGCTATTGCATTTAGTGCCCCCAACAACTTAAAAAGAGGCACAATGTCTAGTGGGCCTCCTCGGGGTTTGGAGGCAACATATCCCTCACTTGGATGTTCTACTTTGGCCTATTTATCAAGTGACACGAAAAGCCTCCATTTTTGAGTAGGGCCCAGAACAAGAAAAGGTTCTTCAACAAGTTCAGGCGATCTTACAAGTTGCTTTGCCACTGGGACCATATGATCCAGTTGACGCAATAGTGCTAGAGGTGTCAGTTGTAGATAAAGATGCAGTGTGGAGTCTTTGGCAGACCCCTACTGGTGAATCATAGCGTAGACTATTGGGATTTTGGAGTAAATTCTTGCCATCCTCTGCAAACAACTACTTCCCCTTTGAAAGACAGCTGTTGGCCTGTTACTGCGCTTTGGTGGAGATTGAACACCTCACCATGGGCCACCAAGTCACCATGAGGCCTGAATTACCTATCGTGAACAGGGTATTTTATGACCCATGTAATCATAAAGTTGGATGTGCACAGCAACACTCCATTGTTAAATGTAAGTGATATATACGAGATCGGGCCAAAGCAGGACCTGAAGGAACAAGTAAGCTGCATGAAGAAGTGGCCCAAATGCCCACAGTCTCCACTCCTGTCACATTGCCTCCTTTCTCCCAGTCTGCACCTATGGCTTCCATGGGGAGTTCCTTACCATACTTTAAGTGAAGACCAAAAAAGTCATGCTTGGTTTACGGATGGCGCTGCACAATATGCAGGTGCCACTCATAAGTGGACAGCAGCGGCACTACAGCCCCTTTCTGGGATCTCCCTAAAGGACAGTGGTGAAGGTGGCAGGGATGGAGGTTATGCATGGGCACAGCAACATTGACTTCCACTCACCAAGGCTGACTTGGTCACTGCCACTGCTGAGTGTCCTATTTGCTAGCAACAGAAACCAACATTAAGCCCAAGATTTGGGACAATTCCTCAGGGAGATCAACCAACCACTTGGTGGCAGGTTGATTACATACGACCACTTCCATCATGGAGGGGACAGTGTTTTGTTCTTACTGGAATAGACACCTACTCTGGGTATGGATATGTCTTCCCTCCATGTGATGCTTCTGCCAAAGCTACTATTCGTGGACTTACTAAATGCCTCATCCACCAGCATGGCACCCCACATAGCATTGCTTCAGATCAAGGAACTCACTTTACAGCAAATTCAGTGCAGCAATGGGACCATTCCCATGGAATCCACTGGTCTTATCATGTACCTCATCATCCTGAAGCTGCCGGCTTGATACAACGATGGAATGGGCTCCTAAAGACACAATTACAGTGCCAACTAGGTGGCAACAACTTGAGGGCCTGGGGCAATGTTCTTCAAAAAGCTCAATACACTCTAAACCAGCGGCCAATATATGGTGCTGTGTCTCCAATAGTCCTAATTCATGGGTCCAGGAACCAAGGGGTGGAAGCTGGAGTGGCACCACTCACTATGACTCCTAGTGATCCCCTTGCAGCATTTTTGCTTCCTGTCCCAGCAACCCTGTGTTCCTCAGGACTGGAGGTCCTGGTCCTGAAGAAAGGAACTCTCACACCTGTAAACACAGCACAGATTCCACTGAACTGGCAGCTGAGAATGCCCCCTGGGCACTTTGGGCTTCTCATGCTTTTAGATCAACAGGTCAGGATGAATATCACTGTAGTAAGTGGTGTGATTGATCCTGATTACCAAGGAGAAATTGGACTGGTACTTCATAATGGAGTTAAAGAAGAATATGTCTGGAATCCAGGAGATCCCATAGTGTTACCATGCCGTTATTAAAGTAAATGGTAAGTTACAGCAACCCAGACCCCTCAGGAATGAAGGTCTGGGTCACCCCACCAGGCCAAAAACCACAGTCAGCTGAGGTGCTTTTTGAGGGCACAGGTAATATACAGAATGGGTAGTAGTAGAAGGTTCTACCTATCAATTACGACCAAGTGATCAATTGCAAAATCGAAGTTTGTAATTGTCAATGTATTTTCATTTTATGTGATTATTGTAGATATTTCCTTTGTTCATGTATGATATATCAGATATTATTTGACTGTGTTTTCATTTATATGTATGATATATGATTCATAATAAGTAAGTGTGATTTCATTATTGTCTGGAAATTATATCAGTATGTATGGGTAAAGAATTGTGTACAGGTGCCAGGTTGGCAAGGGGTGGATTGCGATAGTTTATTGTGCCAGCCTGGCCGATAAACACAAGTAGGATTAACTGAAGGGCAGAAAGATAAATGGCTCGGTTAGCCTTGCCTTGCTTGTCTCTCATTCTTTAATCATTGGACCTGCATGTGGCTGCCTTGTTTGTTCTGTGAGTCAATTTAAAGGGTACACTACCTGTGTGACACCTAGCCTGTGGACTGTGTTGCTGTAAGTTAAGGTCCCGTTCATCTCTGGAGCTGGGGACCAACATTTGGTGACCTACCTTGCTGTTTGCTGCCTGGGTATACATAGCCCAGATCTCTCTACAGAAAGGGACTGGCAGCTCTCAAGATATAAAGGACTGCTAGTGTCTTACTGATTTATAACTTATAATTTAACTGTTAACTTCTTGTATTATCTATCTGTATATAATTTAATGCGCTCATTTCTTGTGTTATATATCTATCTTTATAAATATATTTATATAAAATTACTAGCAATCTGGTTTTGTCTCTCTAGAGAACCCTGTCCAATATAGTATACAACATGTTTGGTAGCTAATAGCAAGTTCGAAAATACCAACTGCTCTATTCCATAGAGTTACAGCCTCAGAATTCCACAGGGGGCAGTTCTACCCTGTCCTTTAGGGTTGCTAGGGGTCATAAATGACTCGGTGACAATGACTTTGAGTGTTTATTCTAATTTTCAGTTTGGTTTCTACTCCCATAGCTTTTCATCTTTAAAACCCAAGGGACCATTTCTCTCCTATAGAGTTGCTGGGAGTCAGAATCACCTTAATGACAGTGAATATAAGCTTCTTACTTGGGAAATGCTTGTGATTTAGCATTTGTTATAAAAACACTTGAAGTCAGTTTTGTTGCTATCTGAACCTGTGTTTTGCAAAGGAGACAAACAAAAAACTCACTATCACAGATCAATTCCAACTGATATCAATTTCCAATTGATAGCCAACTTATAAGACAGGGGAGAACTGCCCCTTATACATTTCCGAATTGAAACTTTTTATGGGACTAGAAGCCACTTCTCTCAAGGAGTGGCTGATGGTTTCGAACTAGTGATTAAGTGGTTAGCAACAGTATGCAAGATCCACATACAGACAGGATAGAAAAGATCACTAGAATATCTTTAAAATAAAAATACATGTATGTAAATTTCATGGAAAGAGTACAAAGAACATCCACAGGCTGGGAAACTACTTTTGTCAATCAAATATAAAACAATATCTAAAATAAAAGAAATTTGAACACCCCAGCAAGAAAAAAGATGGTAATTCAAAAATTAAGAAGAGGACATGAATACAAATAGTTTTCCAAGGATGATATTAATATAGCCAATTAACGTAAAGAAATGCTAACCTACCAGTTGAGGAAGGGTGCTGGTATGCCACGCCCACACCGAAGCAAACCAAGAAGGAAGAAGAGTGAGGTTCTAGACCCCATGTTGGCTCAAATATTGAGAACTACATCCCTGCACAGAGAGGACTGTAGGGCAGACAACAGCTCAAGACATCATGTCCCCTCTGTGCAACAGAGGACAATAGTGTGGACACCTGGAGGGGAATGAGTCCAGTCTGAGGCCCCACAGCAGGGTAAACCAAGAAGGGAACATAACAGATCAGCAATGGAAGCAAAGCCAAAACACAAACTCCTAGCAGAGTCCCCCAGATATACTTCAGGCTAGGAGGGGTAGTTCTCAGAACTAACCAAGACCAATGGGGAGGTAGTCATAAAGGTCATGGACAGACCTGGAATTATGTACGCTTATTCGGGCTTTTTCACTGGTTATTTTTTCCTTGTTATTCAATCTTTGTTTTCTTTTTGCTTTTGTTATTTTTCCCAATTATATAAGTTAGTCATGGAAAGCAAGCCTAAGGATAAATCTACAGGACCTATGGTTCCTGAAGGACCTGTGGAGGAGGCAGGGGAAAGGAATGGTGAGCGGTGAGAAAACAACAGCATAGACAGGGGAACAATTAGTGAATTAAAATCAATAACAAGGAAGACATAGAGATCCTGTGGATGCTGAACAACAGCAATCTAGCTGAGAGGAATTACTAAGAGGTGGAAGTAGGGTGAGTGTGATGATGGACAGAAGGAAGGGAAAGGGAAATAGAGGAAAGATCTAGGAAGTATAGTTTGGGATAGAGGTACTGGTGTATGTACATACATGTCAATGATTTCAGGTAGGTTGGACTTTGGGCCTCTGCTGAAGTCCTTTCTGAATGCAAGAATACTTTGTTCTAACAACCTGGCATTCTATGATGCTCAACCTCCAGGTACAATCACTGATGACAAAATGAGTACCCATGTAAATGTGGTGAAGAAAGCTGATGGTGCCTAGCAATCAAAAGATATAGCATCTGGGGTCTCAATTACTTGTAGTTTAAAAAGCGGCCATCTAGTAGAGAAGCAACAAACCTACATTGTGAAATCACACTGGCCTGTGCAATCATGAGGTATACACAGGATCAGATAATAGGCATCAGATGACCTCAAACAAACAAACATACACTATTGAGAAGGAAGGGATCAAAGTAGAGACCCCAAACCCATCTGTAGACAATGGGGCACACCCTCACAGAAGGGTTGCAAGGAAGGGATTGTAAAAAGAAAGTTAAATTGAGTCTGGGTCTGAAATAAGAATAATAGACTACAGGATGTGTCCAAGCTTGCCCAAATTTCAGCCTTATTACAAAACACTCTGCTTTTATACACTGTAGTAGAATAGAAAACCCACATTCTGGTACAATCAGCTTTTGGAAAGAATACTGCAAATTAAAGATAATGCAAAGTTCACCTTTAACAAAGAAAGACAGCTGTATGTGTTATGCCTATAAAAGCTTGTCCCAGGTTGAAGCTCAGTGTCTATACTTGGTATGCAACAGAGTCTGGTGTGGTCCCTTAATGTTGAGTCTGGATTTGAACCCAATAAACCTCTTAAAGCTGTACTCAGTGTCCCCTCAATTTGTTTATTCAACAACCTGCTTAAAAGAGGATGAGTCAACCAGGGTGAAATATAGAACTGATGATGAAACACACAATAAAACTCAAAACATTTTTCTGGTTCCATGAGGTTTCCTCACTCCCCACTAACATCACAACAACCCTACCCTTCACTGGGGCTAGGCCAGAGCATATACACTGGTGCAGATAAGAACTCAGGACACACACATGGAATCCAGGTCAGATACACACCTCAGGAGCAGAAATGGGAGTCAAGATACTAGGAGAGTCGGGAGAAGGTGGGGAGAGGGAGAGGTGGTGGGGAGCTCGCAGGGGACGAGAGAAAGCGGTCAGTGTAAGATATGAAAATAGTAAAAATTTATAATTTACCAAGGAATCACAAGAGTGGAATAGGGGGAGGGAGCCAAAGTCCATCAATATCAGCAATGATATCCCTTGTTCCACATTCTCCGCTAAATCACCCTGAACATTTGGCAGCTCCCTGTCAAAAACTGCAAAATTTTATTTGAATGTAACATCAGTGATATTGTTCTATCATGTGAGCAGTTTTTGGAGTCATCTTTCTTTCGATCCCTGGTTTTGTCTAATACTTTCAGTGGAGCTTCAACTAATTCCTTCATCACTACTGGTTACTACATATATGCTACCTCCTGCAATGGTGGAGTATTGCTAGACTTTTTGTCTTGTTTTTTTTTTTTACAGTTACTCAGTATTATTTCCATCTTCTCTAGATGCTTACTCCATCATTCAATATTTTGCAAATAGAGCCTTTTCTGAATGCAACCTGATTTTTTTTCTTGAGTTCTTTCTAACATTTCCTGAGGGTATTTTTCCCTTTAGTTTGTCTAATTCTAGGTCTTTGTGCGTTTTCATTATGTCTGTCTTCTCCAGCAGCCCTTTGAAAATTTCTGTTTATATTGTTAACTCATTCTTTCATTTATTTTAGTCACTCTGTAATTAAGAGTACGTTTCAGGTCTCTTCTGACACCGTTTGAAACTCTTTTGTCTTTTTAAGGGCGCCTTTGCATTTCTTTATGGATGATGTTCTTACGCACTCCCACAGCTCATCAAGTCTTCTGTTATTAAGGGTCCAACACATCAAGTTTATTCTTGAGATGTTCTAGAAATTCAGGTTGAATAGATGCAAGTTGTATTCTGGTTCTCTTGATTTTAATTTTCTTGAGCTTTCACCTGAACTTATATATGAGTAATTGGTGGTCTGTTTCACAGTCATCACCTGGTCCAGTTTTAGCTGCTGATGCTAAGTTTCTGCAGCATCTATTTCCACAAATGTAGTCAATTTGATTTGTATGTATCTGATCTGGAAAAGTCCATGTGTTTTGAGTTGGTAAAAGAGTACTTTCTGGAAGAAGCACACCAGCCTTTGTGATGATGAGGTGTCAAAGGGATCAGGTTTCATGCATCAAAGAAGGAAGAACCATATCATTGTGTGCTTTCCTTCCCAATAAGATCGCTGAGGACTAATGGTGGCATAAGCAAGCATGGTGAAGAAAATTGATGGAGCCTGGCTCTCAAAAGATATAGTGTCTGGTGTCTTAAGTGATTGAAGGTAAACAGGAGCCATCCAGCGCAGGAACAACAAAGCCCACATAGAAGAAGCACACCAGCCTGTGTGATCACGAGGTATAGAAGAGATCGGGTATCAAGTATCAGGGAACAAAAATCACATGATTCTGAATGAGGGGGAGTGCTGAATGGGGGTTCAAAGGTCTTTTGTGGACAACTGGACATCCTCTTTTAGAAGGCTGCCGAGAGGAGACAAGCTGGTCAGGTGCAATGTAGCAATGATAAAACATACAACTTTCCTGTAGCTCTTAAATGCTCCTCCCCTCCCCCAACTACCATGATCCCAATTCTACCTTTCAAATCGGGCTGGACCAGAGGGTGTATACTGGTACAGATGAGAACTGGAAACAGGTAATCCAGTGGTGAGAGTGGTGATACTGAAAGATGGATGGTAGAGATGGGGAACTGATTATAAGGATCTATATATAACTTGCTATCTGGAGGAAGGACAACAGAAAAGTGGGTGAAGGGAGCATCAGACATTGTATGATACGACATAATAATAATGCAAGTTATAAGGGTTAATGAGGGAGAATGTAGAGGGAGGGGGAAATTTGGAATTGATGTCAAAGGCACAAGTAGAAAGCTAGCTAAACCCTAGCATGCAATCTCCAGCTTTATTTCTATTACCAAGGTTATATTTTCCAACCACTCTTCCTTCCTTTTATTTTCAATTCTTGTATTACAAACACCAATAATAAAAAACACGTATTAGCTGCATGTTTCATCAATTTCCAACTGAAATCATTGGCAAATTCTTCAATTTCTCCATTACTAGTGTTTATAGTTAATGCATAAATGTGTATAATTGTTATATTGATTGGATTACTTTGAAAGCAGATTATTATACTCCTATCACAGACACCATTGTACTTAATGGTTGATTTTATAATATCATTTTTTAAATGAATCAATGCCATTCCACTTGATTGCGTTATTGTCAGCATACTTAAATAAGATAATTTCTGATTCAAAATGTCCATAGAGTCCATTTCAGTTCATTAGCACCTGGGATATTGGTCTCTATGTGTTTAATTCCACTTTCACCACTTGCAACTTTTCTAGATTCATACGGAGCACATTCCATGTTCTGATCATTAGCAGACTTTTAAGCTATTTATCCTTATGTTGATTAGTGACCCATCAGTAAATGAAGATACCAAAGTTTCCACTTCTACAGGCTTTATAGTCTGTCTCATGTCACCATGCATTCGGAGAAAACACCTTTTCCTCAGTCACATTTTGAGTGTACTCTAATCTGAGGATCCCTTCTTCTGGCATGATCGCTAACAATGTTCTTCTTTAATTCATTAGGATTTTAGTGTATGACAATGTTTCTAAACTACACATAAGATTTTTCAATAGCCCTACCTCTAAAGTGGTTAGCTGATCACTTTTTTTCTGGAAGCTCAACTGAAACCTGTTTAATTTATGTCATCCTGCTGGCATTTGAAACATCAGTGACATAGCTGCCAGCATTAGAGCAGCATACCATAGTATAACGAACTGAATGATTAGTGGTTGCCATAGGAGACAAAAATGTTTTTAAGGTCCACCAGTCAGATTGGGAACATTTGGAGGTTGAGTTACTAATGGAGTTTTAGCTCAGCTTCATCTCATGAACCCACATTTCAGAAACTTAATCAGCTCTAGAATGTATTACTGGAATAGACATATTACAAATTGTAAGAACTCCCATCCTGGCTCCCTAAAATATGGAATAAGGGCCTTGTGGTAAGAAAAAGTAAATAGAAACCTTTAGAACTGCCTCTGCTTAGGAAAATAGTAAACCAAACCAATGTCACATTCCTAGAGAAACTTCAGAGTTTAGAAAAGCCATTCATGACTTTAAAGGGGAAGTGTTTCCCACCACATTCCCACTTTATTAGGCTGTTTGGGCTATGCAAAAATCCACTGGACCTTACTGAAGGACAGTTAATTCTCATAAATGTAACCGTGTGGTGACTCCATTTGCGGCTGTTGTTAAAGATGGAATTGCATTTCTTCGAAAGATAATACATCTCCTGGTATTAATTTAATCTAAAATTATACATCTGGCCAATGCCTTTTTCTCAATTCTGGTTTCAAGGGACCACTAGAATCAATTTGCCTTCAGTTGGCAAGAGCAGTCAGACACTTTTACAAATCTTGCATAGCAGTGATTCTAAAAGACTATGCCATTATTTAACCTTCAGGTTTTGATTACTTTGATCACCTTACCTTTCCACAAAATGTCTCATTGGTTCATTATTGATGATATTGTGCTGATTGGACCTAGTAAGGAAAAAAGTGTCAAGATTTTAGATTCATTGTTAAAACATGTATAGAGTAAGAAATGAACATATATATCAGGTGACTTCCTCCTTAGTGAAATTTCTGATTTCACTGGTTTAGGGCATGTCAATATATTCCTACCAAAGTGAAACATAAATTATTGTATCTGGTCACATCCACAACCTAACAGGAGCCACAATGCTTGGTGGGACTCTTTGGCCTTTGGAAGCAACAGATCCCTCAGTAGGATGTGTTATTTCTGCATACCTATCAAGTGACTGGAAAAGCAAAGGCTCTGCAACAGGTCACACTGTTATATAAACTGATTTACCTCTCAGTCCCCTCGATCCAGACAAACCAACAGTGCTTGAACTGTCAGTGGCATCAACAGAAGCATTTGGCTTTTTGGCAGGCCCCTATAGTGAATCATTCCACAGACCCTTAGTGTTTTGAAACGAAGTTCTGCCATTCTTTGCACAAAACTACTACTCATTTGAAAAACAACTCTTGAGAGTGAAGACTGAATGCCTAACTATGGGCTACAAAGTCACCATGCAGCCTGAACTGCTTATCACATACTGGGTATTTTCTGACTCATAGAATCCTCTAGTTGCACATGCACATTAGTACTTGATAATTAAATGGAAGTAATATATATGAGATAAGGCTAGATCAGGACCTGACAGTACAAGGAAAATACATGAAGAAGTAGCCCAAATGCCTGTGGTCTCCACTCCTACATTTCTTCCAATCTACTTCTGGCCTCTTGGGGAGTTCTTTATGATCAGTTGACAGAGAGTAAGAAAAATCCATCTCAAGTTTGGTTTACTGATTTATCTGCACAATTTGTAGGTGCTACTCAAAAGTAGACAGCAACACAATGCAACCCTTCTCTGAGACCTGCTTGAAGGACAGCGCTAAAGGGAAATCCTCCCAAGTGGAAGAGCCTTGAGTTGCACAACTGATCATTCAGTTTGCTTAGTAGTAGAAATATTTTATTGTATACTGATTCATGACTGTGGCCAATGTCTTGGTTGGATGGTCAGGACTTAGGACATGACTGGAAAATTGGTGACTAGGAGGTGTGGCAAAGAAGTACACATCTGATTGCTAGGTAAGCCCACACTCTTTACACACATGACAGCCACTCCTGTCCCATCCACCACGCCCCCATCCCCCCACACAAAATGAAGGTATATGGCTCTTGTGAATTCTCACAAAGAGATTACCTCTACACAGGGCAACTTAAATAATCAAGTGGATAGGTTCTGTGAAACTAGCCATTCTCTTTTTGAAGCCACTCCTTGCTTGCCCAGTTGAAGCGAGAAAAAAGTTGCCAGGGTGACAGGGATGGAGGTTACAGGTATGCTCAGACACTTCCACTCTCCAAAACTGAGTTGGCTATTGCCAATGTTCAGTGCCCCATCAGCCAATAAAGAGACGATTATTTGATCTTAGGGATTGTTTCCCAGGTTATCAACCAGAAAACCTAAACCTAATCACAGGTTGATTACATAGGACAACTTTCTTCAGGGAAAAGGTAGTGCTTTTTTCTTCCTGGAATAGACACTTGCTCTGGATATGGATTTTCTTTCTCTACATGAAAAGCTTGTGTCAAAACTACCATTGATGCACTCACAGAATGTCTCGTCCATCAGCATGGTATCCTGGGCAGTGTTGCCTCAGATGAAGGACATACTTCTACAATGACTCCATGTTCAATCTACTGGACTTACCAAGCTCTCTTTCATCCTGAACCAGGTGGCTTGATGGAACCATATAATGTAGTTCTAAAGACACAATTACAGCACCAGCTTATAGCAGTACTTTGTAAGTTGGTACAGGACTTTCCAGGAGGCTATATATGCTCAATCAACAGCATCCAACGTGAGATGCTGTTTCTCCTTTCATGGCCCAAGGAAACAAGGCATGGAAATGGGATTTGCACCACTCACTATTACTTGTAATGATCCACTCACATTTGGTTTCCTGTCCTGGCAACCCTTTTCTTTTATGGTCTAAATGTCTTAGTTCAAAAGGGAGAAATATTCCCTGAGACCCAGCATAATTTCATTGGGCTAAAAATTAAGAAGGGCTCCTGCCCATTTTGAATTTCTCATGGTCCTGGATCAACAGGTAAAGAAGATCACTACTGTTTTGAGTGATGTGATTGATCCTGATAACCAAGTGGAAATTGGATTTCTATCGCATAATTGAGGGGACCAGTCTTGCCTTGTGATGTCAAAGACAGAGTCAAATGATGCCTGGTCCAGCTTCAAAGAAGCTGGACAGTGGGAGATGGCTGCCCAAACCTGCTCTCGATATGTATTTGGACTTCTTTGATTGGCCTTGCCATAATTATTTGGAGGGCTTTTGGGCAAGATTCTAAAAAAGTTTATCATCCAGTTTTTCCCTTTCCTTATCTTGGTTACCACATAGGGGACAGAATATGTCATCCCCCTGTAGGAAATAACCCAAAGAGAAATAGAGTTCCTGGTCCTGATTTACCTTATATGAGGGCTTACAATTAAAATGACATAAGAATAGTTAACAAAGAAAGGTGTACAAGTTCCTTTTAGTAGTTTAAGTTTTATGGAATGGTTAGCAAGGAGAGGGCCTACATGATGTTTGAAGTCCACTTAAGCAAAGCTACCTATTGTGAGGCAACTCATACCTTGGTACAGAAAGACTTTTGAGAGTTTAATTTATGAGAATTTAGTGGAAAAGTAAGAATAAGAAATGAAAGCCTTAGAGGAACAGCCTAAGAAAGAACAGCCAAAGCCTGTCAAATAATTTTTGATAATGAAATGTATTAATATTTTATTGATTTCATAGTTAGAACAATGCGCCTTAGTTGGATGAAGTGTGCTCAGTTATTGTTAGAAGTTTTATGTCTATCACCCTTGTATGAAAATGTTTTAGTTTCAAGATGTACTAATTTTTAACCAAGAATCATGATGTTATTGATGCAACTTGTTACGGTCTTGTGGCCTGAGAATTCCCTAATGTATGATCTCAGGCCATAAGTTTTAAGCCAAGAAAAAGAATATATAAGTTAAAGCTTTGCATGAATAACATTGGACCAGTCACCGCAACCTTTGAGTTGTGTGATTTCTGTCTCCCACTCGTCGAAGCCTTACCCACCTAGCGGGGGACCCAAACCCTCTGCAGCTGGACTGCGGCACATAATGTAAGTAAAGAAGGCCATGTCTAGCATACAGGAGATTTCTTAAGTTATTCATTAGTACTACAATTTCCCTTGTTTAATGCCAATGGTATATTACAACAGTCCAATTCTGAAGTTAATTCTAAAAGCCCACATTCTTCAGGACTGAAGGTCATCCACTAAATAAAGAACCATGACCACTTGAGATACTTGTCAAGGGAAAAGAAAATGCAGAATGGGTAATGGAATAAGGTAGTCCTAAATATCAGCTTCAGCCACATGACCAGTTGCAGAAATTAGAATTGTAATTTTTTGAGTATTTTCTACTTAAAAATATGCATCAAATATTTTATAAAGTACACGATGAAAATGGAATTAGTATTTTCAGTTTAATGCGTTGCTTGTATCATGTTAGGTACAAATATCATTTTATTATTGTTTTGATTTTCAGGTTATGTATGGTCAAATAGTATGTACAGATGTCAAGCAGATCAAGAGTGTCTGTGATGGTTAAGTGTCTATGTCAACCTGACACTCCAAAATGATGATAGTCCAACCTACCACACAGGTCACAGTTTGTTGACACCTCCTTGTAGTTCTTGTCTTTTGTATAAGAGAATGATCCTAAGCCAAGCTCTCTTTTGCCCCTTAGCTTTCTGCTGTAATTCAAGTCTGTGTATAGTTCATAAATCCCTCTGCTGCATGCAGATATCAGGAGCTGCCAGTGGATTGCCAAGCTTGAACTCATTTGACAAATCTGGGGTATGTTTATTTCCATCCAGACTGTGTCCCTATTGCTTTGTCATCCTTTTTCCTGTTTATATGGTTCTATAGCTACAAGACCTCAAGAAGACTTCAGCTTACATCTGACTGCTGAATTTGCACCAGCCTAAATTTTCCTACTTGTACAACTGTATAAGACACCTAGATTTGCAAACAGAAAATATAGAGAAGTATTACTGGAGCACAGTAAGGTGAACCAAATATTGGGATTATCTGGATGAGAGGCTGATAAAACAGGAATGTATTTCTACCAAGAAATAAGAGTAAGTACAGAAAAGTAGGTGAGTGGTTCACTGTTTATGATAAACAGAGATGTAAGGGACCTAGAAACTAGGAGTGGGTGATTCTATCCCTAACTGAATTTCTAAGACTACATCTTTATAGAGCATACAGTCTCATTTTCCATGAACTATATAAGTAGTCTTATGCTTACCACAGTGCATCACCAGAATTCCAGTTAGTAAAACTTCAAAGCAATAATCAGGAATTGCTCCCTTATCCAGTCTCTAAATCTTTTTTGTGACATTCTTTAAATCTTTTTTGTTTTAGTAGCCCCCTGATAGTCAAAGCCTGTGCAGGGAAGTGCTCTGAAGACACATCCATTACTTATCTAACTACCACTCACGCCATATAGATCGAAGCCCTAGTAACCCCATTCACTATCTAGTCTCCAAAGGAAAGGGTTTCCATAAAAGAAACCAAAAATAGTCACATTCCTCATCAGTAACTACGGAGGCAAAAGTTCAGTGCAATTCCAAATATTCAGCGATGAATATATGTCCCAGAATTGTATATTCCACAAAATTATCTTAAAACAAACAAGCAGATTCACTGCCATCAAGTTTGTTCTAATATAGCGATCCTAAGTAAAGGTTGTGCCTGTGGATTTCTGAAACTAGAAGTTTTGAAAGGGTAGAAACCTTTCTCTCATCTTTCAAAAAGGGAGAGCAAAATTAGGAAAAGCTTAGATAGGCAGAAACTAGAAGAATTAGTAACCTCAAGACTTTTTACAAGATATTAAAATAATTATTCAAATTATTCTTTTTTTAAAAGGGGCATAAGACAAGACAAAAACCTGGCAATAAATGACACATGATATCATCATACAGATACCAAGACAGGTAAACAGTCCAATGAAGTTAAATCTATCTGTAAAGTGGATTACAAGGCACAGAGACAGTAACTTTAACAACAACTTCAAAACAAATGGTTTAAAGAATAGTTATAGAACATCCATATGGAAAAGAAGTCAAGGTGATTTCAAAAGTCTATTTTAAATATCAAATAATAAATGTAAATTCATGGTAACAATAAAACAAATGAGTCCTCTTAAAATGAAAATTAAAGACTAGTAAAATAAGAAATAGTCATTAAAAAGAAAGACAATTTACATGACAGTTCACATTTATTTAAAATAGGTAATGAAAAATAGCAAAAATTATTAATAACACATAAGAAAAGCATAACACAATAAATCAAACCCAATCTATTGCCACCTAATTGGTACTGGCTCATGGATAAAAGAAATTCTACATAGGATTTCTGAGTCTATAAATCTTTACTGGAACATCACTGTTCTTCTATGGAGGAGCTGGTGGAATTAAACTACAGATATTGTAGTTAGCAGTTCTTTGGCAGTAGTAAATGCTCAGCAATCAATAATCCATAGAATACAAATGGATTAAAGCACCAGGAACAGGACTCTGAGCAGCAGAATGGATTTTCTTTTTAATCTATAAATGTCATATTTCTTAGATACAGGAAAAGCCAAAGGACTAATCAACATTTACCTAACACACATTATTATTTCTAGGAGCTCATGAGTACAACAGAAAGAAACAGAGCCTGATACTACACCATATCCACAACTGTTGTATTTCAGCCCATTGTTTCAGCTACTGTGTTAATCCATCTCCTTGAGGGTTTTCCTCTTTTTCACTGTCCTTCTACTCCAAACAAATAGTTACCAAAAGTAGCTGCAATGGCAATGTTAATATATGACAACATAGATTTTAAAGGAAAATCCACTATAAACATTATATAATAACTAGAGTTCAATTTCCTAAAACAGCAGAACATTTATAAATATTTATGTACCATATAACACAGTCCGAAAATATACAGATTTTAACAGTTGAAGAGAGGCATAATCCCAAAGCAAGCAAGCAGACAAACAGCAAAATATATTATTCTTCAGTGCACATGGAATATTTTCCCAAACAAAACATTTTTGGTCAATATACATCTTGTAAAATTGAAACAAAAAACTTTCATCTGGCCATAGCAGTATGAAACCAGAAATCAAGTTGAAAAAATAAGGAATAAAATTAAATTCATATAAAGTATGTAATATAGTACCCAAATGACTATCGACTCATATCAGAAATTGAAAATGGAATCGTAAAAATATTGACAATTCAATGACCATGAAAACTTTAAAGATGAAATAAAAGCAGTGCTCAAAAATAATTTATTTAAATACCTAAATTTTTAAAAGATCGAAAATTAAAACTTAATCAGAAATGTTGAGCAAATAGAGTTAGTAAAGCAAAAGACCAAAATTCCTAAAACAAAGCAGTAAAACTCTAAGCCAGGATAAATGGAATGGAAACAGGGAAATTAGTACAAAAATCAGCTGAGTCTTTGAAATTATCGACTAAATTGATGAACCTCTAACCAAATTGGGAGGAAAAAAAAGAGAAAATTCAAATAACCAGTGGTATCAATGCAATTGGGAGATATTAAATAAGCTTCAACGGAGATAATCACAACAAAATTTTATTAAAAGCTATAATACAAGAAATTTGAGAACACAGCAAATACGGACAAATTCTTAATACATTTTGCTCTCTTTCATTACAATTGAGTTGATTCTGTCTCATAGTGTCTCACAAGCCTTGTGTGTTTTTAAGACTGCTTTAAAATGATCAATTCTAAGTTATAGTTTTATTTGTATTTAAAAATACACTGAAATTTCAGATATGCCGATGACCAAGTTCACTTTCATAGCATACGACTTCAATTTGGATGGCATGATTTGTTCTAACGGGTACCCTTGCCCATACTTCAGTCAGTGATACCCTTTAGCTCCCTTCTTCTACCATTCTTTGTAGCAGTCAAATATATACTTTTTAGTGTGAAAACATTTTCTTGGCCTTTTGCATTATATGTAGTTTTGTGATAGACAAATTTCATCCAGCATAATGTGCTTTAGATTTATGAGGTATTCTTTAGATTGATAATTTTTCTTTAATGTTGTATAATATTCCACTAGGTATATGTATAAATCAATAGATTTGGTCATGTTTTATTAACTTTATTTTATTTGAGTGATGGATTGCATTGGCTATTTTTCTAGTCTTGAAGCACCATTGCATATCTGGTGTAGATGTGTTTTGTTTATCATATTCTTTCTATATATTATTAATTCTATTGGCTAGGATTTTGTTAATCGATTTTCATGAAAATACTGTTCTAAAGGGATCAGTTACCAGGCATCAAAAACCACAAAATCATATCTTTTGTGCTCACCTTCCCCACAGGATCGTTGAAGTCAAAGTGGGTGCATAAGAAAATGTGATAAAGAAAGCTGATGGTGTCCAGCTATCGAAAGATCTAACATATGGGGTCTTAAAGGATTGAAGGGAAACAGGCAGCTATCTAGGTGAGAAACAACAAAACCACATAGAAGAAGCACATCAGCCTGTGCAATTAGGAGATGTGGAAGGTATTATGTAGGTATCAGACATCATCAGAACAAAAAATCCTATCACTGTGAATAAGGGTCTGTGTGGAGTGGAGACCCAAAGCCCATCAGTAGGCAATTGGAAATCCTCTTATGGAAAGGTCTCAGGGAGGAGATGAGCCAGTCAGGGTGCAGTGATGAAACATACAACTTTATGCTTCCTCATCCCCACCCTCCACTATCATGATCCCAATTCTAATTTATAAATCTGGCTAGACCAGAGGATGTACACTGGAGCAGATAGGAATTGGAAACACAGGGAATCCAGGGCGCATGATCCCTTCAAGACCAGTGATGAGAGTGGCAATAGCAGAAGGGTGGTGTGGAAAGAGTATATCTATTACAGGGATCAACATATAACCTCCTCCCTGGGGGACAGACAAAAGAAAAATGGGTGAAGGGAGACGATGGACAGTGCAAGATGAGACAAAATAAGAATAATTTATACGTTATCAAGAGTTCATGAGGGAGGAGAGAGCGGGGAGGTAGGGGGAAAATGAGGAGTAGATGCCAGGGGTTTATGTGAAAAAATATTTTGAGAATAATGAGGCTAACGAATGTACAAATGTGCTTTATACAATTGATGTATGTATGAATTTTGATCACTGGTGTATGAGCCCCCAATAAAATTATTTAAAACAATTTTGACAGGAACAAAAAAAAGAACATTTTTCTCTATTGTTTGGTCATCAACGTACTTGCTTCATAAAATTAACTTATGTGTTTTTCATCCTTTCTAAACTCTGCAAGAGTTTTAGAAGAATTGCTTTAAGCTCTTTTTTGATTTATAAATTGACCCCAAAATAGCAATAACAGCAATTTTTCTGCAAAGTTGGTAAAATTCACCAGGGAAGCTGATCTTGGTCTCTTTTATGTTGATGTTTTAAATGACTGATCCATTTCTTCTTTTGTTATGATTCTGTTCATCTTTTCTATTTCAGAGTTAGTTTAGGTAGATAGTATATGTATAGTTTTGTCAGTTTCTTCTGTTGTTGGTTTGGTTAAGTGCTATTCAGTTGGTTCTGACTGACAGGTGTCCTGTGAAGAAAATATTTACTGGTCCCCTGTCATCTTCAGAGTTACTGCTATCTTTGAGTCCATTGTTAAAGCCTTTGTGTCATGCCATCCTGGCAGTCTTCATCTTTTGTTTCTGACCTTCTACTTTACCAAACATATGTCCTTTACATACATCCTTTTCCTGAGAGTAGACTCTTGTGGTAATATTTTCACCACTTTTGTTTCTAAGGAACGTCCTGGTTCTACTTCCAAGAGAGATTTGATTATCCTTCTGGAAGTCCATGGTGCTTTCAACATTCTATGCCAACCCCACAATTTTAATGCATCAATTCTTTTTGTTGTTCCTTATTCATTGTCCAGTTTTCACATGAAGTGATTGAAAATACCATAGCGTGGGTCAGACCCCTTGGTCCTCATAGAATCATCCTTATTTTTCAATACTTTAAATAACTCTTTTACAACACATATATGCAGTGCAATACGTCATTTGAATTCTTGACCATGGCTTTCATGAATATTGATTATAGATATCAACACAATAACACATTTGGTAAGTTTTTTGTCAGGTGGGCTGGGTAAAGATTTTCAGGGTAAACAGTTAAACCTTAGTAAATCCCCATGAAATGGCCTAACAATTTAATAAACTCCATAATGACATCTGTTGTAAGTAGGAAATGATACCTGAGGCAATCAGGATGAAATGCAACAACATTTGTATTTAGTCTGCAGCATTGATGTTATTAAAGGGAAGTTTCATGGGCAGTGTGTCCTGTTTCCTATATAAGGACTCTGTGGATAAGTCTGCTCACTTTCTATTGAGTATTGATTCTGCATATGGCTTTTTAGCTTCTGATTCTTTTCACTAAAACTTAAGTTCTGTCTTCTTGTCTCCAGATTATGAGAGGGATCAAATACCTATGGGCTCTAATGACTCTAAGTTTAGAGTCATTCTCTGAAGCCACTAGTGATCTTTCTGTTGATCTTCCCTAACCAACAGCTACACAACACAGGAGAAGTCTTCAACATAACATTTGACCCCAAGCTTGGAACTTGTGAGACCGTGAACTTGCCTGCTTCTAGAACTGGGTGAGCAGTATTGATGTATATTTTCCATGTATTTAAAGCTCTAAACTTTACTGTTTCTTTTTCCATAAGTAATACTGCCTAACATATTTGTAATAAGATTTGTTATGTGGAAACAAAATTCATTTTATAAATGCTTCTCTGGTCTTATTAGGTTTCAAGGCCCCCAAACTTGTCTCTAGGTGACTGTAGTCTGCATATATTAGGACTGATAGCTCTACTGGTATTAATACAGAGGGGAATTTAATCCACAGCATGAAGTGGTAATTTTGAAAATAAGCTTTTCACCATCATAGATGTATTATTGGTGAGAATAAGACTGGATATTTTGTGTTCTGTATTTTGAAGCAATTTTAATTATGGTCCTACTTAAGGGAAAGAGATAAACTCAGAATTTCATAGCCAAACTTCATCAGCTGCATAAAACCCCTCAATGTTTCTACTTGTGCCTTTTAAAAACTCTTATTTTTTGTATTATCAGAGCTATTGTCAAAAAACAAACACAAAATCTTATTAAAAGAGTGCCTGAATTACAATGTCAATTGCATTCTCAACTTAAAATGGTCGGAAGTTAAAGTCAGGGCAGCTGTAGGGAAGGAATGGGGCCTATAGACAACATATGTGTAGTTACCATATGGACAGCAGAGTCAATGTACTTATCAGAATAGTTTGACTTGTACAGAGTCATAGTGTTGATTATTTAGGCAGGGTGTTCCAATGAAGGAAACAAATGGGGATCTACTAAATGTTTACTTGATCTGTACAAGAAAAATTCAAGACTTGCGAATAGCAATGTATCTTTACTTATTCAATCAATCCCCCCAGTTGAGCCAGTTTATAGACCCCCAAACCCTTGAATTAAGTACTTTTTAGGAATGATCTCACATACTGTCATAATTTTATGCTGTTAGTCTTTCTCAAGACTTCCATAGAGAGATCTACAACCTTTTACAAGAGTGACTATTCAGTGAGGGAAAGAAAATTGTGTTAGGCTGGGTTGACTAAGAAAAAAAATCCAATAACATCATATATGTGTAATAAAGGGCTTTATATCAAACATCCCCGTCCATTCCAACTCAAGTCCGTAAATTTGATACTAGTCCATAAGTCCCTCTTCAGACTCACATAACCACATGCAATTATGCAGAATTTAGGATGATCACCTGTCAGTGGACGCAATCTTTTGGATCCAATGGTGGAGTTCATCACAGGGATCTCTCTGGTCTCACATTGGCTCACCAGCAGGAAGGTGAAAGCAGACAGAGGTAAGTGGGCAGGTCTCCAGAGAGCCATTTATCTCGGATGCGCCTCTAAAGTAGGTCTTCAGGCTTCAACCTGATTGATAGGCTAACCTTCACCTATATCTTTTTACAGGTAGCATGTTGGCACAAAAACCCAAACTATCACAGAAATCATCAGACTTTGTTTAAATTACTGGATAGTGGCTCTAAATTAACACTAATTCCATTAGACTCAAAATATTTTTCAGGCTTACTGGTCAGAGGCTTACTGGGAGCATATGGAGGTCCAGGAATTAATAAAATTCCCCACAAATTAATCTCAAAGTGGGTTCAGTTGGTCCCCAAATACATCTTATAGCGATTATCCTAATTCCAAAGAACCACAAATATTCAATAACTGCATGCAGAATAGGAACTATTACACTAGAAAAGTTAAGTACAAGTATTAAAATTTCTGCTATCTTGGAAAATAGTAAACTAAAATCAACATCATATTCCCAGAAAGATTAGTAGTAGTACCCAAATTTGTAGGATAAGGACAGAGATATTGTCTACAAAATATCGTGCTGATCCATTACATTGAAGGTATGCTGACTACACTTTATAAGAAGTATATCTAAGTGAATTCACGTATTGGTTTATATTAGGGGGTTGAAAATTAACCTAACAAAAATGCAGTCTCTTTTCTCCATCACTGAAATTACTAAGTGTACAGCGATGTCAGGCACTTTGACATATTCCTACTAAAATACAAAACAAGTTATAGCACAAGTGAAAAGGAGACACAAAACCTGAAGGGTCTTTTTAGATTTTGGTGGTAATAATATGTCCCTCATTTTCTCATGCTACTCAGCCTATTTATCAAGTGCCCTGAAACTTTCCAATCTTTGAATCATGTCTAACCAAGAAAGAAAGATCTACCACAATTCCAGACTGTTCGGCAAGTCACTCTGCCACTTGGGTCACACGATTGTCAGCTGATCCAATAGTTCTTTAAGTATCTGTGGCAGACAGAGATGAAGTTTGGAGTCTCTGAGAGAACTCTGTTGGTGAATTCCAGCACAGAACTTTAGGATTTTGGAACAAAGCACTGCCATCTTCTGTAGAAGCACTGCCATCTACTTCTCTCTTGAAAAACCGCTGTGACATGTTACTTAGTTTTAGGAGAGACTGAATCTCTCACCATAAGCCACTAAGTCACCAGGTAACCTGAATTGATCATCTTAAACTTGGTGTTGTCTGACACACAGACTTAGAGTTAGACATACACAGCATTACTACATCATTTAACAGAAGTTGTAGATATGAGATCACATTTGCATAGGACCTGAAGCAATAAGTAAGCTATATGAGGCAGTGACCCAAATGAGTATAGTCTCCACAACTGGAATTCTCTGCATTCAGTCATTGTTTGTCTCACCACAGCCATGATATTGTTTATTCCACATGCTTTTCTGAACCAGATAGCAGTGTACTTCGACAGTTATTTTTTAAATGATCTCTAATGATATTTTACTTACAAGTGATATTTATTTCCTCTATTAGGGTCATGTTGACCCTATGTATAACAGAACAGAATATCACCTGAGATCCTCATAGTCATTTTTTTATGTTTGTGCCCATTGATATAGCTATTGTGTCACCATTTCCTCATTTTCTAGATTTTCATAATTTGTGGGAGGGAAGTTTTTCAAGAATCTTTTGTTATTATTTCAGTAGGTGGTGTTGTAACATTCTTGCATTTCTTCATTATATTTGCTTTTTTTTCTTTCTTTAAACTTCATAGAAGTACCAGATATTTGCTTCTTTCATGTGTATTTCTAAATAAACAGCTTTCTTATTGATTCTTTTATCTTTCCATTTTCTGCATCATCACGCTCAATTGAAATTTATTCCAGATTTTCAAATTGGATCATCATTAGGAATTCAATGTGATACAATTCATTAATATATAACAAAAGTAAAACAAATGGTTAACTCAATGAAGAAACTGCATTTAATAAAATTCAGCATTCTATCTTGATGAAAATACTCAACCAAGTAGAAATTTGTAGAAGAGCAATTATTATCTGGAAGTTGTATAGTTACCCTATTCTGTTTATTTTGAAATTGTCCTAATTTAAATCAATAGCTCTGGTTTCCCATTTTCAATATCAAAATTTCTTTTACTTTGGAAATTTTAAAAAATCAGTTGATTTTAAATACTTTTGCTATGTATGATAATCTAAGGTTGTTGTGTACTATTATTTATTCACTTCCCAAAGAACTCCCCTTGTTTTTCTTGAAAGGTTTGTCTATATATTTCCTCTCTCATCTACTTTTCTGAAATGTTTTGAAAACATTTATTATATTGAAATGTGGACATCCCATTATTTTTAAAAAATAGAAAATTTGCTTGTGCCATACTTTAACAGGGTTCATTAGGACAGACTAATGTTCAATATTGCTCGGTATAATTCTAAGCTTGATAAGATTTTAATTATTTTTATTCCACTTTTAAACCTGATGGGGAATTAAAAATATCACGTAACATTCAGTGGCATTTATTTCCAAAACTTTGGACACAAACAAATGCTAAATAGTCCAACAAAACAAAAAAACAACAACCAAAAAAAAACTCTAAAACAAGAGAGTAGCCCACTGCTTTCCCAAGTGGTTGGTACAGAAAAATCTTCCCAACAACCAAAGGGAAATAAGGGTCAGGAAAGCTGTTTCCAGTGCGGTCCACAAGATCTCCACACTCACAAACCAACGATGGAAACATGTTGAGATAGTGCTGCTTTATATTAAATAGTTAACCCACTTTAAGGATTGTTGTATGCTTTGTGGAAGAAATTTCAAACACAGAATGCCTTGTTCTGATTTCCCTCTAAACAAATGATTAAATAGTACATTTAGTCAGAACACTGGACAGAGAATATAATCAAAGTTGGATATGTGAAGGGTCTTCAAAAAGTTCATGGAAAATGGAATTCTCAACATTTAAAAAATTTAAATTTGGGAGCTCTTACAGCTCTCATCACAATCCATACATAAATCCATGTGTCAAATGCATCTGTACATATATTGTCATCATCTTTTTAAAGACACATTCTTTCCACTTGAGCCCCTGGCATCTGCTCCTTATTTCTGCCCCCTCCTTCCCTTTCCTCCCTTCCGCATGGCCTCTTGATAATTTAAAAATTATTCATTGTTTTTTTCTTCATAAGGTTTTCTTTAAAATTTAGTCTATTTCAATACAGGACTTAAAAATGTTTAATGAATTTTTTTAAAGGTTTTAGGTGAAAGGAGACAAAACAGAAAAGAGATTTTCTTGAAAAGTGCTTGGTAAAACGTTTCTCAGCCTTTTGCCTAAGATCAAGTGTAGTAAAAGTACTTGGTCCACAAGCATTTGGTTTTTGTGAAAGAGGCATTCTTTTTTATAGCAAATAAAACCATTATGTGGTATCTAAGAAGCATCTAATTCATAACCAAAATATTAATGATTATACTACAGCTTGAGATTTGAAGGGAGGAGTAAGACATTTTTACAGTATGTGTTGGACAGTGTTCTCTAGAGAGACAAACCTGATTGCTAGTAATTATATATAAATATATTTATAAAGATAGATATATAAAATACAAGAAATGAACCGTTAAATTATATACAGATAGATAATACAAGAAATTAACAGTTAAATTATAAAGCAGTGAGACACTAGCAGTCCCTTTAGGCTTGAGAGCTGCCAGTTGCCAGTCCCTTTCTGTAGAGAGAGCTGGGCTATATATATCCAGGCAGCAAACGGCAAGGCAGGCCACCAACTGTCATCAACTGTCGGTCCCCAGCTCCAGAGATAAACATTTCAATCGTGTGGGCTTGAAGGGACCTCAACTTACAGTGACACAGTCCACAAGCTAAGCATCCCACAGGTAGTGAACTCCTTTAAACTGAGGCACAGAACAAGCAAGGCGAGGCTCACCAAGCCATTTATCCTTCTGCCCTTCAGTTAATCCTACTTGTGTTTATTAGCCAGGCTGGCACAATAAACTATAACAAGTACACTCTAGTATTCCATGAAGAATTTCATCTTCTTGATAACTAAGCCTCTTTAAAATCAAGTCAGAAGCTATCAAGGATATTACTTCCCCTCCCTGCTGAGGTCACTGATTTTCCATGTCTAGGATAGAATAAGGCTTTTAAAAGTACATGAGAAGGGACAGGAGACCCAGATGAGTTTTTGAAGCAATGGGCTATAAAAAGGAAGAACTAGAAACTAAAATGCTAACAATGGAAGCAGAAACAAAACATTTATGCAGTAAAAGTGAGAAACAGAACACACAAGTCTTTATACCTGTTAGGATTTACACTGATCATCTCCCCAAGGTACTCCTGATAAAGTTTCAATCCAATCTTTCTGGCTTGATTCCAACAGATGCACACACTTAGACATGATTTCCTCTGGGAAATTACAGATCTTCACAGCCTGACTGCTGGCTGACTATCATCACAGTTCTTCTCCCTGTGTAAATGCCTGGAAACAAAAGGGAGTGGGAAGGAGAGAGAGAGAGGAAGTGCAGCAGTCTGTTTCTGCTTTTATCCCTTCCCACTCCCACTGGGGGATATGGTTGAGGGTATTGTCAGCTTTTTAGTGGATGGCTTTAAGTATATGTATGACATAGTGTTGCTCTGTTCTAGTATCCATGACCAGGTGGCTTTAAGCTATGCATGCTTAAGTTTGGGGTCCTTTCCCCAAAGGCTTCTAATGTGAGCCTGATTTCTTTTTTGCTTGATCTTAGTCAAAAGGCCAAGAAGCTATTAGGCCTGATATCTTTTAAACTCTATTATTGACTGCTGCTTCCAAGAGCATTGATTGTGGATTCAAACAAGACATATTCCTTGACAACTTCAATCTTTTCTCCATTTATTGTGATGTTTACTATTGGTGCAGTTGTGAGGATTTTTGTCTTTACATTGAGTTGCAATCCACACTGAAGGCTGCAATACTGGCAAGTGCTTCTTTCTCCTCACTTTTTGCAAGTAAGGTGTGTCAGCTGTTTACCGCAGGTTGTTAATAAGCCTTCCTCCAATCCTGTTGTCGCATATTTCTTCAGACAGGTCTGCTTCTTGGATTATTTGCTCAGCATATACACTGCGCATATATGGTTAGAGGATACAGTCCTGTCACACACCTTTCCAGATTTTAAACCATGAAGTATTTCTTCATTCTGTTGGCAAAATGAAGTGTTCTGGAAGTCCCAGTCTTCTTTCATGGTCAACAAAATACCAGTAAATATCTTTTTTATATTCTCTCCTTTCAATCAAGGCCCATCTGACATCAGCAATATCTTCTATAGTCATTCAACTTTGTGTTTTTGGAAAAATGTATTTGCTATGAACAAGTCATTGGTCTTGTAAACTTTTAGCATAAATTTGAAGAACAATAGTAGTTACATGACTTCCTTAAAGTTGGATGATATAATCATATCACATGCTATTATAAGATCAACTTGAAAATGTTCCTGTTTACTATGAATGCAATGCCATTCCTCTTGCTTATTTCATTCTCAGTAAACAATATGATTTTCTGATTCAAATGGCCAGTTAAAATCCATTTCAACTAATTCATTTTTGAGTATATTAATATTTATGCATTCAATTTTATTTTTCATAACTTTCAAGTTTTAATTATTAGTAGATGTTTTGCAGCTGTTTCTATTTACATTGAGTTGTTTCTCATTAACAAATGAAGTTATAGAAGGCTTCCATTCTCACAAACTTTACACATTGGGGCTCATTATCCGTCACTGCTTCTAACAATGTTCTGCTTCCATTCATTAGGTTTTCAGTATCTGACAATATTATCATGCTATGTGTAAGTTTTTCAGTGTCAAGTTACTATACAAAGTGGGCATGCACAAAGCATGAGAGACAAAGTCCCACCATCTTCCCTTTAAATGAGTATTTTGGTGTACTTCTTCCAAGACAGATTTGTTTGTTCTTTTGGCAGTCAGTGGTATTTTCACTATATTTGCCAGCACCAAATACAAATGGGTTGATTCTTCTTCCTCATTCAGTGGCCAACTTACACATTCTAAAGAGGCTATTGAAAACCCCATAGCTGTTTAAAACAACATAAGATCTGTTGCATCTTCACTCTCAAAGTAATGCCATTACTTTCAACAGTTGAAAAAGTTTTGTGCAGTAAATTTACTCAAATACAATGCATGATTTCATCTCTTGTCTAATATCTCCATGAACATTGATGGTGAATTAAGCAAGTTGAAATCCATTTCAAATTTAATACATTTTCTTGTGTCATGATTTTAGGACAACATTTTCTTTTCCATACAAGCCATCTTCTTTGATTATTTACTCATCATACAGACTGAGTAAGTATGGTGAAAGGATACAACCATAGCACACACATTTCCTGACTCAAACCATGCAGAATCCCCTTGTTCCATTATTTGCACAACTGATTCTTGAGCAAATACTGGTATTGCATGAGCACAACTTAGTATTTTGAAATGTTTTCTTCTCAAGGCTATCCATGGTTTATTATGGTTCACACAATCAAATACCAATGTATAGTCTAAAAGTACACATCTTTGTGGTGTTCTGATTTTTGCCAAGATCTGTCTGATGTCACCAGGCTCTCTTCTGACTCTAGGCTGAATTTTTGGCAGGTCCCTGCCTGTATTGCTACAATTCTTGTTAGTTGATGTTTATCAAAATGTACTTGCATGTTACATTAATGATGTTGTTGTATACTTTTCACAATCTGTTGGTTCATATTTCATTGTAATGGATGCAAATATAGAGGTATTCCAATCAGTCAGCCCATGGCTGCTTTCCAAATTTCCTGACATAGAAGAATGAGTGTCTCCCGTGCTTTATGAGGTTCTTTAAATATTTCATATGGTTTTCCAACAATTCCTCGAGTCTTGATTTATTGCTAATGCCTTCAATGTAGTTTATATGTCTTCCTTCAGTTAATTGGTTCTTATTGTTACTGCTCAAAATGGTTTGATGTCAACTACATCTTTCTATGAACTGTGTGTGTATTCTTTCCATCTACTTTTGATATTTCCTACATCATTCAAATATTTTTCCCATAGAATCTTTGGATTTTCAACTTGAGGCTTGAATTTTACTTAGTTCTTTAAGTTTCATATATGCTTAAAGTGTTCTTCCTTGTAGGATTTCTATGTCTAGTTCTTTGGGCCTTTTATTATAATGCTTTGTCTTCTCAAGAGCTCTTTGAAATTCTCTGTTTACTTATTTTCTCCATTATTTCTTCCATTTTCTTTAGCTCTGCTACCTTTATGAGTATGTTTCAAAGTCTCTTCTGACAGACACTTTGGAGGTTTTTTCTTTCCTGTCTTTTAAATTGGCTTTTGCTTTCAAAATGTATGATGATTTTGATGTCATCCCACAGCTCATCACATCCTCAGTCATGTCTCCTCCCTAGTGAAATTTCTGTTCAGGTCTTTTGCCCACTTCCTTGGGGTGTTAACTATTTTCTTCTTTTTGCAAGTTAGATGGAATTTTTTTAATATTTTAATAATAAGCCCATTATCTGTTGTGTCATGTCTAAAAGTCCTTTCCCAGGTTGTGGGGTTTTTTGTTACTCTCTTCATAAAGTCTTGTAACACACCCAGGTCTTTATCCTTAGAATATCTCGCTTGATTTCAGCTTCATTTGTGTGTGCACCCTGCAAGCCTAAGTTCTTAGATTTGTCCTGTTTCCTTAGGTGATGGTCCTGATAGTTTTGGGTTTTAATTTTAGGTTGTTAGTCCACTTTCAACCTGTTCTTGTGCATGGGGTGAGTTAAGGAACTTGGTTCATTTTTCTACAGGTGCATGTTCATTGTTTCCAGCACAGCTTGTTAAAGAGGTCATCCACCTCTCACTTGATGCTTTTGGGGCTCTAGTTGAAGATCAATTGTATATATGCTGATGGTTTTATTTCTGGGGTTTCTATTATTTTCCACTGATCTAAGTATCTGTCATTATTCTAGTACCACACCCTTTCGACCACTGTGGCTGAATAGTAGAATTAAAGTCAGGTAAAGTGTATTAATCTGGGTTCTTTAGAGAAAGAAATCAATAGCAACTCATGTATAAGAGAGTTTTATGTAAAGATTAAGTGGACATCAAGAAAACATACCAACCCAGTGCTGCTCAAGCCCACAAGTCTAAAATAAACCCATTAACCCATATGTCCAACACCAATCCACAAAGTCCTCCCCCATCTCAAAAAACAGAGGCAATGATGCTGACTGCAGTAGGGAGCTAAACATCTCAGTGCTGGCAGGGGTCTCCACAGGGCTACTCCAGCACCCAGGGCTGTATCGGGGTCGGTCCATATGGTTTCTCCTTGGAAATATCTTGCAGGAAGTCAACCTTGCAAGCTGAAGCAGGGAACCGCTAAGGCAGCTGCACCCTGGTCTGATCATCACAAAGCAAGAGACACAAGAACTAGAAAGGCAAGGCTCACTGAGCCATCTATTCCTTCACCCTTCAATTAATCCCACATGTGTTTATTGGCCAGGTTGGCACAATAAACTAACTCATAAATCGAGCACCCCTAACATTGACCTTTTTCTTGAAGAGTTCTATATACAGTGCATTTAATTATCAATTGAGCTGTCTAATAATTAACTTTAATAATTGAACCACGTGAAAATATTGCTCTAGGATATTACTTTTTGTATAAATATGCTTGCATATTCCTTGATGAGTGAAACCCTCAGCCAGTGTTATCTCTCTGTGATTTTCATTTTCATACATTTCATACTAGTCAATATTACAGACTGAGGGAAAGCAATAACATCAGAATTTCGGGTTGGAATTAGGTGTACTGGTTTAGCTAAGAAGCGTATCCTTAGAGTGTCATGCTGGATGTACAAAATATACTGTCAGGCGGTAAAAAGTTATCTGAATTCTAACCTGGTGATCTACTTCTGGGGGGGGTGGGAAGCCAATGAACACCTTACAAGTAGCAGCAGACTATTTCTGATCACATGCCACTCAGGTTAGAATACACTGAAATATGATTAAATTTTCCTACCCCCCACAAATAAGAAATTAATAAAAGGTAAGAAAGCTAATGCTGAGATTACTTTCCTTTTCTGTGAGTAGCAGTCAATCCCCACCCCAGAGAACTATTGCTAGGATAAAGAAAAACAGTCACATCTCTTGTAACAACTGCACGATAAAGAAATGAATAATTTATCTTCAATACTAACTTTCTACAAAAGCAACCAGTGCTTGTGTTGGAGATTACTTGTCTGAGAAGGTCAAGAAACCTTGCTCTAAACAGGGTTTTCAAGAAAAACAGATAAGCAGAACAACAAAGAAATTTATTATGTCTCTCCCTTCTCCCTATTCCAAGGGCCTATACAATTTATTTTTCCTTGGGAGGCAGTCTTTTTGGAGGATCTACAATTCTCTTTGTCTCTTGTATGCTAATACATATTAAATCCTCATGCGATCACACCCTTATCTCAAAATGATAGCAATCTTTGTAGGTAGGTAGTTCTAATAGATTGTTACAGTAACAGGTTTGGTGCCCTAAAGGGCACCACTTCAGCTGCCGTTGTAATTCAGCCACTCGTATAATGAGACTCTAGACCTGGTTCTCAGCAATGTCAGCTCTTTTACTAGAGGAGAGAAGGCTCTCCTTTGTAGCACAGATGGAAGTTTTCAAATCTGTTAGTCTGCACCTTAGGCGTGCTTTTGAGGCTCTGAGATCATCCCTCTCCTTAATCACACTTTCCATTGTACAAAGGACCAGCCATACAGCTTCCCTATACTTGTCATTATCACAAATCTCCTGGAAATTATCAAATATTGAATTGCCTAGAGCATCTCCTATATCCAGCATGTCATCTATTTTAGGTGCTACTTTAGTTATTATCTTTGCTATTTCACATCATGGATTAGTACAGGTAGTAGACATATCCCCATCAAGACTAAGTAGGTTGGAAAACCAATTTAAGAAATCCATATTTTTAGTTTATTTCTCTAGAATCACTCCTGGTACCAAAATGTATTGGACAGGGTTCTCTAGAGAGACAAACCAGATTGCTAGTAACTATATATAAATATATTTATAAAGATAGATATATAATTCAAGAAATCAACCGTTAAAATATATACAGCTATATAATACAAGAAATTAACAGTTAAATTATAAAGCAGTGAGACACTAGCAGTCCTTTAAGGCTTGAGAGCTGCCAGTTGCCAGTCCCTTTCTGGTAGAGAGAGCTGGGCTATATATATCCAGGCAGCAAAGAGCAAGGCAGGTCCCCAACTGTCAGTCCCCAGGCCCAGAGATGAACATTCCAATCATGTGGGCTTAAAGGGACCTCAACTTATAGCGAAACAGTCTACAGGCTAGGCATCCCATAGGTAGGGTACCCCTTTAAACTGAGACACAGAACAACCAAGGTGAAGCTCACCGAGCCCTTTATCCCTCTGGCCTTCAGTTAATCCTACTTGTGTTTGTTGGCCAGGCTGGCACAATAAACTATGGCAACCATGATTTAACTTTTGGTGCTCGACAGCTGTGTGGAGATGAAGGCCAAATCAGAACCTATTTCCTTTCACTGACATGACCTTTCCAGGTGGAGTTACCTGTAGGGCACACAGACACATGTTTGTCAGCTTAGTTTTTCAGGTTCTCAGTTCTCTCGTTTTGGTGAAGAAGACTTAGCCCGGAAATTGTTGGGTGTAGGTGTTTTAGCCATTTATACGTCTATTGCTTCCAAGGATCACTTATTCAAGACATCTCAGATCAGAAGCCACAAGCCTAACCATGATTTAACTTTTGGTATCGACACCTCTGTGGAGACGAAGGCCAAATCAGACCCTCTTTCCCTTTCAATGGCATGGCCTTTCCATTCAATCACTCTTATTCAAACTCTTTTGTGAGATGGTGGATGATATTTGGGATGGAGGGAAGAGTCATGCGCGATAATATTGGAATTTTGATCCTAAAATCAGCCTTAGTCCACAATTTTCCTTAATGTGAACTTGCTACTGAATTACAACACTCTTCATGCATGAGTTTCCGTTGCTGTGTTCACCTTACTTTCACAGATGAACACATTTATGTAGCTGGGAGAACCTCCGTTCTCTCAAGCGTTTAGCTTTTTAAAGACCTGCAGCTCAATATTTGTCCGTACCCTCAACCTTGCCAGGGCAGCATACTTGACTTCATTTCAAATATGTTACAGAGGTAGGCCAGAGTTTCACCACAAGTTCCAGGAGAGAAAATGCTTTCACATCAGTTCACTGGTCCTTCATCCACTTTCATTTAGGTGAGCGTCAAATATTCTGGCAAGTGGTTCAGGAGAATTAAAGAAGAAGGAAACCCACTGTTTTATGGCCTTCTGCTATGTAATGGGACCTCAAACGTTTTCACTTATCTCAATTCAGACCCTCCCTAAAGAACTTGCCTGTGGGTGACGGAAAACAGTGAATCTATCAAGGCCTTTTGTGGTCTTCTTGGTTTCCTCAACAACAGTTAGCAATGTCATTTCACAATGAGTCCTGGCAAATGTTCTTTTCTGTGCTCAAAAAGAATGATTTTTCACATCATCATAAGGTTATCAGGATCTTTCAATCTTGCAAATTGTTGTAAGTCTTAATCACATACAACTAGGTAGCTGGATGTATTTGGCTATTTTCACATACAAGCTGCTCACGAAGGTGGTTGGCTTCTCCCCAAAGCCCCATTACTCACAAATGAGCTTAATGATGGACAGAGGGATATGCCTTGGTTCGCTTGCCTTTGCCATTTCTCTGGGCTCTTGTGTCATAGAGATCAGAACAGGGTGAACACATGGGCACTACTTAGCTGCCATTGCGTTCCATGCTCACCTCTTTCACGAAATCTGGCAGCAGAAGCCCCATGGAATTACAGTGAGAGCCCACATTCCTCAGGGAGCCATGTGGAGACCAGCACAAAAGCAGAGATAATTTGCTCTTCCCCACCTTTACATTTGCCCTACCAGACTTGGTTCGCACTTTGTCTCTTCAGTGATGGTGGAAGATCTTGCAATTGTGTACAATGAAAAAGGTTGGACTAGTGACCTTCGGCAGCGCTGGGCATGCAGGTGTTCCTGTTGCGCTCTGAGCATTTGACTAAAACTCCCTTTCTGCACAAGTTTCTGTGACATCGTTTCTCTAGAGTTCCCCAGCCATCACACTCTTGCAGCTTTGAGAACGTCCCTTCCCCTTGTCTCGGTTACATTACTTCGCTCTCGTCCACATTGTTCACAGCTCCAAATACATCTCCAGGAGATTCATGACTATCATCTTGGTGTATGGCGTGCCTCTAGTAAATGTGGCCTCCAAGAGTTTTACTTCTCTCAGTTCAAACCTTAACTCATCCACCGGTTTGCATGTGACGCAAAACACTGAATTCTGCTATCCAAGGGTTATCGTTCTGTGTTTTCCCACCGCGAGTCCCTTGTCATTTCTTGTGTCACCGAGCTATTATTTGTGCATATGGTTAAGAAAATGATCATTTCCCATGTTCAGATGTTATGGCAAACTTTGTATTTAAAAGGTTGTCCGCGTAATAATCCCATGAAACAATGGAGCTGTTTTTCACCACAACTTCCCAGAGTTAGATCGTTACCCTTTATCCCACACTGTCCAGTAAGCACAGGTGGGGTTAACTGAAGAGAAGACAGACACATGCTTTGGTCAGCGTAAGGTTTCAGGTTCTCAGGTCTCTCGCTTTGGTGCAGGTGCCTTTGCCTCCTAACTGCTGGGTGTAGATGCTTTAGACAGTTATACGGCAATTGCTTCCAAGGATCACATCCTCCAAGACATCTCAGCTCAGAAGGCCCTAGCCTTGACCGTGATTTCACGTTTGGTGCTCGACAGCTGTGTGGAGAGAAAGGCCACATCGGACCCTCTTTCCCTTACACCGACATGGCCTATCCATTCAATCACTCTCATTGCACACGTTTTGTGAGATGCTGGACGTCGTTTGGGATCTGGAAGAGGCATGTGTGAGAATATGGTAATTATGGGCCTAGCCAGCCTTGGTCCAGAAGTTTAAAACATGTCAACTTGCTACTGAATTTCAGGGCATTTATACACGTGTTTCCTGGATGCGTTCATCATAAGTTCCAGATGAACACCTTTACGTAGCATTGTGCATCTCCCTTACTCAGCGTTTAGCTTTCTGACGACCTGCAGCTCAATATTTGTCCCTACCCTCAACCTTGCCAGAGCAGCATATTTGACGTCCTTTCAAACACCTTACAGAGAAAGGCCTGTCTTTCACCACAAGTTCCAGGAGAGAAAATGCTTTCACATCAATTCACTGGTCTTTGAAACACTTCATTTGTGTGAGCGTCAAATATTCCACCAGGTGGATTAGGAGTTTAAATGAAGATGGGAACCTACTGTTTTATGGCCTTGAGCGACCTGATGTGACCTCGAATGTTTTCGCTTATCTCAACTCAGCCCTTCCCTACTACACTTGCCGGGGGTGACAGAAAACAGTGAATCCTTCAAGTTCTTGCGTGGCCTTCTTGGTTTCCTCTCTGCCAATTACCTACGTCGCTTCAAAATGAGTCACTGCAACTGTTTTTCAGCAATCAAATGTCAGTATTTTTCTCATCATCAGTAGGTTGTCAGGATATTTCAATCCTGCCTATTCTTGTACGTCTTCATTACATTCTACAACGTAGCTGGTTCTAATTGGCTACTTGTCCCCACAAGCTGATCACAGAGGTGGTTGGATGGTCCCCTAAGCGCTCTGACTCACAAATGACCTTAATGATGGACAGAGGGATATGCCTTGGTTCGCTTGCCTTTGCCATTTCTCTGGTCTCTTGTGTCATAGAGAGCAGAACAGGGTGAACACAGGGTCGCTACTTCGCTGCCGTTGAGCTCCGTGCGAAACTCTTTCACGAAATATGGCAGCAGAAAGCCCATGGACTTATCGGGAGAGCCCACTTGCCTCTAGGAGTCAGGTTGAGACCAGCACGAAAGCAGAGATAATTTGCTCTTCACCACCTTTACCTTTGCCCTACCTGGCTTTGTCTGTTCTGTGATGGTGGAAGATCTTGCCATCGTGTACCATGAAAAAGGTTGGAATTGTGAGCTTCGGCAGCGCTGAGCATGCAGGTGTTCCTGTTGCGCTCTGAGCATTTGACTAAAACTCCGTTTCTGCACAAGTTTCTGTGAAATCGATTCTCAAGAGTTCCCCAGCCATCACACTCTTGCAGCTTTGAGAACGTCCCTTCCCCTTGTCTCGGTTACATTACTTCGCTCTCGTCCACATTGTTCACAGCTCCAAATACATCTCCAGGAGATTCATGACTATCATCTTGGTGTATGGCGTGCCTCTAGTAAATGTGGCCTCCAAGAGTTTTACTTCTCTCAGTTCAAACCTTAACTCATCCACCGGTTTGCATGTGAAGCAAAACACTGAATTCTGCTATCCAAGGGTTATCGTTCTGTGTTTTCCCACCGCGAGTCCTTTGTCATTTCTTGTGTCACCGAGCAATTATTTGTGCATATGATTAAAAAAATGATCATTTCCCATGTTCAGATGTTATGGCACTTTGTATTTAAAAGGTTGCCCGCGTAATAATCCCATGAAACAATGGAGCTGTTTTTCACCACAACTTCCCAGAGTTAGATCTTTACCTTTTATCCCACACTGTCCAGTAAGCACAGGTGGGTTTAACTGAAGAGAAGACAGACACATGCTTTGGTCAGCGTAAGGTTTCAAGTTCTCAGGTCTCTCGCTTTGGTGCAGGTGCCTTTGCCTCCTAACTGCTGGGTGTAGATGATTTAGACAGTTATACGGCAATTGCTTCCAAGGATCACATCCTCCAAGACATCTCAGCTCAGAAGGCCCTAGCCTTGACCGTGATTTCACGTTTGGTGCTCGACAGCTGTGTGGAGAGAAAGGCCACATCGGACCCTCTTTCCCTTTCACCGACATGGCCTATCCATTCAATCACTCTCATTGCACACGTTTTGTGAGATGCTGGACGACGTTTGGGATCTGGAAGAGGCATGTGTGAGAATATGGTAATTATGGGCCTAGCCAGCCTTGGTCCAGAAGTTTAAAACATGTCAACTTGCTACTGAATTTCAGGGCATTTATACACGTGTTTCCTGGATGCGTTCATCAAAAGTTCCAGATGAACACCTTTACGTAGCATTGTGCATCTCCCTTACTCAGCGTTTAGCTTTCTGACGACCTGCAGCTCAATATTTGTCCCTACCCTCAACCTTGCCAGAGCAGCATATTTGACGTCCTTTCAAACACCTTACAGAGGAAGGCCTGTGTTTCACCACAAGTTCCAGGAGAGAAAATGCTTTCACATCAGTTCACTGGTCTTTCAAACACTTTCATTTGTGTGAGCGTCAAATATTCCACCAGGTGGATTAGGAGTTTAAATGAAGATGGGAACCTACTGTTTTATGGCCTTGAGCGACTTGATGTGACCTCGAATGTTTTCGCTTATCTCAACTCAGCCCTTCCCTACTACACTTGCCGGGGGTGACAGAAAACAGTGAATCCTTCAAGTTCTTGCGTGGCCTTCTTGGTTTCCTCTCTGCCAATTACCTACGTCGCTTCAAAATGAGTCACTGCAACTGTTTTTCAGCAATCAAATGGCAGTATTTTTCTCATCATCAGTAGGTTGTCAGGATATTTCAATCCTGCCAATTCTTGTACGTCTTCATTACATTCTACAACGTAGCTGGTTCTAATTGGCTACTTGTCCCCACAAGCTGATCACAGAGGTGGTTGGATGGTCCCCTAAGCGCTCTGACTCACAAATGACCTTAATGATGGACAGAGGGATATGCCTTGGTTAGCTTGCCTTTGCCATTTCTCTGGTCTCTTGTGTCATAGAGAGCAGAACAGGGTGAACACAGGGTCGCTACTTCGCTGCCGTTGAGCTCCGTGCTAAACTCTTTCACGAAATATGGCAGCAGAAAGCCCATGGACTTATCGGGAGAGCCTACTTGCCTCTAGGAGTCAGGTTGAGACCAGCACGAAAGCAGAGATAATTTGCTCTTCACCACCTTTTCCTTTGCCCTACCTGGCTTTGTCTGTTCTGTGATGGTGGAAGATCTTGCCATCGTGTACCATGAAAAACGTTGGAATTGTGAGCTTCGGCAGCGCTGGGCATGCAGGTGTTTTGTTGCGCTCTGAGCATTTGACTAAAACTCCCTTTCTGCACAAGTTTCTGGGACATCGTTTCTCAAGAGTTCCCCAGCCATCACATTCTTGCAGCTTTGAGAACGTCCCTTCCCCTTGTCTCGGTTACATTACTTCGCTCTCGTCCACATTGTTCACAGCTCCAAATACATCTCCAGGAGATTCATGACTATCATCTTGGTGTATGGCGTGCCTCTAGTAAATGTGGCCTCCAAGAGTTTTACTTCTCTCAGTTCAAACCTTAACTCATCCACCGGTTTGCATGTGAAGCAAAACACTGAATTCTGCTATCCAAGGGTTATCGTTCTGTGTTTTCCCACCGCGAGTCCCTTGTCATTTCTTGTGTCACCGAGCAATTATTTGTGCATATGGTTAAGAAAATGATCATTTCCCATGTTCAGATGTTATGGCAAACTTTGTATTTAAAAGGTTGTCCGCGTAATAATCCCATGAAACAATGGAGCTGTTTTTCACCACAACTTCCCAGAGTTAGATCTTTACCCTTTATCGCACACTGTCCAGTAAGCACAGGTGGGGTTAACTGAAGAGAAGACAGACACATGCTTTGGTCAGCGTAAGGTTTCAGGTTCTCAGGTCTCTCGCTTTGGTGCAGGTGCCTTTGCCTCCTAACTGCTGGGTGTAGATGCTTTAGACAGTTATACGGCAATTGCTTCCAAGGATCACATCCTCCAAGACATCTCAGCTCAGAAGGCCCTAGCCTTGACCGTGATTTCACGTTTGGTGCTCGACAGCTGTGTGGAGAGAAAGGCCACATCGGACCCTCTTTCCCTTTCACCGACATGGCCTATCCATTCAATCACTCTCATTGCACACGTTTTGTGAGATGCTGGACGACGTTTGGGATCTGGAAGAGGCATGTGTGAGAATATGGTAATTATGGGCCTAGCCAGCCTTGGTCCAGAAGTTTAAAACATGTCAACTTGCTACTGAATTTCAGGGCATTTATACACGTGTTTCCTGGATGCGTTCATCATAAGTTCCAGATGAACACCTTTACGTAGCATTGTGCATCTCCCTTACTCAGCGTTTAGCTTTCTGACGACATGCAGCTCAATATTTGTCCCTACCCTCAACCTTGCCAGAGCAGCATATTTGACGTCCTTTCAAACACCTTACAGAGGAAGGCCTGTGTTTCACCACAAGTTCCAGGAGAGAAAATGCTTTCACATCAGTTCACTGGTCTTTCAAACACTTTCATTTGTGTGACCGTCAAATATTGCACCAGGTGGATTAGGAGTTTAAATGAAGATGGGAACCTACTGTTTTATGGCCTTGAGCGACCTGATGTGACCTCGAATGTTTTCGCTTATCTCAACTCAGCCCTTCCCTACTACACTTGCCGGGGGTGACAGAAAACAGTGAATCCTTCAAGTTCTTGCGTGGCCTTCTTGGTTTCCTCTTTGCCAATTACCTACGTCGCTTCAAAATGAGTCACTGCAACTGTTTTTCAGCAATCAAATGGCAGTATTTTTCTCATCATCAGTAGGTTGTCAGGATATTTCAATCCTGCCTATTCTTGTACGTCTTCATTACATTCTACAACGTAGCTGGTTCTAATTGGCTACTTGTCCCCACAAGCTGATCACAGAGGTGGTTGGATGGTCCCCTAAGCGCTCTGACTCACAAATGACCTTAATGATGGACAGAGGGATATGCCTTGGTTCGCTTGCCTTTGCCATTTCTCTGGTCTCTTGTGTCATAGAGAGCAGAACAGGGTGAACACAGGGTCGCTACTTAGCTGCCGTTGAGCTCCGTGCTAAACTCTTTCACGAAATATGGCAGCAGAAAGCCCATGGACTTATCGGGAGAGCCCACTTGCCTCTAGGAGTCAGGTTGAGACCAGCACGAAAGCAGAGATAATTTGCTCTTCACCACCTTTTCCTTTGCCCTACCTGGCTTTGTCTCTTCTGTGATGGTGGAAGATCTTGCCATCGTGTACCATGAAAAAGGTTGGAATTGTGAGCTTCGGCAGTGCTGGGCATGCAGGTGTTCCTGTTGCGCTCTGAGCATTTGACTAAAACTCCCTTTCTGCACAAGTTTCTGTGACATCGTTTCTCTAGAGTTCCCCAGCCATCACACTCTTGCAGCTTTGAGAACGTCCCTTCCCCTTGTCTCGGTTACATTACTTCGCTCTCGTCCACATTGTTCACAGCTCCAAATACATCTCCAGGAGATTCATGACTATCATCTTGGTGTATGGCGTGCCTCTAGTAAATGTGGCCTCCAAGAGTTTTACTTCTCTCAGTTCAAACCTTAACTCATCCACCGGTTTGCATGTGAAGCAAAACACTGAATTCTGCTATCCAAGGGTTATCGTTCTGTGTTTTCCCACCGCGAGTCCCTTGTCATTTCTTGTGTCACCGAGCAATTATTTGTGCATATGGTTAAGAAAATGATCATTTCCCATGTTCAGATGTTATGGCAAACTTTGTATTTAAAAGGTTGTCCGCGTAATAATCCCATGAAACAATGGAGCTGTTTTTCACCACAACTTCCCAGAGTTAGATCTTTACCCTTTATCGCACACTGTCCAGTAAGCACAGGTGGGGTTAACTGAAGAGAAGACAGACACATGCTTTGGTCAGCGTAAGGTTTCAGGTTCTCAGGTCTCTCGCTTTGGTGCAGGTGCCTTTGCCTCCTAACTGCTGGGTGTAGATGCTTTAGACAGTTATACGGCAATTGCTTCCAAGGATCACATCCTCCAAGACATCTCAGCTCAGAAGGCCCTAGCCTTGACCGTGATTTCACGTTTGGTGCTCGACAGCTGTGTGGAGAGAAAGGCCACATCGGACCCTCTTTCCCTTTCACCGACATGGCCTATCCATTCAATCACTCTCATTGCACACGTTTTGTGAGATGCTGGACGACGTTTGGGATCTGGAAGAGGCATGTGTGAGAATATGGTAATTATGGGCCTAGCCAGCCTTGGTCCAGAAGTTTAAAACATGTCAACTTGCTACTGAATTTCAGGGCATTTATACACGTGTTTCCTGGATGCGTTCATCATAAGTTCCAGATGAACACCTTTACGTAGCATTGTGCATCTCCCTTACTCAGCGTTTAGCTTTCTGACGACCTGCAGCTCAATATTTGTCCCTACCCTCAACCTTGCCAGAGCAGCATATTTGACGTCCTTTCAAACACCTTACAGCGAAAGGCCTGTCTTTCACAAGTTCCAGGAGAGAAAATGCTTTCACATCAATTCACTGGTCTTTCAAACACTTTCATTTGTGTGAGCATTAAATATTCCACCAGGTGTATTAGGAGTTTAAATGAAGATGGGAACCTACTGTTTTATGGCCTTGAGCGACCTGATGTGACCTCGAATGTTTTCGCTTATCTCAACTCAGCCCTTCCCTACTACACTTGCCGGGGGTGACAGAAAACAGTGAATCCTTCAAGTTCTTGCGTGGCCTTCTTGGTTTCCTCTCTGCCAATTACCTACGACGCTTCAAAATGAGTCACTGCAACTGTTTTTCAGCAATCAAATGGCAGTATTTTTCTCATCATCAGTAGGTTGTCAGGATATTTCAATCCTGCCAATTCTTGTACGTCTTCATTACATTCTACAACGTAGCTGGTTCTAATTGGCTACTTGTCCCCACAAGCTGATCACAGAGGTGGTTGGATGGTCCCCTAAGCGCTCTGACTCACAAATGACCTTAATGATGGACAGAGGGATATGCCTTGGTTCGCTTGCCTTTGCCATTTCTCTGGTCTCTTGTGTCATAGAGAGCAGAACAGGGTGAACACAGGGTCGCTACTTCGCTGCCGTTGAGCTCCGTGCTAAACTCTTTCACGAAATATGGCAGCAGAAAGCCCATGGACTTATCGGGAGAGCCCACTTGCCTCTAGGAGTCAGGTTGAGACCAGCACGAAAGCAGAGATAATTTGCTCTTCACCACCTTTTCCTTTGCCCTACCGGGCTTTGTCTCTTCTGTGATGGTGGAAGATCTTGCCATCGTGTACCATGAAAAAGGTTGGAATTGTGAGCTTCGGCAGCGCTGGGCATGCAGGTGTTCCTGTTGCGCTCTGAGCATTTGACTAAAACTCCCTTTCTGCACAAGTTTCTGTGACATCGTTTCTCTAGAGTTCCCCAGCCATCACACTCTTGCAGCTTTGAGAACGTCCCTTCCCCTTGTCTCGGTTACATTACTTCGCTCTCGTCCACATTGTTCACAGCTCCAAATACATCTCCAGGAGATTCATGACTATCATCTTGGTGTATGGCGTGCCTCTAGTAAATGTGGCCTCCAAGAGTTTTACTTCTCTCTGTTCAAACCTTAACTCATCCACCGGTTTGCATGTGAAGCAAAACACTGAATTCTGCTATCCAAGGGTTATCGTTCTGTGTTTTCCCACCGCGAGTCCCTTGTCATTTCTTGTGTCACCGAGCAATTATTTGTGCATATGGTTAAGAAAATGATCATTTCCCATGTTCAGATGTTATGGCAAACTTTGTATTTAAAAGGTTGTCCGCGTAATAATCCCATGAAACAATGGAGCTGTTTTTCACCACAACTTCCGAGAGTTAGATCGTTACCCTTTATCCCACACTGTCCAGTAAGCACAGGTGGGGTTAACTCAAGGGAAGACAGACACATGCTTTGGTCAGCGTAAGGTTTCAGGTTCTCAGGTCTCTCGCTTTGGTGCAGGTGCCTTTGCCTCCTAACTGCTGGGTGTAGATGCTTTAGACAGTTATACGGCAATTGCTTCCAAGGATCACATCCTCCAAGACATCTCAGCTCAGAAGGCCCTAGCCTTGACCGTGATTTCACGTTTGGTGCTCGACAGCTGTGTGGAGAGAAAGGCCACATCGGACCCTCTTTCCCTTTCACCGACATGGCCTATCCATTCAATCACTCTCATTGCACACGTTTTGTGAGATGCTGGACGACGTTTGGGATCTGGAAGAGGCATGTGTGAGAATATGGTAATTATGGGCCTAGCCAGCCTTGGTCCAGAAGTTTAAAACATGTCAACTTGCTACTGAATTTCAGGGCATTTATACACGTGTTTCCTGGATGCGTTCATCATAAGTTCCAGATGAACACCTTTACGTAGCATTGTGCATCTCCCTTACTCAGCGTTTAGCTTTCTGACGACCTGCAGCTCAATATTTGTCCCTACCTTCAACCTTGCCAGAGCAGCATATTTGACGTCCTTTCAAACACCTTACAGCGAAAGGCCTGTCTTTCACAAGTTCCAGGAGAGAAAATGCTTTCACATCAATTCACTGGTCTTTCAAACACTTTCATTTGTGTGAGCATTAAATATTCCACCAGGTGTATTAGGAGTTTAAATGAAGATGGGAACCTACTGTTTTATGGCCTTGAGCGACCTGATGTGACCTCGAATGTTTTCGCTTATCTCAACTCAGCCCTTCCCTACTACACTTGCCGGGGGTGACAGAAAACAGTGAATCCTTCAAGTTCTTGCGTGGCCTTCTTGGTTTCCTCTCTGCCAATTACCTACGACGCTTCAAAATGAGTCACTGCAACTGTTTTTCAGCAATCAAATGGCAGTATTTTTCTCATCATCAGTAGGTTGTCAGGATATTTCAATCCTGCCAATTCTTGTACGTCTTCATTACATTCTACAACGTAGCTGGTTCTAATTGGCTACTTGTCCCCACAAGCTGATCACAGAGGTGGTTGGATGGTCCCCTAAGCGCTCTGACTCACAAATGACCTTAATGATGGACAGAGGGATATGCCTTGGTTCGCTTGCCTTTGCCATTTCTCTGGTCTCTTGTGTCATAGAGAGCAGAACAGGGTGAACACAGGGTCGCTACTTCGCTGCCGTTGAGCTCCGTGCTAAACTCTTTCACGAAATATGGCAGCAGAAAGCCCATGGACTTATCGGGAGAGCCCACTTGCCTCTAGGAGTCAGGTTGAGACCAGCACGAAAGCAGAGATAATTTGCTCTTCACCACCTTTTCCTTTGCCCTACCGGGCTTTGTCTCTTCTGTGATGGTGGAAGATCTTGCCATCGTGTACCATGAAAAAGGTTGGAATTGTGAGCTTCGGCAGCGCTGGGCATGCAGGTGTTCCTGTTGCGCTCTGAGCATTTGACTAAAACTCCCTTTCTGCACAAGTTTCTGTGACATCGTTTCTCTAGAGTTCCCCAGCCATCACACTCTTGCAGCTTTGAGAACGTCCCTTCCCCTTGTCTCGGTTACATTACTTCGCTCTCGTCCACATTGTTCACAGCTCCAAATACATCTCCAGGAGATTCATGACTATCATCTTGGTGTATGGCGTGCCTCTAGTAAATGTGGCCTCCAAGAGTTTTACTTCTCTCTGTTCAAACCTTAACTCATCCACCGGTTTGCATGTGAAGCAAAACACTGAATTCTGCTATCCAAGGGTTATCGTTCTGTGTTTTCCCACCGCGAGTCCCTTGTCATTTCTTGTGTCACCGAGCAATTATTTGTGCATATGGTTAAGAAAATGATCATTTCCCATGTTCAGATGTTATGGCAAACTTTGTATTTAAAAGGTTGTCCGCGTAATAATCCCATGAAACAATGGAGCTGTTTTTCACCACAACTTCCCAGAGTTAGATCGTTACCCTTTATCCCACACTGTCCAGTAAGCACAGGTGGGGTTAACTCAAGGGAAGACAGACACATGCTTTGGTCAGCGTAAGGTTTCAGGTTCTCAGGTCTCTCGCTTTGGTGCAGGTGCCTTTGCCTCCTAACTGCTGGGTGTAGATGCTTTAGACAGTTATACGGCAATTGCTTCCAAGGATCACATCCTCCAAGACATCTCAGCTCAGAAGGCCCTAGCCTTGACCGTGATTTCACGTTTGGTGCTCGACAGCTGTGTGGAGAGAAAGGCCACATCGGACCCTCATTCCCTTTCACCGACATGGCCTATCCATTCAATCACTCTCATTGCACACGTTTTGTGAGATGCTGGACGACGTTTGGGATCTGGAAGAGGCATGTGTGAGAATATGGTAATTATGGGCCTAGCCAGCCTTGGTCCAGAAGTTTAAAACATGTCAACTTGCTACTGATTTTCAGGGCATTTATACACGTGTTTCCTGGATGCGTTCATCATAAGTTCCAGATGAACACCTTTACGTAGCATTGTGCATCTCCCTTACTCAGCGTTTAGCTTTCTGACGACATGCAGCTCAATATTTGTCCCTACCCTCAACCTTGCCAGAGCAGCATATTTGACGTCCTTTCAAACACCTTACAGAGGAAGGCCTGTGTTTCACCACAAGTTCCAGGAGAGAAAATGCTTTCACATCAGTTCACTGGTCTTTCAAACACTTTCATTTGTGTGACCGTCAAATATTGCACCAGGTGGATTAGGAGTTTAAATGAAGATGGGAACCTACTGTTTTATGGCCTTGAGCGACCTGATGTGACCTCGAATGTTTTCGCTTATCTCAACTCAGCCCTTCCCTACTACACTTGCCGGGGGTGACAGAAAACAGTGAATCCTTCAAGTTCTTGCGTGGCCTTCTTGGTTTCCTCTTTGCCAATTACCTACGTCGCTTCAAAATGAGTCACTGCAACTGTTTTTCAGCAATCAAATGGCAGTATTTTTCTCATCATCAGTAGGTTGTCAGGATATTTCAATCCTGCCTATTCTTGTACGTCTTCATTACATTCTACAACGTAGCTGGTTCTAATTGGCTACTTGTCCCCACAAGCTGATCACAGAGGTGGTTGGATGGTCCCCTAAGCGCTCTGACTCACAAATGACCTTAATGATGGACAGAGGGATATGCCTTGGTTCGCTTGCCTTTGCCATTTCTCTGGTCTCTTGTGTCATAGAGAGCAGAACAGGGTGAACACAGGGTCGCTACTTAGCTGCCGTTGAGCTCCGTGCTAAACTCTTTCACGAAATATGGCAGCAGAAAGCCCATGGACTTATCGGGAGAGCCCACTTGCCTCTAGGAGTCAGGTTGAGACCAGCACGAAAGCAGAGATAATTTGCTCTTCACCACCTTTTCCTTTGCCCTACCTGGCTTTGTCTCTTCTGTGATGGTGGAAGATCTTGCCATCGTGTACCATGAAAAAGGTTGGAATTGTGAGCTTCGGCAGTGCTGGGCATGCAGGTGTTCCTGTTGCGCTCTGAGCATTTGACTAAAACTCCCTTTCTGCACAAGTTTCTGTGACATCGTTTCTCTAGAGTTCCCCAGCCATCACACTCTTGCAGCTTTGAGAACGTCCCTTCCCCTTGTCTCGGTTACATTACTTCGCTCTCGTCCACATTGTTCACAGCTCCAAATACATCTCCAGGAGATTCATGACTATCATCTTGGTGTATGGCGTGCCTCTAGTAAATGTGGCCTCCAAGAGTTTTACTTCTCTCAGTTCAAACCTTAACTCATCCACCGGTTTGCATGTGAAGCAAAACACTGAATTCTGCTATCCAAGGGTTATCGTTCTGTGTTTTCCCACCGCGAGTCCCTTGTCATTTCTTGTGTCACCGAGCAATTATTTGTGCATATGGTTAAGAAAATGATCATTTCCCATGTTCAGATGTTATGGCAAACTTTGTATTTAAAAGGTTGTCCGCGTAATAATCCCATGAAACAATGGAGCTGTTTTTCACCACAACTTCCCAGAGTTAGATCTTTACCCTTTATCGCACACTGTCCAGTAAGCACAGGTGGGGTTAACTGAAGAGAAGACAGACACATGCTTTGGTCAGCGTAAGGTTTCAGGTTCTCAGGTCTCTCGCTTTGGTGCAGGTGCCTTTGCCTCCTAACTGCTGGGTGTAGATGCTTTAGACAGTTATACGGCAATTGCTTCCAAGAATCACATCCTCCAAGACATCTCAGCTCAGAAGGCCCTAGCCTTGACCGTGATTTCACGTTTGGTGCTCGACAGCTGTGTGGAGAGAAAGGCCACATCGGACCCTCTTTCCCTTTCACCGACATGGCCTATCCATTCAATCACTCTCATTGCACACGTTTTGTGAGATGCTGGACGACGTTTGGGATCTGGAAGAGGCATGTGTGAGAATATGGTAATTATGGGCCTAGCCAGCCTTGGTCCAGAAGTTTAAAACATGTCAACTTGCTACTGAATTTCAGGGCATTTATACACGTGTTTCCTGGATGCGTTCATCATAAGTTCCAGATGAACACCTTTACGTAGCATTGTGCATCTCCCTTACTCAGCGTTTAGCTTTCTGACGACCTGCAGCTCAATATTTATCCCTACCCTCAACCTTGCCAGAGCAGCATATTTGACGTCCTTTCAAACACCTTACAGCGAAAGGCCTGTCTTTCACAAGTTCCAGGAGAGAAAATGCTTTCACATCAATTCACTGGTCTTTCAAACACTTTCATTTGTGTGAGCATTAAATATTCCACCAGGTGTATTAGGAGTTTAAATGAAGATGGGAACCTACTGTTTTATGGCCTTGAGCGGCCTGATGTGACCTCGAATGTTTTCGCTTATCTCAACTCAGCCCTTCCCTACTACACTTGCCGGGGGTGACAGAAAACAGTGAATCCTTCAAGTTCTTGCGTGGCCTTCTTGGTTTCCTCTCTGCCAATTACCTACGACGCTTCAAAATGAGTCACTGCAACTGTTTTTCAGCAATCAAATGGCAGTATTTTTCTCATCATCAGTAGGTTGTCAGGATATTTCAATCCTGCCAATTCTTGTACGTCTTCATTACATTCTACAACGTAGCTGGTTCTAATTGGCTACTTGTCCCCACAAGCTGATCACAGAGGTGGTTGGATGGTCCCCTAAGCGCTCTGACTCACAAATGACCTTAATGATGGACAGAGGGATATGCCTTGGTTCGCTTGCCTTTGCCATTTCTCTGGTCTCTTGTGTCATAGAGAGCAGAACAGGGTGAACAAAGGGTCGCTACTTCGCTGCCGTTGAGCTCCGTGCTAAACTCTTTCACGAAATATGGCAGCAGAAAGCCCATGGACTTATCGGGAGAGCCCACTTGCCTCTAGGAGTCAGGTTGAGACCAGCACGAAAGCAGAGATAATTTGCTCTTCACCACCTTTTCCTTTGCCCTACCTGGCTTTGTCTCTTCTGTGATGGTGGAAGATCTTGCCATCGTGTACCATGAAAAAGGTTGGAATTGTGAGCTTCGGCAGCGCTGGGCATGCAGGTGTTTTGTTGCGCTCTGAGCATTTGACTAAAACTCCCTTTCTGCACAAGTTTCTGTGACATCGTTTCTCTAGAGTTCCCCAGCCATCACACTCTTGCAGCTTTGAGAACGTCCCTTCCCCTTGTCTCGGTTACATTACTTCGCTCTCGTCCACATTGTTCACAGCTCCAAATACATCTCCAGGAGATTCATGACTATCATCTTGGTGTATGGCGTGCCTCTAGTAAATGTGGCCTCCAAGAGTTTTACTTCTCTCTGTTCAAACCTTAACTCATCCACCGGTTTGCATGTGAAGCAAAACACTGAATTCTGCTATCCAAGGGTTATCGTTCTGTGTTTTCCCACCGCGAGTCCCTTGTCATTTCTTGTGTCACCGAGCAATTATTTGTGCATATGGTTAAGAAAATGATCATTTCCCATGTTCAGATGTTATGGCAAACTTTGTATTTAAAAGGTTGTCCGCGTAATAATCCCATGAAACAATGGAGCTGTTTTTCACCACAACTTCCCAGAGTTAGATCGTTACCCTTTATCCCACACTGTCCAGTAAGCACAGGTGGGGTTAACTCAAGGGAAGACAGACACATGCTTTGGTCAGCGTAAGGTTTCAGGTTCTCAGGTCTCTCGCTTTGGTGCAGGTGCCTTTGCCTCCTAACTGCTGGGTGTAGATGCTTTAGACAGTTATACGGCAATTGCTTCCAAGGATCACATCCTCCAAGATATCTCAGCTCAGAAGGCCCTAGCCTTGACCGTGATTTCACGTTTGGTGCTCGACAGCTGTGTGGAGAGAAAGGCCACATCGGACCCTCATTCCCTTTCACCGACATGGCCTATCCATTCAATCACTCTCATTGCACACGTTTTGTGAGATGCTGGACGACGTTTGGGATCTGGAAGAGGCATGTGTGAGAATATGGTAATTATGGGCCTAGCCAGCCTTGGTCCAGAAGTTTAAAACATGTCAACTTGCTACTGAATTTCAGGGCATTTATACACGTGTTTCCTGGATGCGTTCATCATAAGTTCCAGATGAACACCTTTACGTAGCATTGTGCATCTCCCTTACTCAGCGTTTAGCTTTCTGACGACATGCAGCTCAATATTTGTCCCTACCCTCAACCTTGCCAGAGCAGCATATTTGACGTCCTTTCAAACACCTTACAGAGGAAGGCCTGTGTTTCACCACAAGTTCCAGGAGAGAAAATGCTTTCACATCAGTTCACTGGTCTTTCAAACACTTTCATTTGTGTGACCGTCAAATATTGCACCAGGTGGATTAGGAGTTTAAATGAAGATGGGAACCTACTGTTTTATGGCCTTGAGCGACCTGATGTGACCTCGAATGTTTTCGCTTATCTCAACTCAGCCCTTCCCTACTACACTTGCCGGGGGTGACAGAAAACAGTGAATCCTTCAAGTTCTTGCGTGGCCTTCTTGGTTTCCTCTGCCAATTACCTACGTCGCTTCAAAATGAGTCACTGCAACTGTTTTTCAGCAATCAAATGGCAGTATTTTTCTCATCATCAGTAGGTTGTCAGGATATTTCAATCCTGCCTATTCTTGTACGTCTTCATTACATTCTACAACGTAGCTGGTTCTAATTGGCTACTTGTCCCCACAAGCTGATCACAGAGGTGGTTGGATGGTCCCCTAAGCGCTCTGACTCACAAATGACCTTAATGATGGACAGAGGGATATGCCTTGGTTCGCTTGCCTTTGCCATTTCTCTGGTCTCTTGTGTCATAGAGAGCAGAACAGGGTGAACACAGGGTCGCTACTTAGCTGCCGTTGAGCTCCGTGCTAAACTCTTTCACGAAATATGGCAGCAGAAAGCCCATGGACTTATCGGGAGAGCCCACTTGCCTCTAGGAGTCAGGTTGAGACCAGCACGAAAGCAGAGATAATTTGCTCTTCACCACCTTTTCCTTTGCCCTACCTGGCTTTGTCTCTTCTGTGATGGTGGAAGATCTTGCCATCGTGTACCATGAAAAAGGTTGGAATTGTGAGCTTCGGCAGTGCTGGGCATGCAGGTGTTCCTGTTGCGCTCTGAGCATTTGACTAAAACTCCCTTTCTGCACAAGTTTCTGTGACATCGTTTCTCAAGAGTTCCCCAGCCATCACATTCTTGCAGCTTTGAGAACTTCCCTTCCCCTTGTCTCGGTTACATTACTTCGCTCTCGTCCACATTGTTCAAAGCTCCAAATACATCCCCAGGAGATTCATGACTATCATCTTGGTGTATGGCGTGCCTCTAGTAAATGTGGCCTCCAAGAGTTTTACTTCTCTCAGTTCAAACCTTAACTCATCCACCGGTTTGCATGTGAAGCAAAACACTGAATTCTGCTATCCAAGGGTTATCGTTCTGTGTTTTCCCACCGCGAGTCCCTTGTCATTTCTTGTGTCACCGCGCAATTATTTGTGCATATGATTAAAAAAATGATCATTTCCCATGTTCAGATGTTATGGCAAACTTTGTATTTAAAAGGTTGCCCGCGTAATAATCCCATGAAACAATGGAGCTGTTTTTCACCACAACTTCCCACAGTTAGATCTTTACCCTTTATCCCACACTGTCCAGTAAGCACAGGTGGGGTTAACTGAAGGGAAGACAGACACATGCTTTGGTCAGCGTAAGATTTCAGGTTCTCAGGTCTCTCGCTTTGGTGCAGGTGCCTTTGCCTCCTAACTGCTGGGTGTAGATGCTTTAGACAGTTATACGGCAATTGCTTCCAAGGATCACATCCTCCAAGACATCTCAGCTCAGAAGGCCCTAACCTTGACCGTGATTTCACGTTTGTTGCTCGACAGCTGTGTGGAGAGAAAGGCCACATCGGACCCTCTTTCCCTTTCACCGACATGGCCTATCCATTCAATCACTCTCATTGCACACGTTTTGTGAGATGCTGGACGACGTTTGGGATCTGGAAGAGGCATGTGTGAGAATATGGTAATTATGGGCCTAGCCAGCCTTGGTCCAGAAGTTTAAAACATGTCAACTTGCTACTGAATTTCAGGGCATTTATACACTTGTTTCCTGGATGCGTTCATCATAAGTTCCAGATGAACACCTTTACGTAGCATTGTGCATCTCCCTTACTCAGCGTTTAGCTTTCTGACGACATGCAGCTCAATATTTGTCCCTACCCTCAACCTTGCCAGAGCAGCATATTTGTCGTCCTTTCAAACACCTTACAGAGGAAGGCCTGTCTTTCACCACAAGTTCCAGGAGAGAAAATGCTTTCACATCAGTTCACTGGTCTTTCAAACACTTTCATTTGTGTGAGCGTCAAATATTCCACCAGGTGGATTAGGAGTTTAAATGAAGATGGGAACCTACTGTTTTATGGCCTTGAGCGACCTGATGTGACCTCGAATGTTTTCGCTTATCTCAACTCAGCCCTTCCCTACTACACTTGCCGGGGGTGACTGAAAACAGTGAATCCTTCAAGTCTGTGCGTGGCCTTCTTGGTTTCCTCTCTGCCAGTTACCTGCGTCGCTTCGAAATGAGTCAATGCAACTGTTTTTCGGCATTCAAATTGCAGTATTTTTCTCATCATCAGTAGGTTGTCAGGATATTTCAATCCTGCCAATTCTTGTACGTTTTCATTACATTCTACAACGTAGCTGGTTCTAATTGGCTACTTCTCCCCACAAGCTGATCACAGAGGTGGTTGGATGGTCCCCTAAGCGCTCTGACTCACAAATGACCTTAATGATGGACAGAGGGATATGCCTTGGTTCGCTTGCCTTTGCCATTTCTCTGGTCTCTTGTGTCATAGAGAGCAGAACAGGGTGAACAAAGGGTCGCTACTTCGCTGCCGTTGAGCTCCGTGCTAAACTCTTTCACGAAATATGGCAGCAGAAAGCCCATGGACTTATCGGGAGAGCCCACTTGCCTCTAGGAGTCAGGTTGAGACCAGCACGAAAGCAGAGATAATTTGCTCTTCACCACCTTTTCCTTTGCCCTACCTGGCTTTGTCTCTTCTGTGATGGTGGAAGATCTTGCCATCGTGTACCATGAAAAAGGTTGGAATTGTGAGCTTCGGCAGCGCTGGGCATGCAGGTGCTCCTGTTGCGCTCTGAGCATTTGACTAAAACTCCCTTTCTGCACAAGGTTCTGTGACATCGTTTCTCAAGAGTTCCCCAGCCATCACACTCTTGCAGCTTTGAGAACGTCCCTTCCCCTTGTCTCGGTTACATTACTTCGCTCTCGTCCACATTGTTCACAGCTCCAAATACATCTCCAGGAGATTCATGACTATCATCTTGGTGTATGGCGTGCCTCTAGTAAATGTGGGCTCCATGAGTTTTACTTCTCTCAATTCAAACCTTAACTCATCCACCGGTTTGCATGTGAAGCAAAACACTGAATTCTGCTATCCAAGGGTTATCGTTCTGTGTTTTCCCACCGCGAGTCCCTTGTCATTTCTTGTGTAACCGAGCTATTATTTGTGCATATGGTTAAGAAAATGATCATTTCCCATGTTCAGATGTTATGGCAAACTTTGTATTTAAAAGGTTGTCCGCGTAATAATCCCATGAAACAATGGAGCTGTTTTTCACCACAACTTCCCAGAGTTAGATCGTTACCCTTTATCCCACACTGTCCAGTAAGCACAGGTGGGGTTAACTCAAGGGAAGACAGACACATGCTTTGGTCAGCGTAAGGTTTCAGGTTCTCAGGTCTCTCGCTTTGGTGCAGGTGCCTTTGCCTCCTAACTGCTGGGTGTAGATGCTTTAGACAGTTATACGGCAATTGCTTCCAAGGATCACATCCTCCAAGACATCTCAGCTCAGAAGGCCCTAACCTTGACCGTGATTTCACGTTTGTTGCTCGACAGCTGTGTGGAGAGAAAGGCCACATCGGACCCTCTTTCCCTTTCACCGACATGGCCTATCCATTCAATCACTCTCATTGCACACGTTTTGTGAGATGCTGGACGACGTTTGGGATCTGGAAGAGGCATGTGTGAGAATATGGTAATTATGGGCCTAGCCAGCCTTGGTCCAGAAGTTTAAAACATGTCAACTTGCTACTGAATTTCAGGGCATTTATACACGTGTTTCCTGGATGCGTTCATCATAAGTTCCAGATGAACACCTTTACGTAGCATTGTGCATCTCCCTTACTCAGCGTTTAGCTTTCTGACGACATGCAGCTCAATATTTGTCCCTACCCTCAACCTTGCCAGAGCAGCATATTTGACGTCCTTTCAAACACCTTACAGAGGAAGGCCTGTGTTTCACCACAAGTTCCAGGAGAGAAAATGCTTTCACATCAGTTCACTGGTCTTTCAAACACTTTCATTTGTGTGACCGTCAAATATTGCACCAGGTGGATTAGGAGTTTAAATGAAGATGGGAACCTACTGTTTTATGGCCTTGAGCGACCTGATGTGACCTCGAATGTTTTCGCTTATCTCAACTCAGCCCTTCCCTACTACACTTGCCGGGGGTGACAGAAAACAGTGAATCCTTCAAGTTCTTGCGTGGCCTTCTTGGTTTCCTCTGCCAATTACCTACGTCGCTTCAAAATGAGTCACTGCAACTGTTTTTCAGCAATCAAATGGCAGTATTTTTCTCATCATCAGTAGGTTGTCAGGATATTTCAATCCTGCCTATTCTTGTACGTCTTCATTACATTCTACAACGTAGCTGGTTCTAATTGGCTACTTGTCCCCACAAGCTGATCACAGAGGTGGTTTGATGGTCCCCTAAGCGCTCTGACTCACAAATGACCTTAATGATGGACAGAGGGATATGCCTTGGTTCGCTTGCCTTTGCCATTTCTCTGGTCTCTTGTGTCATAGAGAGCAGAACAGGGTGAACACAGGGTCGCTACTTCGCTGCCGTTGAGCTCCGTGCTAAACTCTTTCACGAAATATGGCAGCAGAAAGCCCATGGACTTATCGGGAGAGCCCACTTGCCTCTAGGAGTCAGGTTGAGACCAGCACGAAAGCAGAGATAATTTGCTCTTCACCACCTTTTCCTTTGCCCTACCTGGCTTTGTCTCTTCTGTGATGGTGGAAGATCTTGCCATCGTGTACCATGAAAAAGGTTGGAATTGTGAGCTTCGGCAGCGCTGAGCATGCAGGTGTTCCTGTTGCGCTCTGAGCATTTGACTAAAACTCCGTTTCTGCACAAGTTTCTGTGACATCGATTCTCAAGAGTTCCCCAGCCATCACACTCTTGCAGCTTTGAGAACGTCCCTTCCCCTTGTCTCGGTTACATTACTTCGCTCTCGTCCACATTGTTCACAGCTCCAAATACATCTCCAGGAGATTCATGACTATCATCTTGGTGTATGGCGTGCCTCTAGTAAATGTGGCCTCCAAGAGTTTTACTTCTCTCAGTTCAAACCTTAACTCATCCACCGGTTTGCATGTGAAGCAAAACACTGAATTCTGCTATCCAAGGGTTATCGTTCTGTGTTTTCCCACCGCGAGTCCTTTGTCATTTCTTGTGTCACCGAGCAATTATTTGTGCATATGATTAAAAAAATGATCATTTCCCATGTTCAGATGTTATGGCACTTTGTATTTAAAAGGTTGCCCGCGTAATAATCCCATGAAACAATGGAGCTGTTTTTCACCACAACTTCCCAGAGTTAGATCTTTACCTTTTATCCCACACTGTCCAGTAAGCACAGGTGGGTTTAACTGAAGAGAAGACAGACACATGCTTTGGTCAGCATAAGGTTTCAAGTTCTCAGGTCTCTCGCTTTGGTGCAGGTGCCTTTGCCTCCTAACTGCTGGGTGTAGATGATTTAGACAGTTATACGGCAATTGCTTCCAAGGATCACATCCTCCAAGACATCTCAGCTCAGAAGGCCCTAGCCTTGACCGTGATTTCACGTTTGGTGCTCGACAGCTGTGTGGAGAGAAAGGCCACATCGGACCCTCTTTCCCTTTCACCGACATGGCCTATCCATTCAATCACTCTCATTGCACACGTTTTGTGAGATGCTGGACGACGTTTGGGATCTGGAAGAGGCATGTGTGAGAATATGGTAATTATGGGCCTAGCCAGCCTTGGTCCAGAAGTTTAAAACATGTCAACTTGCTACTGAATTTCAGGGCATTTATACACGTGTTTCCTGGATGCGTTCATCAAAAGTTCCAGATGAACACCTTTACGTAGCATTGTGCATCTCCCTTACTCAGCGTTTAGCTTTCTGACGACCTGCAGCTCAATATTTGTCCCTACCCTCAACCTTGCCAGAGCAGCATATTTGACGTCCTTTCAAACACCTTACAGAGGAAGGCCTGTGTTTCACCACAAGTTCCAGGAGAGAAAATGCTTTCACATCAGTTCACTGGTCTTTCAAACACTTTCATTTGTGTGAGCGTCAAATATTCCACCAGGTGGATTAGGAGTTTAAATGAAGATGGGAACCTACTGTTTTATGGCCTTGAGCGACTTGATGTGACCTCGAATGTTTTCGCTTATCTCAACTCAGCCCTTCCCTACTACACTTGCCGGGGGTGACAGAAAACAGTGAATCCTTCAAGTTCTTGCGTGGCCTTCTTGGTTTCCTCTCTGCCAATTACCTACGTCGCTTCAAAATGAGTCACTGCAACTGTTTTTCAGCAATCAAATGGCAGTATTTTTCTCATCATCAGTAGGTTGTCAGGATATTTCAATCCTGCCAATTCTTGTACGTCTTCATTACATTCTACAACGTAGCTGGTTCTAATTGGCTACTTGTCCCCACAAGCTGATCACAGAGGTGGTTGGATGGTCCCCTAAGCGCTCTGACTCACAAATGACCTTAATGATGGACAGAGGGATATGCCTTGGTTAGCTTGCCTTTGCCATTTCTCTGGTCTCTTGTGTCATAGAGAGCAGAACAGGGTGAACACAGGGTCGCTACTTCGCTGCCGTTGAGCTCCGTGCTAAACTCTTTCACGAAATATGGCAGCAGAAAGCCCATGGACTTATCGGGAGAGCCTACTTGCCTCTAGGAGTCAGGTTGAGACCAGCACGAAAGCAGAGATAATTTGCTCTTCACCACCTTTTCCTTTGCCCTACCTGGCTTTGTCTGTTCTGTGATGGTGGAAGATCTTGCCATCGTGTACCATGAAAAACGTTGGAATTGTGAGCTTCGGCAGCGCTGGGCATGCAGGTGTTTTGTTGCGCTCTGAGCATTTGACTAAAACTCCCTTTCTGCACAAGTTTCTGGGACATCGTTTCTCAAGAGTTCCCCAGCCATCACATTCTTGCAGCTTTGAGAACGTCCCTTCCCCTTGTCTCGGTTACATTACTTCGCTCTCGTCCACATTGTTCACAGCTCCAAATACATCTCCAGGAGATTCATGACTATCATCTTGGTGTATGGCGTGCCTCTAGTAAATGTGGCCTCCAAGAGTTTTACTTCTCTCAGTTCAAACCTTAACTCATCCACCGGTTTGCATGTGAAGCAAAACACTGAATTCTGCTATCCAAGGGTTATCGTTCTGTGTTTTCCCACCGCGAGTCCCTTGTCATTTCTTGTGTCACCGAGCAATTATTTGTGCATATGGTTAAGAAAATGATCATTTCCCATGTTCAGATGTTATGGCAAACTTTGTATTTAAAAGGTTGTCCGCGTAATAATCCCATGAAACAATGGAGCTGTTTTTCACCACAACTTCCCAGAGTTAGATCTTTACCCTTTATCGCACACTGTCCAGTAAGCACAGGTGGGGTTAACTGAAGAGAAGACAGACACATGCTTTGGTCAGCGTAAGGTTTCAGGTTCTCAGGTCTCTCGCTTTGGTGCAGGTGCCTTTGCCTCCTAACTGCTGGGTGTAGATGCTTTAGACAGTTATACGGCAATTGCTTCCAAGGATCACATCCTCCAAGACATCTCAGCTCAGAAGGCCCTAGCCTTGACCGTGATTTCACGTTTGGTGCTCGACAGCTGTGTGGAGAGAAAGGCCACATCGGACCCTCTTTCCCTTTCACCGACATGGCCTATCCATTCAATCACTCTCATTGCACACGTTTTGTGAGATGCTGGACGACGTTTGGGATCTGGAAGAGGCATGTGTGAGAATATGGTAATTATGGGCCTAGCCAGCCTTGGTCCAGAAGTTTAAAACATGTCAACTTGCTACTGAATTTCAGGGCATTTATACACGTGTTTCCTGGATGCGTTCATCATAAGTTCCAGATGAACACCTTTACGTAGCATTGTGCATCTCCCTTACTCAGCGTTTAGCTTTCTGACGACATGCAGCTCAATATTTGTCCCTACCCTCAACCTTGCCAGAGCAGCATATTTGACGTCCTTTCAAACACCTTACAGAGGAAGGCCTGTGTTTCACCACAAGTTCCAGGAGAGAAAATGCTTTCACATCAGTTCACTGGTCTTTCAAACACTTTCATTTGTGTGACCGTCAAATATTGCACCAGGTGGATTAGGAGTTTAAATGAAGATGGGAACCTACTGTTTTATGGCCTTGAGCGACCTGATGTGACCTCGAATGTTTTCGCTTATCTCAACTCAGCCCTTCCCTACTACACTTGCCGGGGGTGACAGAAAACAGTGAATCCTTCAAGTTCTTGCGTGGCCTTCTTGGTTTCCTCTTTGCCAATTACCTACGTCGCTTCAAAATGAGTCACTGCAACTGTTTTTCAGCAATCAAATGGCAGTATTTTTCTCATCATCAGTAGGTTGTCAGGATATTTCAATCCTGCCTATTCTTGTACGTCTTCATTACATTCTACAACGTAGCTGGTTCTAATTGGCTACTTGTCCCCACAAGCTGATCACAGAGGTGGTTGGATGGTCCCCTAAGCGCTCTGACTCACAAATGACCTTAATGATGGACAGAGGGATATGCCTTGGTTCGCTTGCCTTTGCCATTTCTCTGGTCTCTTGTGTCATAGAGAGCAGAACAGGGTGAACACAGGGTCGCTACTTAGCTGCCGTTGAGCTCCGTGCTAAACTCTTTCACGAAATATGGCAGCAGAAAGCCCATGGACTTATCGGGAGAGCCCACTTGCCTCTAGGAGTCAGGTTGAGACCAGCACGAAAGCAGAGATAATTTGCTCTTCACCACCTTTTCCTTTGCCCTACCTGGCTTTGTCTCTTCTGTGATGGTGGAAGATCTTGCCATCGTGTACCATGAAAAAGGTTGGAATTGTGAGCTTCGGCAGTGCTGGGCATGCAGGTGTTCCTGTTGCGCTCTGAGCATTTGACTAAAACTCCCTTTCTGCACAAGTTTCTGTGACATCGTTTCTCTAGAGTTCCCCAGCCATCACACTCTTGCAGCTTTGAGAACGTCCCTTCCCCTTGTCTCGGTTACATTACTTCGCTCTCGTCCACATTGTTCACAGCTCCAAATACATCTCCAGGAGATTCATGACTATCATCTTGGTGTATGGCGTGCCTCTAGTAAATGTGGCCTCCAAGAGTTTTACTTCTCTCTGTTCAAACCTTAACTCATCCACCGGTTTGCATGTGAAGCAAAACACTGAATTCTGCTATCCAAGGGTTATCGTTCTGTGTTTTCCCACCGCGAGTCCCTTGTCATTTCTTGTGTCACCGAGCAATTATTTGTGCATATGGTTAAGAAAATGATCATTTCCCATGTTCAGATGTTATGGCAAACTTTGTATTTAAAAGGTTGTCCGCGTAATAATCCCATGAAACAATGGAGCTGTTTTTCACCACAACTTCCCAGAGTTAGATCTTTACCCTTTATCGCACACTGTCCAGTAAGCACAGGTGGGGTTAACTCAAGGGAAGACAGACACATGCTTTGGTCAGCGTAAGGTTTCAGGTTCTCAGGTCTCTCGCTTTGGTGCAGGTGCCTTTGCCTCCTAACTGCTGGGTGTAGATGCTTTAGACAGTTATACGGCAATTGCTTCCAAGGATCACATCCTCCAAGACATCTCAGCTCAGAAGGCCCTAGCCTTGACCGTGATTTCACGTTTGGTGCTCGACAGCTGTGTGGAGAGAAAGGCCACATCGGACCCTCTTTCCCTTTCACCGACATGGCCTATCCATTCAATCACTCTCATTGCACACGTTTTGTGAGATGCTGGACGACGTTTGGGATCTGGAAGAGGCATGTGTGAGAATATGGTAATTATGGGCCTAGCCAGCCTTGGTCCAGAAGTTTAAAACATGTCAACTTGCTACTGAATTTCAGGGCATTTATACACGTGTTTCCTGGATGCGTTCATCATAAGTTCCAGATGAACACCTTTACGTAGCATTGTGCATCTCCCTTACTCAGCGTTTAGCTTTCTGACGACCTGCAGCTCAATATTTGTCCCTACCCTCAACCTTGCCAGAGCAGCATATTTGACGTCCTTTCAAACACCTTACAGCGAAAGGCCTGTCTTTCACAAGTTCCAGGAGAGAAAATGCTTTCACATCAATTCACTGGTCTTTCAAACACTTTCATTTGTGTGAGCATTAAATATTCCACCAGGTGTATTAGGAGTTTAAATGAAGATGGGAACCTACTGTTTTATGGCCTTGAGCGACCTGATGTGACCTCGAATGTTTTCGCTTATCTCAACTCAGCCCTTCCCTACTACACTTGCCGGGGGTGACAGAAAACAGTGAATCCTTCAAGTTCTTGCGTGGCCTTCTTGGTTTCCTCTCTGCCAATTACCTACGACGCTTCAAAATGAGTCACTGCAACTGTTTTTCAGCAATCAAATGGCAGTATTTTTCTCATCATCAGTAGGTTGTCAGGATATTTCAATCCTGCCAATTCTTGTACGTCTTCATTACATTCTACAACGTAGCTGGTTCTAATTGGCTACTTGTCCCCACAAGCTGATCACAGAGGTGGTTGGATGGTCCCCTAAGCGCTCTGACTCACAAATGACCTTAATGATGGACAGAGGGATATGCCTTGGTTCGCTTGCCTTTGCCATTTCTCTGGTCTCTTGTGTCATAGAGAGCAGAACAGGGTGAACACAGGGTCGCTACTTCGCTGCCGTTGAGCTCCGTGCTAAACTCTTTCACGAAATATGGCAGCAGAAAGCCCATGGACTTATCGGGAGAGCCCACTTGCCTCTAGGAGTCAGGTTGAGACCAGCACGAAAGCAGAGATAATTTGCTCTTCACCACCTTTTCCTTTGCCCTACCGGGCTTTGTCTCTTCTGTGATGGTGGAAGATCTTGCCATCGTGTACCATGAAAAAGGTTGGAATTGTGAGCTTCGGCAGCGCTGGGCATGCAGGTGTTCCTGTTGCGCTCTGAGCATTTGACTAAAACTCCCTTTCTGCACAAGTTTCTGTGACATCGTTTCTCTAGAGTTCCCCAGCCATCACACTCTTGCAGCTTTGAGAACGTCCCTTCCCCTTGTCTCGGTTACATTACTTCGCTCTCGTCCACATTGTTCACAGCTCCAAATACATCTCCAGGAGATTCATGACTATCATCTTGGTGTATGGCGTGCCTCTAGTAAATGTGGCCTCCAAGAGTTTTACTTCTCTCTGTTCAAACCTTAACTCATCCACCGGTTTGCATGTGAAGCAAAACACTGAATTCTGCTATCCAAGGGTTATCGTTCTGTGTTTTCCCACCGCGAGTCCCTTGTCATTTCTTGTGTCACCGAGCAATTATTTGTGCATATGGTTAAGAAAATGATCATTTCCCATGTTCAGATGTTATGGCAAACTTTGTATTTAAAAGGTTGTCCGCGTAATAATCCCATGAAACAATGGAGCTGTTTTTCACCACAACTTCCCAGAGTTAGATCGTTACCCTTTATCCCACACTGTCCAGTAAGCACAGGTGGGGTTAACTCAAGGGAAGACAGACACATGCTTTGGTCAGCGTAAGGTTTCAGGTTCTCAGGTCTCTCGCTTTGGTGCAGGTGCCTTTGCCTCCTAACTGCTGGGTGTAGATGCTTTAGACAGTTATACGGCAATTGCTTCCAAGGATCACATCCTCCAAGACATCTCAGCTCAGAAGGCCCTAGCCTTGACCGTGATTTCACGTTTGGTGCTCGACAGCTGTGTGGAGAGAAAGGCCACATCGGACCCTCTTTCCCTTTCACCGACATGGCCTATCCATTCAATCACTCTCATTGCACACGTTTTGTGAGATGCTGGACGACGTTTGGGATCTGGAAGAGGCATGTGTGAGAATATGGTAATTATGGGCCTAGCCAGCCTTGGTCCAGAAGTTTAAAACATGTCAACTTGCTACTGAATTTCAGGGCATTTCTACACGTGTTTCCTGGATGCGTTCATCATAAGTTCCAGATGAACACCTTTACGTAGCATTGTGCATCTCCCTTACTCAGCGTTTAGCTTTCTGACGACCTGCAGCTCAATATTTGTCCCTACCTTCAACCTTGCCAGAGCAGCATATTTGACGTCCTTTCAAACACCTTACAGCGAAAGGCCTGTCTTTCACAAGTTCCAGGAGAGAAAATGCTTTCACATCAATTCACTGGTCTTTCAAACACTTTCATTTGTGTGAGCATTAAATATTCCACCAGGTGGATTAGGAGTTTAAATGAAGATGGGAACCTACTGTTTTATGGCCTTGAGCGACCTGATGTGACCTCGAATGTTTTCGCTTATCTCAACTCAGCCCTTCCCTACTACACTTGCCGGGGGTGACAGAAAACAGTGAATCCTTCAAGTTCTTGCGTGGCCTTCTTGGTTTCCTCTCTGCCAATTACCTACGACGCTTCAAAATGAGTCACTGCAACTGTTTTTCAGCAATCAAATGGCAGTATTTTTCTCATCATCAGTAGGTTGTCAGGATATTTCAATCCTGCCAATTCTTGTACGTCTTCATTACATTCTACAACGTAGCTGGTTCTAATTGGCTACTTGTCCCCACAAGCTGATCACAGAGGTGGTTGGATGGTCCCCTAAGCGCTCTGACTCACAAATGACCTTAATGATGGACAGAGGGATATGCCTTGGTTCGCTTGCCTTTGCCATTTCTCTGGTCTCTTGTGTCATAGAGAGCAGAACAGGGTGAACACAGGGTCGCTACTTCGCTGCCGTTGAGCTCCGTGCTAAACTCTTTCACGAAATATGGCAGCAGAAAGCCCATGGACTTATCGGGAGAGCCCACTTGCCTCTAGGAGTCAGGTTGAGACCAGCACGAAAGCAGAGATAATTTGCTCTTCACCACCTTTTCCTTTGCCCTACCGGGCTTTGTCTCTTCTGTGATGGTGGAAGATCTTGCCATCGTGTACCATGAAAAAGGTTGGAATTGTGAGCTTCGGCAGCGCTGGGCATGCAGGTGTTCCTGTTGCGCTCTGAGCATTTGACTAAAACTCCCTTTCTGCACAAGTTTCTGTGACATCGTTTCTCTAGAGTTCCCCAGCCATCACACTCTTGCAGCTTTGAGAACGTCCCTTCCCCTTGTCTCGGTTACATTACTTCGCTCTCGTCCACATTGTTCACAGCTCCAAATACATCTCCAGGAGATTCATGACTATCATCTTGGTGTATGGCGTGCCTCTAGTAAATGTGGCCTCCAAGAGTTTTACTTCTCTCTGTTCAAACCTTAACTCATCCACCGGTTTGCATGTGAAGCAAAACACTGAATTCTGCTATCCAAGGGTTATCGTTCTGTGTTTTCCCACCGCGAGTCCCTTGTCATTTCTTGTGTCACCGAGCAATTATTTGTGCATATGGTTAAGAAAATGATCATTTCCCATGTTCAGATGTTATGGCAAACTTTGTATTTAAAAGGTTGTCCGCGTAATAATCCCATGAAACAATGGAGCTGTTTTTCACCACAACTTCCCAGAGTTAGATCGTTACCCTTTATCCCACACTGTCCAGTAAGCACAGGTGGGGTTAACTCAAGGGAAGACAGACACATGCTTTGGTCAGCGTAAGGTTTCAGGTTCTCAGGTCTCTCGCTTTGGTGCAGGTGCCTTTGCCTCCTAACTGCTGGGTGTAGATGCTTTAGACAGTTATACGGCAATTGCTTCCAAGGATCACATCCTCCAAGACATCTCAGCTCAGAAGTCCCTAGCCTTGACCGTGATTTCACGTTTGGTGCTCGACAGCTGTGTGGAGAGAAAGGCCACATCGGACCCTCATTCCCTTTCACCGACATGGCCTATCCATTCAATCACTCTCATTGCACACGTTTTGTGAGATGCTGGACGACGTTTGGGATCTGGAAGAGGCATGTGTGAGAATATGGTAATTATGGGCCTAGCCAGCCTTGGTCCAGAAGTTTAAAACATGTCAACTTGCTACTGATTTTCAGGGCATTTATACACGTGTTTCCTGGATGCGTTCATCATAAGTTCCAGATGAACACCTTTACGTAGCATTGTGCATCTCCCTTACTCAGCGTTTAGCTTTCTGACGACATGCAGCTCAATATTTGTCCCTACCCTCAACCTTGCCAGAGCAGCATATTTGACGTCCTTTCAAACACCTTACAGAGGAAGGCCTGTGTTTCACCACAAGTTCCAGGAGAGAAAATGCTTTCACATCAGTTCACTGGTCTTTCAAACACTTTCATTTGTGTGACCGTCAAATATTGCACCAGGTGGATTAGGAGTTTAAATGAAGATGGGAACCTACTGTTTTATGGCCTTGAGCGACCTGATGTGACCTCGAATGTTTTCGCTTATCTCAACTCAGCCCTTCCCTACTACACTTGCCGGGGGTGACAGAAAACAGTGAATCCTTCAAGTTCTTGCGTGGCCTTCTTGGTTTCCTCTTTGCCAATTACCTACGTCGCTTCAAAATGAGTCACTGCAACTGTTTTTCAGCAATCAAATGGCAGTATTTTTCTCATCATCAGTAGGTTGTCAGGATATTTCAATCCTGCCTATTCTTGTACGTCTTCATTACATTCTACAACGTAGCTGGTTCTAATTGGCTACTTGTCCCCACAAGCTGATCACAGAGGTGGTTGGATGGTCCCCTAAGCGCTCTGACTCACAAATGACCTTAATGATGGACAGAGGGATATGCCTTGGTTCGCTTGCCTTTGCCATTTCTCTGGTCTCTTGTGTCATAGAGAGCAGAACAGGGTGAACACAGGGTCGCTACTTAGCTGCCGTTGAGCTCCGTGCTAAACTCTTTCACGAAATATGGCAGCAGAAAGCCCATGGACTTATCGGGAGAGCCCACTTGCCTCTAGGAGTCAGGTTGAGACCAGCACGAAAGCAGAGATAATTTGCTCTTCACCACCTTTTCCTTTGCCCTACCTGGCTTTGTCTCTTCTGTGATGGTGGAAGATCTTGCCATCGTGTACCATGAAAAAGGTTGGAATTGTGAGCTTCGGCAGTGCTGGGCATGCAGGTGTTCCTGTTGCGCTCTGAGCATTTGACTAAAACTCCCTTTCTGCACAAGTTTCTGTGACATCGTTTCTCTAGAGTTCCCCAGCCATCACACTCTTGCAGCTTTGAGAACGTCCCTTCCGCTTGTCTCGGTTACATTACTTCGCTCTCGTCCACATTGTTCACAGCTCCAAATACATCTCCAGGAGATTCATGACTATCATCTTGGTGTATGGCGTGCCTCTAGTAAATGTGGCCTCCAAGAGTTTTACTTCTCTCAGTTCAAACCTTAACTCATCCACCGGTTTGCATGTGAAGCAAAACACTGAATTCTGCTATCCAAGGGTTATCGTTCTGTGTTTTCCCACCGCGAGTCCCTTGTCATTTCTTGTGTCACCGAGCAATTATTTGTGCATATGGTTAAGAAAATGATCATTTCCCATGTTCAGATGTTATGGCAAACTTTGTATTTAAAAGGTTGTCCGCGTAATAATCCCATGAAACAATGGAGCTGTTTTTCACCACAACTTCCCAGAGTTAGATCTTTACCCTTTATCGCACACTGTCCAGTAAGCACAGGTGGGGTTAACTGAAGAGAAGACAGACACATGCTTTGGTCAGCGTAAGGTTTCAGGTTCTCAGGTCTCTCGCTTTGGTGCAGGTGCCTTTGCCTCCTAACTGCTGGGTGTAGATGCTTTAGACAGTTATACGGCAATTGCTTCCAAGAATCACATCCTCCAAGACATCTCAGCTCAGAAGGCCCTAGCCTTGACCGTGATTTCACGTTTGGTGCTCGACAGCTGTGTGGAGAGAAAGGCCACATCGGACCCTCTTTCCCTTTCACCGACATGGCCTATCCATTCAATCACTCTCATTGCACACGTTTTGTGAGATGCTGGACGACGTTTGGGATCTGGAAGAGGCATGTGTGAGAATATGGTAATTATGGGCCTAGCCAGCCTTGGTCCAGAAGTTTAAAACATGTCAACTTGCTACTGAATTTCAGGGCATTTATACACGTGTTTCCTGGATGCGTTCATCATAAGTTCCAGATGAACACCTTTACGTAGCATTGTGCATCTCCCTTACTCAGCGTTTAGCTTTCTGACGACCTGCAGCTCAATATTTATCCCTACCCTCAACCTTGCCAGAGCAGCATATTTGACGTCCTTTCAAACACCTTACAGCGAAAGGCCTGTCTTTCACAAGTTCCAGGAGAGAAAATGCTTTCACATCAATTCACTGGTCTTTCAAACACTTTCATTTGTGTGAGCATTAAATATTCCACCAGGTGTATTAGGAGTTTAAATGAAGATGGGAACCTACTGTTTTATGGCCTTGAGCGACCTGATGTGACCTCGAATGTTTTCGCTTATCTCAACTCAGCCCTTCCCTACTACACTTGCCGGGGGTGACAGAAAACAGTGAATCCTTCAAGTTCTTGCGTGGCCTTCTTGGTTTCCTCTCTGCCAATTACCTACGACGCTTCAAAATGAGTCACTGCAACTGTTTTTCAGCAATCAAATGGCAGTATTTTTCTCATCATCAGTAGGTTGTCAGGATATTTCAATCCTGCCAATTCTTGTACGTCTTCATTACATTCTACAACGTAGCTGGTTCTAATTGGCTACTTGTCCCCACAAGCTGATCACAGAGGTGGTTGGATGGTCCCCTAAGCGCTCTGACTCACAAATGACCTTAATGATGGACAGAGGGATATGCCTTGGTTCGCTTGCCTTTGCCATTTCTCTGGTCTCTTGTGTCATAGAGAGCAGAACAGGGTGAACAAAGGGTCGCTACTTCGCTGCCGTTGAGCTCCGTGCTAAACTCTTTCACGAAATATGGCAGCAGAAAGCCCATGGACTTATCGGGAGAGCCCACTTGCCTCTAGGAGTCAGGTTGAGACCAGCACGAAAGCAGAGATAATTTGCTCTTCACCACCTTTTCCTTTGCCCTACCTGGCTTTGTCTCTTCTGTGATGGTGGAAGATCTTGCCATCGTGTACCATGAAAAAGGTTGGAATTGTGAGCTTCGGCAGCGCTGGGCATGCAGGTGTTCCTGTTGCGCTCTGAGCATTTGACTAAAACTCCCTTTCTGCACAAGTTTCTGTGACATCGTTTCTCTAGAGTTCCCCAGCCATCACACTCTTGCAGCTTTGAGAACGTCCCTTCCCCTTGTCTCGGTTACATTACTTCGCTCTCGTCCACATTGTTCACAGCTCCAAATACATCTCCAGGAGATTCATGACTATCATCTTGGTGTATGGCGTGCCTCTAGTAAATGTGGCCTCCAAGAGTTTTACTTCTCTCTGTTCAAACCTTAACTCATCCACCGGTTTGCATGTGAAGCAAAACACTGAATTCTGCTATCCAAGGGTTATCGTTCTGTGTTTTCCCACCGCGAGTCCCTTGTCATTTCTTGTGTCACCGAGCAATTATTTGTGCATATGGTTAAGAAAATGATCATTTCCCATGTTCAGATGTTATGGCAAACTTTGTATTTAAAAGGTTGTCCGCGTAATAATCCCATGAAACAATGGAGCTGTTTTTCACCACAACTTCCCAGAGTTAGATCGTTACCCTTTATCCCACACTGTCCAGTAAGCACAGGTGGGGTTAACTCAAGGGAAGACAGACACATGCTTTGGTCAGCGTAAGGTTTCAGGTTCTCAGGTCTCTCGCTTTGGTGCAGGTGCCTTTGCCTCCTAACTGCTGGGTGTAGATGCTTTAGACAGTTATACGGCAATTGCTTCCAAGGATCACATCCTCCAAGACATCTCAGCTCAGAAGGCCCTAGCCTTGACCGTGATTTCACGTTTGGTGCTCGACAGCTGTGTGGAGAGAAAGGCCACATCGGACCCTCATTCCCTTTCACCGACATGGCCTATCCATTCAATCACTCTCATTGCACACGTTTTGTGAGATGCTGGACGACGTTTGGGATCTGGAAGAGGCATGTGTGAGAATATGGTAATTATGGGCCTAGCCAGCCTTGGTCCAGAAGTTTAAAACATGTCAACTTGCTACTGATTTTCAGGGCATTTATACACGTGTTTCCTGGATGCGTTCATCATAAGTTCCAGATGAACACCTTTACGTAGCATTGTGCATCTCCCTTACTCAGCGTTTAGCTTTCTGACGACATGCAGCTCAATATTTGTCCCTACCCTCAACCTTGCCAGAGCAGCATATTTGACGTCCTTTCAAACACCTTACAGAGGAAGGCCTGTGTTTCACCACAAGTTCCAGGAGAGAAAATGCTTTCACATCAGTTCACTGGTCTTTCAAACACTTTCATTTGTGTGACCGTCAAATATTGCACCAGGTGGATTAGGAGTTTAAATGAAGATGGGAACCTACTGTTTTATGGCCTTGAGCGACCTGATGTGACCTCGAATGTTTTCGCTTATCTCAACTCAGCCCTTCCCTACTACACTTGCCGGGGGTGACAGAAAACAGTGAATCCTTCAAGTTCTTGCGTGGCCTTCTTGGTTTCCTCTTTGCCAATTACCTACGTCGCTTCAAAATGAGTCACTGCAACTGTTTTTCAGCAATCAAATGGCAGTATTTTTCTCATCATCAGTAGGTTGTCAGGATATTTCAATCCTGCCTATTCTTGTACGTCTTCATTACATTCTACAACGTAGCTGGTTCTAATTGGCTACTTGTCCCCACAAGCTGATCACAGAGGTGGTTGGATGGTCCCCTAAGCGCTCTGACTCACAAATGACCTTAATGATGGACAGAGGGATATGCCTTGGTTCGCTTGCCTTTGCCATTTCTCTGGTCTCTTGTGTCATAGAGAGCAGAACAGGGTGAACACAGGGTCGCTACTTAGCTGCCGTTGAGCTCCGTGCTAAACTCTTTCACGAAATATGGCAGCAGAAAGCCCATGGACTTATCGGGAGAGCCCACTTGCCTCTAGGAGTCAGGTTGAGACCAGCACGAAAGCAGAGATAATTTGCTCTTCACCACCTTTTCCTTTGCCCTACCTGGCTTTGTCTCTTCTGTGATGGTGGAAGATCTTGCCATCGTGTACCATGAAAAAGGTTGGAATTGTGAGCTTCGGCAGTGCTGGGCATGCAGGTGTTCCTGTTGCGCTCTGAGCATTTGACTAAAACTCCCTTTCTGCACAAGTTTCTGTGACATCGTTTCTCTAGAGTTCCCCAGCCATCACACTCTTGCAGCTTTGAGAACGTCCCTTCCCCTTGTCTCGGTTACATTACTTCGCTCTCGTCCACATTGTTCACAGCTCCAAATACATCTCCAGGAGATTCATGACTATCATCTTGGTGTATGGCGTGCCTCTAGTAAATGTGGCCTCCAAGAGTTTTACTTCTCTCAGTTCAAACCTTAACTCATCCACCGGTTTGCATGTGAAGCAAAACACTGAATTCTGCTATCCAAGGGTTATCGTTCTGTGTTTTCCCACCGCGAGTCCCTTGTCATTTCTTGTGTCACCGAGCAATTATTTGTGCATATGGTTAAGAAAATGATCATTTCCCATGTTCAGATGTTATGGCAAACTTTGTATTTAAAAGGTTGTCCGCGTAATAATCCCATGAAACAATGGAGCTGTTTTTCACCACAACTTCCCAGAGTTAGATCGTTACCCTTTATCGCACACTGTCCAGTAAGCACAGGTGGGGTTAACTGAAGAGAAGACAGACACATGCTTTGGTCAGCGTAAGGTTTCAGGTTCTCAGGTCTCTCGCTTTGGTGCAGGTGCCTTTGCCTCCTAACTGCTGGGTGTAGATGCTTTAGACAGTTATACGGCAATTGCTTCCAAGAATCACATCCTCCAAGACATCTCAGCTCAGAAGGCCCTAGCCTTGACCGTGATTTCACGTTTGGTGCTCGACAGCTGTGTGGAGAGAAAGGCCACATCGGACCCTCTTTCCCTTTCACCGACATGGCCTATCCATTCAATCACTCTCATTGCACACGTTTTGTGAGATGCTGGACGACGTTTGGGATCTGGAAGAGGCATGTGTGAGAATATGGTAATTATGGGCCTAGCCAGCCTTGGTCCAGAAGTTTAAAACATGTCAACTTGCTACTGAATTTCAGGGCATTTATACACGTGTTTCCTGGATGCGTTCATCATAAGTTCCAGATGAACACCTTTACGTAGCATTGTGCATCTCCCTTACTCAGCGTTTAGCTTTCTGACGACCTGCAGCTCAATATTTATCCCTACCCTCAACCTTGCCAGAGCAGCATATTTGACGTCCTTTCAAACACCTTACAGCGAAAGGCCTGTCTTTCACAAGTTCCAGGAGAGAAAATGCTTTCACATCAATTCACTGGTCTTTCAAACACTTTCATTTGTGTGAGCATTAAATATTCCACCAGGTGTATTAGGAGTTTAAATGAAGATGGGAACCTACTGTTTTATGGCCTTGAGCGACCTGATGTGACCTCGAATGTTTTCGCTTATCTCAACTCAGCCCTTCCCTACTACACTTGCCGGGGGTGACAGAAAACAGTGAATCCTTCAAGTTCTTGCGTGGCCTTCTTGGTTTCCTCTCTGCCAATTACCTACGACGCTTCAAAATGAGTCACTGCAACTGTTTTTCAGCAATCAAATGGCAGTATTTTTCTCATCATCAGTAGGTTGTCAGGATATTTCAATCCTGCCAATTCTTGTACGTCTTCATTACATTCTACAACGTAGCTGGTTCTAATTGGCTACTTGTCCCCACAAGCTGATCACAGAGGTGGTTGGATGGTCCCCTAAGCGCTCTGACTCACAAATGACCTTAATGATGGACAGAGGGATATGCCTTGGTTCGCTTGCCTTTGCCATTTCTCTGGTCTCTTGTGTCATAGAGAGCAGAACAGGGTGAACAAAGGGTCGCTACTTCGCTGCCGTTGAGCTCCGTGCTAAACTCTTTCACGAAATATGGCAGCAGAAAGCCCATGGACTTATCGGGAGAGCCCACTTGCCTCTAGGAGTCAGGTTGAGACCAGCACGAAAGCAGAGATAATTTGCTCTTCACCACCTTTTCCTTTGCCCTACCTGGCTTTGTCTCTTCTGTGATGGTGGAAGATCTTGCCATCGTGTACCATGAAAAAGGTTGGAATTGTGAGCTTCGGCAGCGCTGGGCATGCAGGTGTTTTGTTGCGCTCTGAGCATTTGACTAAAACTCCCTTTCTGCACAAGTTTCTGTGACATCGTTTCTCTAGAGTTCCCCAGCCATCACACTCTTGCAGCTTTGAGAACGTCCCTTCCCCTTGTCTCGGTTACATTACTTCGCTCTCGTCCACATTGTTCACAGCTCCAAATACATCTCCAGGAGATTCATGACTATCATCTTGGTGTATGGCGTGCCTCTAGTAAATGTGGCCTCCAAGAGTTTTACTTCTCTCTGTTCAAACCTTAACTCATCCACCGGTTTGCATGTGAAGCAAAACACTGAATTCTGCTATCCAAGGGTTATCGTTCTGTGTTTTCCCACCGCGAGTCCCTTGTCATTTCTTGTGTCACCGAGCAATTATTTGTGCATATGGTTAAGAAAATGATCATTTCCCATGTTCAGATGTTATGGCAAACTTTGTATTTAAAAGGTTGTCCGCGTAATAATCCCATGAAACAATGGAGCTGTTTTTCACCACAACTTCCCAGAGTTAGATCGTTACCCTTTATCCCACACTGTCCAGTAAGCACAGGTGGGGTTAACTCAAGGGAAGACAGACACATGCTTTGGTCAGCGTAAGGTTTCAGGTTCTCAGGTCTCTCGCTTTGGTGCAGGTGCCTTTGCCTCCTAACTGCTGGGTGTAGATGCTTTAGACAGTTATACGGCAATTGCTTCCAAGGATCACATCCTCCAAGACATCTCAGCTCAGAAGGCCCTAGCCTTGACCGTGATTTCACGTTTGGTGCTCGACAGCTGTGTGGAGAGAAAGGCCACATCGGACCCTCATTCCCTTTCACCGACATGGCCTATCCATTCAATCACTCTCATTGCACACGTTTTGTGAGATGCTGGACGACGTTTGGGATCTGGAAGAGGCATGTGTGAGAATATGGTAATTATGGGCCTAGCCAGCCTTGGTCCAGAAGTTTAAAACATGTCAACTTGCTACTGATTTTCAGGGCATTTATACACGTGTTTCCTGGATGCGTTCATCATAAGTTCCAGATGAACACCTTTACGTAGCATTGTGCATCTCCCTTACTCAGCGTTTAGCTTTCTGACGACATGCAGCTCAATATTTGTCCCTACCCTCAACCTTGCCAGAGCAGCATATTTGACGTCCTTTCAAACACCTTACAGAGGAAGGCCTGTGTTTCACCACAAGTTCCAGGAGAGAAAATGCTTTCACATCAGTTCACTGGTCTTTCAAACACTTTCATTTGTGTGACCGTCAAATATTGCACCAGGTGGATTAGGAGTTTAAATGAAGATGGGAACCTACTGTTTTATGGCCTTGAGCGACCTGATGTGACCTCGAATGTTTTCGCTTATCTCAACTCAGCCCTTCCCTACTACACTTGCCGGGGGTGACAGAAAACAGTGAATCCTTCAAGTTCTTGCGTGGCCTTCTTGGTTTCCTCTGCCAATTACCTACGTCGCTTCAAAATGAGTCAATGCAACTGTTTTTCGGCATTCAAATTGCAGTATTTTTCTCATCATCAGTAGGTTGTCAGGATATTTCAATCCTGCCTATTCTTGTACGTCTTCATTACATTCTACAACGTAGCTGGTTCTAATTGGCTACTTGTCCCCACAAGCTGATCACAGAGGTGGTTTGATGGTCCCCTAAGCGCTCTGACTCACAAATGACCTTAATGATGGACAGAGGGATATGCCTTGGTTCGCTTGCCTTTGCCATTTCTCTGGTCTCTTGTGTCATAGAGAGCAGAACAGGGTGAACACAGGGTCGCTACTTCGCTGCCGTTGAGCTCCGTGCTAAACTCTTTCACGAAATATGGCAGCAGAAAGCCCATGGACTTATCGGGAGAGCCCACTTGCCTCTAGGAGTCAGGTTGAGACCAGCACGAAAGCAGAGATAATTTGCTCTTCACCACCTTTTCCTTTGCCCTACCTGGCTTTGTCTCTTCTGTGATGGTGGAAGATCTTGCCATCGTGTACCATGAAAAAGGTTGGAATTGTGAGCTTCGGCAGTGCTGGGCATGCAGGTGTTCCTGTTGCGCTCTGAGCATTTGACTAAAACTCCCTTTCTGCACAAGTTTCTGTGACATCGTTTCTCAAGAGTTCCCCAGCCATCACATTCTTGCAGCTTTGAGAACTTCCCTTCCCCTTGTCTCGGTTACATTACTTCGCTCTCGTCCACATTGTTCACAGCTCCAAATACATCTCCAGGAGATTCATGACTATCATCTTGGTGTATGGCGTGCCTCTAGTAAATGTGGCCTCCAAGAGTTTTACTTCTCTCAGTTCAAACCTTAACTCATCCACCGGTTTGCATGTGAAGCAAAACACTGAATTCTGCTATCCAAGGGTTATCGTTCTGTGTTTTCCCACCGCGAGTCCCTTGTCATTTCTTGTGTCACCGAGCAATTATTTGTGCATATGATTAAAAAAATGATCATTTCCCATGTTCAGATGTTATGGCAAACTTTGTATTTAAAAGGTTGCCCGCGTAATAATCCCATGAAACAATGGAGCTGTTTTTCACCACAACTTCCCACAGTTAGATCTTTACCCTTTATCCCACACTGTCCAGTAAGCACAGGTGGGGTTAACTGAAGGGAAGACAGACACATGCTTTGGTCAGCGTAAGGTTTCAGGTTCTCAGGTCTCTCGCTTTGGTGCAGGTGCCTTTGCCTCCTAACTGCTGGGTGTAGATGCTTTAGACAGTTATACGGCAATTGCTTCCAAGGATCACATCCTCCAAGACATCTCAGCTCAGAAGGCCCTAACCTTGACCGTGATTTCACGTTTGTTGCTCGACAGCTGTGTGGAGAGAAAGGCCACATCGGACCTTCTTTCCCTTTCACCGACATGGCCTATCCATTCAATCACTCTCATTGCACACGTTTTGTGAGATGCTGGACGACGTTTGGGATCTGGAAGAGGCATGTGTGAGAATATGGTAATTATGGGCCTAGCCAGCCTTGGTCCAGAAGTTTAAAACATGTCAACTTGCTACTGAATTTCAGGGCATTTATACACTTGTTTCCTGGATGCGTTCATCATAAGTTCCAGATGAACACCTTTACGTAGCATTGTGCATCTCCCTTACTCAGCGTTTAGCTTTCTGACGACATGCAGCTCAATATTTGTCCCTACCCTCAACCTTGCCAGAGCAGCATATTTGTCGTCCTTTCAAACACCTTACAGAGGAAGGCCTGTCTTTCACCACAAGTTCCAGGAGAGAAAATTCTTTCACATCAGTTCACTGGTCTTTCAAACACTTTCATTTGTGTGAGCGTCAAATATTCCACCAGGTGGATTAGGAGTTTAAATGAAGATGGGAACCTACTGTTTTATGGCCTTGAGCGACCTGATGTGACCTCGAATGTTTTCGCTTATCTCAACTCAGCCCTTCCCTACTACACTTGCCGGGGGTGACTGAAAACAGTGAATCCTTCAAGTCTGTGCGTGGCCTTCTTGGTTTCCTCTCTGCCAGTTACCTGCGTCGCTTCGAAATGAGTCAATGCAACTGTTTTTCGGCATTCAAATTGCAGTATTTTTCTCATCATCAGTAGGTTGTCAGGATATTTCAATCCTGCCAATTCTTGTACGTCTTCATTACATTCTACAACGTAGCTGGTTCTAATTGGCTACTTCTCCCCACAAGCTGATCACAGAGGTGGTTGGATGGTCCCCTAAGCGCTGTGACTCACAAATGACCTTAATGATGGACAGAGGGATATGCCTTGGTTCGCTTGCCTTTGCCATTTCTCTGGTCTCTTGTGTCATAGAGAGCAGAACAGGGTGAACACAGGGTCGCTACTTCGCTGCCGTTGAGCTCCGTGCTAAACTCTTTCACGAAATATGGCAGCAGAAAGCCCATGGACTTATCGGGAGAGCCCACTTGCCTCTAGGAGTCAGGTTGAGACCAGCACGAAAGCAGAGATAATTTGCTCTTCACCACCTGTACCTTTGCCCTACCGGGCTTTGTCTCTTCTGTGATGGTGGAAGATCTTGCCATCGTGTACCATGAAAAAGGTTGGAATTGTGAGCTTCGGCAGCGCTGGGCATGCAGGTGTTCCTGTTGCGCTCTGAGCATTTGACTAAAACTCCCTTTCTGCACAAGGTTCTGTGACATCGTTTCTCAAGAGTTCCCCAGCCATCACACTCTTGCAGCTTTGAGAACGTCCCTTCCCCTTGTCTCGGTTACATTACTTCGCTCTCGTCCACATTGTTCACAGCTCCAAATACATCTCCAGGAGATTCATGACTATCATCTTGGTGTATGGCGTGCCTCTAGTAAATGTGGGCTCCATGAGTTTTACTTCTCTCAATTCAAACCTTAACTCATCCACCGGTTTGCATGTGAAGCAAAACACTGAATTCTGCTATCCAAGGGTTATCGTTCTGTGTTTTCCCACCGCGAGTCCCTTGTCATTTCTTGTGTAACCGAGCTATTATTTGTGCATATGGTTAAGAAAATGATCATTTCCCATGTTCAGATGTTATGGCAAACTTTGTATTTAAAAGGTTGTCCGCGTAATAATCCCATGAAACAATGGAGCTGTTTTTCACCACAACTTCCCAGAGTTAGATCGTTACCCTTTATCCCACACTGTCCACTATGCACAGGTGGGGTTAACTGAAGGGAAGACAGACACATGCTTTGGTCAGCGTAAGGTTTCAGGTTCTCAGGTCTCTCGCTTTGGTGCAGGTGCCTTTGCCTCCTAACTGCTGGGTGTAGATGCTTTAGACAGTTATACGGCAATTGCTTCCAAGGATCACATCCTCCAAGACATCTCAGCTCAGAAGGCCCTAACCTTGACCGTGATTTCACGTTTGTTGCTCGACAGCTGTGTGGAGAGAAAGGCCACATCGGACCTTCTTTCCCTTTCACCGACATGGCCTATCCATTCAATCACTCTCATTGCACACGTTTTGTGAGATGCTGGACGACGTTTGGGATCTGGAAGAGGCATGTGTGAGAATATGGTAATTATGGGCCTAGCCAGCCTTGGTCCAGAAGTTTAAAACATGTCAACTTGCTACTGAATTTCAGGGCATTTATACACTTGTTTCCTGGATGCGTTCATCATAAGTTCCAGATGAACACCTTTACGTAGCATTGTGCATCTCCCTTACTCAGCGTTTAGCTTTCTGACGACATGCAGCTCAATATTTGTCCCTACCCTCAACCTTGCCAGAGCAGCATATTTGTCGTCCTTTCAAACACCTTACAGAGGAAGGCCTGTCTTTCACCACAAGTTCCAGGAGAGAAAATGCTTTCACATCAGTTCACTGGTCTTTCAAACACTTTCATTTGTGTGAGCGTCAAATATTCCACCAGGTGGATTAGGAGTTTAAATGAAGATGGGAACCTACTGTTTTATGGCCTTGAGCGACCTGATGTGACCTCGAATGTTTTCGCTTATCTCAACTCAGCCCTTCCCTACTACACTTGCCGGGGGTGACTGAAAACAGTGAATCCTTCAAGTCTGTGCGTGGCCTTCTTGGTTTCCTCTCTGCCAGTTACCTGCGTCGCTTCGAAATGAGTCAATGCAACTGTTTTTCGGCATTCAAATTGCAGTATTTTTCTCATCATCAGTAGGTTGTCAGGATATTTCAATCCTGCCAATTCTTGTACGTCTTCATTACATTCTACAACGTAGCTGGTTCTAATTGGCTACTTCTCCCCACAAGCTGATCACAGAGGTGGTTGGATGGTCCCCTAAGCGCTCTGACTCACAAATGACCTTAATGATGGACAGAGGGATATGCCTTGGTTCGCTTGCCTTTGCCATTTCTCTGGTCTCTTGTGTCATAGAGAGCAGAACAGGGTGAACACAGGGTCGCTACTTAGCTGCCGTTGAGCTCCGTGCTAAACTCTTTCACGAAATATGGCAGCAGAAAGCCCATGGACTTATCGGGAGAGCCCACTTGCCTCTAGGAGTCAGGTTGAGACCAGCACGAAAGCAGAGATAATTTGCTCTTCACCACCTTTTCCTTTGCCCTACCTGGCTTTGTCTCTTCTGTGATGGTGGAAGATCTTGCCATCGTGTACCATGAAAAAGGTTGGAATTGTGAGCTTCGGCAGTGCTGGGCATGCAGGTGTTCCTGTTGCGCTCTGAGCATTTGACTAAAACTCCCTTCCTGCACAAGTTTCTGTGACATCGTTTCTCAAGAGTTCCCCAGCCATCACATTCTTGCAGCTTTGAGAACTTCCCTTCCCCTTGTCTCGGTTACATTACTTCGCTCTCGTCCACATTGTTCACAGCTCCAAATACATCTCCAGGAGATTCATGACTATCATCTTGGTGTATGGCGTGCCTCTAGTAAATGTGGCCTCCAAGAGTTTTACTTCTCTCAGTTCAAACCTTAACTCATCCACCGGTTTGCATGTGAAGCAAAACACTGAATTCTGCTATCCAAGGGTTATCGTTCTGTGTTTTCCCACCGCGAGTCCCTTGTCATTTCTTGTGTCACCGCGCAATTATTTGTGCATATGATTAAAAAAATGATCATTTCCCATGTTCAGATGTTATGGCAAACTTTGTATTTAAAAGGTTGTCCGCGTAATAATCCCATGAAACAATGGAGCTGTTTTTCACCACAACTTCCCAGAGTTAGATCGTTACCCTTTATCCCACACTGTCCAGTATGCACAGGTGGGGTTAACTGAAGGGAAGACAGACACATGCTTTGGTCAGCGTAAGGTTTCAGGTTCTCAGGTCTCTCGCTTTGGTGCAGGTGCCTTTGCCTCCTAACTGCTGGGTGTAGATGCTTTAGACAGTTATACGGCAATTGCTTCCAAGGATCACATCCTCCAAGACATCTCAGCTCAGAAGGCCCTAACCTTGACCGTGATTTCACGTTTGTTGCTCGACAGCTGTGTGGAGAGAAAGGCCACATCGGACCTTCTTTCCCTTTCACCGACATGGCCTATCCATTCAATCACTCTCATTGCACACGTTTTGTGAGATGCTGGACGACGTTTGGGATCTGGAAGAGGCATGTGTGAGAATATGGTAATTATGGGCCTAGCCAGCCTTGGTCCAGAAGTTTAAAACATGTCAACTTGCTACTGAATTTCAGGGCATTTATACACTTGTTTCCTGGATGCGTTCATCATAAGTTCCAGATGAACACCTTTACGTAGCATTGTGCATCTCCCTTACTCAGCGTTTAGCTTTCTGACGACATGCAGCTCAATATTTGTCCCTACCCTCAACCTTGCCAGAGCAGCATATTTGACGTCCTTTCAAACACCTTACAGAGGAAGGCCTGTCTTTCACCACAAGTTCCAGGAGAGAAAATGCTTTCACATCAGTTCACTGGTCTTTCAAACACTTTCATTTGTGTGAGCGTCAAATATTCCACCAGGTGGATTAGGAGTTTAAATGAAGATGGGAACCTACTGTTTTATGGCCTTGAGCGACCTGATGTGACCTCGAATGTTTTCGCTTATCTCAACTCAGCCCTTCCCTACTACACTTGCCGGGGGTGACTGAAAACAGTGAATCCTTCAAGTCTGTGCGTGGCCTTCTTGGTTTCCTCTCTGCCAGTTACCTGCGTCGCTTCGAAATGAGTCAATGCAACTGTTTTTCGGCATTCAAATTGCAGTATTTTTCTCATCATCAGTAGGTTGTCAGGATATTTCAATCCTGCCAATTCTTGTACGTCTTCATTACATTCTACAACGTAGCTGGTTCTAATTGGCTACTTCTCCCCACAAGCTGATCACAGAGGTGGTTGGATGGTCCCCTAAGCGCTCTGACTCACAAATGACCTTAATGATGGACAGAGGGATATGCCTTGGTTCGCTTGCCTTTGCCATTTCTCTGGTCTCTTGTGTCATAGAGAGCAGAACAGGGTGAACACAGGGTCGCTACTTAGCTGCCGTTGAGCTCCGTGCTAAACTCTTTCACGAAATATGGCAGCAGAAAGCCCATGGACTTATCGGGAGAGCCCACTTGCCTCTAGGAGTCAGGTTGAGACCAGCACGAAAGCAGAGATAATTTGCTCTTCACCACCTTTTCCTTTGCCCTACCTGGCTTTGTCTCTTCTGTGATGGTGGAAGATCTTGCCATCGTGTACCATGAAAAAGGTTGGAATTGTGAGCTTCGGCAGTGCTGGGCATGCAGGTGTTCCTGTTGCGCTCTGAGCATTTGACTAAAACTCCCTTCCTGCACAAGTTTCTGTGACATCGTTTCTCAAGAGTTCCCCAGCCATCACATTCTTGCAGCTTTGAGAACTTCCCTTCCCCTTGTCTCGGTTACATTACTTCGCTCTCGTCCACATTGTTCACAGCTCCAAATACATCTCCAGGAGATTCATGACTATCATCTTGGTGTATGGCGTGCCTCTAGTAAATGTGGCCTCCAAGAGTTTTACTTCTCTCAATTCAAACCTTAACTCATCCACCGGTTTGCATGTGATGCAAAACACTGAATTCTGCTATCCAAGGGTTATCGTTCTGTGTTTTCCCACCGCGAGTCCCTTGTCATTTCTTGTGTCACCGCGCAATTATTTGTGCATATGATTAAAAAAATGATCATTTCCCATGTTCAGATGTTATGGCAAACTTTGTATTTAAAAGGTTGTCCGCGTAATAATCCCATGAAACAATGGAGCTGTTTTTCACCACAACTTCCCAGAGTTAGATCGTTACCCTTTATCCCACACTGTCCAGTATGCACAGGTGGGGTTAACTGAAGGGAAGACAGACACATGCTTTGGTCAGCGTAAGGTTTCAGGTTCTCAGGTCTCTCGCTTTGGTGCAGGTGCCTTTGCCTCCTAACTGCTGGGTGTAGATGCTTTAGACAGTTATACGGCAATTGCTTCCAAGGATCACATCCTCCAAGACATCTCAGCTCAGAAGGCCCTAACCTTGACCGTGATTTCACGTTTGTTGCTCGACAGCTGTGTGGAGAGAAAGGCCACATCGGACCTTCTTTCCCTTTCACCGACATGGCCTATCCATTCAATCACTCTCATTGCACACGTTTTGTGAGATGCTGGACGACGTTTGGGATCTGGAAGAGGCATGTGTGAGAATATGGTAATTATGGGCCTAGCCAGCCTTGGTCCAGAAGTTTAAAACATGTCAACTTGCTACTGAATTTCAGGGCATTTATACACTTGTTTCCTGGATGCGTTCATCATAAGTTCCAGATGAACACCTTTACGTAGCATTGTGCATCTCCCTTACTCAGCGTTTAGCTTTCTGACGACATGCAGCTCAATATTTGTCCCTACCCTCAACCTTGCCAGAGCAGCATATTTGACGTCCTTTCAAACACCTTACAGAGGAAGGCCTGTCTTTCACCACAAGTTCCAGGAGAGAAAATGCTTTCACATCAGTTCACTGGTCTTTCAAACACTTTCATTTGTGTGAGCGTCAAATATTCCACCAGGTGGATTAGGAGTTTAAATGAAGATGGGAACCTACTGTTTTATGGCCTTGAGCGACCTGATGTGACCTCGAATGTTTTCGCTTATCTCAACTCAGCCCTTCCCTACTACACTTGCCGGGGGTGACTGAAAACAGTGAATCCTTCAAGTCTGTGCGTGGCCTTCTTGGTTTCCTCTCTGCCAGTTACCTGCGTCGCTTCGAAATGAGTCAATGCAACTGTTTTTCGGCATTCAAATTGCAGTATTTTTCTCATCATCAGTAGGTTGTCAGGATATTTCAATCCTGCCAATTCTTGTACGTCTTCATTACATTCTACAACGTAGCTGGTTCTAATTGGCTACTTCTCCCCACAAGCTGATCACAGAGGTGGTTGGATGGTCCCCTAAGCGCTCTGACTCACAAATGACCTTAATGATGGACAGAGGGATATGCCTTGGTTCGCTTGCCTTTGCCATTTCTCTGGTCTCTTGTGTCATAGAGAGCAGAACAGGGTGAACACAGGGTCGCTACTTAGCTGCCGTTGAGCTCCGTGCTAAACTCTTTCACGAAATATGGCAGCAGAAAGCCCATGGACTTATCGGGAGAGCCCACTTGCCTCTAGGAGTCAGGTTGAGACCAGCACGAAAGCAGAGATAATTTGCTCTTCACCACCTTTTCCTTTGCCCTACCTGGCTTTGTCTCTTCTGTGATGGTGGAAGATCTTGCCATCGTGTACCATGAAAAAGGTTGGAATTGTGAGCTTCGGCAGTGCTGGGCATGCAGGTGTTCCTGTTGCGCTCTGAGCATTTGACTAAAACTCCCTTCCTGCACAAGTTTCTGTGACATCGTTTCTCAAGAGTTCCCCAGCCATCACATTCTTGCAGCTTTGAGAACTTCCCTTCCCCTTGTCTCGGTTACATTACTTCGCTCTCGTCCACATTGTTCACAGCTCCAAATACATCTCCAGGAGATTCATGACTATCATCTTGGTGTATGGCGTGCCTCTAGTAAATGTGGCCTCCAAGAGTTTTACTTCTCTCAGTTCAAACCTTAACTCATCCACCGGTTTGCATGTGAAGCAAAACACTGAATTCTGCTATCCAAGGGTTATCGTTCTGTGTTTTCCCACCGCGAGTCCCTTGTCATTTCTTGTGTCACCGAGCAATTATTTGTGCATATGATTAAAAAAATGATCATTTCCCATGTTCAGATGTTATGGCAAACTTTGTATTTAAAAGGTTGCCCGCGTAATAATCCCATGAAACAATGGAGCTGTTTTTCACCACAACTTCCCACAGTTAGATCTTTACCCTTTATCCCACACTGTCCAGTAAGCACAGGTGGGGTTAACTGAAGGGAAGACAGACACATGCTTTGGTCAGCGTAAGGTTTCAGGTTCTCAGGTCTCTCGCTTTGGTGCAGGTGCCTTTGCCTCCTAACTGCTGGGTGTAGATGCTTTAGACAGTTATACGGCAATTGCTTCCAAGGATCACATCCTCCAAGACATCTCAGCTCAGAAGGCCCTAACCTTGACCGTGATTTCACGTTTGTTGCTCGACAGCTGTGTGGAGAGAAAGGCCACATCGGACCTTCTTTCCCTTTCACCGACATGGCCTATCCATTCAATCACTCTCATTGCACACGTTTTGTGAGATGCTGGACGACGTTTGGGATCTGGAAGAGGCATGTGTGAGAATATGGTAATTATGGGCCTAGCCAGCCTTGGTCCAGAAGTTTAAAACATGTCAACTTGCTACTGAATTTCAGGGCATTTATACACTTGTTTCCTGGATGCGTTCATCATAAGTTCCAGATGAACACCTTTACGTAGCATTGTGCATCTCCCTTACTCAGCGTTTAGCTTTCTGACGACATGCAGCTCAATATTTGTCCCTACCCTCAACCTTGCCAGAGCAGCATATTTGTCGTCCTTTCAAACACCTTACAGAGGAAGGCCTGTCTTTCACCACAAGTTCCAGGAGAGAAAATGCTTTCACATCAGTTCACTGGTCTTTCAAACACTTTCATTTGTGTGAGCGTCAAATATTCCACCAGGTGGATTAGGAGTTTAAATGAAGATGGGAACCTACTGTTTTATGGCCTTGAGCGACCTGATGTGACCTCGAATGTTTTCGCTTATCTCAACTCAGCCCTTCCCTACTACACTTGCCGGGGGTGACTGAAAACAGTGAATCCTTCAAGTCTGTGCGTGGCCTTCTTGGTTTCCTCTCTGCCAGTTACCTGCGTCGCTTCGAAATGAGTCAATGCAACTGTTTTTCGGCATTCAAATTGCAGTATTTTTCTCATCATCAGTAGGTTGTCAGGATATTTCAATCCTGCCAATTCTTGTACGTCTTCATTACATTCTACAACGTAGCTGGTTCTAATTGGCTACTTCTCCCCACAAGCTGATCACAGAGGTGGTTGGATGGTCCCCTAAGCGCTCTGACTCACAAATGACCTTAATGATGGACAGAGGGATATGCCTTGGTTCGCTTGCCTTTGCCATTTCTCTGGTCTCTTGTGTCATAGAGAGCAGAACAGGGTGAACACAGGGTCGCTACTTAGCTGCCGTTGAGCTCCGTGCTAAACTCTTTCACGAAATATGGCAGCAGAAAGCCCATGGACTTATCGGGAGAGCCCACTTGCCTCTAGGAGTCAGGTTGAGACCAGCACGAAAGCAGAGATAATTTGCTCTTCACCACCTTTTCCTTTGCCCTACCTGGCTTTGTCTCTTCTGTGATGGTGGAAGATCTTGCCATCGTGTACCATGAAAAAGGTTGGAATTGTGAGCTTCGGCAGTGCTGGGCATGCAGGTGTTCCTGTTGCGCTCTGAGCATTTGACTAAAACTCCCTTCCTGCACAAGTTTCTGTGACATCGTTTCTCAAGAGTTCCCCAGCCATCACATTCTTGCAGCTTTGAGAACTTCCCTTCCCCTTGTCTCGGTTACATTACTTCGCTCTCGTCCACATTGTTCACAGCTCCAAATACATCTCCAGGAGATTCATGACTATCATCTTGGTGTATGGCGTGCCTCTAGTAAATGTGGCCTCCAAGAGTTTTACTTCTCTCAGTTCAAACCTTAACTCATCCACCGGTTTGCATGTGAAGCAAAACACTGAATTCTGCTATCCAAGGGTTATCGTTCTGTGTTTTCCCACCGCGAGTCCCTTGTCATTTCTTGTGTCACCGAGCAATTATTTGTGCATATGATTAAAAAAATGATCATTTCCCATGTTCAGATGTTATGGCAAACTTTGTATTTAAAAGGTTGCCCGCGTAATAATCCCATGAAACAATGGAGCTGTTTTTCACCACAACTTCCCACAGTTAGATCTTTACCCTTTATCCCACACTGTCCAGTAAGCACAGGTGGGGTTAACTGAAGGGAAGACAGACACATGCTTTGGTCAGCGTAAGGTTTCAGGTTCTCAGGTCTCTCGCTTTGGTGCAGGTGCCTTTGCCTCCTAACTGCTGGGTGTAGATGCTTTAGACAGTTATACGGCAATTGCTTCCAAGGATCACATCCTCCAAGACATCTCAGCTCAGAAGGCCCTAACCTTGACCGTGATTTCACGTTTGTTGCTCGACAGCTGTGTGGAGAGAAAGGCCACATCGGACCTTCTTTCCCTTTCACCGACATGGCCTATCCATTCAATCACTCTCATTGCACACGTTTTGTGAGATGCTGGACGACGTTTGGGATCTGGAAGAGGCATGTGTGAGAATATGGTAATTATGGGCCTAGCCAGCCTTGGTCCAGAAGTTTAAAACATGTCAACTTGCTACTGAATTTCAGGGCATTTATACACTTGTTTCCTGGATGCGTTCATCATAAGTTCCAGATGAACACCTTTACGTAGCATTGTGCATCTCCCTTACTCAGCGTTTAGCTTTCTGACGACATGCAGCTCAATATTTGTCCCTACCCTCAACCTTGCCAGAGCAGCATATTTGTCGTCCTTTCAAACACCTTACAGAGGAAGGCCTGTCTTTCACCACAAGTTCCAGGAGAGAAAATGCTTTCACATCAGTTCACTGGTCTTTCAAACACTTTCATTTGTGTGAGCGTCAAATATTCCACCAGGTGGATTAGGAGTTTAAATGAAGATGGGAACCTACTGTTTTATGGCCTTGAGCGACCTGATGTGACCTCGAATGTTTTCGCTTATCTCAACTCAGCCCTTCCCTACTACACTTGCCGGGGGTGACTGAAAACAGTGAATCCTTCAAGTCTGTGCGTGGCCTTCTTGGTTTCCTCTCTGCCAGTTACCTGCGTCGCTTCGAAATGAGTCAATGCAACTGTTTTTCGGCATTCAAATTGCAGTATTTTTCTCATCATCAGTAGGTTGTCAGGATATTTCAATCCTGCCAATTCTTGTACGTCTTCATTACATTCTACAACGTAGCTGGTTCTAATTGGCTACTTCTCCCACAAGCTGATCACAGAGGTGGTTGGATGGTCCCCTAAGCGCTCTGACTCACAAATGACCTTAATGATGGACAGAGGGATATGCCTTGGTTCGCTTGCCTTTGCCATTTCTCTGGTCTCTTGTGTCATAGAGAGCAGAACAGGGTGAACACAGGGTCGCTACTTAGCTGCCGTTGAGCTCCGTGCTAAACTCTTTCACGAAATATGGCAGCAGAAAGCCCATGGACTTATCGGGAGAGCCCACTTGCCTCTAGGAGTCAGGTTGAGACCAGCACGAAAGCAGAGATAATTTGCTCTTCACCACCTTTTCCTTTGCCCTACCTGGCTTTGTCTCTTCTGTGATGGTGGAAGATCTTGCCATCGTGTACCATGAAAAAGGTTGGAATTGTGAGCTTCGGCAGTGCTGGGCATGCAGGTGTTCCTGTTGCGCTCTGAGCATTTGACTAAAACTCCCTTCCTGCACAAGTTTCTGTGACATCGTTTCTCAAGAGTTCCCCAGCCATCACATTCTTGCAGCTTTGAGAACTTCCCTTCCCCTTGTCTCGGTTACATTACTTCGCTCTCGTCCACATTGTTCACAGCTCCAAATACATCTCCAGGAGATTCATGACTATCATCTTGGTGTATGGCGTGCCTCTAGTAAATGTGGCCTCCAAGAGTTTTACTTCTCTCAGTTCAAACCTTAACTCATCCACCGGTTTGCATGTGAAGCAAAACACTGAATTCTGCTATCCAAGGGTTATCGTTCTGTGTTTTCCCACCGCGAGTCCCTTGTCATTTCTTGTGTCACCGAGCAATTATTTGTGCATATGATTAAAAAAATGATCATTTCCCATGTTCAGATGTTATGGCAAACTTTGTATTTAAAAGGTTGCCCGCGTAATAATCCCATGAAACAATGGAGCTGTTTTTCACCACAACTTCCCACAGTTAGATCTTTACCCTTTATCCCACACTGTCCAGTAAGCACAGGTGGGGTTAACTGAAGGGAAGACAGACACATGCTTTGGTCAGCGTAAGGTTTCAGGTTCTCAGGTCTCTCGCTTTGGTGCAGGTGCCTTTGCCTCCTAACTGCTGGGTGTAGATGCTTTAGACAGTTATACGGCAATTGCTTCCAAGGATCACATCCTCCAAGACATCTCAGCTCAGAAGGCCCTAACCTTGACCGTGATTTCACGTTTGTTGCTCGACAGCTGTGTGGAGAGAAAGGCCACATCGGACCTTCTTTCCCTTTCACCGACATGGCCTATCCATTCAATCACTCTCATTGCACACGTTTTGTGAGATGCTGGACGACGTTTGGGATCTGGAAGAGGCATGTGTGAGAATATGGTAATTATGGGCCTAGCCAGCCTTGGTCCAGAAGTTTAAAACATGTCAACTTGCTACTGAATTTCAGGGCATTTATACACTTGTTTCCTGGATGCGTTCATCATAAGTTCCAGATGAACACCTTTACGTAGCATTGTGCATCTCCCTTACTCAGCGTTTAGCTTTCTGACGACATGCAGCTCAATATTTGTCCCTACCCTCAACCTTGCCAGAGCAGCATATTTGTCGTCCTTTCAAACACCTTACAGAGGAAGGCCTGTCTTTCACCACAAGTTCCAGGAGAGAAAATGCTTTCACATCAGTTCACTGGTCTTTCAAACACTTTCATTTGTGTGAGCGTCAAATATTCCACCAGGTGGATTAGGAGTTTAAATGAAGATGGGAACCTACTGTTTTATGGCCTTGAGCGACCTGATGTGACCTCGAATGTTTTCGCTTATCTCAACTCAGCCCTTCCCTACTACACTTGCCGGGGGTGACTGAAAACAGTGAATCCTTCAAGTCTGTGCGTGGCCTTCTTGGTTTCCTCTCTGCCAGTTACCTGCGTCGCTTCGAAATGAGTCAATGCAACTGTTTTTCGGCATTCAAATGGCAGTATTTTTCTCATCATCAGTAGGTTGTCAGGATATTTCAATCCTGCCAATTCTTGTACGTCTTCATTACATTCTACAACGTAGCTGGTTCTAATTGGCTACTTCTCCCCACAAGCTGATCACAGAGGTGGTTGGATGGTCCCCTAAGCGCTCTGACTCACAAATGACCTTAATGATGGACAGAGGGATATGCCTTGGTTCGCTTGCCTTTGCCATTTCTCTGGTCTCTTGTGTCATAGAGAGCAGAACAGGGTGAACAAAGGGTCGCTACTTCGCTGCCGTTGAGCTCCGTGCTAAACTCTTTCACGAAATATGGCAGCAGAAAGCCCATGGACTTATCGGGAGAGCCCACTTGCCTCTAGGAGTCAGGTTGAGACCAGCACGAAAGCAGAGATAATTTGCTCTTCACCACCTTTTCCTTTGCCCTACCGGGCTTTGTCTCTTCTGTGATGGTGGAAGATCTTGCCATCGTGTACCATGAAAAAGGTTGGAATTGTGAGCTTCGGCAGCGCTGGGCATGCAGGTGTTCCTGTTGCGCTCTGAGCATTTGACTAAAACTCCCTTCCTGCACAAGTTTCTGTGACATCGTTTCTCAAGAGTTCCCCAGCCATCACATTCTTGCAGCTTTGAGAACTTCCCTTCCCCTTGTCTCGGTTACATTACTTCGCTCTCGTCCACATTGTTCACAGCTCCAAATACATCTCCAGGAGATTCATGACTATCATCTTGGTGTATGGCGTGCCTCTAGTAAATGTGGCCTCCAAGAGTTTTACTTCTCTCAGTTCAAACCTTAACTCATCCACCGGTTTGCATGTGAAGCAAAACACTGAATTCTGCTATCCAAGGGTTATCGTTCTGTGTTTTCCCACCGCGAGTCCCTTGTCATTTCTTGTGTCACCGAGCAATTATTTGTGCATATGATTAAAAAAATGATCATTTCCCATGTTCAGATGTTATGGCAAACTTTGTATTTAAAAGGTTGCCCGCGTAATAATCCCATGAAACAATGGAGCTGTTTTTCACCACAACTTCCCACAGTTAGATCTTTACCCTTTATCCCACACTGTCCAGTAAGCACAGGTGGGGTTAACTGAAGGGAAGACAGACACATGCTTTGGTCAGCGTAAGGTTTCAGGTTCTCAGGTCTCTCGCTTTGGTGCAGGTGCCTTTGCCTCCTAACTGCTGGGTGTAGATGCTTTAGACAGTTATACGGCAATTGCTTCCAAGGATCACATCCTCCAAGACATCTCAGCTCAGAAGGCCCTAACCTTGACCGTGATTTCACGTTTGTTGCTCGACAGCTGTGTGGAGAGAAAGGCCACATCGGACCTTCTTTCCCTTTCACCGACATGGCCTATCCATTCAATCACTCTCATTGCACACGTTTTGTGAGATGCTGGACGACGTTTGGGATCTGGAAGAGGCATGTGTGAGAATATGGTAATTATGGGCCTAGCCAGCCTTGGTCCAGAAGTTTAAAACATGTCAACTTGCTACTGAATTTCAGGGCATTTATACACTTGTTTCCTGGATGCGTTCATCATAAGTTCCAGATGAACACCTTTACGTAGCATTGTGCATCTCCCTTACTCAGCGTTTAGCTTTCTGACGACATGCAGCTCAATATTTGTCCCTACCCTCAACCTTGCCAGAGCAGCATATTTGTCGTCCTTTCAAACACCTTACAGAGGAAGGCCTGTCTTTCACCACAAGTTCCAGGAGAGAAAATGCTTTCACATCAGTTCACTGGTCTTTGAAACACTTTCATTTGTGTGAGCGTCAAATATTCCACCAGGTGGATTAGGAGTTTAAATGAAGATGGGAACCTACTGTTTTATGGCCTTGAGCGACCTGATGTGACCTCGAATGTTTTCGCTTATCTCAACTCAGCCCTTCCCTACTACACTTGCCGGGGGTGACTGAAAACAGTGAATCCTTCAAGTCTGTGCGTGGCCTTCTTGGTTTCCTCTCTGCCAGTTACCTGCGTCGCTTCGAAATGAGTCAATGCAACTGTTTTTCGGCATTCAAATTGCAGTATTTTTCTCATCATCAGTAGGTTGTCAGGATATTTCAATCCTGCCAATTCTTGTACGTCTTCATTACATTCTACAACGTAGCTGGTTCTAATTGGCTACTTCTCCCCACAAGCTGATCACAGAGGTGGTTGGATGGTCCCCTAAGCGCTCTGACTCACAAATGACCTTAATGATGGACAGAGGGATATGCCTTGGTTCGCTTGCCTTTGCCATTTCTCTGGTCTCTTGTGTCATAGAGAGCAGAACAGGGTGAACAAAGGGTCGCTACTTCGCTGCCGTTGAGCTCCGTGCTAAACTCTTTCACGAAATATGGCAGCAGAAAGCCCATGGACTTATCGGGAGAGCCCACTTGCCTCTAGGAGTCAGGTTGAGACCAGCACGAAAGCAGAGATAATTTGCTCTTCACCACCTGTACCTTTGCCCTACCGGGCTTTGTCTCTTCTGTGATGGTGGAAGATCTTGCCATCGTGTACCATGAAAAAGGTTGGAATTGTGAGCTTCGGCAGCACTGGGCATGCAGGTGTTCCTGTTGCGCTCTGAGCATTTGACTAAAACTCCCTTTCTGCACAAGGTTCTGTGACATCGTTTCTCAAGAGTTCCCCAGCCATCACACTCTTGCAGCTTTGAGAACGTCCCTTCCCCTTGTCTCGGTTACATTACTTCGCTCTCGTCCACATTGTTCACAGCTCCAAATACATCTCCAGGAGATTCATGACTATCATCTTGGTGTATGGCGTGCCTCTAGTAAATGTGGGCTCCATGAGTTTTACTTCTCTCAATTCAAACCTTAACTCATCCACCGGTTTGCATGTGAAGCAAAACACTGAATTCTGCTATCCAAGGGTTATCGTTCTGTGTTTTCCCACCGCGAGTCCCTTGTCATTTCTTGTGTAACCGAGCTATTATTTGTGCATATGGTTAAGAAAATGATCATTTCCCATGTTCAGATGTTATGGCAAACTTTGTATTTAAAAGGTTGTCCGCGTAATAATCCCATGAAACAATGGAGCTGTTTTTCACCACAACTTCCCAGAGTTAGATCGTTACCCTTTATCCCACACTGTCCAGTATGCACAGGTGGGGTTAACTGAAGAGAAGACAGACACATGCTTTGGTCAGCGTAAGGTTTCAGGTTCTCAGGTCTCTCGCTTTGGTGCAGGTGCCTTTGCCTCCTAACTGCTGGGTGTAGATGCTTTAGACAGTTATACGGCAATTGCTTCCAAGGATCACATCCTCCAAGACATCTCAGCTCAGAAGGCCCTAGCCTTGACCGTGATTTCACGTTTGGTGCTCGACAGCTGTGTGGAGAGAAAGGCCACATCGGACCCTCTTTCCCTTTCACCGACATGGCCTATCCATTCAATCACTCTCATTGCACACGTTTTGTGAGATGCTGGACGACGTTTGGGATCTGGAAGAGGCATGTGTGAGAATATGGTAATTATGGGCCTAGCCAGCCTTGGTCCAGCAGTTTAAAACATGTCAACTTGCTACTGAATCAGGGCATTTATACACGTGTTTCCTGGATGCGTTCATCATAAGTTCCAGATGAACACCTTTACGTAGCATTGTGCATCTCCCTTACTCAGCGTTTAGCTTTCTGACGACATGCAGCTCAATATTTGTCCCTACCCTCAACCTTGCCAGAGCAGCATATTTGACGTCCTTTCAAACACCTTACAGAGGAAGGCCTGTGTTTCACCACAAGTTCCAGGAGAGAAAATGCTTTCACATCAGTTCACTGGTCTTTCAAACACTTTCATTTGTGTGAGCATTAAATATTCCACCAGGTGGATTAGGAGTTTAAATGAAGATGGGAACCTACTGTTTTATGGCCTTGAGCGACCTGATGTGACCTCGAATGTTTTCGCTTATCTCAACTCAGCCCTTCCCTACTACACTTGCCGGGGGTGACAGAAAACAGTGAATCCTTCAAGTTCTTGCGTGGCCTTCTTGGTTTCCTCTCTGCCAATTACCTACTTCGCTTCAAAATGAGTCACTGCAACTGTTTTTCAGCAATCAAATGGCAGTATTTTTCTCATCATCAGTAGGTTGTCAGGATATTTCAATCCTGCCAATTCTTGTACGTCTTCATTACATTCTACAACGTAGCTGGTTCTAATTGGCTACTTGTCCCCACAAGCTGATCACAGAGGTGGTTGGATGGTCCCCTAAGCGCTCTGACTCACAAATGACCTTAATGATGGACAGAGGGATATGCCTTGGTTCGCTTGCCTTTGCCATTTCTCTGGTCTCTTGTGTCATAGAGAGCAGAACAGGGTGAACACAGGGTCGCTACTTAGCTGCCGTTGAGCTCCGTGCTAAACTCTTTCACGAAATATGGCAGCAGAAAGCCCATGGACTTATCGGGAGAGCCCACTTGCCTCTAGGAGTCAGGTTGAGACCAGCACGAAAGCAGAGATACTTTGCTCTTCACCACCTTTTCCTTTGCCCTACCTGGCTTTGTCTCTTCTGTGATGGTGGAAGATCTTGCCATCGTGTACCATGAAAAAGGTTGGAATTGTGAGCTTCGGCAGTGCTGGGCATGCAGGTGTTCCTGTTGCGCTCTGAGCATTTGACTAAAACTCCCTTCCTGCACAAGTTTCTGTGACATCGTTTCTCAAGAGTTCCCCAGCCATCACATTCTTGCAGCTTTGAGAACTTCCCTTCCCCTTGTCTCGGTTACATTACTTCGCTCTCGTCCACATTGTTCACAGCTCCAAATACATCTCCAGGAGATTCATGACTATCATCTTGGTGTATGGCGTGCCTCTAGTAAATGTGGCCTCCAAGAGTTTTACTTCTCTCAGTTCAAACCTTAACTCATCCACCGGTTTGCATGTGAAGCAAAACACTGAATTCTGCTATCCAAGGGTTATCGTTCTGTGTTTTCCCACCGCGAGTCCCTTGTCATTTCTTGTGTCACCGAGCAATTATTTGTGCATATGATTAAAAAAATGATCATTTCCCATGTTCAGATGTTATGGCAAACTTTGTATTTAAAAGGTTGCCCGCGTAATAATCCCATGAAACAATGGAGCTGTTTTTCACCACAACTTCCCACAGTTAGATCTTTACCCTTTATCCCACACTGTCCAGTAAGCACAGGTGGGGTTAACTGAAGGGAAGACAGACACATGCTTTGGTCAGCGTAAGGTTTCAGGTTCTCAGGTCTCTCGCTTTGGTGCAGGTGCCTTTGCCTCCTAACTGCTGGGTGTAGATGCTTTAGACAGTTATACGGCAATTGCTTCCAAGGATCACATCCTCCAAGACATCTCAGCTCAGAAGGCCCTAACCTTGACCGTGATTTCACGTTTGTTGCTCGACAGCTGTGTGGAGAGAAAGGCCACATCGGACCTTCTTTCCCTTTCACCGACATGGCCTATCCATTCAATCACTCTCATTGCACACGTTTTGTGAGATGCTGGACGACGTTTGGGATCTGGAAGAGGCATGTGTGAGAATATGGTAATTATGGGCCTAGCCAGCCTTGGTCCAGAAGTTTAAAACATGTCAACTTGCTACTGAATTTCAGGGCATTTATACACTTGTTTCCTGGATGCGTTCATCATAAGTTCCAGATGAACACCTTTACGTAGCATTGTGCATCTCCCTTACTCAGCGTTTAGCTTTCTGACGACATGCAGCTCAATATTTGTCCCTACCCTCAACCTTGCCAGAGCAGCATATTTGTCGTCCTTTCAAACACCTTACAGAGGAAGGCCTGTCTTTCACCACAAGTTCCAGGAGAGAAAATGCTTTCACATCAGTTCACTGGTCTTTCAAACACTTTCATTTGTGTGAGCGTCAAATATTCCACCAGGTGGATTAGGAGTTTAAATGAAGATGGGAACCTACTGTTTTATGGCCTTGAGCGACCTGATGTGACCTCGAATGTTTTCGCTTATCTCAACTCAGCCCTTCCCTACTACACTTGCCGGGGGTGACTGAAAACAGTGAATCCTTCAAGTCTGTGCGTGGCCTTCTTGGTTTCCTCTCTGCCAGTTACCTGCGTCGCTTCGAAATGAGTCAATGCAACTGTTTTTCGGCATTCAAATTGCAGTATTTTTCTCATCATCAGTAGGTTGTCAGGATATTTCAATCCTGCCAATTCTTGTACGTCTTCATTACATTCTACAACGTAGCTGGTTCTAATTGGCTACTTCTCCCCACAAGCTGATCACAGAGGTGGTTGGATGGTCCCCTAAGCGCTCTGACTCACAAATGACCTTAATGATGGACAGAGGGATATGCCTTGGTTCGCTTGCCTTTGCCATTTCTCTGGTCTCTTGTGTCATAGAGAGCAGAACAGGGTGAACAAAGGGTCGCTACTTCGCTGCCGTTGAGCTCCGTGCTAAACTCTTTCACGAAATATGGCAGCAGAAAGCCCATGGACTTATCGGGAGAGCCCACTTGCCTCTAGGAGTCAGGTTGAGACCAGCACGAAAGCAGAGATAATTTGCTCTTCACCACCTGTACCTTTGCCCTACCGGGCTTTGTCTCTTCTGTGATGGTGGAAGATCTTGCCATCGTGTACCATGAAAAAGGTTGGAATTGTGAGCTTCGGCAGCGCTGGGCATGCAGGTGTTCCTGTTGCGCTCTGAGCATTTGACTAAAACTCCCTTCCTGCACAAGTTTCTGTGACATCGTTTCTCAAGAGTTCCCCAGCCATCACACTCTTGCAGCTTTGAGAACGTCCCTTCCCCTTGTCTCGGTTACATTACTTCGCTCTCGTCCACATTGTTCACAGCTCCAAATACATCTCCAGGAGATTCATGACTATCATCTTGGTGTATGGCGTGCCTCTAGTAAATGTGGGCTCCATGAGTTTTACTTCTCTCAATTCAAACCTTAACTCATCCACCGGTTTGCATGTGAAGCAAAACACTGAATTCTGCTATCCAAGGGTTATCGTTCTGTGTTTTCCCACCGCGAGTCCCTTGTCATTTCTTGTGTAACCGAGCTATTATTTGTGCATATGGTTAAGAAAATGATCATTTCCCATGTTCAGATGTTATGGCAAACTTTGTATTTAAAAGGTTGCCCGCGTAATAATCCCATGAAACAATGGAGCTGTTTTTCACCACAACTTCCCAGAGTTAGATCGTTACCCTTTATCCCACACTGTCCAGTATGCACAGGTGGGGTTAACTGAAGAGAAGACAGACACATGCTTTGGTCAGCGTAAGGTTTCAGGTTCTCAGGTCTCTCGCTTTGGTGCAGGTGCCTTTGCCTCCTAACTGCTGGGTGTAGATGCTTTAGACAGTTATACGGCAATTGCTTCCAAGGATCACATCCTCCAAGACATCTCAGCTCAGAAGGCCCTAGCCTTGACCGTGATTTCACGTTTGGTGCTCGACAGCTGTGTGGAGAGAAAGGCCACATCGGACCCTCTTTCCCTTTCACCGACATGGCCTATCCATTCAATCACTCTCATTGCACACGTTTTGTGAGATGCTGGACGACGTTTGGGATCTGGAAGAGGCATGTGTGAGAATATGGTAATTATGGGCCTAGCCAGCCTTGGTCCAGCAGTTTAAAACATGTCAACTTGCTACTGAATCAGGGCATTTATACACGTGTTTCCGGGATGCGTTCATCAAAAGTTCCAGATGAACACCTTTACGTAGCATTGTGCATCTCCCTTACTCAGCGTTTAGCTTTCTGACGACATGCAGCTCAATATTTGTCCCTACCCTCAACCTTGCCAGAGCAGCATATTTGACGTCCTTTCAAACACCTTACAGAGGAAGGCCTGTGTTTCACCACAAGTTCCAGGAGAGAAAATGCTTTCACATCAGTTCACTGGTCTTTCAAACACTTTCATTTGTGTGAGCATTAAATATTCCACCAGGTGGATTAGGAGTTTAAATGAAGATGGGAACCTACTGTTTTATGGCCTTGAGCGACCTGATGTGACCTCGAATGTTTTCGCTTATCTCAACTCAGCCCTTCCCTACTACACTTGCCGGGGGTGACAGAAAACAGTGAATCCTTCAAGTTCTTGCGTGGCCTTCTTGGTTTCCTCTCTGCCAATTACCTACTTCGCTTCAAAATGAGTCACTGCAACTGTTTTTCAGCAATCAAATGGCAGTATTTTTCTCATCATCAGTAGGTTGTCAGGATATTTCAATCCTGCCAATTCTTGTACGTCTTCATTACATTCTACAACGTAGCTGGTTCTAATTGGCTACTTGTCCCCACAAGCTGATCACAGAGGTGGTTGGATGGTCCCCTAAGCGCTCTGACTCACAAATGACCTTAATGATGGACAGAGGGATATGCCTTGGTTCGCTTGCCTTTGCCATTTCTCTGGTCTCTTGTGTCATAGAGAGCAGAACAGGGTGAACACAGGGTCGCTACTTAGCTGCCGTTGAGCTCCGTGCTAAACTCTTTCACGAAATATGGCAGCAGAAAGCCCATGGACTTATCGGGAGAGCCCACTTGCCTCTAGGAGTCAGGTTGAGACCAGCACGAAAGCAGAGATAATTTGCTCTTCACCACCTTTTCCTTTGCCCTACCTGGCTTTGTCTCTTCTGTGATGGTGGAAGATCTTGCCATCGTGTACCATGAAAAAGGTTGGAATTGTGAGCTTCGGCAGTGCTGGGCATGCAGGTGTTCCTGTTGCGCTCTGAGCATTTGACTAAAACTCCCTTCCTGCACAAGTTTCTGTGACATCGTTTCTCAAGAGTTCCCCAGCCATCACATTCTTGCAGCTTTGAGAACTTCCCTTCCCCTTGTCTCGGTTACATTACTTCGCTCTCGTCCACATTGTTCACAGCTCCAAATACATCTCCAGGAGATTCATGACTATCATCTTGGTGTATGGCGTGCCTCTAGTAAATGTGGCCTCCAAGAGTTTTACTTCTCTCAGTTCAAACCTTAACTCATCCACCGGTTTGCATGTGAAGCAAAACACTGAATTCTGCTATCCAAGGGTTATCGTTCTGTGTTTTCCCACCGCGAGTCCCTTGTCATTTCTTGTGTCACCGAGCAATTATTTGTGCATATGATTAAAAAAATGATCATTTCCCATGTTCAGATGTTATGGCAAACTTTGTATTTAAAAGGTTGCCCGCGTAATAATCCCATGAAACAATGGAGCTGTTTTTCACCACAACTTCCCACAGTTAGATCTTTACCCTTTATCCCACACTGTCCAGTAAGCACAGGTGGGGTTAACTGAAGGGAAGACAGACACATGCTTTGGTCAGCGTAAGGTTTCAGGTTCTCAGGTCTCTCGCTTTGGTGCAGGTGCCTTTGCCTCCTAACTGCTGGGTGTAGATGCTTTAGACAGTTATACGGCAATTGCTTCCAAGGATCACATCCTCCAAGACATCTCAGCTCAGAAGGCCCTAACCTTGACCGTGATTTCACGTTTGTTGCTCGACAGCTGTGTGGAGAGAAAGGCCACATCGGACCTTCTTTCCCTTTCACCGACATGGCCTATCCATTCAATCACTCTCATTGCACACGTTTTGTGAGATGCTGGACGACGTTTGGGATCTGGAAGAGGCATGTGTGAGAATATGGTAATTATGGGCCTAGCCAGCCTTGGTCCAGAAGTTTAAAACATGTCAACTTGCTACTGAATTTCAGGGCATTTATACACTTGTTTCCTGGATGCGTTCATCATAAGTTCCAGATGAACACCTTTACGTAGCATTGTGCATCTCCCTTACTCAGCGTTTAGCTTTCTGACGACATGCAGCTCAATATTTGTCCCTACCCTCAACCTTGCCAGAGCAGCATATTTGTCGTCCTTTCAAACACCTTACAGAGGAAGGCCTGTCTTTCACCACAAGTTCCAGGAGAGAAAATGCTTTCACATCAGTTCACTGGTCTTTCAAACACTTTCATTTGTGTGAGCGTCAAATATTCCACCAGGTGGATTAGGAGTTTAAATGAAGATGGGAACCTACTGTTTTATGGCCTTGAGCGACCTGATGTGACCTCGAATGTTTTCGCTTATCTCAACTCAGCCCTTCCCTACTACACTTGCCGGGGGTGACTGAAAACAGTGAATCCTTCAAGTCTGTGCGTGGCCTTCTTGGTTTCCTCTCTGCCAGTTACCTGCGTCGCTTCGAAATGAGTCAATGCAACTGTTTTTCGGCATTCAAATTGCAGTATTTTTCTCATCATCAGTAGGTTGTCAGGATATTTCAATCCTGCCAATTCTTGTACGTCTTCATTACATTCTACAACGTAGCTGGTTCTAATTGGCTACTTCTCCCCACAAGCTGATCACAGAGGTGGTTGGATGGTCCCCTAAGCGCTGTGACTCACAAATGACCTTAATGATGGACAGAGGGATATGCCTTGGTTCGCTTGCCTTTGCCATTTCTCTGGTCTCTTGTGTCATAGAGAGCAGAACAGGGTGAACAAAGGGTCGCTACTTCGCTGCCGTTGAGCTCCGTGCTAAACTCTTTCACGAAATATGGCAGCAGAAAGCCCATGGACTTATCGGGAGAGCCCACTTGCCTCTAGGAGTCAGGTTGAGACCAGCACGAAAGCAGAGATAATTTGCTCTTCACCACCTGTACCTTTGCCCTACCGGGCTTTGTCTCTTCTGTGATGGTGGAAGATCTTGCCATCGTGTACCATGAAAAAGGTTGGAATTGTGAGCTTCGGCAGCGCTGGGCATGCAGGTGTTCCTGTTGCGCTCTGAGCATTTGACTAAAACTCCCTTCCTGCACAAGTTTCTGTGACATCGTTTCTCAAGAGTTCCCCAGCCATCACACTCTTGCAGCTTTGAGAACGTCCCTTCCCCTTGTCTCGGTTACATTACTTCGCTCTCGTCCACATTGTTCACAGCTCCAAATACATCTCCAGGAGATTCATGACTATCATCTTGGTGTATGGCGTGCCTCTAGTAAATGTGGGCTCCATGAGTTTTACTTCTCTCAATTCAAACCTTAACTCATCCACCGGTTTGCATGTGAAGCAAAACACTGAATTCTGCTATCCAAGGGTTATCGTTCTGTGTTTTCCCACCGCGAGTCCCTTGTCATTTCTTGTGTAACCGAGCTATTATTTGTGCATATGGTTAAGAAAATGATCATTTCCCATGTTCAGATGTTATGGCAAACTTTGTATTTAAAAGGTTGCCCGCGTAATAATCCCATGAAACAATGGAGCTGTTTTTCACCACAACTTCCCAGAGTTAGATCGTTACCCTTTATCCCACACTGTCCAGTATGCACAGGTGGGGTTAACTGAAGAGAAGACAGACACATGCTTTGGTCAGCGTAAGGTTTCAGGTTCTCAGGTCTCTCGCTTTGGTGCAGGTGCCTTTGCCTCCTAACTGCTGGGTGTAGATGCTTTAGACAGTTATACGGCAATTGCTTCCAAGGATCACATCCTCCAAGACATCTCAGCTCAGAAGGCCCTAGCCTTGACCGTGATTTCACGTTTGGTGCTCGACAGCTGTGTGGAGAGAAAGGCCACATCGGACCCTCTTTCCCTTTCACCGACATGGCCTATCCATTCAATCACTCTCATTGCACACGTTTTGTGAGATGCTGGACGACGTTTGGGATCTGGAAGAGGCATGTGTGAGAATATGGTAATTATGGGCCTAGCCAGCCTTGGTCCAGCAGTTTAAAACATGTCAACTTGCTACTGAATCAGGGCATTTATACACGTGTTTCCGGGATGCGTTCATCAAAAGTTCCAGATGAACACCTTTACGTAGCATTGTGCATCTCCCTTACTCAGCGTTTAGCTTTCTGACGACATGCAGCTCAATATTTGTCCCTACCCTCAACCTTGCCAGAGCAGCATATTTGACGTCCTTTCAAACACCTTACAGAGGAAGGCCTGTGTTTCACCACAAGTTCCAGGAGAGAAAATGCTTTCACATCAGTTCACTGGTCTTTCAAACACTTTCATTTGTGTGAGCATTAAATATTCCACCAGGTGGATTAGGAGTTTAAATGAAGATGGGAACCTACTGTTTTATGGCCTTGAGCGACCTGATGTGACCTCGAATGTTTTCGCTTATCTCAACTCAGCCCTTCCCTACTACACTTGCCGGGGGTGACAGAAAACAGTGAATCCTTCAAGTTCTTGCGTGGCCTTCTTGGTTTCCTCTCTGCCAATTACCTGCGTCGCTTCGAAATGAGTCAATGCAACTGTTTTTCAGCAATCAAATGGCAGTATTTTTCTCATCATCAGTAGGTTGTCAGGATATTTCAATCCTGCCAATTCTTGTACGTCTTCATTACATTCTACAACGTAGCTGGTTCTAATTGGCTACTTGTCCCCACAAGCTGATCACAGAGGTGGTTGGATGGTCCCCTAAGCGCTCTGACTCACAAATGACCTTAATGATGGACAGAGGGATATGCCTTGGTTCGCTTGCCTTTGCCATTTCTCTGGTCTCTTGTGTCATAGAGAGCAGAACAGTATGAACACAGGGTCGCTACTTCGCTGCCGTTGAGCTCCGTGCTAAACTCTTTCACGAAATATGGCAGCAGAAAGCCCATGGACTTATCGGGAGAGCCCACTTGCCTCTAGGAGTCAGGTTGAGACCAGCACGAAAGCAGAGATAATTTGCTCTTCACCACCTTTTCCTTTGCCCTACCTGGCTTTGTCTCTTCTGTGATGGTGGAAGATCTTGCCATCGTGTACCATGAAAAAGGTTGGAATTGTGAGCTTCGGCAGCGCTGGACATGCAGGTGTTTTGTTGCGCTCTGAGCATTTGACTAAAACTCCCTTTCTGCACAAGTTTCTGTGACATCGTTTCTCTAGAGTTCCCCAGCCATCACACTCTTGCAGCTTTGAGAACGTCCCTTCCCCTTGTCTCGGTTACATTACTTCGCTCTCGTCCACATTGTTCACAGCTCCAAATACATCTCCAGGAGATTCATGACTATCATCTTGGTGTATGGCGTGCCTCTAGTAAATGTGGCCTCCAAGAGTTTTACTTCTCTCAGTTCAAACCTTAACTCATCCACCGGTTTGCATGTGAAGCAAAACACTGAATTCTGCTATCCAAGGGTTATCGTTCTGTGTTTTCCCACCGCGAGTCCCTTGTCATTTCTTGTGTCACCGAGCAATTATTTGTGCATATGGTTAAGAAAATGATCATTTCCCATGTTCAGATGTTATGGCAAACTTTGTATTTAAAAGGTTGTCCGCGTAATAATCCCATGAAACAATGGAGCTGTTTTTCACCACAACTTCCCAGAGTTAGATCTTTACCCTTTATCCCACACTGTCCAGTAAGCACAGGTGGGGTTAACTGAAGAGAAGACAGACACATGCTTTGGTCAGCGTAAGGTTTCAGGTTCTCAGGTCTCTCGCTTTGGTGCAGGTGCCTTTGCCTCCTAACTGCTGGGTGTAGATGCTTTAGACAGTTATACGGCAATTGCTTCCAAGGATCACATCCTCCAAGACATCTCAGCTCAGAAGGCCCTAGCCTTGACCGTGATTTCACGTTTGGTGCTCGACAGCTGTGTGGAGAGAAAGGCCACATCGGACCCTCTTTCCCTTTCACCGACATGGCCTATCCATTCAATCACTCTCATTGCACACGTTTTGTGAGATGCTGGACGACGTTTGGGATCTGGAAGAGGCATGTGTGAGAATATGGTAATTATGGGCCTAGCCAGCCTTGGTCCAGAAGTTTAAAACATGTCAACTTGCTACTGAATCAGGGCATTTATACACGTGTTTCCTGGATGCGTTCATCATAAGTTCCAGATGAACACCTTTACGTAGCATTGTGCATCTCCCTTACTCAGCGTTTAGCTTTCTGACGACATGCAGCTCAATATTTGTCCCTACCCTCAACCTTGCCAGAGCAGCATATTTGACGTCCTTTCAAACACCTTACAGAGGAAGGCCTGTGTTTCACCACAAGTTCCAGGAGAGAAAATGCTTTCACATCAGTTCACTGGTCTTTCAAACACTTTCATTTGTGTGAGCATTAAATATTCCACCAGGTGGATTAGGAGTTTAAATGAAGATGGGAACCTACTGTTTTATGGCCTTGAGCGACCTGATGTGACCTCGAATGTTTTCGCTTATCTCAACTCAGCCCTTCCCTACTACACTTGCCGGGGGTGACAGAAAACAGTGAATCCTTCAAGTTCTTGCGTGGCCTTCTTGGTTTCCTCTCTGCCAATTACCTGCGTCGCTTCGAAATGAGTCAATGCAACTGTTTTTCAGCAATCAAATGGCAGTATTTTTCTCATCATCAGTAGGTTGTCAGGATATTTCAATCCTGCCAATTCTTGTACGTCTTCATTACATTCTACAACGTAGCTGGTTCTAATTGGCTACTTGTCCCCACAAGCTGATCACAGAGGTGGTTGGATGGTCCCCTAAGCGCTCTGACTCACAAATGACCTTAATGATGGACAGAGGGATATGCCTTGGTTCGCTTGCCTTTGCCATTTCTCTGGTCTCTTGTGTCATAGAGAGCAGAACAGTATGAACACAGGGTCGCTACTTCGCTGCCGTTGAGCTCCGTGCTAAACTCTTTCACGAAATATGGCAGCAGAAAGCCCATGGACTTATCGGGAGAGCCCACTTGCCTCTAGGAGTCAGGTTGAGACCAGCACGAAAGCAGAGATAATTTGCTCTTCACCACCTTTTCCTTTGCCCTACCTGGCTTTGTCTCTTCTGTGATGGTGGAAGATCTTGCCATCGTGTACCATGAAAAAGGTTGGAATTGTGAGCTTCGGCAGCGCTGGACATGCAGGTGTTTTGTTGCGCTCTGAGCATTTGACTAAAACTCCCTTTCTGCACAAGTTTCTGTGACATCGTTTCTCTAGAGTTCCCCAGCCATCACACTCTTGCAGCTTTGAGAACGTCCCTTCCCCTTGTCTCGGTTACATTACTTCGCTCTCGTCCACATTGTTCACAGCTCCAAATACATCTCCAGGAGATTCATGACTATCATCTTGGTGTATGGCGTGCCTCTAGTAAATGTGGCCTCCAAGAGTTTTACTTCTCTCAGTTCAAACCTTAACTCATCCACCGGTTTGCATGTGAAGCAAAACACTGAATTCTGCTATCCAAGGGTTATCGTTCTGTGTTTTCCCACCGCGAGTCCCTTGTCATTTCTTGTGTCACCGAGCAATTATTTGTGCATATGGTTAAGAAAATGATCATTTCCCATGTTCAGATGTTATGGCAAACTTTGTATTTAAAAGGTTGTCCGCGTAATAATCCCATGAAACAATGGAGCTGTTTTTCACCACAACTTCCCAGAGTTAGATCTTTACCCTTTATCCCACACTGTCCAGTAAGCACAGGTGGGGTTAACTGAAGAGAAGACAGACACATGCTTTGGTCAGCGTAAGGTTTCAGGTTCTCAGGTCTCTCGCTTTGGTGCAGGTGCCTTTGCCTCCTAACTGCTGGGTGTAGATGCTTTAGACAGTTATACGGCAATTGCTTCCAAGGATCACATCCTCCAAGACATCTCAGCTCAGAAGGCCCTAGCCTTGACCGTGATTTCACGTTTGGTGCTCGACAGCTGTGTGGAGAGAAAGGCCACATCGGACCCTCTTTCCCTTTCACCGACATGGCCTATCCATTCAATCACTCTCATTGCACACGTTTTGTGAGATGCTGGACGACGTTTGGGATCTGGAAGAGGCATGTGTGAGAATATGGTAATTATGGGCCTAGCCAGCCTTGGTCCAGAAGTTTAAAACATGTCAACTTGCTACTGAATCAGGGCATTTATACACGTGTTTCCTGGATGCGTTCATCATAAGTTCCAGATGAACACCTTTACGTAGCATTGTGCATCTCCCTTACTCAGCGTTTAGCTTTCTGACGACATGCAGCTCAATATTTGTCCCTACCCTCAACCTTGCCAGAGCAGCATATTTGACGTCCTTTCAAACACCTTACAGAGGAAGGCCTGTGTTTCACCACAAGTTCCAGGAGAGAAAATGCTTTCACATCAGTTCACTGGTCTTTCAAACACTTTCATTTGTGTGAGCATTAAATATTCCACCAGGTGGATTAGGAGTTTAAATGAAGATGGGAACCTACTGTTTTATGGCCTTGAGCGACCTGATGTGACCTCGAATGTTTTCGCTTATCTCAACTCAGCCCTTCCCTACTACACTTGCCGGGGGTGACAGAAAACAGTGAATCCTTCAAGTTCTTGCGTGGCCTTCTTGGTTTCCTCTCTGCCAATTACCTACTTCGCTTCAAAATGAGTCACTGCAACTGTTTTTCAGCAATCAAATGGCAGTATTTTTCTCATCATCAGTAGGTTGTCAGGATATTTCAATCCTGCCAATTCTTGTACGTCTTCATTACATTCTACAACGTAGCTGGTTCTAATTGGCTACTTGTCCCCACAAGCTGATCACAGAGGTGGTTGGATGGTCCCCTAAGCGCTCTGACTCACAAATGACCTTAATGATGGACAGAGGGATATGCCTTGGTTCGCTTGCCTTTGCCATTTCTCTGGTCTCTTGTGTCATAGAGAGCAGAACAGGGTGAACACAGGGTCGCTACTTAGCTGCCGTTGAGCTCCGTGCTAAACTCTTTCACGAAATATGGCAGCAGAAAGCCCATGGACTTATCGGGAGAGCCCACTTGCCTCTAGGAGTCAGGTTGAGACCAGCACGAAAGCAGAGATAATTTGCTCTTCACCACCTTTTCCTTTGCCCTACCTGGCTTTGTCTCTTCTGTGATGGTGGAAGATCTTGCCATCGTGTACCATGAAAAAGGTTGGAATTGTGAGCTTCGGCAGTGCTGGGCATGCAGGTGTTCCTGTTGCGCTCTGAGCATTTGACTAAAACTCCCTTCCTGCACAAGTTTCTGTGACATCGTTTCTCAAGAGTTCCCCAGCCATCACATTCTTGCAGCTTTGAGAACTTCCCTTCCCCTTGTCTCGGTTACATTACTTCGCTCTCGTCCACATTGTTCACAGCTCCAAATACATCTCCAGGAGATTCATGACTATCATCTTGGTGTATGGCGTGCCTCTAGTAAATGTGGCCTCCAAGAGTTTTACTTCTCTCAGTTCAAACCTTAACTCATCCACCGGTTTGCATGTGAAGCAAAACACTGAATTCTGCTATCCAAGGGTTATCGTTCTGTGTTTTCCCACCGCGAGTCCCTTGTCATTTCTTGTGTCACCGAGCAATTATTTGTGCATATGATTAAAAAAATGATCATTTCCCATGTTCAGATGTTATGGCAAACTTTGTATTTAAAAGGTTGCCCGCGTAATAATCCCATGAAACAATGGAGCTGTTTTTCACCACAACTTCCCACAGTTAGATCTTTACCCTTTATCCCACACTGTCCAGTAAGCACAGGTGGGGTTAACTGAAGGGAAGACAGACACATGCTTTGGTCAGCGTAAGGTTTCAGGTTCTCAGGTCTCTCGCTTTGGTGCAGGTGCCTTTGCCTCCTAACTGCTGGGTGTAGATGCTTTAGACAGTTATACGGCAATTGCTTCCAAGGATCACATCCTCCAAGACATCTCAGCTCAGAAGGCCCTAACCTTGACCGTGATTTCACGTTTGTTGCTCGACAGCTGTGTGGAGAGAAAGGCCACATCGGACCTTCTTTCCCTTTCACCGACATGGCCTATCCATTCAATCACTCTCATTGCACACGTTTTGTGAGATGCTGGACGACGTTTGGGATCTGGAAGAGGCATGTGTGAGAATATGGTAATTATGGGCCTAGCCAGCCTTGGTCCAGAAGTTTAAAACATGTCAACTTGCTACTGAATTTCAGGGCATTTATACACTTGTTTCCTGGATGCGTTCATCATAAGTTCCAGATGAACACCTTTACGTAGCATTGTGCATCTCCCTTACTCAGCGTTTAGCTTTCTGACGACATGCAGCTCAATATTTGTCCCTACCCTCAACCTTGCCAGAGCAGCATATTTGACGTCCTTTCAAACACCTTACAGAGGAAGGCCTGTCTTTCACCACAAGTTCCAGGAGAGAAAATGCTTTCACATCAGTTCACTGGTCTTTCAAACACTTTCATTTGTGTGAGCGTCAAATATTCCACCAGGTGGATTAGGAGTTTAAATGAAGATGGGAACCTACTGTTTTATGGCCTTGAGCGACCTGATGTGACCTCGAATGTTTTCGCTTATCTCAACTCAGCCCTTCCCTACTACACTTGCCGGGGGTGACTGAAAACAGTGAATCCTTCAAGTCTGTGCGTGGCCTTCTTGGTTTCCTCTCTGCCAGTTACCTGCGTCGCTTCGAAATGAGTCAATGCAACTGTTTTTCGGCATTCAAATTGCAGTATTTTTCTCATCATCAGTAGGTTGTCAGGATATTTCAATCCTGCCAATTCTTGTACGTCTTCATTACATTCTACAACGTAGCTGGTTCTAATTGGCTACTTGTCCCCACAAGCTGATCACAGAGGTGGTTGGATGGTCCCCTAAGCGCTCTGACTCACAAATGACCTTAATGATGGACAGAGGGATATGCCTTGGTTCGCTTGCCTTTGCCATTTCTCTGGTCTCTTGTGTCATAGAGAGCAGAACAGTATGAACACAGGGTCGCTACTTCGCTGCCGTTGAGCTCCGTGCTAAACTCTTTCACGAAATATGGCAGCAGAAAGCCCATGGACTTATCGGGAGAGCCCACTTGCCTCTAGGAGTCAGGTTGAGACCAGCACGAAAGCAGAGATAATTTGCTCTTCACCACCTGTACCTTTGCCCTACCTGGCTTTGTCTCTTCTGTGATGGTGGAAGATCTTGCCATCGTGTACCATGAAAAAGGTTGGAATTGTGAGCTTCGGCAGCGCTGGACATGCAGGTGTTTTGTTGCGCTCTGAGCATTTGACTAAAACTCCCTTTCTGCACAAGTTTCTGTGACATCGTTTCTCTAGAGTTCCCCAGCCATCACACTCTTGCAGCTTTGAGAACGTCCCTTCACCTTGTCTCGGTTACATTACTTCGCTCTCGTCCACATTGTTCACAGCTCCAAATACATCTCCAGGAGATTCATGACTATCATCTTGGTGTATGGCGTGCCTCTAGTAAATGTGGCCTCCAAGAGTTTTACTTCTCTCAGTTCAAACCTTAACTCATCCACCGGTTTGCATGTGAAGCAAAACACTGAATTCTGCTATCCAAGGGTTATCGTTCTGTGTTTTCCCACCGCGAGTCCCTTGTCATTTCTTGTGTCACCGAGCAATTATTTGTGCATATGGTTAAGAAAATGATCATTTCCCATGTTCAGATGTTATGGCAAACTTTGTATTTAAAAGGTTGTCCGCGTAATAATCCCATGAAACAATGGAGCTGTTTTTCACCACAACTTCCCAGAGTTAGATCGTTACCCTTTATCCCAAACTGTCCAGTATGCACAGGTGGGGTTAACTGAAGAGAAGACAGACACATGCTTTGGTCAGCGTAAGGTTTCAGGTTCTCAGGTCTCTCGCTTTGGTGCAGGTGCCTTTGCCTCCTAACTGCTGGGTGTAGATGCTTTAGACAGTTATACGGCAATTGCTTCCAAGGATCACATCCTCCAAGACATCTCAGCTCAGAAGGCCCTAGCCTTGACCGTGATTTCACGTTTGGTGCTCGACAGCTGTGTGGAGAGAAAGGCCACATCGGACCCTCTTTCCCTTTCACCGACATGGCCTATCCATTCAATCACTCTCATTGCACACGTTTTGTGAGATGCTGGACGACGTTTGGGATCTGGAAGAGGCATGTGTGAGAATATGGTAATTATGGGCCTAGCCAGCCTTGGTCCAGCAGTTTAAAACATGTCAACTTGCTACTGAATCAGGGCATTTATACACGTGTTTCCGGGATGCGTTCATCAAAAGTTCCAGATGAACACCTTTACGTAGCATTGTGCATCTCCCTTACTCAGCGTTTAGCTTTCTGACGACATGCAGCTCAATATTTGTCCCTACCCTCAACCTTGCCAGAGCAGCATATTTGACGTCCTTTCAAACACCTTACAGAGGAAGGCCTGTGTTTCACCACAAGTTCCAGGAGAGAAAATGCTTTCACATCAGTTCACTGGTCTTTCAAACACTTTCATTTGTGTGAGCATTAAACATTCCACCAGGTGGATTAGGAGTTTAAATGAAGATGGGAACCTACTGTTTTATGGCCTTGAGCGACCTGATGTGACCTCGAATGTTTTCGCTTATCTCAACTCAGCCCTTCCCTACTACACTTGCCGGGGGTGACAGAAAACAGTGAATCCTTCAAGTTCTTGCGTGGCCTTCTTGGTTTCCTCTCTGCCAATTACCTACTTCGCTTCAAAATGAGTCACTGCAACTGTTTTTCAGCAATCAAATGGCAGTATTTTTCTCATCATCAGTAGGTTGTCAGGATATTTCAATCCTGCCAATTCTTGTACGTCTTCATTACATTCTACAACGTAGCTGGTTCTAATTGGCTACTTGTCCCCACAAGCTGATCACAGAGGTGGTTGGATGGTCCCCTAAGCGCTCTGACTCACAAATGACCTTAATGATGGACAGAGGGATATGCCTTGGTTCGCTTGCCTTTGCCATTTCTCTGGTCTCTTGTGTCATAGAGAGCAGAACAGGGTGAACACAGGGTCGCTACTTAGCTGCCGTTGAGCTCCGTGCTAAACTCTTTCACGAAATATGGCAGCAGAAAGCCCATGGACTTATCGGGAGAGCCCACTTGCCTCTAGGAGTCAGGTTGAGACCAGCACGAAAGCAGAGATAATTTGCTCTTCACCACCTTTTCCTTTGCCCTACCTGGCTTTGTCTCTTCTGTGATGGTGGAAGATCTTGCCATCGTGTACCATGAAAAAGGTTGGAATTGTGAGCTTCGGCAGTGCTGGGCATGCAGGTGTTCCTGTTGCGCTCTGAGCATTTGACTAAAACTCCCTTCCTGCACAAGTTTCTGTGACATCGTTTCTCAAGAGTTCCCCAGCCATCACATTCTTGCAGCTTTGAGAACTTCCCTTCCCCTTGTCTCGGTTACATTACTTCGCTCTCGTCCACATTGTTCACAGCTCCAAATACATCTCCAGGAGATTCATGACTATCATCTTGGTGTATGGCGTGCCTCTAGTAAATGTGGCCTCCAAGAGTTTTACTTCTCTCAGTTCAAACCTTAACTCATCCACCGGTTTGCATGTGAAGCAAAACACTGAATTCTGCTATCCAAGGGTTATCGTTCTGTGTTTTCCCACCGCGAGTCCCTTGTCATTTCTTGTGTCACCGAGCAATTATTTGTGCATATGATTAAAAAAATGATCATTTCCCATGTTCAGATGTTATGGCAAACTTTGTATTTAAAAGGTTGCCCGCGTAATAATCCCATGAAACAATGGAGCTGTTTTTCACCACAACTTCCCACAGTTAGATCTTTACCCTTTATCCCACACTGTCCAGTAAGCACAGGTGGGGTTAACTGAAGGGAAGACAGACACATGCTTTGGTCAGCGTAAGGTTTCAGGTTCTCAGGTCTCTCGCTTTGGTGCAGGTGCCTTTGCCTCCTAACTGCTGGGTGTAGATGCTTTAGACAGTTATACGGCAATTGCTTCCAAGGATCACATCCTCCAAGACATCTCAGCTCAGAAGGCCCTAACCTTGACCGTGATTTCACGTTTGTTGCTCGACAGCTGTGTGGAGAGAAAGGCCACATCGGACCTTCTTTCCCTTTCACCGACATGGCCTATCCATTCAATCACTCTCATTGCACACGTTTTGTGAGATGCTGGACGACGTTTGGGATCTGGAAGAGGCATGTGTGAGAATATGGTAATTATGGGCCTAGCCAGCCTTGGTCCAGAAGTTTAAAACATGTCAACTTGCTACTGAATTTCAGGGCATTTATACACTTGTTTCCTGGATGCGTTCATCATAAGTTCCAGATGAACACCTTTACGTAGCATTGTGCATCTCCCTTACTCAGCGTTTAGCTTTCTGACGACATGCAGCTCAATATTTGTCCCTACCCTCAACCTTGCCAGAGCAGCATATTTGTCGTCCTTTCAAACACCTTACAGAGGAAGGCCTGTCTTTCACCACAAGTTCCAGGAGAGAAAATGCTTTCACATCAGTTCACTGGTCTTTCAAACACTTTCATTTGTGTGAGCGTCAAATATTCCACCAGGTGGATTAGGAGTTTAAATGAAGATGGGAACCTACTGTTTTATGGCCTTGAGCGACCTGATGTGACCTCGAATGTTTTCGCTTATCTCAACTCAGCCCTTCCCTACTACACTTGCCGGGGGTGACTGAAAACAGTGAATCCTTCAAGTCTGTGCGTGGCCTTCTTGGTTTCCTCTCTGCCAGTTACCTGCGTCGCTTCGAAATGAGTCAATGCAACTGTTTTTCGGCATTCAAATTGCAGTATTTTTCTCATCATCAGTAGGTTGTCAGGATATTTCAATCCTGCCAATTCTTGTACGTCTTCATTACATTCTACAACGTAGCTGGTTCTAATTGGCTACTTCTCCCCACAAGCTGATCACAGAGGTGGTTGGATGGTCCCCTAAGCGCTCTGACTCACAAATGACCTTAATGATGGACAGAGGGATATGCCTTGGTTCGCTTGCCTTTGCCATTTCTCTGGTCTCTTGTGTCATAGAGAGCAGAACAGGGTGAACAAAGGGTCGCTACTTCGCTGCCGTTGAGCTCCGTGCTAAACTCTTTCACGAAATATGGCAGCAGAAAGCCCATGGACTTATCGGGAGAGCCCACTTGCCTCTAGGAGTCAGGTTGAGACCAGCACGAAAGCAGAGATAATTTGCTCTTCACCACCTGTACCTTTGCCCTACCGGGCTTTGTCTCTTCTGTGATGGTGGAAGATCTTGCCATCGTGTACCATGAAAAAGGTTGGAATTGTGAGCTTCGGCAGCGCTGGGCATGCAGGTGTTCCTGTTGCGCTCTGAGCATTTGACTAAAACTCCCTTCCTGCACAAGTTTCTGTGACATCGTTTCTCAAGAGTTCCCCAGCCATCACACTCTTGCAGCTTTGAGAACGTCCCTTCCCCTTGTCTCGGTTACATTACTTCGCTCTCGTCCACATTGTTCACAGCTCCAAATACATCTCCAGGAGATTCATGACTATCATCTTGGTGTATGGCGTGCCTCTAGTAAATGTGGGCTCCATGAGTTTTACTTCTCTCAATTCAAACCTTAACTCATCCACCGGTTTGCATGTGAAGCAAAACACTGAATTCTGCTATCCAAGGGTTATCGTTCTGTGTTTTCCCACCGCGAGTCCCTTGTCATTTCTTGTGTAACCGAGCTATTATTTGTGCATATGGTTAAGAAAATGATCATTTCCCATGTTCAGATGTTATGGCAAACTTTGTATTTAAAAGGTTGCCCGCGTAATAATCCCATGAAACAATGGAGCTGTTTTTCACCACAACTTCCCAGAGTTAGATCGTTACCCTTTATCCCACACTGTCCAGTATGCACAGGTGGGGTTAACTGAAGAGAAGACAGACACATGCTTTGGTCAGCGTAAGGTTTCAGGTTCTCAGGTCTCTCGCTTTGGTGCAGGTGCCTTTGCCTCCTAACTGCTGGGTGTAGATGCTTTAGACAGTTATACGGCAATTGCTTCCAAGGATCACATCCTCCAAGACATCTCAGCTCAGAAGGCCCTAGCCTTGACCGTGATTTCACGTTTGGTGCTCGACAGCTGTGTGGAGAGAAAGGCCACATCGGACCCTCTTTCCCTTTCACCGACATGGCCTATCCATTCAATCACTCTCATTGCACACGTTTTGTGAGATGCTGGACGACGTTTGGGATCTGGAAGAGGCATGTGTGAGAATATGGTAATTATGGGCCTAGCCAGCCTTGGTCCAGCAGTTTAAAACATGTCAACTTGCTACTGAATCAGGGCATTTATACACGTGTTTCCGGGATGCGTTCATCAAAAGTTCCAGATGAACACCTTTACGTAGCATTGTGCATCTCCCTTACTCAGCGTTTAGCTTTCTGACGACATGCAGCTCAATATTTGTCCCTACCCTCAACCTTGCCAGAGCAGCATATTTGACGTCCTTTCAAACACCTTACAGAGGAAGGCCTGTGTTTCACCACAAGTTCCAGGAGAGAAAATGCTTTCACATCAGTTCACTGGTCTTTCAAACACTTTCATTTGTGTGAGCATTAAATATTCCACCAGGTGGATTAGGAGTTTAAATGAAGATGGGAACCTACTGTTTTATGGCCTTGAGCGACCTGATGTGACCTCGAATGTTTTCGCTTATCTCAACTCAGCCCTTCCCTACTACACTTGCCGGGGGTGACAGAAAACAGTGAATCCTTCAAGTTCTTGCGTGGCCTTCTTGGTTTCCTCTCTGCCAATTACCTGCGTCGCTTCGAAATGAGTCAATGCAACTGTTTTTCAGCAATCAAATGGCAGTATTTTTCTCATCATCAGTAGGTTGTCAGGATATTTCAATCCTGCCAATTCTTGTACGTCTTCATTACATTCTACAACGTAGCTGGTTCTAATTGGCTACTTGTCCCCACAAGCTGATCACAGAGGTGGTTGGATGGTCCCCTAAGCGCTCTGACTCACAAATGACCTTAATGATGGACAGAGGGATATGCCTTGGTTCGCTTGCCTTTGCCATTTCTCTGGTCTCTTGTGTCATAGAGAGCAGAACAGTATGAACACAGGGTCGCTACTTCGCTGCCGTTGAGCTCCGTGCTAAACTCTTTCACGAAATATGGCAGCAGAAAGCCCATGGACTTATCGGGAGAGCCCACTTGCCTCTAGGAGTCAGGTTGAGACCAGCACGAAAGCAGAGATAATTTGCTCTTCACCACCTTTTCCTTTGCCCTACCTGGCTTTGTCTCTTCTGTGATGGTGGAAGATCTTGCCATCGTGTACCATGAAAAAGGTTGGAATTGTGAGCTTCGGCAGCGCTGGACATGCAGGTGTTTTGTTGCGCTCTGAGCATTTGACTAAAACTCCCTTTCTGCACAAGTTTCTGTGACATCGTTTCTCTAGAGTTCCCCAGCCATCACACTCTTGCAGCTTTGAGAACGTCCCTTCCCCTTGTCTCGGTTACATTACTTCGCTCTCGTCCACATTGTTCACAGCTCCAAATACATCTCCAGGAGATTCATGACTATCATCTTGGTGTATGGCGTGCCTCTAGTAAATGTGGCCTCCAAGAGTTTTACTTCTCTCAGTTCAAACCTTAACTCATCCACCGGTTTGCATGTGAAGCAAAACACTGAATTCTGCTATCCAAGGGTTATCGTTCTGTGTTTTCCCACCGCGAGTCCCTTGTCATTTCTTGTGTCACCGAGCAATTATTTGTGCATATGGTTAAGAAAATGATCATTTCCCATGTTCAGATGTTATGGCAAACTTTGTATTTAAAAGGTTGTCCGCGTAATAATCCCATGAAACAATGGAGCTGTTTTTCACCACAACTTCCCAGAGTTAGATCTTTACCCTTTATCCCACACTGTCCAGTAAGCACAGGTGGGGTTAACTGAAGGGAAGACAGACACATGCTTTGGTCAGCGTAAGGTTTCAGGTTCTCAGGTCTCTCGCTTTGGTGCAGGTGCCTTTGCCTCCTAACTGCTGGGTGTAGATGCTTTAGACAGTTATACGGCAATTGCTTCCAAGGATCACATCCTCCAAGACATCTCAGCTCAGAAGGCCCTAACCTTGACCGTGATTTCACGTTTGTTGCTCGACAGCTGTGTGGAGAGAAAGGCCACATCGGACCTTCTTTCCCTTTCACCGACATGGCCTATCCATTCAATCACTCTCATTGCACACGTTTTGTGAGATGCTGGACGACGTTTGGGATCTGGAAGAGGCATGTGTGAGAATATGGTAATTATGGGCCTAGCCAGCCTTGGTCCAGAAGTTTAAAACATGTCAACTTGCTACTGAATTTCAGGGCATTTATACACTTGTTTCCTGGATGCGTTCATCATAAGTTCCAGATGAACACCTTTACGTAGCATTGTGCATCTCCCTTACTCAGCGTTTAGCTTTCTGACGACATGCAGCTCAATATTTGTCCCTACCCTCAACCTTGCCAGAGCAGCATATTTGACGTCCTTTCAAACACCTTACAGAGGAAGGCCTGTCTTTCACCACAAGTTCCAGGAGAGAAAATGCTTTCACATCAGTTCACTGGTCTTTCAAACACTTTCATTTGTGTGAGCGTCAAATATTCCACCAGGTGGATTAGGAGTTTAAATGAAGATGGGAACCTACTGTTTTATGGCCTTGAGCGACCTGATGTGACCTCGAATGTTTTCGCTTATCTCAACTCAGCCCTTCCCTACTACACTTGCCGGGGGTGACTGAAAACAGTGAATCCTTCAAGTCTGTGCGTGGCCTTCTTGGTTTCCTCTCTGCCAGTTACCTGCGTCGCTTCGAAATGAGTCAATGCAACTGTTTTTCGGCATTCAAATTGCAGTATTTTTCTCATCATCAGTAGGTTGTCAGGATATTTCAATCCTGCCAATTCTTGTACGTCTTCATTACATTCTACAACGTAGCTGGTTCTAATTGGCTACTTGTCCCCACAAGCTGATCACAGAGGTGGTTGGATGGTCCCCTAAGCGCTCTGACTCACAAATGACCTTAATGATGGACAGAGGGATATGCCTTGGTTCGCTTGCCTTTGCCATTTCTCTGGTCTCTTGTGTCATAGAGAGCAGAACAGTATGAACACAGGGTCGCTACTTCGCTGCCGTTGAGCTCCGTGCTAAACTCTTTCACGAAATATGGCAGCAGAAAGCCCATGGACTTATCGGGAGAGCCCACTTGCCTCTAGGAGTCAGGTTGAGACCAGCACGAAAGCAGAGATAATTTGCTCTTCACCACCTGTACCTTTGCCCTACCTGGCTTTGTCTCTTCTGTGATGGTGGAAGATCTTGCCATCGTGTACCATGAAAAAGGTTGGAATTGTGAGCTTCGGCAGCGCTGGACATGCAGGTGTTTTGTTGCGCTCTGAGCATTTGACTAAAACTCCCTTTCTGCACAAGTTTCTGTGACATCGTTTCTCTAGAGTTCCCCAGCCATCACACTCTTGCAGCTTTGAGAACGTCCCTTCCCCTTGTCTCGGTTACATTACTTCGCTCTCGTCCACATTGTTCACAGCTCCAAATACATCTCCAGGAGATTCATGACTATCATCTTGGTGTATGGCGTGCCTCTAGTAAATGTGGCCTCCAAGAGTTTTACTTCTCTCAGTTCAAACCTTAACTCATCCACCGGTTTGCATGTGAAGCAAAACACTGAATTCTGCTATCCAAGGGTTATCGTTCTGTGTTTTCCCACCGCGAGTCCCTTGTCATTTCTTGTGTCACCGAGCAATTATTTGTGCATATGGTTAAGAAAATGATCATTTCCCATGTTCAGATGTTATGGCAAACTTTGTATTTAAAAGGTTGTCCGCGTAATAATCCCATGAAACAATGGAGCTGTTTTTCACCACAACTTCCCAGAGTTAGATCGTTACCCTTTATCCCACACTGTCCAGTATGCACAGGTGGGGTTAACTGAAGAGAAGACAGACACATGCTTTGGTCAGCGTAAGGTTTCAGGTTCTCAGGTCTCTCGCTTTGGTGCAGGTGCCTTTGCCTCCTAACTGCTGGGTGTAGATGCTTTAGACAGTTATACGGCAATTGCTTCCAAGGATCACATCCTCCAAGACATCTCAGCTCAGAAGGCCCTAGCCTTGACCGTGATTTCACGTTTGGTGCTCGACAGCTGTGTGGAGAGAAAGGCCACATCGGACCCTCTTTCCCTTTCACCGACATGGCCTATCCATTCAATCACTCTCATTGCACACGTTTTGTGAGATGCTGGACGACGTTTGGGATCTGGAAGAGGCATGTGTGAGAATATGGTAATTATGGGCCTAGCCAGCCTTGGTCCAGCAGTTTAAAACATGTCAACTTGCTACTGAATCAGGGCATTTATACACGTGTTTCCGGGATGCGTTCATCAAAAGTTCCAGATGAACACCTTTACGTAGCATTGTGCATCTCCCTTACTCAGCGTTTAGCTTTCTGACGACATGCAGCTCAATATTTGTCCCTACCCTCAACCTTGCCAGAGCAGCATATTTGACGTCCTTTCAAACACCTTACAGAGGAAGGCCTGTGTTTCACCACAAGTTCCAGGAGAGAAAATGCTTTCACATCAGTTCACTGGTCTTTCAAACACTTTCATTTGTGTGAGCATTAAATATTCCACCAGGTGGATTAGGAGTTTAAATGAAGATGGGAACCTACTGTTTTATGGCCTTGAGCGACCTGATGTGACCTCGAATGTTTTCGCTTATCTCAACTCAGCCCTTCCCTACTACACTTGCCGGGGGTGACAGAAAACAGTGAATCCTTCAAGTTCTTGCGTGGCCTTCTTGGTTTCCTCTCTGCCAATTACCTACTTCGCTTCAAAATGAGTCACTGCAACTGTTTTTCAGCAATCAAATGGCAGTATTTTTCTCATCATCAGTAGGTTGTCAGGATATTTCAATCCTGCCAATTCTTGTACGTCTTCATTACATTCTACAACGTAGCTGGTTCTAATTGGCTACTTGTCCCCACAAGCTGATCACAGAGGTGGTTGGATGGTCCCCTAAGCGCTCTGACTCACAAATGACCTTAATGATGGACAGAGGGATATGCCTTGGTTCGCTTGCCTTTGCCATTTCTCTGGTCTCTTGTGTCATAGAGAGCAGAACAGGGTGAACACAGGGTCGCTACTTAGCTGCCGTTGAGCTCCGTGCTAAACTCTTTCACGAAATATGGCAGCAGAAAGCCCATGGACTTATCGGGAGAGCCCACTTGCCTCTAGGAGTCAGGTTGAGACCAGCACGAAAGCAGAGATAATTTGCTCTTCACCACCTTTTCCTTTGCCCTACCTGGCTTTGTCTCTTCTGTGATGGTGGAAGATCTTGCCATCGTGTACCATGAAAAAGGTTGGAATTGTGAGCTTCGGCAGTGCTGGGCATGCAGGTGTTCCTGTTGCGCTCTGAGCATTTGACTAAAACTCCCTTCCTGCACAAGTTTCTGTGACATCGTTTCTCAAGAGTTCCCCAGCCATCACATTCTTGCAGCTTTGAGAACTTCCCTTCCCCTTGTCTCGGTTACATTACTTCGCTCTCGTCCACATTGTTCACAGCTCCAAATACATCTCCAGGAGATTCATGACTATCATCTTGGTGTATGGCGTGCCTCTAGTAAATGTGGCCTCCAAGAGTTTTACTTCTCTCAGTTCAAACCTTAACTCATCCACCGGTTTGCATGTGAAGCAAAACACTGAATTCTGCTATCCAAGGGTTATCGTTCTGTGTTTTCCCACCGCGAGTCCCTTGTCATTTCTTGTGTCACCGAGCAATTATTTGTGCATATGATTAAAAAAATGATCATTTCCCATGTTCAGATGTTATGGCAAACTTTGTATTTAAAAGGTTGCCCGCGTAATAATCCCATGAAACAATGGAGCTGTTTTTCACCACAACTTCCCACAGTTAGATCTTTACCCTTTATCCCACACTGTCCAGTAAGCACAGGTGGGGTTAACTGAAGGGAAGACAGACACATGCTTTGGTCAGCGTAAGGTTTCAGGTTCTCAGGTCTCTCGCTTTGGTGCAGGTGCCTTTGCCTCCTAACTGCTGGGTGTAGATGCTTTAGACAGTTATACGGCAATTGCTTCCAAGGATCACATCCTCCAAGACATCTCAGCTCAGAAGGCCCTAACCTTGACCGTGATTTCACGTTTGTTGCTCGACAGCTGTGTGGAGAGAAAGGCCACATCGGACCTTCTTTCCCTTTCACCGACATGGCCTATCCATTCAATCACTCTCATTGCACACGTTTTGTGAGATGCTGGACGACGTTTGGGATCTGGAAGAGGCATGTGTGAGAATATGGTAATTATGGGCCTAGCCAGCCTTGGTCCAGAAGTTTAAAACATGTCAACTTGCTACTGAATTTCAGGGCATTTATACACTTGTTTCCTGGATGCGTTCATCATAAGTTCCAGATGAACACCTTTACGTAGCATTGTGCATCTCCCTTACTCAGCGTTTAGCTTTCTGACGACATGCAGCTCAATATTTGTCCCTACCCTCAACCTTGCCAGAGCAGCATATTTGTCGTCCTTTCAAACACCTTACAGAGGAAGGCCTGTCTTTCACCACAAGTTCCAGGAGAGAAAATGCTTTCACATCAGTTCACTGGTCTTTCAAACACTTTCATTTGTGTGAGCGTCAAATATTCCACCAGGTGGATTAGGAGTTTAAATGAAGATGGGAACCTACTGTTTTATGGCCTTGAGCGACCTGATGTGACCTCGAATGTTTTCGCTTATCTCAACTCAGCCCTTCCCTACTACACTTGCCGGGGGTGACTGAAAACAGTGAATCCTTCAAGTCTGTGCGTGGCCTTCTTGGTTTCCTCTCTGCCAGTTACCTGCGTCGCTTCGAAATGAGTCAATGCAACTGTTTTTCGGCATTCAAATTGCAGTATTTTTCTCATCATCAGTAGGTTGTCAGGATATTTCAATCCTGCCAATTCTTGTACGTCTTCATTACATTCTACAACGTAGCTGGTTCTAATTGGCTACTTCTCCCCACAAGCTGATCACAGAGGTGGTTGGATGGTCCCCTAAGCGCTGTGACTCACAAATGACCTTAATGATGGACAGAGGGATATGCCTTGGTTCGCTTGCCTTTGCCATTTCTCTGGTCTCTTGTGTCATAGAGAGCAGAACAGGGTGAACAAAGGGTCGCTACTTCGCTGCCGTTGAGCTCCGTGCTAAACTCTTTCACGAAATATGGCAGCAGAAAGCCCATGGACTTATCGGGAGAGCCCACTTGCCTCTAGGAGTCAGGTTGAGACCAGCACGAAAGCAGAGATAATTTGCTCTTCACCACCTGTACCTTTGCCCTACCGGGCTTTGTCTCTTCTGTGATGGTGGAAGATCTTGCCATCGTGTACCATGAAAAAGGTTGGAATTGTGAGCTTCGGCAGCGCTGGGCATGCAGGTGTTCCTGTTGCGCTCTGAGCATTTGACTAAAACTCCCTTCCTGCACAAGTTTCTGTGACATCGTTTCTCAAGAGTTCCCCAGCCATCACACTCTTGCAGCTTTGAGAACGTCCCTTCCCCTTGTCTCGGTTACATTACTTCGCTCTCGTCCACATTGTTCACAGCTCCAAATACATCTCCAGGAGATTCATGACTATCATCTTGGTGTATGGCGTGCCTCTAGTAAATGTGGGCTCCATGAGTTTTACTTCTCTCAATTCAAACCTTAACTCATCCACCGGTTTGCATGTGAAGCAAAACACTGAATTCTGCTATCCAAGGGTTATCGTTCTGTGTTTTCCCACCGCGAGTCCCTTGTCATTTCTTGTGTAACCGAGCTATTATTTGTGCATATGGTTAAGAAAATGATCATTTCCCATGTTCAGATGTTATGGCAAACTTTGTATTTAAAAGGTTGCCCGCGTAATAATCCCATGAAACAATGGAGCTGTTTTTCACCACAACTTCCCAGAGTTAGATCGTTACCCTTTATCCCACACTGTCCAGTATGCACAGGTGGGGTTAACTGAAGAGAAGACAGACACATGCTTTGGTCAGCGTAAGGTTTCAGGTTCTCAGGTCTCTCGCTTTGGTGCAGGTGCCTTTGCCTCCTAACTGCTGGGTGTAGATGCTTTAGACAGTTATACGGCAATTGCTTCCAAGGATCACATCCTCCAAGACATCTCAGCTCAGAAGGCCCTAGCCTTGACCGTGATTTCACGTTTGGTGCTCGACAGCTGTGTGGAGAGAAAGGCCACATCGGACCCTCTTTCCCTTTCACCGACATGGCCTATCCATTCAATCACTCTCATTGCACACGTTTTGTGAGATGCTGGACGACGTTTGGGATCTGGAAGAGGCATGTGTGAGAATATGGTAATTATGGGCCTAGCCAGCCTTGGTCCAGCAGTTTAAAACATGTCAACTTGCTACTGAATCAGGGCATTTATACACGTGTTTCCGGGATGCGTTCATCAAAAGTTCCAGATGAACACCTTTACGTAGCATTGTGCATCTCCCTTACTCAGCGTTTAGCTTTCTGACGACATGCAGCTCAATATTTGTCCCTACCCTCAACCTTGCCAGAGCAGCATATTTGACGTCCTTTCAAACACCTTACAGAGGAAGGCCTGTGTTTCACCACAAGTTCCAGGAGAGAAAATGCTTTCACATCAGTTCACTGGTCTTTCAAACACTTTCATTTGTGTGAGCATTAAATATTCCACCAGGTGGATTAGGAGTTTAAATGAAGATGGGAACCTACTGTTTTATGGCCTTGAGCGACCTGATGTGACCTCGAATGTTTTCGCTTATCTCAACTCAGCCCTTCCCTACTACACTTGCCGGGGGTGACAGAAAACAGTGAATCCTTCAAGTTCTTGCGTGGCCTTCTTGGTTTCCTCTCTGCCAATTACCTGCGTCGCTTCGAAATGAGTCAATGCAACTGTTTTTCAGCAATCAAATGGCAGTATTTTTCTCATCATCAGTAGGTTGTCAGGATATTTCAATCCTGCCAATTCTTGTACGTCTTCATTACATTCTACAACGTAGCTGGTTCTAATTGGCTACTTGTCCCCACAAGCTGATCACAGAGGTGGTTGGATGGTCCCCTAAGCGCTCTGACTCACAAATGACCTTAATGATGGACAGAGGGATATGCCTTGGTTCGCTTGCCTTTGCCATTTCTCTGGTCTCTTGTGTCATAGAGAGCAGAACAGTATGAACACAGGGTCGCTACTTCGCTGCCGTTGAGCTCCGTGCTAAACTCTTTCACGAAATATGGCAGCAGAAAGCCCATGGACTTATCGGGAGAGCCCACTTGCCTCTAGGAGTCAGGTTGAGACCAGCACGAAAGCAGAGATAATTTGCTCTTCACCACCTTTTCCTTTGCCCTACCTGGCTTTGTCTCTTCTGTGATGGTGGAAGATCTTGCCATCGTGTACCATGAAAAAGGTTGGAATTGTGAGCTTCGGCAGCGCTGGACATGCAGGTGTTTTGTTGCGCTCTGAGCATTTGACTAAAACTCCCTTTCTGCACAAGTTTCTGTGACATCGTTTCTCTAGAGTTCCCCAGCCATCACACTCTTGCAGCTTTGAGAACGTCCCTTCCCCTTGTCTCGGTTACATTACTTCGCTCTCGTCCACATTGTTCACAGCTCCAAATACATCTCCAGGAGATTCATGACTATCATCTTGGTGTATGGCGTGCCTCTAGTAAATGTGGCCTCCAAGAGTTTTACTTCTCTCAGTTCAAACCTTAACTCATCCACCGGTTTGCATGTGAAGCAAAACACTGAATTCTGCTATCCAAGGGTTATCGTTCTGTGTTTTCCCACCGCGAGTCCCTTGTCATTTCTTGTGTCACCGAGCAATTATTTGTGCATATGGTTAAGAAAATGATCATTTCCCATGTTCAGATGTTATGGCAAACTTTGTATTTAAAAGGTTGTCCGCGTAATAATCCCATGAAACAATGGAGCTGTTTTTCACCACAACTTCCCAGAGTTAGATCTTTACCCTTTATCCCACACTGTCCAGTAAGCACAGGTGGGGTTAACTGAAGAGAAGACAGACACATGCTTTGGTCAGCGTAAGGTTTCAGGTTCTCAGGTCTCTCGCTTTGGTGCAGGTGCCTTTGCCTCCTAACTGCTGGGTGTAGATGCTTTAGACAGTTATACGGCAATTGCTTCCAAGGATCACATCCTCCAAGACATCTCAGCTCAGAAGGCCCTAGCCTTGACCGTGATTTCACGTTTGGTGCTCGACAGCTGTGTGGAGAGAAAGGCCACATCGGACCCTCTTTCCCTTTCACCGACATGGCCTATCCATTCAATCACTCTCATTGCACACGTTTTGTGAGATGCTGGACGACGTTTGGGATCTGGAAGAGGCATGTGTGAGAATATGGTAATTATGGGCCTAGCCAGCCTTGGTCCAGAAGTTTAAAACATGTCAACTTGCTACTGAATCAGGGCATTTATACACGTGTTTCCTGGATGCGTTCATCATAAGTTCCAGATGAACACCTTTACGTAGCATTGTGCATCTCCCTTACTCAGCGTTTAGCTTTCTGACGACATGCAGCTCAATATTTGTCCCTACCCTCAACCTTGCCAGAGCAGCATATTTGACGTCCTTTCAAACACCTTACAGAGGAAGGCCTGTGTTTCACCACAAGTTCCAGGAGAGAAAATGCTTTCACATCAGTTCACTGGTCTTTCAAACACTTTCATTTGTGTGAGCATTAAATATTCCACCAGGTGGATTAGGAGTTTAAATGAAGATGGGAACCTACTGTTTTATGGCCTTGAGCGACCTGATGTGACCTCGAATGTTTTCGCTTATCTCAACTCAGCCCTTCCCTACTACACTTGCCGGGGGTGACAGAAAACAGTGAATCCTTCAAGTTCTTGCGTGGCCTTCTTGGTTTCCTCTCTGCCAATTACCTGCGTCGCTTCGAAATGAGTCAATGCAACTGTTTTTCAGCAATCAAATGGCAGTATTTTTCTCATCATCAGTAGGTTGTCAGGATATTTCAATCCTGCCAATTCTTGTACGTCTTCATTACATTCTACAACGTAGCTGGTTCTAATTGGCTACTTGTCCCCACAAGCTGATCACAGAGGTGGTTGGATGGTCCCCTAAGCGCTCTGACTCACAAATGACCTTAATGATGGACAGAGGGATATGCCTTGGTTCGCTTGCCTTTGCCATTTCTCTGGTCTCTTGTGTCATAGAGAGCAGAACAGTATGAACACAGGGTCGCTACTTCGCTGCCGTTGAGCTCCGTGCTAAACTCTTTCACGAAATATGGCAGCAGAAAGCCCATGGACTTATCGGGAGAGCCCACTTGCCTCTAGGAGTCAGGTTGAGACCAGCACGAAAGCAGAGATAATTTGCTCTTCACCACCTTTTCCTTTGCCCTACCTGGCTTTGTCTCTTCTGTGATGGTGGAAGATCTTGCCATCGTGTACCATGAAAAAGGTTGGAATTGTGAGCTTCGGCAGCGCTGGACATGCAGGTGTTTTGTTGCGCTCTGAGCATTTGACTAAAACTCCCTTTCTGCACAAGTTTCTGTGACATCGTTTCTCTAGAGTTCCCCAGCCATCACACTCTTGCAGCTTTGAGAACGTCCCTTCCCCTTGTCTCGGTTACATTACTTCGCTCTCGTCCACATTGTTCACAGCTCCAAATACATCTCCAGGAGATTCATGACTATCATCTTGGTGTATGGCGTGCCTCTAGTAAATGTGGCCTCCAAGAGTTTTACTTCTCTCAGTTCAAACCTTAACTCATCCACCGGTTTGCATGTGAAGCAAAACACTGAATTCTGCTATCCAAGGGTTATCGTTCTGTGTTTTCCCACCGCGAGTCCCTTGTCATTTCTTGTGTCACCGAGCAATTATTTGTGCATATGGTTAAGAAAATGATCATTTCCCATGTTCAGATGTTATGGCAAACTTTGTATTTAAAAGGTTGTCCGCGTAATAATCCCATGAAACAATGGAGCTGTTTTTCACCACAACTTCCCAGAGTTAGATCTTTACCCTTTATCCCACACTGTCCAGTAAGCACAGGTGGGGTTAACTGAAGAGAAGACAGACACATGCTTTGGTCAGCGTAAGGTTTCAGGTTCTCAGGTCTCTCGCTTTGGTGCAGGTGCCTTTGCCTCCTAACTGCTGGGTGTAGATGCTTTAGACAGTTATACGGCAATTGCTTCCAAGGATCACATCCTCCAAGACATCTCAGCTCAGAAGGCCCTAGCCTTGACCGTGATTTCACGTTTGGTGCTCGACAGCTGTGTGGAGAGAAAGGCCACATCGGACCCTCTTTCCCTTTCACCGACATGGCCTATCCATTCAATCACTCTCATTGCACACGTTTTGTGAGATGCTGGACGACGTTTGGGATCTGGAAGAGGCATGTGTGAGAATATGGTAATTATGGGCCTAGCCAGCCTTGGTCCAGAAGTTTAAAACATGTCAACTTGCTACTGAATCAGGGCATTTATACACGTGTTTCCTGGATGCGTTCATCATAAGTTCCAGATGAACACCTTTACGTAGCATTGTGCATCTCCCTTACTCAGCGTTTAGCTTTCTGACGACATGCAGCTCAATATTTGTCCCTACCCTCAACCTTGCCAGAGCAGCATATTTGACGTCCTTTCAAACACCTTACAGAGGAAGGCCTGTGTTTCACCACAAGTTCCAGGAGAGAAAATGCTTTCACATCAGTTCACTGGTCTTTCAAACACTTTCATTTGTGTGAGCATTAAATATTCCACCAGGTGGATTAGGAGTTTAAATGAAGATGGGAACCTACTGTTTTATGGCCTTGAGCGACCTGATGTGACCTCGAATGTTTTCGCTTATCTCAACTCAGCCCTTCCCTACTACACTTGCCGGGGGTGACAGAAAACAGTGAATCCTTCAAGTTCTTGCGTGGCCTTCTTGGTTTCCTCTCTGCCAATTACCTACTTCGCTTCAAAATGAGTCACTGCAACTGTTTTTCAGCAATCAAATGGCAGTATTTTTCTCATCATCAGTAGGTTGTCAGGATATTTCAATCCTGCCAATTCTTGTACGTCTTCATTACATTCTACAACGTAGCTGGTTCTAATTGGCTACTTGTCCCCACAAGCTGATCACAGAGGTGGTTGGATGGTCCCCTAAGCGCTCTGACTCACAAATGACCTTAATGATGGACAGAGGGATATGCCTTGGTTCGCTTGCCTTTGCCATTTCTCTGGTCTCTTGTGTCATAGAGAGCAGAACAGGGTGAACACAGGGTCGCTACTTAGCTGCCGTTGAGCTCCGTGCTAAACTCTTTCACGAAATATGGCAGCAGAAAGCCCATGGACTTATCGGGAGAGCCCACTTGCCTCTAGGAGTCAGGTTGAGACCAGCACGAAAGCAGAGATAATTTGCTCTTCACCACCTTTTCCTTTGCCCTACCTGGCTTTGTCTCTTCTGTGATGGTGGAAGATCTTGCCATCGTGTACCATGAAAAAGGTTGGAATTGTGAGCTTCGGCAGTGCTGGGCATGCAGGTGTTCCTGTTGCGCTCTGAGCATTTGACTAAAACTCCCTTCCTGCACAAGTTTCTGTGACATCGTTTCTCAAGAGTTCCCCAGCCATCACATTCTTGCAGCTTTGAGAACTTCCCTTCCCCTTGTCTCGGTTACATTACTTCGCTCTCGTCCACATTGTTCACAGCTCCAAATACATCTCCAGGAGATTCATGACTATCATCTTGGTGTATGGCGTGCCTCTAGTAAATGTGGCCTCCAAGAGTTTTACTTCTCTCAGTTCAAACCTTAACTCATCCACCGGTTTGCATGTGAAGCAAAACACTGAATTCTGCTATCCAAGGGTTATCGTTCTGTGTTTTCCCACCGCGAGTCCCTTGTCATTTCTTGTGTCACCGAGCAATTATTTGTGCATATGATTAAAAAAATGATCATTTCCCATGTTCAGATGTTATGGCAAACTTTGTATTTAAAAGGTTGCCCGCGTAATAATCCCATGAAACAATGGAGCTGTTTTTCACCACAACTTCCCACAGTTAGATCTTTACCCTTTATCCCACACTGTCCAGTAAGCACAGGTGGGGTTAACTGAAGGGAAGACAGACACATGCTTTGGTCAGCGTAAGGTTTCAGGTTCTCAGGTCTCTCGCTTTGGTGCAGGTGCCTTTGCCTCCTAACTGCTGGGTGTAGATGCTTTAGACAGTTATACGGCAATTGCTTCCAAGGATCACATCCTCCAAGACATCTCAGCTCAGAAGGCCCTAACCTTGACCGTGATTTCACGTTTGTTGCTCGACAGCTGTGTGGAGAGAAAGGCCACATCGGACCTTCTTTCCCTTTCACCGACATGGCCTATCCATTCAATCACTCTCATTGCACACGTTTTGTGAGATGCTGGACGACGTTTGGGATCTGGAAGAGGCATGTGTGAGAATATGGTAATTATGGGCCTAGCCAGCCTTGGTCCAGAAGTTTAAAACATGTCAACTTGCTACTGAATTTCAGGGCATTTATACACTTGTTTCCTGGATGCGTTCATCATAAGTTCCAGATGAACACCTTTACGTAGCATTGTGCATCTCCCTTACTCAGCGTTTAGCTTTCTGACGACATGCAGCTCAATATTTGTCCCTACCCTCAACCTTGCCAGAGCAGCATATTTGACGTCCTTTCAAACACCTTACAGAGGAAGGCCTGTCTTTCACCACAAGTTCCAGGAGAGAAAATGCTTTCACATCAGTTCACTGGTCTTTCAAACACTTTCATTTGTGTGAGCGTCAAATATTCCACCAGGTGGATTAGGAGTTTAAATGAAGATGGGAACCTACTGTTTTATGGCCTTGAGCGACCTGATGTGACCTCGAATGTTTTCGCTTATCTCAACTCAGCCCTTCCCTACTACACTTGCCGGGGGTGACTGAAAACAGTGAATCCTTCAAGTCTGTGCGTGGCCTTCTTGGTTTCCTCTCTGCCAGTTACCTGCGTCGCTTCGAAATGAGTCAATGCAACTGTTTTTCGGCATTCAAATTGCAGTATTTTTCTCATCATCAGTAGGTTGTCAGGATATTTCAATCCTGCCAATTCTTGTACGTCTTCATTACATTCTACAACGTAGCTGGTTCTAATTGGCTACTTCTCCCCACAAGCTGATCACAGAGGTGGTTGGATGGTCCCCTAAGCGCTGTGACTCACAAATGACCTTAATGATGGACAGAGGGATATGCCTTGGTTCGCTTGCCTTTGCCATTTCTCTGGTCTCTTGTGTCATAGAGAGCAGAACAGGGTGAACAAAGGGTCGCTACTTCGCTGCCGTTGAGCTCCGTGCTAAACTCTTTCACGAAATATGGCAGCAGAAAGCCCATGGACTTATCGGGAGAGCCCACTTGCCTCTAGGAGTCAGGTTGAGACCAGCACGAAAGCAGAGATAATTTGCTCTTCACCACCTGTACCTTTGCCCTACCGGGCTTTGTCTCTTCTGTGATGGTGGAAGATCTTGCCATCGTGTACCATGAAAAAGGTTGGAATTGTGAGCTTCGGCAGCGCTGGGCATGCAGGTGTTCCTGTTGCGCTCTGAGCATTTGACTAAAACTCCCTTTCTGCACAAGGTTCTGTGACATCGTTTCTCAAGAGTTCCCCAGCCATCACACTCTTGCAGCTTTGAGAACGTCCCTTCCCCTTGTCTCGGTTACATTACTTCGCTCTCGTCCACATTGTTCACAGCTCCAAATACATCTCCAGGAGATTCATGACTATCATCTTGGTGTATGGCGTGCCTCTAGTAAATGTGGGCTCCATGAGTTTTACTTCTCTCAATTCAAACCTTAACTCATCCACCGGTTTGCATGTGAAGCAAAACACTGAATTCTGCTATCCAAGGGTTATCGTTCTGTGTTTTCCCACCGCGAGTCCCTTGTCATTTCTTGTGTAACCGAGCTATTATTTGTGCATATGGTTAAGAAAATGATCATTTCCCATGTTCAGATGTTATGGCAAACTTTGTATTTAAAAGGTTGCCCGCGTAATAATCCCATGAAACAATGGAGCTGTTTTTCACCACAACTTCCCAGAGTTAGATCGTTACCCTTTATCCCACACTGTCCAGTATGCACAGGTGGGGTTAACTGAAGAGAAGACAGACACATGCTTTGGTCAGCGTAAGGTTTCAGGTTCTCAGGTCTCTCGCTTTGGTGCAGGTGCCTTTGCCTCCTAACTGCTGGGTGTAGATGCTTTAGACAGTTATACGGCAATTGCTTCCAAGGATCACATCCTCCAAGACATCTCAGCTCAGAAGGCCCTAGCCTTGACCGTGATTTCACGTTTGGTGCTCGACAGCTGTGTGGAGAGAAAGGCCACATCGGACCCTCTTTCCCTTTCACCGACATGGCCTATCCATTCAATCACTCTCATTGCACACGTTTTGTGAGATGCTGGACGACGTTTGGGATCTGGAAGAGGCATGTGTGAGAATATGGTAATTATGGGCCTAGCCAGCCTTGGTCCAGAAGTTTAAAACATGTCAACTTGCTACTGAATTTCAGGGCATTTATACACTTGTTTCCTGGATGCGTTCATCATAAGTTCCAGATGAACACCTTTACGTAGCATTGTGCATCTCCCTTACTCAGCGTTTAGCTTTCTGACGACATGCAGCTCAATATTTGTCCCTACCCTCAACCTTGCCAGAGCAGCATATTTGACGTCCTTTCAAACACCTTACAGAGGAAGGCCTGTCTTTCACCACAAGTTCCAGGAGAGAAAATGCTTTCACATCAGTTCACTGGTCTTTCAAACACTTTCATTTGTGTGAGCGTCAAATATTCCACCAGGTGGATTAGGAGTTTAAATGAAGATGGGAACCTACTGTTTTATGGCCTTGAGCGACCTGATGTGACCTCGAATGTTTTCGCTTATCTCAACTCAGCCCTTCCCTACTACACTTGCCGGGGGTGACTGAAAACAGTGAATCCTTCAAGTCTGTGCGTGGCCTTCTTGGTTTCCTCTCTGCCAGTTACCTGCGTCGCTTCGAAATGAGTCAATGCAACTGTTTTTCGGCATTCAAATTGCAGTATTTTTCTCATCATCAGTAGGTTGTCAGGATATTTCAATCCTGCCAATTCTTGTACGTCTTCATTACATTCTACAACGTAGCTGGTTCTAATTGGCTACTTCTCCCCACAAGCTGATCACAGAGGTGGTTGGATGGTCCCCTAAGCGCTGTGACTCACAAATGACCTTAATGATGGACAGAGGGATATGCCTTGGTTCGCTTGCCTTTGCCATTTCTCTGGTCTCTTGTGTCATAGAGAGCAGAACAGGGTGAACAAAGGGTCGCTACTTCGCTGCCGTTGAGCTCCGTGCTAAACTCTTTCACGAAATATGGCAGCAGAAAGCCCATGGACTTATCGGGAGAGCCCACTTGCCTCTAGGAGTCAGGTTGAGACCAGCACGAAAGCAGAGATAATTTGCTCTTCACCACCTGTACCTTTGCCCTACCGGGCTTTGTCTCTTCTGTGATGGTGGAAGATCTTGCCATCGTGTACCATGAAAAAGGTTGGAATTGTGAGCTTCGGCAGCGCTGGGCATGCAGGTGTTCCTGTTGCGCTCTGAGCATTTGACTAAAACTCCCTTTCTGCACAAGGTTCTGTGACATCGTTTCTCAAGAGTTCCCCAGCCATCACACTCTTGCAGCTTTGAGAACGTCCCTTCCCCTTGTCTCGGTTACATTACTTCGCTCTCGTCCACATTGTTCACAGCTCCAAATACATCTCCAGGAGATTCATGACTATCATCTTGGTGTATGGCGTGCCTCTAGTAAATGTGGGCTCCATGAGTTTTACTTCTCTCAATTCAAACCTTAACTCATCCACCGGTTTGCATGTGAAGCAAAACACTGAATTCTGCTATCCAAGGGTTATCGTTCTGTGTTTTCCCACCGCGAGTCCCTTGTCATTTCTTGTGTAACCGAGCTATTATTTGTGCATATGGTTAAGAAAATGATCATTTCCCATGTTCAGATGTTATGGCAAACTTTGTATTTAAAAGGTTGCCCGCGTAATAATCCCATGAAACAATGGAGCTGTTTTTCACCACAACTTCCCAGAGTTAGATCGTTACCCTTTATCCCACACTGTCCAGTATGCACAGGTGGGGTTAACTGAAGAGAAGACAGACACATGCTTTGGTCAGCGTAAGGTTTCAGGTTCTCAGGTCTCTCGCTTTGGTGCAGGTGCCTTTGCCTCCTAACTGCTGGGTGTAGATGCTTTAGACAGTTATACGGCAATTGCTTCCAAGGATCACATCCTCCAAGACATCTCAGCTCAGAAGGCCCTAGCCTTGACCGTGATTTCACGTTTGGTGCTCGACAGCTGTGTGGAGAGAAAGGCCACATCGGACCCTCTTTCCCTTTCACCGACATGGCCTATCCATTCAATCACTCTCATTGCACACGTTTTGTGAGATGCTGGACGACGTTTGGGATCTGGAAGAGGCATGTGTGAGAATATGGTAATTATGGGCCTAGCCAGCCTTGGTCCAGCAGTTTAAAACATGTCAACTTGCTACTGAATCAGGGCATTTATACACGTGTTTCCGGGATGCGTTCATCAAAAGTTCCAGATGAACACCTTTACGTAGCATTGTGCATCTCCCTTACTCAGCGTTTAGCTTTCTGACGACATTCAGCTCAATATTTGTCCCTACCCTCAACCTTGCCAGAGCAGCATATTTGACGTCCTTTCAAACACCTTACAGAGGAAGGCCTGTGTTTCACCACAAGTTCCAGGAGAGAAAATGCTTTCACATCAGTTCACTGGTCTTTCAAACACTTTCATTTGTGTGAGCATTAAATATTCCACCAGGTGGATTAGGAGTTTAAATGAAGATGGGAACCTACTGTTTTATGGCCTTGAGCGACCTGATGTGACCTCGAATGTTTTCGCTTATCTCAACTCAGCCCTTCCCTACTACACTTGCCGGGGGTGACAGAAAACAGTGAATCCTTCAAGTTCTTGCGTGGCCTTCTTGGTTTCCTCTCTGCCAATTACCTGCGTCGCTTCGAAATGAGTCAATGCAACTGTTTTTCAGCAATCAAATGGCAGTATTTTTCTCATCATCAGTAGGTTGTCAGGATATTTCAATCCTGCCAATTCTTGTACGTCTTCATTACATTCTACAACGTAGCTGGTTCTAATTGGCTACTTGTCCCCACAAGCTGATCACAGAGGTGGTTGGATGGTCCCCTAAGCGCTCTGACTCACAAATGACCTTAATGATGGACAGAGGGATATGCCTTGGTTCGCTTGCCTTTGCCATTTCTCTGGTCTCTTGTGTCATAGAGAGCAGAACAGTATGAACACAGGGTCGCTACTTCGCTGCCGTTGAGCTCCGTGCTAAACTCTTTCACGAAATATGGCAGCAGAAAGCCCATGGACTTATCGGGAGAGCCCACTTGCCTCTAGGAGTCAGGTTGAGACCAGCACGAAAGCAGAGATAATTTGCTCTTCACCACCTTTTCCTTTGCCCTACCTGGCTTTGTCTCTTCTGTGATGGTGGAAGATCTTGCCATCGTGTACCATGAAAAAGGTTGGAATTGTGAGCTTCGGCAGCGCTGGACATGCAGGTGTTTTGTTGCGCTCTGAGCATTTGACTAAAACTCCCTTTCTGCACAAGTTTCTGTGACATCGTTTCTCTAGAGTTCCCCAGCCATCACACTCTTGCAGCTTTGAGAACGTCCCTTCCCCTTGTCTCGGTTACATTACTTCGCTCTCGTCCACATTGTTCACAGCTCCAAATACATCTCCAGGAGATTCATGACTATCATCTTGGTGTATGGCGTGCCTCTAGTAAATGTGGCCTCCAAGAGTTTTACTTCTCTCAGTTCAAACCTTAACTCATCCACCGGTTTGCATGTGAAGCAAAACACTGAATTCTGCTATCCAAGGGTTATCGTTCTGTGTTTTCCCACCGCGAGTCCCTTGTCATTTCTTGTGTCACCGAGCAATTATTTGTGCATATGGTTAAGAAAATGATCATTTCCCATGTTCAGATGTTATGGCAAACTTTGTATTTAAAAGGTTGTCCGCGTAATAATCCCATGAAACAATGGAGCTGTTTTTCACCACAACTTCCCAGAGTTAGATCTTTACCCTTTATCCCACACTGTCCAGTAAGCACAGGTGGGGTTAACTGAAGAGAAGACAGACACATGCTTTGGTCAGCGTAAGGTTTCAGGTTCTCAGGTCTCTCGCTTTGGTGCAGGTGCCTTTGCCTCCTAACTGCTGGGTGTAGATGCTTTAGACAGTTATACGGCAATTGCTTCCAAGGATCACATCCTCCAAGACATCTCAGCTCAGAAGGCCCTAGCCTTGACCGTGATTTCACGTTTGGTGCTCGACAGCTGTGTGGAGAGAAAGGCCACATCGGACCCTCTTTCCCTTTCACCGACATGGCCTATCCATTCAATCACTCTCATTGCACACGTTTTGTGAGATGCTGGACGACGTTTGGGATCTGGAAGAGGCATGTGTGAGAATATGGTAATTATGGGCCTAGCCAGCCTTGGTCCAGAAGTTTAAAACATGTCAACTTGCTACTGAATTTCAGGGCATTTATACACGTGTTTCCTGGATGCGTTCATCATAAGTTCCAGATGAACACCTTTACGTAGCATTGTGCATCTCCCTTACTCAGCGTTTAGCTTTCTGACGACCTGCAGCTCAATATTTGTCCCTACCCTCAACCTTGCCAGAGCAGCATATTTGACGTCCTTTCAAACACCTTACAGCGAAAGGCCTGTCTTTCACAAGTTCCAGGAGAGAAAATGCTTTCACATCAATTCACTGGTCTTTCAAACACTTTCATTTGTGTGAGCATTAAATATTCCACCAGGTGTATTAGGAGTTTAAATGAAGATGGGAACCTACTGTTTTATGGCCTTGAGCGACCTGATGTGACCTCGAATGTTTTCGCTTATCTCAACTCAGCCCTTCCCTACTACACTTGCCGGGGGTGACAGAAAACATTGAATCCTTCAAGTTCTTGCGTGGCCTTCTTGGTTTCCTCTCTGCCAATTACCTACGACGCTTCAAAATGAGTAACTGCAACTGTTTTTCAGCAATCAAATGGCAGTATTTTTCTCATCATCAGTAGGTTGTCAGGATATTTCAATCCTGCCAATTCTTGTACGTCTTCATTACATTCTACAACGTAGCTGGTTCTAATTGGCTACTTGTCCCCACAAGCTGATCACAGAGGTGGTTGGATGGTCCCCTAAGCGCTCTGACTCACAAATGACCTTAATGATGGACAGAGGGATATGCCTTGGTTCGCTTGCCTTTGCCATTTCTCTGGTCTCTTGTGTCATAGAGAGCAGAACAGGGTGAACACAGGGTCGCTACTTCGCTGCCGTTGAGCTCCGTGCTAAACTCTTTCACGAAATATGGCAGCAGAAAGCCCATGGACTTATCGGGAGAGCCCACTTGCCTCTAGGAGTCAGGTTGAGACCAGCACGAAAGCAGAGATAATTTGCTCTTCACCACCTTTTCCTTTGCCCTACCTGGCTTTGTCTCTTCTGTGATGGTGGAAGATCTTGCCATCGTGTACCATGAAAAAGGTTGGAATTGTGAGCTTCGGCAGCGCTGGGCATGCAGGTGTTCCTGTTGCGCTCTGAGCATTTGACTAAAACTCCCTTTCTGCACAAGTTTCTGTGACATCGTTTCTCAAGAGTTCCCCAGCCATCACACTCTTGCAGCTTTGAGAATGTCCCTTCCCCTTGTCTCGGTTACATTACTTCGCTCTCGTCCACATTGTTCACAGCTCCAAATACATCTCCAGGAGATTCATGACTATCATCTTGGTGTATGGCGTGCCTCTAGTAAATGTGGCCTCCAAGAGTTTTACTTCTCTCTGTTCAAACCTTAACTCATCCACCGGTTTGCATGTGAAGCAAAACACTGAATTCTGCTATCCAAGGGTTATCGTTCTGTGTTTTCCCACCGCGAGTCCCTTGTCATTTCTTGTGTCACCGAGCAATTATTTGTGCATATGGTTAAGAAAATGATCATTTCCCATGTTCAGATGTTATGGCAAACTTTGTATTTAAAAGGTTGTCCGCGTAATAATCCCATGAAACAATGGAGCTGTTTTTCACCACAACTTCCCAGAGTTAGATCGTTACCCTTTATCCCACACTGTCCAGTAAGCACAGGTGGGGTTAACTCAAGGGAAGACAGACACATGCTTTGGTCAGCGTAAGGTTTCAGGTTCTCAGGTCTCTCGCTTTGGTGCAGGTGCCTTTGCCTCCTAACTGCTGGGTGTAGATGCTTTAGACAGTTATACGGCAATTGCTTCCAAGGATCACATCCTCCAAGACATCTCAGCTCAGAAGGCCCTAGCCTTGACCGTGATTTCACGTTTGGTGCTCGACAGCTGTGTGGAGAGAAAGGCCACATCGGACCCTCATTCCCTTTCACCGACATGGCCTATCCATTCAATCACTCTCATTGCACACGTTTTGTGAGATGCTGGACGACGTTTGGGATCTGGAAGAGGCATGTGTGAGAATATGGTAATTATGGGCCTAGCCAGCCTTGGTCCAGAAGTTTAAAACATGTCAACTTGCTACTGAATTTCAGGGCATTTATACACGTGTTTCCTGGATGCGTTCATCATAAGTTCCAGATGAACACCTTTACGTAGCATTGTGCATCTCCCTTACTCAGCGTTTAGCTTTCTGACGACCTGCAGCTCAATATTTGTCCCTACCCTCAACCTTGCCAGAGCAGCATATTTGACGTCCTTTCAAACACCTTACAGCGAAAGGCCTGTCTTTCACAAGTTCCAGGAGAGAAAATGCTTTCACATCAATTCACTGGTCTTTCAAACACTTTCATTTGTGTGAGCATTAAATATTCCACCAGGTGTATTAGGAGTTTAAATGAAGATGGGAACCTACTGTTTTATGGCCTTGAGCGACCTGATGTGACCTCGAATGTTTTCGCTTATCTCAACTCAGCCCTTCCCTACTACACTTGCCGGGGGTGACAGAAAACAGTGAATCCTTCAAGTTCTTGCGTGGCCTTCTTGGTTTCCTCTTTGCCAATTACCTACGTCGCTTCAAAATGAGTCACTGCAACTGTTTTTCAGCAATCAAATGGCAGTATTTTTCTCATCATCAGTAGGTTGTCAGGATATTTCAATCCTGCCAATTCTTGTACGTCTTCATTACATTCTACAACGTAGCTGGTTCTAATTGGCTACTTGTCCCCACAAGCTGATCACAGAGGTGGTTGGATGGTCCCCTAAACGCTCTGACTCACAAATGACCTTAATGATGGACAGAGGGATATGCCTTGGTTCGCTTGCCTTTGCCATTTCTCTGGTCTCTTGTGTCATAGAGAGCAGAACAGGGTGAACACAGGGTCGCTACTTAGCTGCCGTTGAGCTCCGTGCTAAACTCTTTCACGAAATATGGCAGCAGAAAGCCCATGGACTTATCGGGAGAGCCCACTTGCCTCTAGGAGTCAGGTTGAGACCAGCACGAAAGCAGAGATAATTTGCTCTTCACCACCTTTTCCTTTGCCCTACCTGGCTTTGTCTCTTCTGTGATGGTGGAAGATCTTGCCATCGTGTACCATGAAAAAGGTTGGAATTGTGAGCTTCGGCAGTGCTGGGCATGCAGGTGTTCCTGTTGCGCTCTGAGCATTTGACTAAAACTCCCTTTCTGCACAAGTTTCTGTGACATCGTTTCTCAAGAGTTCCCCAGCCATCACATTCTTGCAGCTTTGAGAACTTCCCTTCCCCTTGTCTCGGTTACATTACTTCGCTCTCGTCCACATTGTTCACAGCTCCAAATACATCTCCAGGAGATTCATGACTATCATCTTGGTGTATGGCGTGCCTCTAGTAAATGTGGCCTCCAAGAGTTTTACTTCTCTCAGTTCAAACCTTAACTCATCCACCGGTTTGCATGTGAAGCAAAACACTGAATTCTGCTATCCAAGGGTTATCGTTCTGTGTTTTCCCACCGCGAGTCTCTTGTCATTTCTTGTGTCACCGAGCAATTATTTGTGCATATGATTAAAAAAATGATCATTTCCCATGTTCAGATGTTATGGCAAACTTTGTATTTAAAAGGTTGCCCGCGTAATAATCCCATGAAACAATGGAGCTGTTTTTCACCACAACTTCCCACAGTTAGATCTTTACCCTTTATCCCACACTGTCCAGTAAGCACAGGTGGGGTTAACTGAAGGGAAGACAGACACATGCTTTGGTCAGCGTAAGGTTTCAGGTTCTCAGGTCTCTCGCTTTGGTGCAGGTGCCTTTGCCTCCTAACTGCTGGGTGTAGATGCTTTAGACAGTTATACGGCAATTGCTTCCAAGGATCACATCCTCCAAGACATCTCAGCTCAGAAGGCCCTAACCTTGACCGTGATTTCACGTTTGTTGCTCGACAGCTGTGTGGAGAGAAAGGCCACATCGGACCTTCTTTCCCTTTCACCGACATGGCCTATCCATTCAATCACTCTCATTGCACACGTTTTGTGAGATGCTGGACGACGTTTGGGATCTGGAAGAGGCATGTGTGAGAATATGGTAATTATGGGCCTAGCCAGCCTTGGTCCAGAAGTTTAAAACATGTCAACTTGCTACTGAATTTCAGGGCATTTATACACTTCTTTCCTGGATGCGTTCATCATAAGTTCCAGATGAACACCTTTACGTAGCATTGTGCATCTCCCTTACTCAGCGTTTAGCTTTCTGACGACATGCAGCTCAATATTTGTCCCTACCCTCAACCTTGCCAGAGCAGCATATTTGTCGTCCTTTCAAACACCTTACAGAGGAAGGCCTGTGTTTCACCACAAGTTCCAGGAGAGAAAATGCTTTCACATCAGTTCACTGGTCTTTCAAACACTTTCATTTGTGTGAGCGTCAAATATTCCACCAGGTGGATTAGGAGTTTAAATGAAGATGGGAACCTACTGTTTTATGGCCTTGAGCGACCTGATGTGACCTCGAATGTTTTCGCTTATCTCAACTCAGCCCTTCCCTACTACACTTGCCGGGGGTGACTGAAAACAGTGAATCCTTCAAGTCTGTGCGTGGCCTTCTTGGTTTCCTCTCTGCCAGTTACCTGCGTCGCTTCGAAATGAGTCAATGCAACTGTTTTTCGGCATTCAAATTGCAGTATTTTTCTCATCATCAGTAGGTTGTCAGGATATTTCAATCCTGCCAATTCTTGTACGTCTTCATTACATTCTACAACGTAGCTGGTTCTAATTGGCTACTTCTCCCCACAAGCTGATCACAGAGGTGGTTGGATGGTCCCCTAAGCGCTCTGACTCACAAATGACCTTAATGATGGACAGAGGGATATGCCTTGGTTCGCTTGCCTTTGCCATTTCTCTGGTCTCTTGTGTCATAGAGAGCAGAACAGGGTGAACACAGGGTCGCTACTTCGCTGCCGTTGAGCTCCGTGCTAAACTCTTTCACGAAATATGGCAGCAGAAAGCCCATGGACTTATCAGGAGAGCCCACTTGCCTCTAGGAGTCAGGTTGAGACCAGCACGAAAGCAGAGATAATTTGTTCTTCACCACCTTTTCCTTTGCCCTACCTGGCTTTGTCTCTTCTGTGATGGTGGAAGATCTTGCCATCGTGTACCATGAAAAAGGTTGGAATTGTGAGCTTCGGCAGTGCTGGGCATGCAGGTGTTCCTGTTGCGCTCTGAGCATTTGACTAAAACTCCCTTTCTGCACAAGTTTCTGTGACATCGTTTCTCAAGAGTTCCCCAGCCATCACATTCTTGCAGCTTTGAGAACTTCCCTTCCCCTTGTCTCGGTTACATTACTTCGCTCTCGTCCACATTGTTCACAGCTCCAAATACATCTCCAGGAGATTCATGACTATCATCTTGGTGTATGGCGTGCCTCTAGTAAATGTGGCCTCCAAGAGTTTTACTTCTCTCAGTTCAAACCTTAACTCATCCACCGGTTTGCATGTGAAGCAAAACACTGAATTCTGCTATCCAAGGGTTATCGTTCTGTGTTTTCCCACCGCGAGTCCCTTGTCATTTCTTGTGTCACCGAGCAATTATTTGTGCATATGATTAAAAAAATGATCATTTCCCATGTTCAGATGTTATGGCAAACTTTGTATTTAAAAGGTTGCCCGCGTAATAATCCCATGAAACAATGGAGCTGTTTTTCACCACAACTTCCCACAGTTAGATCTTTACCCTTTATCCCACACTGTCCAGTAAGCACAGGTGGGGTTAACTGAAGGGAAGACAGACACATGCTTTGGTCAGCGTAAGGTTTCAGGTTCTCAGGTCTCTCGCTTTGGTGCAGGTGCCTTTGCCTCCTAACTGCTGGGTGTAGATGCTTTAGACAGTTATACGGCAATTGCTTCCAAGGATCACATCCTCCAAGACATCTCAGCTCAGAAGGCCCTAACCTTGACCGTGATTTCACGTTTGTTGCTCGACAGCTGTGTGGAGAGAAAGGCCACATCGGACCTTCTTTCCCTTTCACCGACATGGCCTATCCATTCAATCACTCTCATTGCACACGTTTTGTGAGATGCTGGACGACGTTTGGGATCTGGAAGAGGCATGTGTGAGAATATGGTAATTATGGGCCTAGCCAGCCTTGGTCCAGAAGTTTAAAACATGTCAACTTGCTACTGAATTTCAGGGCATTTATACACTTCTTTCCTGGATGCGTTCATCATAAGTTCCAGATGAACACCTTTACGTAGCATTGTGCATCTCCCTTACTCAGCGTTTAGCTTTCTGACGACATGCAGCTCAATATTTGTCCCTACCCTCAACCTTGCCAGAGCAGCATATTTGTCGTCCTTTCAAACACCTTACAGAGGAAGGCCTGTGTTTCACCACAAGTTCCAGGAGAGAAAATGCTTTCACATCAGTTCACTGGTCTTTCAAACACTTTCATTTGTGTGAGCGTCAAATATTCCACCAGGTGGATTAGGAGTTTAAATGAAGATGGGAACCTACTGTTTTATGGCCTTGAGCGACCTGATGTGACCTCGAATGTTTTCGCTTATCTCAACTCAGCCCTTCCCTACTACACTTGCCGGGGTGACTGAAAACAGTGAATCCTTCAAGTCTGTGCGTGGCCTTCTTGGTTTCCTCTCTGCCAGTTACCTGCGTCGCTTCGAAATGAGTCAATGCAACTGTTTTTCGGCATTCAAATTGCAGTATTTTTCTCATCATCAGTAGGTTGTCAGGATATTTCAATCCTGCCAATTCTTGTACGTCTTCATTACATTCTACAACGTAGCTGGTTCTAATTGGCTACTTCTCCCCACAAGCTGATCACAGAGGTGGTTGGATGGTCCCCTAAGCGCTCTGACTCACAAATGACCTTAATGATGGACAGAGGGATATGCCTTGGTTCGCTTGCCTTTGCCATTTCTCTGGTCTCTTGTGTCATAGAGAGCAGAACAGGGTGAACAAAGGGTCGCTACTTCGCTGCCGTTGAGCTCCGTGCTAAACTCTTTCACGAAATATGGCAGCAGAAAGCCCATGGACTTATCGGGAGAGCCCACTTGCCTCTAGGAGTCAGGTTGAGACCAGCACGAAAGCAGAGATAATTTGCTCTTCACCACCTGTACCTTTGCCCTACCGGGCTTTGTCTCTTCTGTGATGGTGGAAGATCTTGCCATCGTGTACCATGAAAAAGGTTGGAATTGTGAGCTTCGGCAGCGCGGGGCATGCAGGTGTTCCTGTTGCGCTCTGAGCATTTGACTAAAACTCCCTTTCTGCACAAGGTTCTGTGACATCGTTTCTCAAGAGTTCCCCAGCCATCACACTCTTGCAGCTTTGAGAACGTCCCTTCCCCTTGTCTCGGTTACATTACTTCGCTCTCGTCCACATTGTTCACAGCTCCAAATACATCTCCAGGAGATTCATGACTATCATCTTGGTGTATGGCGTGCCTCTAGTAAATGTTGGCTCCATGAGTTTTACTTCTCTCAATTCAAACCTTAACTCATCCACCGGTTTGCATGTGAAGCAAAACACTGAATTCTGCTATCCAAGGGTTATCGTTCTGTGTTTTCCCACCGCGAGTCCCTTGTCATTTCTTGTGTAACCGAGCTATTATTTGTGCATATGGTTAAGAAAATGATCATTTCCCATGTTCAGATGTTATGGCAAACTTTGTATTTAAAAGGTTGTCCGCGTAATAATCCCATGAAACAATGGAGCTGTTTTTCACCACAACTTCCCAGAGTTAGATCGTTACCCTTTATCCCACACTGTCCAGTATGCACAGGTGGGGTTAACTGAAGAGAAGACAGACACATGCTTTGGTCAGCGTAAGGTTTCAGGTTCTCAGGTCTCTCGCTTTGGTGCAGGTGCCTTTGCCTCCTAACTGCTGGGTGTAGATGCTTTAGACAGTTATACGGCAATTGCTTCCAAGGATCACATCCTCCAAGACATCTCAGCTCAGAAGGCCCTAACCTTGACCGTGATTTCACGTTTGGTGCTCGACAGCTGTGTGGAGAGAAAGGCCACATCGGACCCTCTTTCCCTTTCACCGACATGGCCTATCCATTCAATCACTCTCATTGCACACGTTTTGTGAGATGCTGGACGACGTTTGGGATCTGGAAGAGGCATGTGTGAGAATATGGTAATTATGGGCCTAGCCAGCCTTGGTCCAGCAGTTTAAAACATGTCAACTTGCTACTGAATCAGGGCATTTATACACGTGTTTCCGGGATGCGTTCATCATAAGTTCCACATGAACACCTTTACGTAGCATTGTGCATCTCCCTTACTCAGCGTTTAGCTTTCTGACGACATGCAGCTCAATATTTGTCCCTACCCTCAACCTTGCCAGAGCAGCATATTTGACGTCCTTTCAAACACCTTACAGAGGAAGGCCTGTGTTTCACCACAAGTTCCAGGAGAGAAAATGCTTTCACATCAGTTCACTGGTCTTTCAAACACTTTCATTTGTGTGAGCATTAAATATTCCACCAGGTGGATTAGGAGTTTAAATGAAGATGGGAACCTACTGTTTTATGGCCTTGAGCGACCTGATGTGACCTCGAATGTTTTCGCTTATCTCAACTCAGCCCTTCCCTACTACACTTGCCGGGGGTGACAGAAAACAGTGAATCCTTCAAGTTCTTGCGTGGCCTTCTTGGTTTCCTCTCTGCCAATTACCTACTTCGCTTCAAAATGAGTCACTGCAACTGTTTTTCAGCAATCAAATGGCAGTATTTTTCTCATCATCAGTAGGTTGTCAGGATATTTCAATCCTGCCAATTCTTGTACGTCTTCATTACATTCTACAACGTAGCTGGTTCTAATTGGCTACTTGTCCCCACAAGCTGATCACAGAGGTGGTTGGATGGTCCCCTAAGCGCTCTGACTCACAAATGACCTTAATGATGGACAGAGGGATATGCCTTGGTTCGCTTGCCTTTGCCATTTCTCTGGTCTCTTGTGTCATAGAGAGCAGAACAGGGTGAACACAGGGTCGCTACTTCGCTGCCGTTGAGCTCCGTGCTAAACTCTTTCACGAAATATGGCAGCAGAAAGCCCATGGACTTATCGGGAGAGCCCACTTGCCTCTAGGAGTCAGGTTGAGACCAGCACGAAAGCAGAGATAATTTGCTCTTCACCACCTTTTCCTTTGCCCTACCTGGCTTTGTCTCTTCTGTGATGGTGGAAGATCTTGCCATCGTGTACCATGAAAAAGGTTGGAATTGTGAGCTTCGGCAGCGCTGGGCATGCAGGTGTTTTGTTGCGCTCTGAGCATTTGACTAAAACTCCCTTTCTGCACAAGTTTCTGTGACATCGTTTCTCTAGAGTTCCCCAGCCATCACATTCTTGCAGCTTTGAGAACGTCCCTTCCCCTTGTCTCGGTTACATTACTTCGCTCTCGTCCACATTGTTCACAGCTCCAAATACATCTCCAGGAGATTCATGACTATCATCTTGGTGTATGGCGTGCCTCTAGTAAATGTGGCCTCCAAGAGTTTTACTTCTCTCAGTTCAAACCTTAACTCATCCACCGGTTTGCATGTGAAGCAAAACACTGAATTCTGCTATCCAAGGGTTATCGTTCTGTGTTTTCCCACCGCGAGTCCCTTGTCATTTCTTGTGTCACCGAGCAATTATTTGTGCATATGGTTAAGAAAATGATCATTTCCCATGTTCAGATGTTATGGCAAACTTTGTATTTAAAAGGTTGTCCGCGTAATAATCCCATGAAACAATGGAGCTGTTTTTCACCACAACTTCCCAGAGTTAGATCGTTACCCTTTATCCCACACTGTCCAGTAAGCACAGGTGGGGTTAACTCAAGGGAAGACAGACACATGCTTTGGTCAGCGTAAGGTTTCAGGTTCTCAGGTCTCTCGCTTTGGTGCAGGTGCCTTTGCCTCCTAACTGCTGGGTGTAGATGCTTTAGACAGTTATACGGCAATTGCTTCCAAGGATCACATCCTCCAAGACATCTCAGCTCAGAAGGCCCTAGCCTTGACCGTGATTTCACGTTTGGTGCTCGACAACTGTGTGGAGAGAAAGGCCACATCGGACCCTCATTCCCTTTCACCGACATGGCCTATCCATTCAATCACTCTCATTGCACACGTTTTGTGAGATGCTGGACGACGTTTGGGATCTGGAAGAGGCATGTGTGAGAATATGGTAATTATGGGCCTAGCCAGCCTTGGTCCAGAAGTTTAAAACATGTCAACTTGCTACTGATTTTCAGGGCATTTATACACGTGTTTCCTGGATGCGTTCATCATAAGTTCCAGATGAACACCTTTACGTAGCATTGTGCATCTCCCTTACTCAGCGTTTAGCTTTCTGACGACATGCAGCTCAATATTTGTCCCTACCCTCAACCTTGCCAGAGCAGCATATTTGACGTCCTTTCAAACACCTTACAGAGGAAGGCCTGTGTTTCACCACAAGTTCCAGGAGAGAAAATGCTTTCACATCAGTTCACTGGTCTTTCAAACACTTTCATTTGTGTGACCGTCAAATATTGCACCAGGTGGATTAGGAGTTTAAATGAAGATGGGAACCTACTGTTTTATGGCCTTGAGCGACCTGATGTGACCTCGAATGTTTTCGCTTATCTCAACTCAGCCCTTCCCTACTACACTTGCCGGGGGTGACAGAAAACAGTGAATCCTTCAAGTTCTTGCGTGGCCTTCTTGGTTTCCTCTTTGCCAATTACCTACGTCGCTTCAAAATGAGTCACTGCAACTGTTTTTCAGCAATCAAATGGCAGTATTTTTCTCATCATCAGTAGGTTGTCAGGATATTTCAATCCTGCCAATTCTTGTACGTCTTCATTACATTCTACAACGTAGCTGGTTCTAATTGGCTACTTGTCGCCACAAGCTGATCACAGAGGTGGTTGGATGGTCCCCTAAACGCTCTGACTCACAAATGACCTTAATGATGGACAGAGGGATATGCCTTGGTTCGCTTGCCTTTGCCATTTCTCTGGTCTCTTGTGTCATAGAGAGCAGAACAGGGTGAACACAGGGTCGCTACTTAGCTGCCGTTGAGCTCCGTGCTAAACTCTTTCACGAAATATGGCAGCAGAAAGCCCATGGACTTATCGGGAGAGCCCACTTGCCTCTAGGAGTCAGGTTGAGACCAGCACGAAAGCAGAGATAATTTGCTCTTCACCACCTTTTCCTTTGCCCTACCTGGCTTTGTCTCTTCTGTGATGGTGGAAGATCTTGCCATCGTGTACCATGAAAAAGGTTGGAATTGTGAGCTTCGGCAGTGCTGGGCATGCAGGTGTTCCTGTTGCGCTCTGAGCATTTGACTAAAACTCCCTTTCTGCACAAGTTTCTGTGACATCGTTTCTCAAGAGTTCCCCAGCCATCACATTCTTGCAGCTTTGAGAACTTCCCTTCCCCTTGTCTCGGTTACATTACTTCGCTCTCGTCCACATTGTTCACAGCTCCAAATACATCTCCAGGAGATTCATGACTATCATCTTGGTGTATGGCGTGCCTCTAGTAAATGTGGCCTCCAAGAGTTTTACTTCTCTCAGTTCAAACCTTAACTCATCCACCGGTTTGCATGTGAAGCAAAACACTGAATTCTGCTATCCAAGGGTTATCGTTCTGTGTTTTCCCACCGCGAGTCCCTTGTCATTTCTTGTGTCACCGAGCAATTATTTGTGCATATGATTAAAAAAATGATCATTTCCCATGTTCAGATGTTATGGCAAACTTTGTATTTAAAAGGTTGCCCGCGTAATAATCCCATGAAACAATGGAGCTGTTTTTCACCACAACTTCCCACAGTTAGATCTTTACCCTTTATCCCACACTGTCCAGTAAGCACAGGTGGGGTTAACTGAAGGGAAGACAGACACATGCTTTGGTCAGCGTAAGGTTTCAGGTTCTCAGGTCTCTCGCTTTGGTGCAGGTGCCTTTGCCTCCTAACTGCTGGGTGTAGATGCTTTAGACAGTTATACGGCAATTGCTTCCAAGGATCACATCCTCCAAGACATCTCAGCTCAGAAGGCCCTAACCTTGACCGTGATTTCACGTTTGTTGCTCGACAGCTGTGTGGAGAGAAAGGCCACATCGGACCTTCTTTCCCTTTCACCGACATGGCCTATCCATTCAATCACTCTCATTGCACACGTTTTGTGAGATGCTGGACGACGTTTGGGATCTGGAAGAGGCATGTGTGAGAATATGGTAATTATGGGCCTAGCCAGCCTTGGTCCAGAAGTTTAAAACATGTCAACTTGCTACTGAATTTCAGGGCATTTATACACTTCTTTCCTGGATGCGTTCATCATAAGTTCCAGATGAACACCTTTACGTAGCATTGTGCATCTCCCTTACTCAGCGTTTAGCTTTCTGACGACATGCAGCTCAATATTTGTCCCTACCCTCAACCTTGCCAGAGCAGCATATTTGTCGTCCTTTCAAACACCTTACAGAGGAAGGCCTGTCTTTCACCACAAGTTCCAGGAGAGAAAATGCTTTCACATCAGTTCACTGGTCTTTCAAACACTTTCATTTGTGTGAGCGTCAAATATTCCACCAGGTGGATTAGGAGTTTAAATGAAGATGGGAACCTACTGTTTTATGGCCTTGAGCGACCTGATGTGACCTCGAATGTTTTCGCTTATCTCAACTCAGCCCTTCCCTACTACACTTGCCGGGGGTGACTGAAAACAGTGAATCCTTCAAGTCTGTGCGTGGCCTTCTTGGTTTCCTCTCTGCCAGTTACCTGCGTCGCTTCGAAATGAGTCAATGCAACTGTTTTTCGGCATTCAAATTGCAGTATTTTTCTCATCATCAGTAGGTTGTCAGGATATTTCAATCCTGCCAATTCTTGTACGTCTTCATTACATTCTACAACGTAGCTGGTTCTAATTGGCTACTTCTCCCCACAAGCTGATCACAGAGGTGGTTGGATGGTCCCCTAAGCGCTCTGACTCACAAATGACCTTAATGATGGACAGAGGGATATGCCTTGGTTCGCTTGCCTTTGCCATTTCTCTGGTCTCTTGTGTCATAGAGAGCAGAACAGGGTGAACAAAGGGTCGCTACTTCGCTGCCGTTGAGCTCCGTGCTAAACTCTTTCACGAAATATGGCAGCAGAAAGCCCATGGACTTATCGGGAGAGCCCACTTGCCTCTAGGAGTCAGGTTGAGACCAGCACGAAAGCAGAGATAATTTGCTCTTCACCACCTGTACCTTTGCCCTACCGGGCTTTGTCTCTTCTGTGATGGTGGAAGATCTTGCCATCGTGTACCATGAAAAAGGTTGGAATTGTGAGCTTCGGCAGCGCGGGGCATGCAGGTGTTCCTGTTGCGCTCTGAGCATTTGACTAAAACTCCCTTTCTGCACAAGGTTCTGTGACATCGTTTCTCAAGAGTTCCCCAGCCATCACACTCTTGCAGCTTTGAGAACGTCCCTTCCCCTTGTCTCGGTTACATTACTTCGCTCTCGTCCACATTGTTCACAGCTCCAAATACATCTCCAGGAGATTCATGACTATCATCTTGGTGTATGGCGTGCCTCTAGTAAATGTGGGCTCCATGAGTTTTACTTCTCTCAATTCAAACCTTAACTCATCCACCGGTTTGCATGTGAAGCAAAACACTGAATTCTGCTATCCAAGGGTTATCGTTCTGTGTTTTCCCACCGCGAGTCCCTTGTCATTTCTTGTGTAACCGAGCTATTATTTGTGCATATGGTTAAGAAAATGATCATTTCCCATGTTCAGATGTTATGGCAAACTTTGTATTTAAAAGGTTGTCCGCGTAATAATCCCATGAAACAATGGAGCTGTTTTTCACCACAACTTCCCAGAGTTAGATCGTTACCCTTTATCCCACACTGTCCAGTATGCACAGGTGGGGTTAACTGAAGAGAAGACAGACACATGCTTTGGTCAGCGTAAGGTTTCAGGTTCTCAGGTCTCTCGCTTTGGTGCAGGTGCCTTTGCCTCCTAACTGCTGGGTGTAGATGCTTTAGACAGTTATACGGCAATTGCTTCCAAGGATCACATCCTCCAAGACATCTCAGCTCAGAAGGCCCTAACCTTGACCGTGATTTCACGTTTGGTGCTCGACAGCTGTGTGGAGAGAAAGGCCACATCGGACCCTCTTTCCCTTTCACCGACATGGCCTATCCATTCAATCACTCTCATTGCACACGTTTTGTGAGATGCTGGACGACGTTTGGGATCTGGAAGAGGCATGTGTGAGAATATGGTAATTATGGGCCTAGCCAGCCTTGGTCCAGCAGTTTAAAACATGTCAACTTGCTACTGAATCAGGGCATTTATACACGTGTTTCCGGGATGCGTTCATCATAAGTTCCACATGAACACCTTTACGTAGCATTGTGCATCTCCCTTACTCAGCGTTTAGCTTTCTGACGACATGCAGCTCAATATTTGTCCCTACCCTCAACCTTGCCAGAGCAGCATATTTGACGTCCTTTCAAACACCTTACAGAGGAAGGCCTGTGTTTCACCACAAGTTCCAGGAGAGAAAATGCTTTCACATCAGTTCACTGGTCTTTCAAACACTTTCATTTGTGTGAGCATTAAATATTCCACCAGGTGGATTAGGAGTTTAAATGAAGATGGGAACCTACTGTTTTATGGCCTTGAGCGACCTGATGTGACCTCGAATGTTTTCGCTTATCTCAACTCAGCCCTTCCCTACTACACTTGCCGGGGGTGACAGAAAACAGTGAATCCTTCAAGTTCTTGCGTGGCCTTCTTGGTTTCCTCTCTGCCAATTACCTACTTCGCTTCAAAATGAGTCACTGCAACTGTTTTTCAGCAATCAAATGGCAGTATTTTTCTCATCATCAGTAGGTTGTCAGGATATTTCAATCCTGCCAATTCTTGTACGTCTTCATTACATTCTACAACGTAGCTGGTTCTAATTGGCTACTTGTCCCCACAAGCTGATCACAGAGGTGGTTGGATGGTCCCCTAAGCGCTCTGACTCACAAATGACCTTAATGATGGACAGAGGGATATGCCTTGGTTCGCTTGCCTTTGCCATTTCTCTGGTCTCTTGTGTCATAGAGAGCAGAACAGGGTGAACACAGGGTCGCTACTTCGCTGCCGTTGAGCTCCGTGCTAAACTCTTTCACGAAATATGGCAGCAGAAAGCCCATGGACTTATCGGGAGAGCCCACTTGCCTCTAGGAGTCAGGTTGAGACCAGCACGAAAGCAGAGATAATTTGCTCTTCACCACCTTTTCCTTTGCCCTACCTGGCTTTGTCTCTTCTGTGATGGTGGAAGATCTTGCCATCGTGTACCATGAAAAAGGTTGGAATTGTGAGCTTCGGCAGCGCTGGGCATGCAGGTGTTTTGTTGCGCTCTGAGCATTTGACTAAAACTCCCTTTCTGCACAAGTTTCTGTGACATCGTTTCTCTAGAGTTCCCCAGCCATCACATTCTTGCAGCTTTGAGAACGTCCCTTCCCCTTGTCTCGGTTACATTACTTCGCTCTCGTCCACATTGTTCACAGCTCCAAATACATCTCCAGGAGATTCATGACTATCATCTTGGTGTATGGCGTGCCTCTAGTAAATGTGGCCTCCAAGAGTTTTACTTCTCTCAGTTCAAACCTTAACTCATCCACCGGTTTGCATGTGAAGCAAAACACTGAATTCTGCTATCCAAGGGTTATCGTTCTGTGTTTTCCCACCGCGAGTCCCTTGTCATTTCTTGTGTCACCGAGCAATTATTTGTGCATATGGTTAAGAAAATGATCATTTCCCATGTTCAGATGTTATGGCAAACTTTGTATTTAAAAGGTTGTCCGCGTAATAATCCCATGAAACAATGGAGCTGTTTTTCACCACAACTTCCCAGAGTTAGATCGTTACCCTTTATCCCACACTGTCCAGTAAGCACAGGTGGGGTTAACTCAAGGGAAGACAGACACATGCTTTGGTCAGCGTAAGGTTTCAGGTTCTCAGGTCTCTCGCTTTGGTGCAGGTGCCTTTGCCTCCTAACTGCTGGGTGTAGATGCTTTAGACAGTTATACGGCAATTGCTTCCAAGGATCACATCCTCCAAGACATCTCAGCTCAGAAGGCCCTAGCCTTGACCGTGATTTCACGTTTGGTGCTCGACAACTGTGTGGAGAGAAAGGCCACATCGGACCCTCATTCCCTTTCACCGACATGGCCTATCCATTCAATCACTCTCATTGCACACGTTTTGTGAGATGCTGGACGACGTTTGGGATCTGGAAGAGGCATGTGTGAGAATATGGTAATTATGGGCCTAGCCAGCCTTGGTCCAGAAGTTTAAAACATGTCAACTTGCTACTGATTTTCAGGGCATTTATACACGTGTTTCCTGGATGCGTTCATCATAAGTTCCAGATGAACACCTTTACGTAGCATTGTGCATCTCCCTTACTCAGCGTTTAGCTTTCTGACGACATGCAGCTCAATATTTGTCCCTACCCTCAACCTTGCCAGAGCAGCATATTTGACGTCCTTTCAAACACCTTACAGAGGAAGGCCTGTGTTTCACCACAAGTTCCAGGAGAGAAAATGCTTTCACATCAGTTCACTGGTCTTTCAAACACTTTCATTTGTGTGACCGTCAAATATTGCACCAGGTGGATTAGGAGTTTAAATGAAGATGGGAACCTACTGTTTTATGGCCTTGAGCGACCTGATGTGACCTCGAATGTTTTCGCTTATCTCAACTCAGCCCTTCCCTACTACACTTGCCGGGGGTGACAGAAAACAGTGAATCCTTCAAGTTCTTGCGTGGCCTTCTTGGTTTCCTCTTTGCCAATTACCTACGTCGCTTCAAAATGAGTCACTGCAACTGTTTTTCAGCAATCAAATGGCAGTATTTTTCTCATCATCAGTAGGTTGTCAGGATATTTCAATCCTGCCAATTCTTGTACGTCTTCATTACATTCTACAACGTAGCTGGTTCTAATTGGCTACTTGTCGCCACAAGCTGATCACAGAGGTGGTTGGATGGTCCCCTAAACGCTCTGACTCACAAATGACCTTAATGATGGACAGAGGGATATGCCTTGGTTCGCTTGCCTTTGCCATTTCTCTGGTCTCTTGTGTCATAGAGAGCAGAACAGGGTGAACACAGGGTCGCTACTTAGCTGCCGTTGAGCTCCGTGCTAAACTCTTTCACGAAATATGGCAGCAGAAAGCCCATGGACTTATCGGGAGAGCCCACTTGCCTCTAGGAGTCAGGTTGAGACCAGCACGAAAGCAGAGATAATTTGCTCTTCACCACCTTTTCCTTTGCCCTACCTGGCTTTGTCTCTTCTGTGATGGTGGAAGATCTTGCCATCGTGTACCATGAAAAAGGTTGGAATTGTGAGCTTCGGCAGTGCTGGGCATGCAGGTGTTCCTGTTGCGCTCTGAGCATTTGACTAAAACTCCCTTTCTGCACAAGTTTCTGTGACATCGTTTCTCAAGAGTTCCCCAGCCATCACATTCTTGCAGCTTTGAGAACTTCCCTTCCCCTTGTCTCGGTTACATTACTTCGCTCTCGTCCACATTGTTCACAGCTCCAAATACATCTCCAGGAGATTCATGACTATCATCTTGGTGTATGGCGTGCCTCTAGTAAATGTGGCCTCCAAGAGTTTTACTTCTCTCAGTTCAAACCTTAACTCATCCACCGGTTTGCATGTGAAGCAAAACACTGAATTCTGCTATCCAAGGGTTATCGTTCTGTGTTTTCCCACCGCGAGTCCCTTGTCATTTCTTGTGTCACCGAGCAATTATTTGTGCATATGATTAAAAAAATGATCATTTCCCATGTTCAGATGTTATGGCAAACTTTGTATTTAAAAGGTTGCCCGCGTAATAATCCCATGAAACAATGGAGCTGTTTTTCACCACAACTTCCCACAGTTAGATCTTTACCCTTTATCCCACACTGTCCAGTAAGCACAGGTGGGGTTAACTGAAGGGAAGACAGACACATGCTTTGGTCAGCGTAAGGTTTCAGGTTCTCAGGTCTCTCGCTTTGGTGCAGGTGCCTTTGCCTCCTAACTGCTGGGTGTAGATGCTTTAGACAGTTATACGGCAATTGCTTCCAAGGATCACATCCTCCAAGACATCTCAGCTCAGAAGGCCCTAACCTTGACCGTGATTTCACGTTTGTTGCTCGACAGCTGTGTGGAGAGAAAGGCCACATCGGACCTTCTTTCCCTTTCACCGACATGGCCTATCCATTCAATCACTCTCATTGCACACGTTTTGTGAGATGCTGGACGACGTTTGGGATCTGGAAGAGGCATGTGTGAGAATATGGTAATTATGGGCCTAGCCAGCCTTGGTCCAGAAGTTTAAAACATGTCAACTTGCTACTGAATTTCAGGGCATTTATACACTTCTTTCCTGGATGCGTTCATCATAAGTTCCAGATGAACACCTTTACGTAGCATTGTGCATCTCCCTTACTCAGCGTTTAGCTTTCTGACGACATGCAGCTCAATATTTGTCCCTACCCTCAACCTTGCCAGAGCAGCATATTTGTCGTCCTTTCAAACACCTTACAGAGGAAGGCCTGTCTTTCACCACAAGTTCCAGGAGAGAAAATGCTTTCACATCAGTTCACTGGTCTTTCAAACACTTTCATTTGTGTGAGCGTCAAATATTCCACCAGGTGGATTAGGAGTTTAAATGAAGATGGGAACCTACTGTTTTATGGCCTTGAGCGACCTGATGTGACCTCGAATGTTTTCGCTTATCTCAACTCAGCCCTTCCCTACTACACTTGCCGGGGGTGACTGAAAACAGTGAATCCTTCAAGTCTGTGCGTGGCCTTCTTGGTTTCCTCTCTGCCAGTTACCTGCGTCGCTTCGAAATGAGTCAATGCAACTGTTTTTCGGCATTCAAATTGCAGTATTTTTCTCATCATCAGTAGGTTGTCAGGATATTTCAATCCTGCCAATTCTTGTACGTCTTCATTACATTCTACAACGTAGCTGGTTCTAATTGGCTACTTCTCCCCACAAGCTGATCACAGAGGTGGTTGGATGGTCCCCTAAGCGCTCTGACTCACAAATGACCTTAATGATGGACAGAGGGATATGCCTTGGTTCGCTTGCCTTTGCCATTTCTCTGGTCTCTTGTGTCATAGAGAGCAGAACAGGGTGAACAAAGGGTCGCTACTTCGCTGCCGTTGAGCTCCGTGCTAAACTCTTCCACGAAATATGGCAGCAGAAAGCCCATGGACTTATCGGGAGAGCCCACTTGCCTCTAGGAGTCAGGTTGAGACCAGCACGAAAGCAGAGATAATTTGCTCTTCACCACCTGTACCTTTGCCCTACCGGGCTTTGTCTCTTCTGTGATGGTGGAAGATCTTGCCATCGTGTACCATGAAAAAGGTTGGAATTGTGAGCTTCGGCAGCGCGGGGCATGCAGGTGTTCCTGTTGCGCTCTGAGCATTTGACTAAAACTCCCTTTCTGCACAAGGTTCTGTGACATCGTTTCTCAAGAGTTCCCCAGCCATCACACTCTTGCAGCTTTGAGAACGTCCCTTCCCCTTGTCTCGGTTACATTACTTCGCTCTCGTCCACATTGTTCACAGCTCCAAATACATCTCCAGGAGATTCATGACTATCATCTTGGTGTATGGCGTGCCTCTAGTAAATGTTGGCTCCATGAGTTTTACTTCTCTCAATTCAAACCTTAACTCATCCACCGGTTTGCATGTGAAGCAAAACACTGAATTCTGCTATCCAAGGGTTATCGTTCTGTGTTTTCCCACCGCGAGTCCCTTGTCATTTCTTGTGTAACCGAGCTATTATTTGTGCATATGGTTAAGAAAATGATCATTTCCCATGTTCAGATGTTATGGCAAACTTTGTATTTAAAAGGTTGTCCGCGTAATAATCCCATGAAACAATGGAGCTGTTTTTCACCACAACTTCCCAGAGTTAGATCGTTACCCTTTATCCCACACTGTCCAGTATGCACAGGTGGGGTTAACTGAAGAGAAGACAGACACATGCTTTGGTCAGCGTAAGGTTTCAGGTTCTCAGGTCTCTCGCTTTGGTGCAGGTGCCTTTGCCTCCTAACTGCTGGGTGTAGATGCTTTAGACAGTTATACGGCAATTGCTTCCAAGGATCACATCCTCCAAGACATCTCAGCTCAGAAGGCCCTAACCTTGACCGTGATTTCACGTTTGGTGCTCGACAGCTGTGTGGAGAGAAAGGCCACATCGGACCCTCTTTCCCTTTCACCGACATGGCCTATCCATTCAATCACTCTCATTGCACACGTTTTGTGAGATGCTGGACGACGTTTGGGATCTGGAAGAGGCATGTGTGAGAATATGGTAATTATGGGCCTAGCCAGCCTTGGTCCAGCAGTTTAAAACATGTCAACTTGCTACTGAATCAGGGCATTTATACACGTGTTTCCGGGATGCGTTCATCATAAGTTCCACATGAACACCTTTACGTAGCATTGTGCATCTCCCTTACTCAGCGTTTAGCTTTCTGACGACATGCAGCTCAATATTTGTCCCTACCCTCAACCTTGCCAGAGCAGCATATTTGACGTCCTTTCAAACACCTTACAGAGGAAGGCCTGTGTTTCACCACAAGTTCCAGGAGAGAAAATGCTTTCACATCAGTTCACTGGTCTTTCAAACACTTTCATTTGTGTGAGCATTAAATATTCCACCAGGTGGATTAGGAGTTTAAATGAAGATGGGAACCTACTGTTTTATGGCCTTGAGCGACCTGATGTGACCTCGAATGTTTTCGCTTATCTCAACTCAGCCCTTCCCTACTACACTTGCCGGGGGTGACAGAAAACAGTGAATCCTTCAAGTTCTTGCGTGGCCTTCTTGGTTTCCTCTCTGCCAATTACCTACTTCGCTTCAAAATGAGTCACTGCAACTGTTTTTCAGCAATCAAATGGCAGTATTTTTCTCATCATCAGTAGGTTGTCAGGATATTTCAATCCTGCCAATTCTTGTACGTCTTCATTACATTCTACAACGTAGCTGGTTCTAATTGGCTACTTGTCCCCACAAGCTGATCACAGAGGTGGTTGGATGGTCCCCTAAGCGCTCTGACTCACAAATGACCTTAATGATGGACAGAGGGATATGCCTTGGTTCGCTTGCCTTTGCCATTTCTCTGGTCTCTTGTGTCATAGAGAGCAGAACAGGGTGAACACAGGGTCGCTACTTCGCTGCCGTTGAGCTCCGTGCTAAACTCTTTCACGAAATATGGCAGCAGAAAGCCCATGGACTTATCGGGAGAGCCCACTTGCCTCTAGGAGTCAGGTTGAGACCAGCACGAAAGCAGAGATAATTTGCTCTTCACCACCTTTTCCTTTGCCCTACCTGGCTTTGTCTCTTCTGTGATGGTGGAAGATCTTGCCATCGTGTACCATGAAAAAGGTTGGAATTGTGAGCTTCGGCAGCGCTGGGCATGCAGGTGTTTTGTTGCGCTCTGAGCATTTGACTAAAACTCCCTTTCTGCACAAGTTTCTGTGACATCGTTTCTCTAGAGTTCCCCAGCCATCACATTCTTGCAGCTTTGAGAACGTCCCTTCCCCTTGTCTCGGTTACATTACTTCGCTCTCGTCCACATTGTTCACAGCTCCAAATACATCTCCAGGAGATTCATGACTATCATCTTGGTGTATGGCGTGCCTCTAGTAAATGTGGCCTCCAAGAGTTTTACTTCTCTCAGTTCAAACCTTAACTCATCCACCGGTTTGCATGTGAAGCAAAACACTGAATTCTGCTATCCAAGGGTTATCGTTCTGTGTTTTCCCACCGCGAGTCCCTTGTCATTTCTTGTGTCACCGAGCAATTATTTGTGCATATGGTTAAGAAAATGATCATTTCCCATGTTCAGATGTTATGGCAAACTTTGTATTTAAAAGGTTGTCCGCGTAATAATCCCATGAAACAATGGAGCTGTTTTTCACCACAACTTCCCAGAGTTAGATCGTTACCCTTTATCCCACACTGTCCAGTAAGCACAGGTGGGGTTAACTCAAGGGAAGACAGACACATGCTTTGGTCAGCGTAAGGTTTCAGGTTCTCAGGTCTCTCGCTTTGGTGCAGGTGCCTTTGCCTCCTAACTGCTGGGTGTAGATGCTTTAGACAGTTATACGGCAATTGCTTCCAAGGATCACATCCTCCAAGACATCTCAGCTCAGAAGGCCCTAGCCTTGACCGTGATTTCACGTTTGGTGCTCGACAACTGTGTGGAGAGAAAGGCCACATCGGACCCTCATTCCCTTTCACCGACATGGCCTATCCATTCAATCACTCTCATTGCACACGTTTTGTGAGATGCTGGACGACGTTTGGGATCTGGAAGAGGCATGTGTGAGAATATGGTAATTATGGGCCTAGCCAGCCTTGGTCCAGAAGTTTAAAACATGTCAACTTGCTACTGATTTTCAGGGCATTTATACACGTGTTTCCTGGATGCGTTCATCATAAGTTCCAGATGAACACCTTTACGTAGCATTGTGCATCTCCCTTACTCAGCGTTTAGCTTTCTGACGACATGCAGCTCAATATTTGTCCCTACCCTCAACCTTGCCAGAGCAGCATATTTGACGTCCTTTCAAACACCTTACAGAGGAAGGCCTGTGTTTCACCACAAGTTCCAGGAGAGAAAATGCTTTCACATCAGTTCACTGGTCTTTCAAACACTTTCATTTGTGTGACCGTCAAATATTGCACCAGGTGGATTAGGAGTTTAAATGAAGATGGGAACCTACTGTTTTATGGCCTTGAGCGACCTGATGTGACCTCGAATGTTTTCGCTTATCTCAACTCAGCCCTTCCCTACTACACTTGCCGGGGGTGACAGAAAACAGTGAATCCTTCAAGTTCTTGCGTGGCCTTCTTGGTTTCCTCTTTGCCAATTACCTACGTCGCTTCAAAATGAGTCACTGCAACTGTTTTTCAGCAATCAAATGGCAGTATTTTTCTCATCATCAGTAGGTTGTCAGGATATTTCAATCCTGCCAATTCTTGTACGTCTTCATTACATTCTACAACGTAGCTGGTTCTAATTGGCTACTTGTCGCCACAAGCTGATCACAGAGGTGGTTGGATGGTCCCCTAAACGCTCTGACTCACAAATGACCTTAATGATGGACAGAGGGATATGCCTTGGTTCGCTTGCCTTTGCCATTTCTCTGGTCTCTTGTGTCATAGAGAGCAGAACAGGGTGAACACAGGGTCGCTACTTAGCTGCCGTTGAGCTCCGTGCTAAACTCTTTCACGAAATATGGCAGCAGAAAGCCCATGGACTTATCGGGAGAGCCCACTTGCCTCTAGGAGTCAGGTTGAGACCAGCACGAAAGCAGAGATAATTTGCTCTTCACCACCTTTTCCTTTGCCCTACCTGGCTTTGTCTCTTCTGTGATGGTGGAAGATCTTGCCATCGTGTACCATGAAAAAGGTTGGAATTGTGAGCTTCGGCAGTGCTGGGCATGCAGGTGTTCCTGTTGCGCTCTGAGCATTTGACTAAAACTCCCTTTCTGCACAAGTTTCTGTGACATCGTTTCTCAAGAGTTCCCCAGCCATCACATTCTTGCAGCTTTGAGAACTTCCCTTCCCCTTGTCTCGGTTACATTACTTCGCTCTCGTCCACATTGTTCACAGCTCCAAATACATCTCCAGGAGATTCATGACTATCATCTTGGTGTATGGCGTGCCTCTAGTAAATGTGGCCTCCAAGAGTTTTACTTCTCTCAGTTCAAACCTTAACTCATCCACCGGTTTGCATGTGAAGCAAAACACTGAATTCTGCTATCCAAGGGTTATCGTTCTGTGTTTTCCCACCGCGAGTCCCTTGTCATTTCTTGTGTCACCGAGCAATTATTTGTGCATATGATTAAAAAAATGATCATTTCCCATGTTCAGATGTTATGGCAAACTTTGTATTTAAAAGGTTGCCCGCGTAATAATCCCATGAAACAATGGAGCTGTTTTTCACCACAACTTCCCACAGTTAGATCTTTACCCTTTATCCCACACTGTCCAGTAAGCACAGGTGGGGTTAACTGAAGGGAAGACAGACACATGCTTTGGTCAGCGTAAGGTTTCAGGTTCTCAGGTCTCTCGCTTTGGTGCAGGTGCCTTTGCCTCCTAACTGCTGGGTGTAGATGCTTTAGACAGTTATACGGCAATTGCTTCCAAGGATCACATCCTCCAAGACATCTCAGCTCAGAAGGCCCTAACCTTGACCGTGATTTCACGTTTGTTGCTCGACAGCTGTGTGGAGAGAAAGGCCACATCGGACCTTCTTTCCCTTTCACCGACATGGCCTATCCATTCAATCACTCTCATTGCACACGTTTTGTGAGATGCTGGACGACGTTTGGGATCTGGAAGAGGCATGTGTGAGAATATGGTAATTATGGGCCTAGCCAGCCTTGGTCCAGAAGTTTAAAACATGTCAACTTGCTACTGAATTTCAGGGCATTTATACACTTCTTTCCTGGATGCGTTCATCATAAGTTCCAGATGAACACCTTTACGTAGCATTGTGCATCTCCCTTACTCAGCGTTTAGCTTTCTGACGACATGCAGCTCAATATTTGTCCCTACCCTCAACCTTGCCAGAGCAGCATATTTGTCGTCCTTTCAAACACCTTACAGAGGAAGGCCTGTCTTTCACCACAAGTTCCAGGAGAGAAAATGCTTTCACATCAGTTCACTGGTCTTTCAAACACTTTCATTTGTGTGAGCGTCAAATATTCCACCAGGTGGATTAGGAGTTTAAATGAAGATGGGAACCTACTGTTTTATGGCCTTGAGCGACCTGATGTGACCTCGAATGTTTTCGCTTATCTCAACTCAGCCCTTCCCTACTACACTTGCCGGGGGTGACAGAAAACAGTGAATCCTTCAAGTTCTTGCGTGGCCTTCTTGGTTTCCTCTCTGCCAATTACCTACTTCGCTTCAAAATGAGTCACTGCAACTGTTTTTCAGCAATCAAATGGCAGTATTTTTCTCATCATCAGTAGGTTGTCAGGATATTTCAATCCTGCCAATTCTTGTACGTCTTCATTACATTCTACAACGTAGCTGGTTCTAATTGGCTACTTGTCCCCACAAGCTGATCACAGAGGTGGTTGGATGGTCCCCTAAGCGCTCTGACTCACAAATGACCTTAATGATGGACAGAGGGATATGCCTTGGTTCGCTTGCCTTTGCCATTTCTCTGGTCTCTTGTGTCATAGAGAGCAGAACAGGGTGAACACAGGGTCGCTACTTCGCTGCCGTTGAGCTCCGTGCTAAACTCTTTCACGAAATATGGCAGCAGAAAGCCCATGGACTTATCGGGAGAGCCCACTTGCCTCTAGGAGTCAGGTTGAGACCAGCACGAAAGCAGAGATAATTTGCTCTTCACCACCTTTTCCTTTGCCCTACCTGGCTTTGTCTCTTCTGTGATGGTGGAAGATCTTGCCATCGTGTACCATGAAAAAGGTTGGAATTGTGAGCTTCGGCAGCGCTGGGCATGCAGGTGTTTTGTTGCGCTCTGAGCATTTGACTAAAACTCCCTTTCTGCACAAGTTTCTGTGACATCGTTTCTCTAGAGTTCCCCAGCCATCACATTCTTGCAGCTTTGAGAACGTCCCTTCCCCTTGTCTCGGTTACATTACTTCGCTCTCGTCCACATTGTTCACAGCTCCAAATACATCTCCAGGAGATTCATGACTATCATCTTGGTGTATGGCGTGCCTCTAGTAAATGTGGCCTCCAAGAGTTTTACTTCTCTCAGTTCAAACCTTAACTCATCCACCGGTTTGCATGTGAAGCAAAACACTGAATTCTGCTATCCAAGGGTTATCGTTCTGTGTTTTCCCACCGCGAGTCCCTTGTCATTTCTTGTGTCACCGAGCAATTATTTGTGCATATGGTTAAGAAAATGATCATTTCCCATGTTCAGATGTTATGGCAAACTTTGTATTTAAAAGGTTGTCCGCGTAATAATCCCATGAAACAATGGAGCTGTTTTTCACCACAACTTCCCAGAGTTAGATCGTTACCCTTTATCCCACACTGTCCAGTAAGCACAGGTGGGGTTAACTCAAGGGAAGACAGACACATGCTTTGGTCAGCGTAAGGTTTCAGGTTCTCAGGTCTCTCGCTTTGGTGCAGGTGCCTTTGCCTCCTAACTGCTGGGTGTAGATGCTTTAGACAGTTATACGGCAATTGCTTCCAAGGATCACATCCTCCAAGACATCTCAGCTCAGAAGGCCCTAGCCTTGACCGTGATTTCACGTTTGGTGCTCGACAACTGTGTGGAGAGAAAGGCCACATCGGACCCTCATTCCCTTTCACCGACATGGCCTATCCATTCAATCACTCTCATTGCACACGTTTTGTGAGATGCTGGACGACGTTTGGGATCTGGAAGAGGCATGTGTGAGAATATGGTAATTATGGGCCTAGCCAGCCTTGGTCCAGAAGTTTAAAACATGTCAACTTGCTACTGATTTTCAGGGCATTTATACACGTGTTTCCTGGATGCGTTCATCATAAGTTCCAGATGAACACCTTTACGTAGCATTGTGCATCTCCCTTACTCAGCGTTTAGCTTTCTGACGACATGCAGCTCAATATTTGTCCCTACCCTCAACCTTGCCAGAGCAGCATATTTGACGTCCTTTCAAACACCTTACAGAGGAAGGCCTGTGTTTCACCACAAGTTCCAGGAGAGAAAATGCTTTCACATCAGTTCACTGGTCTTTCAAACACTTTCATTTGTGTGACCGTCAAATATTGCACCAGGTGGATTAGGAGTTTAAATGAAGATGGGAACCTACTGTTTTATGGCCTTGAGCGACCTGATGTGACCTCGAATGTTTTCGCTTATCTCAACTCAGCCCTTCCCTACTACACTTGCCGGGGGTGACAGAAAACAGTGAATCCTTCAAGTTCTTGCGTGGCCTTCTTGGTTTCCTCTTTGCCAATTACCTACGTCGCTTCAAAATGAGTCACTGCAACTGTTTTTCAGCAATCAAATGGCAGTATTTTTCTCATCATCAGTAGGTTGTCAGGATATTTCAATCCTGCCAATTCTTGTACGTCTTCATTACATTCTACAACGTAGCTGGTTCTAATTGGCTACTTGTCGCCACAAGCTGATCACAGAGGTGGTTGGATGGTCCCCTAAACGCTCTGACTCACAAATGACCTTAATGATGGACAGAGGGATATGCCTTGGTTCGCTTGCCTTTGCCATTTCTCTGGTCTCTTGTGTCATAGAGAGCAGAACAGGGTGAACACAGGGTCGCTACTTAGCTGCCGTTGAGCTCCGTGCTAAACTCTTTCACGAAATATGGCAGCAGAAAGCCCATGGACTTATCGGGAGAGCCCACTTGCCTCTAGGAGTCAGGTTGAGACCAGCACGAAAGCAGAGATAATTTGCTCTTCACCACCTTTTCCTTTGCCCTACCTGGCTTTGTCTCTTCTGTGATGGTGGAAGATCTTGCCATCGTGTACCATGAAAAAGGTTGGAATTGTGAGCTTCGGCAGTGCTGGGCATGCAGGTGTTCCTGTTGCGCTCTGAGCATTTGACTAAAACTCCCTTTCTGCACAAGTTTCTGTGACATCGTTTCTCAAGAGTTCCCCAGCCATCACATTCTTGCAGCTTTGAGAACTTCCCTTCCCCTTGTCTCGGTTACATTACTTCGCTCTCGTCCACATTGTTCACAGCTCCAAATACATCTCCAGGAGATTCATGACTATCATCTTGGTGTATGGCGTGCCTCTAGTAAATGTGGCCTCCAAGAGTTTTACTTCTCTCAGTTCAAACCTTAACTCATCCACCGGTTTGCATGTGAAGCAAAACACTGAATTCTGCTATCCAAGGGTTATCGTTCTGTGTTTTCCCACCGCGAGTCCCTTGTCATTTCTTGTGTCACCGAGCAATTATTTGTGCATATGATTAAAAAAATGATCATTTCCCATGTTCAGATGTTATGGCAAACTTTGTATTTAAAAGGTTGCCCGCGTAATAATCCCATGAAACAATGGAGCTGTTTTTCACCACAACTTCCCACAGTTAGATCTTTACCCTTTATCCCACACTGTCCAGTAAGCACAGGTGGGGTTAACTGAAGGGAAGACAGACACATGCTTTGGTCAGCGTAAGGTTTCAGGTTCTCAGGTCTCTCGCTTTGGTGCAGGTGCCTTTGCCTCCTAACTGCTGGGTGTAGATGCTTTAGACAGTTATACGGCAATTGCTTCCAAGGATCACATCCTCCAAGACATCTCAGCTCAGAAGGCCCTAACCTTGACCGTGATTTCACGTTTGTTGCTCGACAGCTGTGTGGAGAGAAAGGCCACATCGGACCTTCTTTCCCTTTCACCGACATGGCCTATCCATTCAATCACTCTCATTGCACACGTTTTGTGAGATGCTGGACGACGTTTGGGATCTGGAAGAGGCATGTGTGAGAATATGGTAATTATGGGCCTAGCCAGCCTTGGTCCAGAAGTTTAAAACATGTCAACTTGCTACTGAATTTCAGGGCATTTATACACTTGTTTCCTGGATGCGTTCATCATAAGTTCCAGATGAACACCTTTACGTAGCATTGTGCATCTCCCTTACTCAGCGTTTAGCTTTCTGACGACATGCAGCTCAATATTTGTCCCTACCCTCAACCTTGCCAGAGCAGCATATTTGTCGTCCTTTCAAACACCTTACAGAGGAAGGCCTGTCTTTCACCACAAGTTCCAGGAGAGAAAATGCTTTCACATCAGTTCACTGGTCTTTCAAACACTTTCATTTGTGTGAGCGTCAAATATTCCACCAGGTGGATTAGGAGTTTAAATGAAGATGGGAACCTACTGTTTTATGGCCTTGAGCGACCTGATGTGACCTCGAATGTTTTCGCTTATCTCAACTCAGCCCTTCCCTACTACACTTGCCGGGGGTGACTGAAAACAGTGAATCCTTCAAGTCTGTGCGTGGCCTTCTTGGTTTCCTCTCTGCCAGTTACCTGCGTCGCTTCGAAATGAGTCAATGCAACTGTTTTTCGGCATTCAAATTGCAGTATTTTTCTCATCATCAGTAGGTTGTCAGGATATTTCAATCCTGCCAATTCTTGTACGTCTTCATTACATTCTACAACGTAGCTGGTTCTAATTGGCTACTTCTCCCCACAAGCTGATCACAGAGGTGGTTGGATGGTCCCCTAAGCGCTCTGACTCACAAATGACCTTAATGATGGACAGAGGGATATGCCTTGGTTCGCTTGCCTTTGCCATTTCTCTGGTCTCTTGTGTCATAGAGAGCAGAACAGGGTGAACAAAGGGTCGCTACTTCGCTGCCGTTGAGCTCCGTGCTAAACTCTTTCACGAAATATGGCAGCAGAAAGCCCATGGACTTATCGGGAGAGCCCACTTGCCTCTAGGAGTCAGGTTGAGACCAGCACGAAAGCAGAGATAATTTGCTCTTCACCACCTGTACCTTTGCCCTACCGGGCTTTGTCTCTTCTGTGATGGTGGAAGATCTTGCCATCGTGTACCATGAAAAAGGTTGGAATTGTGAGCTTCGGCAGCGCGGGGCATGCAGGTGTTCCTGTTGCGCTCTGAGCATTTGACTAAAACTCCCTTTCTGCACAAGGTTCTGTGACATCGTTTCTCAAGAGTTCCCCAGCCATCACACTCTTGCAGCTTTGAGAACGTCCCTTCCCCTTGTCTCGGTTACATTACTTCGCTCTCGTCCACATTGTTCACAGCTCCAAATACATCTCCAGGAGATTCATGACTATCATCTTGGTGTATGGCGTGCCTCTAGTAAATGTTGGCTCCATGAGTTTTACTTCTCTCAATTCAAACCTTAACTCATCCACCGGTTTGCATGTGAAGCAAAACACTGAATTCTGCTATCCAAGGGTTATCGTTCTGTGTTTTCCCACCGCGAGTCCCTTGTCATTTCTTGTGTAACCGAGCTATTATTTGTGCATATGGTTAAGAAAATGATCATTTCCCATGTTCAGATGTTATGGCAAACTTTGTATTTAAAAGGTTGTCCGCGTAATAATCCCATGAAACAATGGAGCTGTTTTTCACCACAACTTCCCAGAGTTAGATCGTTACCCTTTATCCCACACTGTCCAGTATGCACAGGTGGGGTTAACTGAAGAGAAGACAGACACATGCTTTGGTCAGCGTAAGGTTTCAGGTTCTCAGGTCTCTCGCTTTGGTGCAGGTGCCTTTGCCTCCTAACTGCTGGGTGTAGATGCTTTAGACAGTTATACGGCAATTGCTTCCAAGGATCACATCCTCCAAGACATCTCAGCTCAGAAGGCCCTAACCTTGACCGTGATTTCACGTTTGGTGCTCGACAGCTGTGTGGAGAGAAAGGCCACATCGGACCCTCTTTCCCTTTCACCGACATGGCCTATCCATTCAATCACTCTCATTGCACACGTTTTGTGAGATGCTGGACGACGTTTGGGATCTGGAAGAGGCATGTGTGAGAATATGGTAATTATGGGCCTAGCCAGCCTTGGTCCAGCAGTTTAAAACATGTCAACTTGCTACTGAATCAGGGCATTTATACACGTGTTTCCGGGATGCGTTCATCATAAGTTCCACATGAACACCTTTACGTAGCATTGTGCATCTCCCTTACTCAGCGTTTAGCTTTCTGACGACATGCAGCTCAATATTTGTCCCTACCCTCAACCTTGCCAGAGCAGCATATTTGACGTCCTTTCAAACACCTTACAGAGGAAGGCCTGTGTTTCACCACAAGTTCCAGGAGAGAAAATGCTTTCACATCAGTTCACTGGTCTTTCAAACACTTTCATTTGTGTGAGCATTAAATATTCCACCAGGTGGATTAGGAGTTTAAATGAAGATGGGAACCTACTGTTTTATGGCCTTGAGCGACCTGATGTGACCTCGAATGTTTTCGCTTATCTCAACTCAGCCCTTCCCTACTACACTTGCCGGGGGTGACAGAAAACAGTGAATCCTTCAAGTTCTTGCGTGGCCTTCTTGGTTTCCTCTCTGCCAATTACCTACTTCGCTTCAAAATGAGTCACTGCAACTGTTTTTCAGCAATCAAATGGCAGTATTTTTCTCATCATCAGTAGGTTGTCAGGATATTTCAATCCTGCCAATTCTTGTACGTCTTCATTACATTCTACAACGTAGCTGGTTCTAATTGGCTACTTGTCCCCACAAGCTGATCACAGAGGTGGTTGGATGGTCCCCTAAGCGCTCTGACTCACAAATGACCTTAATGATGGACAGAGGGATATGCCTTGGTTCGCTTGCCTTTGCCATTTCTCTGGTCTCTTGTGTCATAGAGAGCAGAACAGGGTGAACACAGGGTCGCTACTTCGCTGCCGTTGAGCTCCGTGCTAAACTCTTTCACGAAATATGGCAGCAGAAAGCCCATGGACTTATCGGGAGAGCCCACTTGCCTCTAGGAGTCAGGTTGAGACCAGCACGAAAGCAGAGATAATTTGCTCTTCACCACCTTTTCCTTTGCCCTACCTGGCTTTGTCTCTTCTGTGATGGTGGAAGATCTTGCCATCGTGTACCATGAAAAAGGTTGGAATTGTGAGCTTCGGCAGCGCTGGGCATGCAGGTGTTTTGTTGCGCTCTGAGCATTTGACTAAAACTCCCTTTCTGCACAAGTTTCTGTGACATCGTTTCTCTAGAGTTCCCCAGCCATCACATTCTTGCAGCTTTGAGAACGTCCCTTCCCCTTGTCTCGGTTACATTACTTCGCTCTCGTCCACATTGTTCACAGCTCCAAATACATCTCCAGGAGATTCATGACTATCATCTTGGTGTATGGCGTGCCTCTAGTAAATGTGGCCTCCAAGAGTTTTACTTCTCTCAGTTCAAACCTTAACTCATCCACCGGTTTGCATGTGAAGCAAAACACTGAATTCTGCTATCCAAGGGTTATCGTTCTGTGTTTTCCCACCGCGAGTCCCTTGTCATTTCTTGTGTCACCGAGCAATTATTTGTGCATATGGTTAAGAAAATGATCATTTCCCATGTTCAGATGTTATGGCAAACTTTGTATTTAAAAGGTTGTCCGCGTAATAATCCCATGAAACAATGGAGCTGTTTTTCACCACAACTTCCCAGAGTTAGATCGTTACCCTTTATCCCACACTGTCCAGTAAGCACAGGTGGGGTTAACTCAAGGGAAGACAGACACATGCTTTGGTCAGCGTAAGGTTTCAGGTTCTCAGGTCTCTCGCTTTGGTGCAGGTGCCTTTGCCTCCTAACTGCTGGGTGTAGATGCTTTAGACAGTTATACGGCAATTGCTTCCAAGGATCACATCCTCCAAGACATCTCAGCTCAGAAGGCCCTAGCCTTGACCGTGATTTCACGTTTGGTGCTCGACAACTGTGTGGAGAGAAAGGCCACATCGGACCCTCATTCCCTTTCACCGACATGGCCTATCCATTCAATCACTCTCATTGCACACGTTTTGTGAGATGCTGGACGACGTTTGGGATCTGGAAGAGGCATGTGTGAGAATATGGTAATTATGGGCCTAGCCAGCCTTGGTCCAGAAGTTTAAAACATGTCAACTTGCTACTGATTTTCAGGGCATTTATACACGTGTTTCCTGGATGCGTTCATCATAAGTTCCAGATGAACACCTTTACGTAGCATTGTGCATCTCCCTTACTCAGCGTTTAGCTTTCTGACGACATGCAGCTCAATATTTGTCCCTACCCTCAACCTTGCCAGAGCAGCATATTTGACGTCCTTTCAAACACCTTACAGAGGAAGGCCTGTGTTTCACCACAAGTTCCAGGAGAGAAAATGCTTTCACATCAGTTCACTGGTCTTTCAAACACTTTCATTTGTGTGACCGTCAAATATTGCACCAGGTGGATTAGGAGTTTAAATGAAGATGGGAACCTACTGTTTTATGGCCTTGAGCGACCTGATGTGACCTCGAATGTTTTCGCTTATCTCAACTCAGCCCTTCCCTACTACACTTGCCGGGGGTGACAGAAAACAGTGAATCCTTCAAGTTCTTGCGTGGCCTTCTTGGTTTCCTCTTTGCCAATTACCTACGTCGCTTCAAAATGAGTCACTGCAACTGTTTTTCAGCAATCAAATGGCAGTATTTTTCTCATCATCAGTAGGTTGTCAGGATATTTCAATCCTGCCAATTCTTGTACGTCTTCATTACATTCTACAACGTAGCTGGTTCTAATTGGCTACTTGTCGCCACAAGCTGATCACAGAGGTGGTTGGATGGTCCCCTAAACGCTCTGACTCACAAATGACCTTAATGATGGACAGAGGGATATGCCTTGGTTCGCTTGCCTTTGCCATTTCTCTGGTCTCTTGTGTCATAGAGAGCAGAACAGGGTGAACACAGGGTCGCTACTTAGCTGCCGTTGAGCTCCGTGCTAAACTCTTTCACGAAATATGGCAGCAGAAAGCCCATGGACTTATCGGGAGAGCCCACTTGCCTCTAGGAGTCAGGTTGAGACCAGCACGAAAGCAGAGATAATTTGCTCTTCACCACCTTTTCCTTTGCCCTACCTGGCTTTGTCTCTTCTGTGATGGTGGAAGATCTTGCCATCGTGTACCATGAAAAAGGTTGGAATTGTGAGCTTCGGCAGTGCTGGGCATGCAGGTGTTCCTGTTGCGCTCTGAGCATTTGACTAAAACTCCCTTTCTGCACAAGTTTCTGTGACATCGTTTCTCAAGAGTTCCCCAGCCATCACATTCTTGCAGCTTTGAGAACTTCCCTTCCCCTTGTCTCGGTTACATTACTTCGCTCTCGTCCACATTGTTCACAGCTCCAAATACATCTCCAGGAGATTCATGACTATCATCTTGGTGTATGGCGTGCCTCTAGTAAATGTGGCCTCCAAGAGTTTTACTTCTCTCAGTTCAAACCTTAACTCATCCACCGGTTTGCATGTGAAGCAAAACACTGAATTCTGCTATCCAAGGGTTATCGTTCTGTGTTTTCCCACCGCGAGTCCCTTGTCATTTCTTGTGTCACCGAGCAATTATTTGTGCATATGATTAAAAAAATGATCATTTCCCATGTTCAGATGTTATGGCAAACTTTGTATTTAAAAGGTTGCCCGCGTAATAATCCCATGAAACAATGGAGCTGTTTTTCACCACAACTTCCCACAGTTAGATCTTTACCCTTTATCCCACACTGTCCAGTAAGCACAGGTGGGGTTAACTGAAGGGAAGACAGACACATGCTTTGGTCAGCGTAAGGTTTCAGGTTCTCAGGTCTCTCGCTTTGGTGCAGGTGCCTTTGCCTCCTAACTGCTGGGTGTAGATGCTTTAGACAGTTATACGGCAATTGCTTCCAAGGATCACATCCTCCAAGACATCTCAGCTCAGAAGGCCCTAACCTTGACCGTGATTTCACGTTTGTTGCTCGACAGCTGTGTGGAGAGAAAGGCCACATCGGACCTTCTTTCCCTTTCACCGACATGGCCTATCCATTCAATCACTCTCATTGCACACGTTTTGTGAGATGCTGGACGACGTTTGGGATCTGGAAGAGGCATGTGTGAGAATATGGTAATTATGGGCCTAGCCAGCCTTGGTCCAGAAGTTTAAAACATGTCAACTTGCTACTGAATTTCAGGGCATTTATACACTTGTTTCCTGGATGCGTTCATCATAAGTTCCAGATGAACACCTTTACGTAGCATTGTGCATCTCCCTTACTCAGCGTTTAGCTTTCTGACGACATGCAGCTCAATATTTGTCCCTACCCTCAACCTTGCCAGAGCAGCATATTTGTCGTCCTTTCAAACACCTTACAGAGGAAGGCCTGTCTTTCACCACAAGTTCCAGGAGAGAAAATGCTTTCACATCAGTTCACTGGTCTTTCAAACACTTTCATTTGTGTGAGCGTCAAATATTGCACCAGGTGGATTAGGAGTTTAAATGAAGATGGGAACCTACTGTTTTATGGCCTTGAGCGACCTGATGTGACCTCGAATGTTTTCGCTTATCTCAACTCAGCCCTTCCCTACTACACTTGCCGGGGGTGACTGAAAACAGTGAATCCTTCAAGTCTGTGCGTGGCCTTCTTGGTTTCCTCTCTGCCAGTTACCTGCGTCGCTTCGAAATGAGTCAATGCAACTGTTTTTCGGCAATCAAATGGCAGTATTTTTCTCATCATCAGTAGGTTGTCAGGATATTTCAATCCTGCCAATTCTTGTACGTCTTCATTACATTCTACAACGTAGCTGGTTCTAATTGGCTACTTGTCGCCACAAGCTGATCACAGAGGTGGTTGGATGGTCCCCTAAGCGCTCTGACTCACAAATGACCTTAATGATGGACAGAGGGATATGCCTTGGTTCGCTTGCCTTTGCCATTTCTCTGGTCTCTTGTGTCATAGAGAGCAGAACAGGGTGAACACAGGGTCGCTACTTCGCTGCCGTTGAGCTCCGTGCTAAACTCTTTCACGAAATATGGCAGCAGAAAGCCCATGGACTTATCGGGAGAGCCCACTTGCCTCTAGGAGTCAGGTTGAGACCAGCACGAAAGCAGAGATAATTTGCTCTTCACCACCTTTTCCTTTGCCCTACCTGGCTTTGTCTCTTCTGTGATGGTGGAAGATCTTGCCATCGTGTACCATGAAAAAGGTTGGAATTGTGAGCTTCGGCACCGCTGTGCATGCAGGTGTTCCTGTTGCGCTCTGAGCATTTGACTAAAACTCCCTTTCTGCACAAGTTTCTGAGACATCGTTTCTCAAGAGTTCCCCAGCCATCACATTCTTGCAGCTTTGAGAACTTCCCTTCCCCTTGTCTCGGTTACATTACTTCGCTCTCGTCCACATTGTTCACAGCTCCAAATACATCTCCAGGAGATTCATGACTATCATCTTGGTGTATGGCGTGCCTCTAGTAAATGTGGCCTCCAAGAGTTTTACTTCTCTCTGTTCAAACCTTAACTCATCCACCGGTTTGCATGTGAAGCAAAACACTGAATTCTGCTATCCAAGGGTTATCGTTCTGTGTTTTCCCACCGCGAGTCCCTTGTCATTTCTTGTCACCGAGCAATTATTTGTGCATATGGTTAAGAAAATGATCATTTCCCATGTTCAGATGTTATGGCAAACTTTGTATTTAAAAGGTTGTCCGCGTAATAATCCCATGAAACAATGGAGCTGTTTTTCACCACAACTTCCCAGAGTTAGATCGTTACCCTTTATCCCACACTGTCCAGTAAGCACAGGTGGGGTTAACTCAAGGGAAGACAGACACATGCTTTGGTCAGCGTAAGGTTTCAGGTTCTCAGGTCTCTCGCTTTGGTGCAGGTGCCTTTGCCTCCTAACTGCTGGGTGTAGATGCTTTAGACAGTTATACGGCAATTGCTTCCAAGGATCACATCCTCCAAGACATCTCAGCTCAGAAGGCCCTAGCCTTGACCGTGATTTCACGTTTGTTGCTCGACAGCTGTGTGGAGAGAAAGGCCACATCGGACCCTCTTTCCCTTTCACCGACATGGCCTATCCATTCAATCACTCTCATTGCACACGTTTTGTGAGATGCTGGACGACGTTTGGGATCTGGAAGAGGCATGTGTGAGAATATGGTAATTATGGGCCTAGCCAGCCTTGGTCCAGAAGTTTAAAACATGTCAACTTGCTACTGAATTTCAGGGCATTTATACACGTGTTTCCTGGATGCGTTCATCATAAGTTCCAGATGAACACCTTTACGTAGCATTGTGCATCTCCCTTACTCAGCGTTTAGCTTTCTGACGACATGCAGCTCAATATTTGTCCCTACCCTCAACCTTGCCAGAGCAGCATATTTGACGTCCTTTCAAACACCTTACAGAGGAAGGCCTGTGTTTCACCACAAGTTCCAGGAGAGAAAATGCTTTCACATCAGTTCACTGGTCTTTCAAACACTTTCATTTGTGTGACCGTCAAATATTGCACCAGGTGGATTAGGAGTTTAAATGAAGATGGGAACCTACTGTTTTATGGCCTTGAGCGACCTGATGTGACCTCGAATGTTTTCGCTTATCTCAACTCAGCCCTTCCCTACTACACTTGCCGGGGGTGACAGAAAACAGTGAATCCTTCAAGTTCTTGCGTGGCCTTCTTGGTTTCCTCTGCCAATTACCTACGTCGCTTCAAAATGAGTCACTGCAACTGTTTTTCAGCAATCAAATGGCAGTATTTTTCTCATCATCAGTAGGTTGTCAGGATATTTCAATCCTGCCAATTCTCGTATGTCTGAGTTACATTCTGGAACATAGCGGGATGCATTTGGCTATTTTCACCCACAAGCTGCTCACGGAGGTGGTTGGCTTCTCCCAAAGCCCCATTACTCACAAGTGAGCTTAATGAAGGACTGAGGGATATGCCTTGGTTGGCTTGCCTTTGCAAGTTCTCTTGTCTCTCGTGTCTTAGAGATCAGTACAGGGTGAACACACAGTCACTACTTAGCTGCCGTTGCGCTCCATGCTCACCTCTTTCACGAAATCTGGCAGCAGAAGCCCCATGGACTTATCGTGAGAGCCCACTCTTCAAGGAGCCATGTGGAGACCAGCACCAAAGCAGAGATAATTTGCCCTTCACCGACTTTACCTTTGCCCTATGTGGCTTGGGTCGCACTTTGTCTCTTCTGAGATGGTGGTAGATTTGTCCATTGTGTACAATGAAAAAGGTTGGAATTGTGAGCCTCGGCAGCGCTGGGCATGCAGGTGTTCCTGATGCGCTCCGAACATTTGACTGAAACTCCCTTTCTGCACAAGTTTCTGTGACATCGTTTCTCAAGAGTTGCCCGGCCATCACACTCTTGCAGCTTCGAGAACGTCCCTTCCCCTTGTCTCGGTTACATTACTTCGCTCCCGTCCACATTGTTCACAGCTCCAAGTACATCTCCAGGAGATTCATGACTATCATCTTGGTGTATGGCGTGCCGCTAGTAAATGTGGCCTCCAAGAGTTTTACTTCTCTCAATTCAAACCTTAACTCATCCACCAGTTTGCAGGTGAAGCAAAACACTGAATTCTGCTATCCAAGGGTTATCGTTCTGTGTTTTCCCACCGCGAGTCCCTTGTCATTTCTTGTGTCACCGAGCTATTATTTGTGCATATGGTTAAGAAAATGATCATTTCCCGTGTTCAGATATTATGGGAAAATTTGTATTTAAAAGATTGTCCGCGTAATAATCCCATGAAACAATGGAGCTGTTTCTCACCACAACTTCCCAGAGTTAGATCGTTACCCTTTATCCCACACTGTCCAGTAAGCACAGGTGGGGTTAACTGAAGGGAAGACAGACACAGGCTTTGGTCAGCGTAAGTTTTCAGGTTCTCAGGTCTCTCGCTTTGGTGCAGGTGCCTTTGCCCCCTAGCTGCTGGGTGTGGATGCTTTAGACAGTTATACGTCTATTGCTTCCGAGGATCACACCTTCCAAGACATCTCAGCTCAGAAGGCCGAAGCCTTGACCGTGATTTCACTTTTGGTGCTCGACAGCTGTGTGGAGACGAGGGCCACATAGGACCCTCTTTCCCTTTCACGGACATGTCCTTTCCATTCCATCCCTCTCATTCAACCTCTTTTGTGAGATGCTGGACCCACGTTTGGGATTGGCAAAGGCATATGTGGGAATATTGGAATTATGATCCTAACCAGCCTTGCTACAGAAGTTTCCCTGATGTGAACTTGCTACTGAATTACAACACTGTTATACACGAGTTTCCTGGACGTTCACATCAAGTTCACAGATGAACACATTTATGTAGCAACGAGAAACTCCCTTCCCTCAAGCGTTTAGCTTTTTGACGACCTGCAGCTCAATATTTGTCTCCACCTTCAACCTTGCCAGTACAGCATATTTGACTTCGTTTCAAACACCTTACAGAGGAAGGCCCGTGTTTCACCACACGTTTCAGGAGAGAAAATGCTTTCACTTCAGTTCACTGGTCCCTCGAGTACTTTCTTTTAGGTGAGCGTCGAATTTCCACCATTTGGATCAGGAGTATAAATAAAGATAGAAACCTACTGTTTTTGTGGCCTTCTGCTAAGGAATCGGACCTTGAACGTTTTCGCTTATCTCAATTCAGACCTTCCCGACTTCACTTGCCTGTCGGTGATGGGAAAACGTGAATCCTTCAAGTCCTTGCGTGGCCTTCTTGGATTCCTCACCGCCAGTTACTTACGTTGCTACATCATGAGTCACTGCAAATATTTTGCGGCGTTCAGATGTCAGGATTTTTCCCATCTTCATTAGGTTATCGGGATCTTTCAATCCTGCCAATTCTCGTATGTCTGAGTTACATTCTGGAACATAGCGGGATGCATTTGGCTATTTTCACCCACAAGCTGCTCACGGAGGTGGTTGGCTTCTCCCAAAGCCCCATTACTCACAAGTGAGCTTAATGAAGGACTGAGGGATATGCCTTGGTTGGCTTGCCTTTGCAAGTTCTCTTGTCTCTCGTGTCTTAGAGATCAGTACAGGGTGAACACACGGTCACTACTTAGCTGCCGTTGCGCTCCATGCTCACCTCTTTCACGAAATCTGGCAGCAGAAGCCCCATGGACTTATCGTGAGAGCCCACTTTTCAAGGAGCCATGTGGAGACCAGCACCAAAGCAGAGATAATTTGCCCTTCACCGACTTTACCTTTGCCCTATGTGGCTTGGGTCGCACTTTGTCTCTTCTGAGATGGTGGTAGATTTGTCCATTGTGTACAATGAAAAAGGTTGGAATTGTGAGCCTCGGCAGCGCTGGGCATGCAGGTGTTCCTGATGCGCTCCGAACATTTGACTGAAACTCCCTTTCTGCACAAGTTTCTGTGACATCGTTTCTCAAGAGTTGCCCGGCCATCACACTCTTGCAGCTTCGAGAACGTCCCTTCCCCTTGTCTCGGTTACATTACTTCGCTCCCGTCCACATTGTTCACAGCTCCAAGTACATCTCCAGGAGATTCATGACTATCATCTTGGTGTATGGCGTGCCGCTAGTAAATGTGGCCTCCAAGAGTTTTACTTCTCTCAATTCAAACCTTAACTCATCCACCAGTTTGCAGGTGAAGCAAAACACTGAATTCTGCTATCCAAGGGTTATCGTTCTGTGTTTTCCCACCGCGAGTCCCTTGTCATTTCTTGTGTCACCGAGCTATTATTTGTGCATATGGTTAAGAAAATGATCATTTCCCGTGTTCAGATATTATGGGAAAATTTGTATTTAAAAGATTGTCCGCGTAATAATCCCATGAAACAATGGAGCTGTTTCTCACCACAACTTCCCAGAGTTAGATCGTTACCCTTTATCCCACACTGTCCAGTAAGCACAGGTGGGGTTAACTGAAGGGAAGACAGACACAGGCTTTGGTCAGCGTAAGTTTTCAGGTTCTCAGGTCTCTCGCTTTGGTGCAGGTGCCTTTGCCCCCTAGCTGCTGGGTGTGGATGCTTTAGACAGTTATACGTCTATTGCTTCCGAGGATCACACCTTCCAAGACATCTCAGCTCAGAAGGCCGAAGCCTTGACCGTGATTTCACTTTTGGTGCTCGACAGCTGTGTGGAGACGAGGGCCACATAGGACCCTCTTTCCCTTTCACGGACATGGCCTTTCCATTCCATCCCTCTCATTCAACCTCTTTTGTGAGATGCTGGACCCACGTTTGGGATTGGCAAAGGCATATGTGGGAATATTGGAATTATGATCCTAACCAGCCTTGCTACAGAAGTTTCCCTGATGTGAACTTGCTACTGAATTACAACACTGTTATACACGAGTTTCCTGGACGTTCACATCAAGTTCACAGATGAACACATTTATGTAGCAACGAGAAACTCCCTTCCCTCAAGCGTTTAGCTTTTTGACGACCTGCAGCTCAATATTTGTCTCCACCTTCAACCTTGCCAGTACAGCATATTTGACTTCGTTTCAAACACCTTACAGAGGAAGGCCCGTGTTTCACCACACGTTTCAGGAGAGAAAATGCTTTCACTTCAGTTCACTGGTCCCTCGAGTACTTTCTTTTAGGTGAGCGTCGAATTTCCACCATTTGGATCAGGAGTATAAATAAAGATAGAAACCTACTGTTTTTGTGGCCTTCTGCTAAGGAATCGGACCTTGAACGTTTTCGCTTATCTCAATTCAGACCTTCCCGACTTCACTTGCCTGTCGGTGATGGGAAAACGTGAATCCTTCAAGTCCTTGCGTGGCCTTCTTGGATTCCTCACCGCCAGTTACTTACGTTGCTACATCATGAGTCACTGCAAATATTTTGCGGCGTTCAGATGTCAGGATTTTTCCCATCTTCATTAGGTTATCGGGATCTTTCAATCCTGCCAATTCTCGTATGTCTGAGTTACATTCTGGAACATAGCGGGATGCATTTGGCTATTTTCACCCACAAGCTGCTCACGGAGGTGGTTGGCTTCTCCCAAAGCCCCATTACTCACAAGTGAGCTTAATGAAGGACTGAGGGATATGCCTTGGTTGGCTTGCCTTTGCAAGTTCTCTTGTCTCTCGTGTCTTAGAGATCAGTACAGGGTGAACACACAGTCACTACTTAGCTGCCGTTGCGCTCCATGCTCACCTCTTTCACGAAATCTGGCAGCAGAAGCCTCATGGACTTATCGTGAGAGCCCACTCTTCAAGGAGCCATGTGGAGACCAGCACCAAAGCAGAGATAATTTGCCCTTCACCGACTTTACCTTTGCCCTATGTGGCTTGGGTCGCACTTTGTCTCTTCTGAGATGGTGGTAGATTTGTCCATTGTGTACAATGAAAAAGGTTGGAATTGTGAGCCTCGGCAGCGCTGGGCATGCAGGTGTTCCTGATGCGCTCCGAACATTTGACTGAAACTCCCTTTCTGCACAAGTTTCTGTGACATCGTTTCTCAAGAGTTGCCCGGCCATCACACTCTTGCAGCTTCGAGAACGTCCCTTCCCCTTGTCTCGGTTACATTACTTCGCTCCCGTCCACATTGTTCACAGCTCCAAGTACATCTCCAGGAGATTCATGACTATCATCTTGGTGTATGGCGTGCCGCTAGTAAATGTGGCCTCCAAGAGTTTTACTTCTCTCTGTTCAAACCTTAACTCATCCACCGGTTTGCATGTGAAGCAAAACACTGAATTCTGCTATCCAAGGGTTATCGTTCTGTGTTTTCCCACCGCGAGTCCCTTGTCATTTCTTGTCACCGAGCAATTATTTGTGCATATGGTTAAGAAAATGATCATTTCCCATGTTCAGATGTTATGGCAAACTTTGTATTTAAAAGGTTGTCCGCGTAATAATCCCATGAAACAATGGAGCTGTTTTTCACCACAACTTCCCAGAGTTAGATCGTTACCCTTTATCCCACACTGTCCAGTAAGCACAGGTGGGGTTAACTCAAGGGAAGACAGACACATGCTTTGGTCAGCGTAAGGTTTCAGGTTCTCAGGTCTCTCGCTTTGGTGCAGGTGCCTTTGCCTCCTAACTGCTGGGTGTAGATGCTTTAGACAGTTATACGGCAATTGCTTCCAAGGATCACATCCTCCAAGACATCTCAGCTCAGAAGGCCCTAGCCTTGACCGTGATTTCACGTTTGTTGCTCGACAGCTGTGTGGAGAGAAAGGCCACATCGGACCCTCTTTCCCTTTCACCGACATGGCCTATCCATTCAATCACTCTCATTGCACACGTTTTGTGAGATGCTGGACGACGTTTGGGATCTGGAAGAGGCATGTGTGAGAATATGGTAATTATGGGCCTAGCCAGCCTTGGTCCAGAAGTTTAAAACATGTCAACTTGCTACTGAATTTCAGGGCATTTATACACGTGTTTCCTGGATGCGTTCATCATAAGTTCCAGATGAACACCTTTACGTAGCATTGTGCATCTCCCTTACTCAGCGTTTAGCTTTCTGACGACATGCAGCTCAATATTTGTCCCTACCCTCAACCTTGCCAGAGCAGCATATTTGACGTCCTTTCAAACACCTTACAGAGGAAGGCCTGTGTTTCACCACAAGTTCCAGGAGAGAAAATGCTTTCACATCAGTTCACTGGTCTTTCAAACACTTTCATTTGTGTGACCGTCAAATATTGCACCAGGTGGATTAGGAGTTTAAATGAAGATGGGAACCTACTGTTTTATGGCCTTGAGCGACCTGATGTGACCTCGAATGTTTTCGCTTATCTCAACTCAGCCCTTCCCTACTACACTTGCCGGGGGTGACAGAAAACAGTGAATCCTTCAAGTTCTTGCGTGGCCTTCTTGGTTTCCTCTGCCAATTACCTACGTCGCTTCAAAATGAGTCACTGCAACTGTTTTTCAGCAATCAAATGGCAGTATTTTTCTCATCATCAGTAGGTTGTCAGGATATTTCAATCCTGCCAATTCTCGTATGTCTGAGTTACATTCTGGAACATAGCGGGATGCATTTGGCTATTTTCACCCACAAGCTGCTCACGGAGGTGGTTGGCTTCTCCCAAAGCCCCATTACTCACAAGTGAGCTTAATGAAGGACTGAGGGATATGCCTTGGTTGGCTTGCCTTTGCAAGTTCTCTTGTCTCTCGTGTCTTAGAGATCAGTACAGGGTGAACACACAGTCACTACTTAGCTGCCGTTGCGCTCCATGCTCACCTCTTTCACGAAATCTGGCAGCAGAAGCCTCATGGACTTATCGTGAGAGCCCACTCTTCAAGGAGCCATGTGGAGACCAGCACCAAAGCAGAGATAATTTGCCCTTCACCGACTTTACCTTTGCCCTATGTGGCTTGGGTCGCACTTTGTCTCTTCTGAGATGGTGGTAGATTTGTCCATTGTGTACAATGAAAAAGGTTGGAATTGTGAGCCTCGGCAGCGCTGGGCATGCAGGTGTTCCTGATGCGCTCCGAACATTTGACTGAAACTCCCTTTCTGCACAAGTTTCTGTGACATCGTTTCTCAAGAGTTGCCCGGCCATCACACTCTTGCAGCTTCGAGAACGTCCCTTCCCCTTGTCTCGGTTACATTACTTCGCTCCCGTCCACATTGTTCACAGCTCCAAGTACATCTCCAGGAGATTCATGACTATCATCTTGGTGTATGGCGTGCCGCTAGTAAATGTGGCCTCCAAGAGTTTTACTTCTCTCAATTCAAACCTTAACTCATCCACCAGTTTGCAGGTGAAGCAAAACACTGAATTCTGCTATCCAAGGGTTATCGTTCTGTGTTTTCCCACCGCGAGTCCCTTGTCATTTCTTGTGTCACCGAGCTATTATTTGTGCATATGGTTAAGAAAATGATCATTTCCCGTGTTCAGATATTATGGGAAAATTTGTATTTAAAAGATTGTCCGCGTAATAATCCCATGAAACAATGGAGCTGTTTCTCACCACAACTTCCCAGAGTTAGATCGTTACCCTTTATCCCACACTGTCCAGTAAGCACAGGTGGGGTTAACTGAAGGGAAGACAGACACAGGCTTTGGTCAGCGTAAGTTTTCAGGTTCTCAGGTCTCTCGCTTTGGTGCAGGTGCCTTTGCCCCCTAGCTGCTGGGTGTGGATGCTTTAGACAGTTATACGTCTATTGCTTCCGAGGATCACACCTTCCAAGACATCTCAGCTCAGAAGGCCGAAGCCTTGACCGTGATTTCACTTTTGGTGCTCGACAGCTGTGTGGAGACGAGGGCCACATAGGACCCTCTTTCCCTTTCACGGACATGGCCTTTCCATTCCATCCCTCTCATTCAACCTCTTTTGTGAGATGCTGGACCCACGTTTGGGATTGGCAAAGGCATATGTGGGAATATTGGAATTATGATCCTAACCAGCCTTGCTACAGAAGTTTCCCTGATGTGAACTTGCTACTGAATTACAACACTGTTATACACGAGTTTCCTGGACGTTCACATCAAGTTCACAGATGAACACATTTATGTAGCAACGAGAAACTCCCTTCCCTCAAGCGTTTAGCTTTTTGACGACCTGCAGCTCAATATTTGTCTCCACCTTCAACCTTGCCAGTACAGCATATTTGACTTCGTTTCAAACACCTTACAGAGGAAGGCCCGTGTTTCACCACACGTTTCAGGAGAGAAAATGCTTTCACTTCAGTTCACTGGTCCCTCGAGTACTTTCTTTTAGGTGAGCGTCGAATTTCCACCATTTGGATCAGGAGTATAAATAAAGATAGAAACCTACTGTTTTTGTGGCCTTCTGCTAAGGAATCGGACCTTGAACGTTTTCGCTTATCTCAATTCAGACCTTCCCGACTTCACTTGCCTGTCGGTGATGGGAAAACGTGAATCCTTCAAGTCCTTGCGTGGCCTTCTTGGATTCCTCACCGCCAGTTACTTACGTTGCTACATCATGAGTCACTGCAAATATTTTGCGGCGTTCAGATGTCAGGATTTTTCCCATCTTCATTAGGTTATCGGGATCTTTCAATCCTGCCAATTCTCGTATGTCTGAGTTACATTCTGGAACATAGCGGGATGCATTTGGCTATTTTCACCCACAAGCTGCTCACGGAGGTGGTTGGCTTCTCCCAAAGCCCCATTACTCACAAGTGAGCTTAATGAAGGACTGAGGGATATGCCTTGGTTGGCTTGCCTTTGCAAGTTCTCTTGTCTCTCGTGTCTTAGAGATCAGTACAGGGTGAACACACGGTCACTACTTAGCTGCCGTTGCGCTCCATGCTCACCTCTTTCACGAAATCTGGCAGCAGAAGCCCCATGGACTTATCGTGAGAGCCCACTTTTCAAGGAGCCATGTGGAGACCAGCACCAAAGCAGAGATAATTTGCCCTTCACCGACTTTACCTTTGCCCTATGTGGCTTGGGTCGCACTTTGTCTCTTCTGAGATGGTGGTAGATTTGTCCATTGTGTACAATGAAAAAGGTTGGAATTGTGAGCCTCGGCAGCGCTGGGCATGCAGGTGTTCCTGATGCGCTCCGAACATTTGACTGAAACTCCCTTTCTGCACAAGTTTCTGTGACATCGTTTCTCAAGAGTTGCCCGGCCATCACACTCTTGCAGCTTCGAGAACGTCCCTTCCCCTTGTCTCGGTTACATTACTTCGCTCCCGTCCACATTGTTCACAGCTCCAAGTACATCTCCAGGAGATTCATGACTATCATCTTGGTGTATGGCGTGCCGCTAGTAAATGTGGCCTCCAAGAGTTTTACTTCTCTCAATTCAAACCTTAACTCATCCACCAGTTTGCAGGTGAAGCAAAACACTGAATTCTGCTATCCAAGGGTTATCGTTCTGTGTTTTCCCACCGCGAGTCCCTTGTCATTTCTTGTGTCACCGAGCTATTATTTGTGCATATGGTTAAGAAAATGATCATTTCCCGTGTTCAGATATTATGGGAAAATTTGTATTTAAAAGATTGTCCGCGTAATAATCCCATGAAACAATGGAGCTGTTTCTCACCACAACTTCCCAGAGTTAGATCGTTACCCTTTATCCCACACTGTCCAGTAAGCACAGGTGGGGTTAACTGAAGGGAAGACAGACACAGGCTTTGGTCAGCGTAAGTTTTCAGGTTCTCAGGTCTCTCGCTTTGGTGCAGGTGCCTTTGCCCCCTAGCTGCTGGGTGTGGATGCTTTAGACAGTTATACGTCTATTGCTTCCGAGGATCACACCTTCCAAGACATCTCAGCTCAGAAGGCCGAAGCCTTGACCGTGATTTCACTTTTGGTGCTCGACAGCTGTGTGGAGACGAGGGCCACATAGGACCCTCTTTCCCTTTCACGGACATGGCCTTTCCATTCCATCCCTCTCATTCAACCTCTTTTGTGAGATGCTGGACCCACGTTTGGGATTGGCAAAGGCATATGTGGGAATATTGGAATTATGATCCTAACCAGCCTTGCTACAGAAGTTTCCCTGATGTGAACTTGCTACTGAATTACAACACTGTTATACACGAGTTTCCTGGACGTTCACATCAAGTGCACAGATGAACACATTTATGTAGCAACGAGAAACTCCCTTCCCTCAAGCGTTTAGCTTTTTGACGACCTGCAGCTCAATATTTGTCTCCACCTTCAACCTTGCCAGTACAGCATATTTGACTTCGTTTCAAACACCTTACAGAGGAAGGCCCGTGTTTCACCACACGTTTCAGGAGAGAAAATGCTTTCACTTCAGTTCACTGGTCCCTCGAGTACTTTCTTTTAGGTGAGCGTCGAATTTCCACCATTTGGATCAGGAGTATAAATAAAGATAGAAACCTACTGTTTTTGTGGCCTTCTGCTAAGGAATCGGACCTTGAACGTTTTCGCTTATCTCAATTCAGACCTTCCCGACTTCACTTGCCTGTCGGTGATGGGAAAACGTGAATCCTTCAAGTCCTTGCGTGGCCTTCTTGGATTCCTCACCGCCAGTTACTTACGTTGCTACATCATGAGTCACTGCAAATATTTTGCGGCGTTCAGATGTCAGGATTTTTCCCATCTTCATTAGGTTATCGGGATCTTTCAATCCTGCCAATTCTCGTATGTCTGAGTTACATTCTGGAACATAGCGGGATGCATTTGGCTATTTTCACCCACAAGCTGCTCACGGAGGTGGTTGGCTTCTCCCAAAGCCCCATTACTCACAAGTGAGCTTAATGAAGGACTGAGGGATATGCCTTGGTTGGCTTGCCTTTGCAAGTTCTCTTGTCTCTCGTGTCTTAGAGATCAGTACAGGGTGAACACACGGTCACTACTTAGCTGCCGTTGCGCTCCATGCTCACCTCTTTCACGAAATCTGGCAGCAGAAGCCTCATGGACTTATCGTGAGAGCCCACTCTTCAAGGAGCCATGTGGAGACCAGCACCAAAGCAGAGATAATTTGCCCTTCACCGACTTTACCTTTGCCCTATGTGGCTTGGGTCGCACTTTGTCTCTTCTGAGATGGTGGTAGATTTGTCCATTGTGTACAATGAAAAAGGTTGGAATTGTGAGCCTCGGCAGCGCTGGGCATGCAGGTGTTCCTGATGCGCTCCGAACATTTGACTGAAACTCCCTTTCTGCACAAGTTTCTGTGACATCGTTTCTCAAGAGTTGCCCGGCCATCACACTCTTGCAGCTTCGAGAACGTCCCTTCCCCTTGTCTCGGTTACATTACTTCGCTCCCGTCCACATTGTTCACAGCTCCAAGTACATCTCCAGGAGATTCATGACTATCATCTTGGTGTATGGCGTGCCGCTAGTAAATGTGGCCTCCAAGAGTTTTACTTCTCTCAATTCAAACCTTAACTCATCCACCAGTTTGCAGGTGAAGCAAAACACTGAATTCTGCTATCCAAGGGTTATCGTTCTGTGTTTTCCCACCGCGAGTCCCTTGTCATTTCTTGTGTCACCGAGCTATTATTTGTGCATATGGTTAAGAAAATGATCATTTCCCGTGTTCAGATATTATGGGAAAATTTGTATTTAAAAGATTGTCCGCGTAATAATCCCATGAAACAATGGAGCTGTTTCTCACCACAACTTCCCAGAGTTAGATCGTTACCCTTTATCCCACACTGTCCAGTAAGCACAGGTGGGGTTAACTGAAGGGAAGACAGACACAGGCTTTGGTCAGCGTAAGTTTTCAGGTTCTCAGGTCTCTCGCTTTGGTGCAGGTGCCTTTGCCTCCTAGCTGCTGGGTGTGGATGCTTTAGACAGTTATACGTCTATTGCTTCCGAGGATCACACCTTCCAAGGCATCTCAGCTCAGAAGGCCGAAGCCTTGACCGTGATTTCACTTTTGGTGCTCGACAGCTGTGTGGAGACGAGGGCCACATAGGACCCTCTTTCCCTTTCACGGACATGGCCTTTCCATTCCATCCCTCTCATTCAACCTCTTTTGTGAGATGCTGGACCCACGTTTGGGATTGGCAAAGGCATATGTGGGAATATTGGAATTATGATCCTAACCAGCCTTGCTACAGAAGTTTCCCTGATGTGAACTTGCTACTGAATTACAACACTGTTATACACGAGTTTCCTGGACGTTCACATCAAGTGCACAGATGAACACATTTATGTAGCAACGAGAAACTCCCTTCCCTCAAGCGTTTAGCTTTTTGACGACCTGCAGCTCAATATTTGTCTCCACCTTCAACCTTGCCAGTACAGCATATTTGACTTCGTTTCAAACACCTTACAGAGGAAGGCTCGTGTTTCACCACACGTTTCAGGAGAGAAAATGCTTTCACTTCAGTTCACTGGTCCCTCGAGTACTTTCTTTTAGGTGAGCGTCGAATTTCCACCATTTGGATCAGGAGTATAAATAAAGATAGAAACCTACTGTTTTTGTGGCCTTCTGCTAAGGAATCGGACCTTGAACGTTTTCGCTTATCTCAATTCAGACCTTCCCGACTTCACTTGCCTGTCGGTGACGGGAAAACGTGAATCCTTCAAGTCCTTGCGTGGCCTTCTTGGATTCCTCACCGCCAGTTACTTACGTTGCTACATCATGAGTCACTGCAAATGTTTTGCGGCGTTCAGATGTCAGGATTTTTCCCATCTTCATTAGGTTATCGGGATCTTTCAATCCTGCCAATTCTCGTATGTCTGAGTTACATTCTGGAACATAGCGGGATGCATTTGGCTATTTTCACCCACAAGCTGCTCACGGAGGTGGTTGGCTTCTCCCAAAGCCCCATTACTCACAAGTGAGCTTAATGAAGGACTGAGGGATATGCCTTGGTTGGCTTGCCTTTGCAAGTTCTCTTGTCTCTCGTGTCTTAGAGATCAGTACAGGGTGAACACACGGTCACTACTTAGCTGCCGTTGCGCTCCATGCTCACCTCTTTCACGAAATCTGGCAGCAGAAGCCTCATGGACTTATCGTGAGAGCCCACTTTTCAAGGAGCCATGTGGAGACCAGCACCAAAGCAGAGATAATTTGCCCTTCACCGACTTTACCTTTGCCCTATGTGGCTTGGGTCGCACTTTGTCTCTTCTGAGATGGTGGTAGATTTGTCCATTGTGTACAATGAAAAAGGTTGGAATTGTGAGCCTCGGCAGCGCTGGGCATGCAGGTGTTCCAGATGCGCTCCGAACATTTGACTGAATCTCCCTTTCTGCACAAGTTTCTGTGACATCGTTTCTCAAGAGTTGCCCGGCCATCACACTCTTGCAGCTTCGAGAACGTCCCTTCCCCTTGTCTCGGTTACATTACTTCGCTCCCGTCCACATTGTTCACAGCTCCAAGTACATCTCCAGGAGATTCATGACTATCATCTTGGTGTATGGCGTGCCGCTAGTAAATGTGGCCTCCAAGAGTTTTACTTCTCTCAATTCAAACCTTAACTCATCCACCAGTTTGCAGGTGAAGCAAAACACTGAATTCTGCTATCCAAGGGTTATCGTTCTGTGTTTTCCCACCGCGAGTCCCTTGTCATTTCTTGTGTCACCGAGCTATTATTTGTGCATATGGTTAAGAAAATGATCATTTCCCGTGTTCAGATATTATGGGAAAATTTGTATTTAAAAGATTGTCCGCGTAATAATCCCATGAAACAATGGAGCTGTTTCTCACCACAACTTCCCAGAGTTAGATCGTTACCCTTTATCCCACACTGTCCAGTAAGCACAGGTGGGGTTAACTGAAGGGAAGACAGACACAGGCTTTGGTCAGCGTAAGTTTTCAGGTTCTCAGGTCTCTCGCTTTGGTGCAGGTGCCTTTGCCTCCTAGCTGCTGGGTGTGGATGCTTTAGACAGTTATACGTCTATTGCTTCCGAGGATCACACCTTCCAAGGCATCTCAGCTCAGAAGGCCGAAGCCTTGACCGTGATTTCACTTTTGGTGCTCGACAGCTGTGTGGAGACGAGGGCCACATAGGACCCTCTTTCCCTTTCACGGACATGGCCTTTCCATTCCATCCCTCTCATTCAACCTCTTTTGTGAGATGCTGGACCCACGTTTGGGATTGGCAAAGGCATATGTGGGAATATTGGAATTATGATCCTAACCAGCCTTGCTACAGAAGTTTCCCTGATGTGAACTTGCTACTGAATTACAACACTGTTATACACGAGTTTCCTGGACGTTCACATCAAGTTCACAGATGAACACATTTATGTAGCAACGAGAAACTCCCTTCCCTCAAGCGTTTAGCTTTTTGACGACCTGCAGCTCAATATTTGTCTCCACCTTCAACCTTGCCAGTACAGCATATTTGACTTCGTTTCAAACACCTTACAGAGGAAGGCCCGTGTTTCACCACACGTTTCAGGAGAGAAAATGCTTTCATTTCAGTTCACTCGTCCCTCGAGTACTTTCTTTTAGGTGAGCGTCGAATTTCCACCATTTGGATCAGGAGTATAAATAAAGATAGAAACCTACTGTTTTTGTGGCCTTCTGCTAAGGAATCGGACCTTGAACGTTTTCGCTTATCTCAATTCAGACCTTCCCGACTTCACTTGCCTGTCGGTGACGGGAAAACGTGAATCCTTCAAGTCCTTGCGTGGCCTTCTTGGATTCCTCACCGCCAGTTACTTACGTTGCTACATCATGAGTCACTGCAAATGTTTTGCGGCGTTCAGATGTCAGGATTTTTCCCATCTTCATTAGGTTATCGGGATCTTTCAATCCTGCCAATTCTCGTATGTCTGAGTTACATTCTGGAACATAGCGGGATGCATTTGGCTATTTTCACCCACAAGCAGCTCACGGAGGTGGTTGGCTTCTCCCAAAGCCCCATTACTCACAAGTGAGCTTAATGAAGGACTGAGGGATATGCCTTGGTTGGCTTGCCTTTGCAAGTTCTCTTGTCTCTCGTGTCTTAGAGATCAGTACAGGGTGAACACACGGTCACTACTTAGCTGCCGTTGCGCTCCATGCTCACCTCTTTCACGAAATCTGGCAGCAGAAGCCTCATGGACTTATCGTGAGAGCCCACTCTTCAAGGAGCCATTTGGAGACCAGCACCAAAGCAGAGATAATTTGCCCTTCACCGACTTTACCTTTGCCCTATGTGGCTTGGGTCGCACTTTGTCTCTTCTGAGATGGTGGTAGATTTGTCCATTGTGTACAATGAAAAAGGTTGGAATTGTGAGCCTCGGCAGCGCTGGGCATGCAGGTGTTCCTGATGCGCTCCGAACATTTGACTGAAACTCCCTTTCTGCACAAGTTTCTGTGACATCGTTTCTCAAGAGTTGCCCGGCCATCACACTCTTGCAGCTTCGAGAACGTCCCTTCCCCTTGTCTCGGTTACATTACTTCGCTCCCGTCCACATTGTTCACAGCTCCAAGTACATCTCCAGGAGATTCATGACTATCATCTTGGTGTATGGCGTGCCGCTAGTAAATGTGGCCTCCAAGAGTTTTACTTCTCTCAATTCAAACCTTAACTCATCCACCAGTTTGCAGGTGAAGCAAAACACTGAATTCTGCTATCCAAGGGTTATCGTTCTGTGTTTTCCCACCGCGAGTCCCTTGTCATTTCTTGTGTCACCGAGCTATTATTTGTGCATATGGTTAAGAAAATGATCATTTCCCGTGTTCAGATATTATGGGAAAATTTGTATTTAAAAGATTGTCCGCGTAATAATCCCATGAAACAATGGAGCTGTTTCTCACCACAACTTCCCAGAGTTAGATCGTTACCCTTTATCCCACACTGTCCAGTAAGCACAGGTGGGGTTAACTGAAGGGAAGACAGACACAGGCTTTGGTCAGCGTAAGTTTTCAGGTTCTCAGGTCTCTCGCTTTGGTGCAGGTGCCTTTGCCCCCTAGCTGCTGGGTGTGGATGCTTTAGACAGTTATACGTCTATTGCTTCCGAGGATCACACCTTCCAAGACATCTCAGCTCAGAAGGCCGAAGCCTTGACCGTGATTTCACTTTTGGTGCTCGACAGCTGTGTGGAGACGAGGGCCACATAGGACCCTCTTTCCCTTTCACGGACATGGCCTTTCCATTCCATCCCTCTCATTCAACCTCTTTTGTGAGATGCTGGACCCACGTTTGGGATTGGCAAAGGCATATGTGGGAATATTGGAATTATGATCCTAACCAGCCTTGCTACAGAAGTTTCCCTGATGTGAACTTGCTACTGAATTACAACACTGTTATACACGAGTTTCCTGGACGTTCACATCAAGTGCACAGATGAACACATTTATGTAGCAACGAGAAACTCCCTTCCCTCAAGCGTTTAGCTTTTTGACGACCTGCAGCTCAATATTTGTCTCCACCTTCAACCTTGCCAGTACAGCATATTTGACTTCGTTTCAAACACCTTACAGAGGAAGGCTCGTGTTTCACCACACGTTTCAGGAGAGAAAATGCTTTCACTTCAGTTCACTGGTCCCTCGAGTACTTTCTTTTAGGTGAGCGTCGAATTTCCACCATTTGGATCAGGAGTATAAATAAAGATAGAAACCTACTGTTTTTGTGGCCTTCTGCTAAGGAATCGGACCTTGAACGTTTTCGCTTATCTCAATTCAGACCTTCCCGACTTCACTTGCCTGTCGGTGACGGGAAAACGTGAATCCTTCAAGTCCTTGCGTGGCCTTCTTGGATTCCTCACCGCCAGTTACTTACGTTGCTACATCATGAGTCACTGCAAATGTTTTGCGGCGTTCAGATGTCAGGATTTTTCCCATCTTCATTAGGTTATCGGGATCTTTCAATCCTGCCAATTCTCGTATGTCTGAGTTACATTCTGGAACATAGCGGGATGCATTTGGCTATTTTCACCCACAAGCTGCTCACGGAGGTGGTTGGCTTCTCCCAAAGCCCCATTACTCACAAGTGAGCTTAATGAAGGACTGAGGGATATGCCTTGGTTGGCTTGCCTTTGCAAGTTCTCTTGTCTCTCGTGTCTTAGAGATCAGTACAGGGTGAACACACGGTCACTACTTAGCTGCCGTTGCGCTCCATGCTCACCTCTTTCACGAAATCTGGCAGCAGAAGCCTCATGGACTTATCGTGAGAGCCCACTTTTCAAGGAGCCATGTGGAGACCAGCACCAAAGCAGAGATAATTTGCCCTTCACCGACTTTACCTTTGCCCTATGTGGCTTGGGTCGCACTTTGTCTCTTCTGAGATGGTGGTAGATTTGTCCATTGTGTACAATGAAAAAGGTTGGAATTGTGAGCCTCGGCAGCGCTGGGCATGCAGGTGTTCCTGATGCGCTCCGAACATTTGACTGAATCTCCCTTTCTGCACAAGTTTCTGTGACATCGTTTCTCAAGAGTTGCCCGGCCATCACACTCTTGCAGCTTCGAGAACGTCCCTTCCCCTTGTCTCGGTTACATTACTTCGCTCCCGTCCACATTGTTCACAGCTCCAAGTACATCTCCAGGAGATTCATGACTATCATCTTGGTGTATGGCGTGCCGCTAGTAAATGTGGCCTCCAAGAGTTTTACTTCTCTCAATTCAAACCTTAACTCATCCACCAGTTTGCAGGTGAAGCAAAACACTGAATTCTGCTATCCAAGGGTTATCGTTCTGTGTTTTCCCACCGCGAGTCCCTTGTCATTTCTTGTGTCACCGAGCTATTATTTGTGCATATGGTTAAGAAAATGATCATTTCCCGTGTTCAGATATTATGGGAAAATTTGTATTTAAAAGATTGTCCGCGTAATAATCCCATGAAACAATGGAGCTGTTTCTCACCACAACTTCCCAGAGTTAGATCGTTACCCTTTATCCCACACTGTCCAGTAAGCACAGGTGGGGTTAACTGAAGGGAAGACAGACACAGGCTTTGGTCAGCGTAAGTTTTCAGGTTCTCAGGTCTCTCGCTTTGGTGCAGGTGCCTTTGCCTCCTAGCTGCTGGGTGTGGATGCTTTAGACAGTTATACGTCTATTGCTTCCGAGGATCACACCTTCCAAGGCATCTCAGCTCAGAAGGCCGAAGCCTTGACCGTGATTTCACTTTTGGTGCTCGACAGCTGTGTGGAGACGAGGGCCACATAGGACCCTCTTTCCCTTTCACGGACATGGCCTTTCCATTCCATCCCTCTCATTCAACCTCTTTTGTGAGATGCTGGACCCACGTTTGGGATTGGCAAAGGCATATGTGGGAATATTGGAATTATGATCCTAACCAGCCTTGCTACAGAAGTTTCCCTGATGTGAACTTGCTACTGAATTACAACACTGTTATACACGAGTTTCCTGGACGTTCACATCAAGTGCACAGATGAACACATTTATGTAGCAACGAGAAACTCCCTTCCCTCAAGCGTTTAGCTTTTTGACGACCTGCAGCTCAATATTTGTCTCCACCTTCAACCTTGCCAGTACAGCATATTTGACTTCGTTTCAAACACCTTACAGAGGAAGGCCCGTGTTTCACCACACGTTTCAGGAGAGAAAATGCTTTCATTTCAGTTCACTCGTCCCTCGAGTACTTTCTTTTAGGTGAGCGTCGAATTTCCACCATTTGGATCAGGAGTATAAATAAAGATAGAAACCTACTGTTTTTGTGGCCTTCTGCTAAGGAATCGGACCTTGAACGTTTTCGCTTATCTCAATTCAGACCTTCCCGACTTCACTTGCCTGTCGGTGACGGGAAAACGTGAATCCTTCAAGTCCTTGCGTGGCCTTCTTGGATTCCTCACCGCCAGTTACTTACGTTGCTACATCATGAGTCACTGCAAATGTTTTGCGGCGTTCAGATGTCAGGATTTTTCCCATCTTCATTAGGTTATCGGGATCTTTCAATCCTGCCAATTCTCGTATGTCTGAGTTACATTCTGGAACATAGCGGGATGCATTTGGCTATTTTCACCCACAAGCAGCTCACGGAGGTGGTTGGCTTCTCCCAAAGCCCCATTACTCACAAGTGAGCTTAATGAAGGACTGAGGGATATGCCTTGGTTGGCTTGCCTTTGCAAGTTCTCTTGTCTCTCGTGTCTTAGAGATCAGTACAGGGTGAACACACGGTCACTACTTAGCTGCCGTTGCGCTCCATGCTCACCTCTTTCACGAAATCTGGCAGCAGAAGCCTCATGGACTTATCGTGAGAGCCCACTCTTCAAGGAGCCATGTGGAGACCAGCACCAAAGCAGAGATAATTTGCCCTTCACCGACTTTACCTTTGCCCTATGTGGCTTGGGTCGCACTTTGTCTCTTCTGAGATGGTGGTAGATTTGTCCATTGTGTACAATGAAAAAGGTTGGAATTGTGAGCCTCGGCAGCGCTGGGCATGCAGGTGTTCCTGATGCGCTCCGAACATTTGACTGAAACTCCCTTTCTGCACAAGTTTCTGTGACATCGTTTCTCAAGAGTTGCCCGGCCATCACACTCTTGCAGCTTCGAGAACGTCCCTTCCCCTTGTCTCGGTTACATTACTTCGCTCCCGTCCACATTGTTCACAGCTCCAAGTACATCTCCAGGAGATTCATGACTATCATCTTGGTGTATGGCGTGCCGCTAGTAAATGTGGCCTCCAAGAGTTTTACTTCTCTCAATTCAAACCTTAACTCATCCACCAGTTTGCAGGTGAAGCAAAACACTGAATTCTGCTATCCAAGGGTTATCGTTCTGTGTTTTCCCACCGCGAGTCCCTTGTCATTTCTTGTGTCACCGAGCTATTATTTGTGCATATGGTTAAGAAAATGATCATTTCCCGTGTTCAGATATTATGGGAAAATTTGTATTTAAAAGATTGTCCGCGTAATAATCCCATGAAACAATGGAGCTGTTTCTCACCACAACTTCCCAGAGTTAGATCGTTACCCTTTATCCCACACTGTCCAGTAAGCACAGGTGGGGTTAACTGAAGGGAAGACAGACACAGGCTTTGGTCAGCGTAAGTTTTCAGGTTCTCAGGTCTCTCGCTTTGGTGCAGGTGCCTTTGCCCCCTAGCTGCTGGGTGTGGATGCTTTAGACAGTTATACGTCTATTGCTTCCGAGGATCACACCTTCCAAGACATCTCAGCTCAGAAGGCCGAAGCCTTGACCGTGATTTCACTTTTGGTGCTCGACAGCTGTGTGGAGACGAGGGCCACATAGGACCCTCTTTCCCTTTCACGGACATGGCCTTTCCATTCCATCCCTCTCATTCAACCTCTTTTGTGAGATGCTGGACCCACGTTTGGGATTGGCAAAGGCATATGTGGGAATATTGGAATTATGATCCTAACCAGCCTTGCTACAGAAGTTTCCCTGATGTGAACTTGCTACTGAATTACAACACTGTTATACACGAGTTTCCTGGACGTTCACATCAAGTGCACAGATGAACACATTTATGTAGCAACGAGAAACTCCCTTCCCTCAAGCGTTTAGCTTTTTGACGACCTGCAGCTCAATATTTGTCTCCACCTTCAACCTTGCCAGTACAGCATATTTGACTTCGTTTCAAACACCTTACAGAGGAAGGCTCGTGTTTCACCACACGTTTCAGGAGAGAAAATGCTTTCACTTCAGTTCACTGGTCCCTCGAGTACTTTCTTTTAGGTGAGCGTCGAATTTCCACCATTTGGATCAGGAGTATAAATAAAGATAGAAACCTACTGTTTTTGTGGCCTTCTGCTAAGGAATCGGACCTTGAACGTTTTCGCTTATCTCAATTCAGACCTTCCCGACTTCACTTGCCTGTCGGTGACGGGAAAACGTGAATCCTTCAAGTCCTTGCGTGGCCTTCTTGGATTCCTCACCGCCAGTTACTTACGTTGCTACATCATGAGTCACTGCAAATGTTTTGCGGCGTTCAGATGTCAGGATTTTTCCCATCTTCATTAGGTTATCGGGATCTTTCAATCCTGCCAATTCTCGTATGTCTGAGTTACATTCTGGAACATAGCGGGATGCATTTGGCTATTTTCACCCACAAGCTGCTCACGGAGGTGGTTGGCTTCTCCCAAAGCCCCATTACTCACAAGTGAGCTTAATGAAGGACTGAGGGATATGCCTTGGTTGGCTTGCCTTTGCAAGTTCTCTTGTCTCTCGTGTCTTAGAGATCAGTACAGGGTGAACACACGGTCACTACTTAGCTGCCGTTGCGCTCCATGCTCACCTCTTTCACGAAATCTGGCAGCAGAAGCCTCATGGACTTATCGTGAGAGCCCACTTTTCAAGGAGCCATGTGGAGACCAGCACCAAAGCAGAGATAATTTGCCCTTCACCGACTTTACCTTTGCCCTATGTGGCTTGGGTCGCACTTTGTCTCTTCTGAGATGGTGGTAGATTTGTCCATTGTGTACAATGAAAAAGGTTGGAATTGTGAGCCTCGGCAGCGCTGGGCATGCAGGTGTTCCTGATGCGCTCCGAACATTTGACTGAATCTCCCTTTCTGCACAAGTTTCTGTGACATCGTTTCTCAAGAGTTGCCCGGCCATCACACTCTTGCAGCTTCGAGAACGTCCCTTCCCCTTGTCTCGGTTACATTACTTCGCTCCCGTCCACATTGTTCACAGCTCCAAGTACATCTCCAGGAGATTCATGACTATCATCTTGGTGTATGGCGTGCCGCTAGTAAATGTGGCCTCCAAGAGTTTTACTTCTCTCAATTCAAACCTTAACTCATCCACCAGTTTGCAGGTGAAGCAAAACACTGAATTCTGCTATCCAAGGGTTATCGTTCTGTGTTTTCCCACCGCGAGTCCCTTGTCATTTCTTGTGTCACCGAGCTATTATTTGTGCATATGGTTAAGAAAATGATCATTTCCCGTGTTCAGATATTATGGGAAAATTTGTATTTAAAAGATTGTCCGCGTAATAATCCCATGAAACAATGGAGCTGTTTCTCACCACAACTTCCCAGAGTTAGATCGTTACCCTTTATCCCACACTGTCCAGTAAGCACAGGTGGGGTTAACTGAAGGGAAGACAGACACAGGCTTTGGTCAGCGTAAGTTTTCAGGTTCTCAGGTCTCTCGCTTTGGTGCAGGTGCCTTTGCCTCCTAGCTGCTGGGTGTGGATGCTTTAGACAGTTATACGTCTATTGCTTCCGAGGATCACACCTTCCAAGGCATCTCAGCTCAGAAGGCCGAAGCCTTGACCGTGATTTCACTTTTGGTGCTCGACAGCTGTGTGGAGACGAGGGCCACATAGGACCCTCTTTCCCTTTCACGGACATGGCCTTTCCATTCCATCCCTCTCATTCAACCTCTTTTGTGAGATGCTGGACCCACGTTTGGGATTGGCAAAGGCATATGTGGGAATATTGGAATTATGATCCTAACCAGCCTTGCTACAGAAGTTTCCCTGATGTGAACTTGCTACTGAATTACAACACTGTTATACACGAGTTTCCTGGACGTTCACATCAAGTGCACAGATGAACACATTTATGTAGCAACGAGAAACTCCCTTCCCTCAAGCGTTTAGCTTTTTGACGACCTGCAGCTCAATATTTGTCTCCACCTTCAACCTTGCCAGTACAGCATATTTGACTTCGTTTCAAACACCTTACAGAGGAAGGCCCGTGTTTCACCACACGTTTCAGGAGAGAAAATGCTTTCATTTCAGTTCACTCGTCCCTCGAGTACTTTCTTTTAGGTGAGCGTCGAATTTCCACCATTTGGATCAGGAGTATAAATAAAGATAGAAACCTACTGTTTTTGTGGCCTTCTGCTAAGGAATCGGACCTTGAACGTTTTCGCTTATCTCAATTCAGACCTTCCCGACTTCACTTGCCTGTCGGTGACGGGAAAACGTGAATCCTTCAAGTCCTTGCGTGGCCTTCTTGGATTCCTCACCGCCAGTTACTTACGTTGCTACATCATGAGTCACTGCAAATGTTTTGCGGCGTTCAGATGTCAGGATTTTTCCCATCTTCATTAGGTTATCGGGATCTTTCAATCCTGCCAATTCTCGTATGTCTGAGTTACATTCTGGAACATAGCGGGATGCATTTGGCTATTTTCACCCACAAGCAGCTCACGGAGGTGGTTGGCTTCTCCCAAAGCCCCATTACTCACAAGTGAGCTTAATGAAGGACTGAGGGATATGCCTTGGTTGGCTTGCCTTTGCAAGTTCTCTTGTCTCTCGTGTCTTAGAGATCAGTACAGGGTGAACACACGGTCACTACTTAGCTGCCGTTGCGCTCCATGCTCACCTCTTTCACGAAATCTGGCAGCAGAAGCCTCATGGACTTATCGTGAGAGCCCACTCTTCAAGGAGCCATTTGGAGACCAGCACCAAAGCAGAGATAATTTGCCCTTCACCGACTTTACCTTTGCCCTATGTGGCTTGGGTCGCACTTTGTCTCTTCTGAGATGGTGGTAGATTTGTCCATTGTGTACAATGAAAAAGGTTGGAATTGTGAGCCTCGGCAGCGCTGGGCATGCAGGTGTTCCTGATGCGCTCCGAACATTTGACTGAAACTCCCTTTCTGCACAAGTTTCTGTGACATCGTTTCTCAAGAGTTGCCCGGCCATCACACTCTTGCAGCTTCGAGAACGTCCCTTCCCCTTGTCTCGGTTACATTACTTCGCTCCCGTCCACATTGTTCACAGCTCCAAGTACATCTCCAGGAGATTCATGACTATCATCTTGGTGTATGGCGTGCCGCTAGTAAATGTGGCCTCCAAGAGTTTTACTTCTCTCAATTCAAACCTTAACTCATCCACCAGTTTGCAGGTGAAGCAAAACACTGAATTCTGCTATCCAAGGGTTATCGTTCTGTGTTTTCCCACCGCGAGTCCCTTGTCATTTCTTGTGTCACCGAGCTATTATTTGTGCATATGGTTAAGAAAATGATCATTTCCCGTGTTCAGATATTATGGGAAAATTTGTATTTAAAAGATTGTCCGCGTAATAATCCCATGAAACAATGGAGCTGTTTCTCACCACAACTTCCCAGAGTTAGATCGTTACCCTTTATCCCACACTGTCCAGTAAGCACAGGTGGGGTTAACTGAAGGGAAGACAGACACAGGCTTTGGTCAGCGTAAGTTTTCAGGTTCTCAGGTCTCTCGCTTTGGTGCAGGTGCCTTTGCCCCCTAGCTGCTGGGTGTGGATGCTTTAGACAGTTATACGTCTATTGCTTCCGAGGATCACACCTTCCAAGGCATCTCAGCTCAGAAGGCCGAAGCCTTGACCGTGATTTCACTTTTGGTGCTCGACAGCTGTGTGGAGACGAGGGCCACATAGGACCCTCTTTCCCTTTCACGGACATGGCCTTTCCATTCCATCCCTCTCATTCAACCTCTTTTGTGAGATGCTGGACCCACGTTTGGGATTGGCAAAGGCATATGTGGGAATATTGGAATTATGATCCTAACCAGCCTTGCTACAGAAGTTTCCCTGATGTGAACTTGCTACTGAATTACAACACTGTTATACACGAGTTTCCTGGACGTTCACATCAAGTGCACAGATGAACACATTTATGTAGCAACGAGAAACTCCCTTCCCTCAAGCGTTTAGCTTTTTGACGACCTGCAGCTCAATATTTGTCTCCACCTTCAACCTTGCCAGTACAGCATATTTGACTTCGTTTCAAACACCTTACAGAGGAAGGCTCGTGTTTCACCACACGTTTCAAGAGAGAAAATGCTTTCACTTCAGTTCACTGGTCCCTCGAGTACTTTCTTTTAGGTGAGCGTCGAATTTCCACCATTTGGATCAGGAGTATAAATAAAGATAGAAACCTACTGTTTTTGTGGCCTTCTGCTAAGGAATCGGACCTTGAACGTTTTCGCTTATCTCAATTCAGACCTTCCCGACTTCACTTGCCTGTCGGTGACGGGAAAACGTGAATCCTTCAAGTCCTTGCGTGGCCTTCTTGGATTCCTCACCGCCAGTTACTTACGTTGCTACATCATGAGTCACTGCAAATGTTTTGCGGCGTTCAGATGTCAGGATTTTTCCCATCTTCATTAGGTTATCGGGATCTTTCAATCCTGCCAATTCTCGTATGTCTGAGTTACATTCTGGAACATAGCGGGATGCATTTGGCTATTTTCACCCACAAGCAGCTCACGGAGGTGGTTGGCTTCTCCCAAAGCCCCATTACTCACAAGTGAGCTTAATGAAGGACTGAGGGATATGCCTTGGTTGGCTTGCCTTTGCAAGTTCTCTTGTCTCTCGTGTCTTAGAGATCAGTACAGGGTGAACACACGGTCACTACTTAGCTGCCGTTGCGCTCCATGCTCACCTCTTTCACGAAATCTGGCAGCAGAAGCCCCATGGACTTATCGTGAGAGCCCACTCTTCAAGGAGCCATGTGGAGACCAGCACCAAAGCAGAGATAATTTGCCCTTCACCGACTACCTTTGCCCTATGTGGCTTGGGTCGCACTTTGTCTCTTCTGAGATGGTGGTAGATTTGTCCATTGTGTACAATGAAAAAGGTTGGAATTGTGAGCCTCGGCAGTGCTGGGCATGCAGGTGTTCCTGATGCGCTCCGAACATTTGACTGAAACTCCCTTTCTGCACAAGTTTCTGTGACATCGTTTCTCAAGAGTTGCCCGGCCATCACACTCTTGCAGCTTCGAGAACGTCCCTTCCCCTTGTCTCGGTTACATTACTTCGCTCCCGTCCACATTGTTCACAGCTCCAAGTACATCTCCAGGAGATTCATGACTATCATCTTGGTGTATGGCGTGCCGCTAGTAAATGTGGCCTCCAAGAGTTTTACTTCTCTCAATTCAAACCTTAACTCATCCACCAGTTTGCAGGTGAAGCAAAACACTGAATTCTGCTATCCAAGGGTTATCGTTCTGTGTTTTCCCACCGCGAGTCCCTTGTCATTTCTTGTGTCACCGAGCTATTATTTGTGCATATGGTTAAGAAAATGATCATTTCCCGTGTTCAGATATTATGGGAAAATTTGTATTTAAAAGATTGTCCGCGTAATAATCCCATGAAACAATGGAGCTGTTTCTCACCACAACTTCCCAGAGTTAGATCGTTACCCTTTATCCCACACTGTCCAGTAAGCACAGGTGGGGTTAACTGAAGGGAAGACAGACACAGGCTTTGGTCAGCGTAAGTTTTCAGGTTCTCAGGTCTCTCGCTTTGGTGCAGGTGCCTTTGCCTCCTAGCTGCTGGGTGTGGATGCTTTAGACAGTTATACGTCTATTGCTTCCGAGGATCACACCTTCCAAGGCATCTCAGCTCAGAAGGCCGAAGCCTTGACCGTGATTTCACTTTTGGTGCTCGACAGCTGTGTGGAGACGAGGGCCACATAGGACCCTCTTTCCCTTTCACGGACATGGCCTTTCCATTCCATCCCTCTCATTCAACCTCTTTTGTGAGATGCTGGACCCACGTTTGGGATTGGCAAAGGCATATGTGGGAATATTGGAATTATGATCCTAACCAGCCTTGCTACAGAAGTTTCCCTGATGTGAACTTGCTACTGAATTACAACACTGTTATACACGAGTTTCCTGGACGTTCACATCAAGTGCACAGATGAACACATTTATGTAGCAACGAGAAACTCCCTTCCCTCAAGCGTTTAGCTTTTTGACGACCTGCAGCTCAATATTTGTCTCCACCTTCAACCTTGCCAGTACAGCATATTTGACTTCGTTTCAAACACCTTACAGAGGAAGGCCCGTGTTTCACCACACGTTTCAGGAGAGAAAATGCTTTCACTTCAGTTCACTGGTCCCTCGAGTACTTTCTTTTAGGTGAGCGTCGAATTTCCACCATTTGGATCAGGAGTATAAATAAAGATAGAAACCTACTGTTTTTGTGGCCTTCTGCTAAGGAATCGGACCTTGAACGTTTTCGCTTATCTCAATTCAGACCTTCCCGACTTCACTTGCCTGTCGGTGACGGGAAAACGTGAATCCTTCAAGTCCTTGCGTGGCCTTCTTGGATTCCTCACCGCCAGTTACTTACGTTGCTACATCATGAGTCACTGCAAATGTTTTGCGGCGTTCAGATGTCAGGATTTTTCCCATCTTCATTAGGTTATCGGGATCTTTCAATCCTGCCAATTCTCGTATGTCTGAGTTACATTCTGGAACATAGCGGGATGCATTTGGCTATTTTCACCCACAAGCTGCTCACGGAGGTGGTTGGCTTCTCCCAAAGCCCCATTACTCACAAGTGAGCTTAATGAAGGACTGAGGGATATGCCTTGGTTGGCTTGCCTTTGCAAGTTCTCTTGTCTCTCGTGTCTTAGAGATCAGTACAGGGTGAACACACGGTCACTACTTAGCTGCCGTTGCGCTCCATGCTCACCTCTTTCACGAAATCTGGCAGCAGAAGCCCCATGGACTTATCGTGAGAGCCCACTTTTCAAGGAGCCATGTGGAGACCAGCACCAAAGCAGAGATAATTTGCCCTTCACCGACTTTACCTTTGCCCTATGTGGCTTGGGTCGCACTTTGTCTCTTCTGAGATGGTGGTAGATTTGTCCATTGTGTACAATGAAAAAGGTTGGAATTGTGAGCCTCGGCAGCGCTGGGCATGCAGGTGTTCCAGATGCGCTCCGAACATTTGACTGAAACTCCCTTTCTGCACAAGTTTCTGTGACATCGTTTCTCAAGAGTTGCCCGGCCATCACACTCTTGCAGCTTCGAGAACGTCCCTTCCCCTTGTCTCGGTTACATTACTTCGCTCCCGTCCACATTGTTCACAGCTCCAAGTACATCTCCAGGAGATTCATGACTATCATCTTGGTGTATGGCGTGCCGCTAGTAAATGTGGCCTCCAAGAGTTTTACTTCTCTCAATTCAAACCTTAACTCATCCACCAGTTTGCAGGTGAAGCAAAACACTGAATTCTGCTATCCAAGGGTTATCGTTCTGTGTTTTCCCACCGCGAGTCCCTTGTCATTTCTTGTGTCACCGAGCTATTATTTGTGCATATGGTTAAGAAAATGATCATTTCCCGTGTTCAGATATTATGGGAAAATTTGTATTTAAAAGATTGTCCGCGTAATAATCCCATGAAACAATGGAGCTGTTTCTCACCACAACTTCCCAGAGTTAGATCGTTACCCTTTATCCCACACTGTCCAGTAAGCACAGGTGGGGTTAACTGAAGGGAAGACAGACACAGGCTTTGGTCAGCGTAAGTTTTCAGGTTCTCAGGTCTCTCGCTTTGGTGCAGGTGCCTTTGCCTCCTAGCTGCTGGGTGTGGATGCTTTAGACAGTTATACGTCTATTGCTTCCGAGGATCACACCTTCCAAGACATCTCAGCTCAGAAGGCCGAAGCCTTGACCGTGATTTCACTTTTGGTGCTCGACAGCTGTGTGGAGACGAGGGCCACATAGGACCCTCTTTCCCTTTCACGGACATGGCCTTTCCATTCCATCCCTCTCATTCAACCTCTTTTGTGAGATGCTGGACCCACGTTTGGGATTGGCAAAGGCATATGTGGGAATATTGGAATTATGATCCTAACCAGCCTTGCTACAGAAGTTTCCCTGATGTGAACTTGCTACTGAATTACAACACTGTTATACACGAGTTTCCTGGACGTTCACATCAAGTGCACAGATGAACACATTTATGTAGCAACGAGAAACTCCCTTCCCTCAAGCGTTTAGCTTTTTGACGACCTGCAGCTCAATATTTGTCTCCACCTTCAACCTTGCCAGTACAGCATATTTGACTTCGTTTCAAACACCTTACAGAGGAAGGCCCGTGTTTCACCACACGTTTCAGGAGAGAAAATGCTTTCACTTCAGTTCACTGGTCCCTCGAGTACTTTCTTTTAGGTGAGCGTCGAATTTCCACCATTTGGATCAGGAGTATAAATAAAGATAGAAACCTACTGTTTTTGTGGCCTTCTGCTAAGGAATCGGACCTTGAACGTTTTCGCTTATCTCACTTCAGACCTTCCCGACTTCACTTGCCTGTCGGTGACGGGAAAACGTGAATCCTTCAAGTCCTTGCGTGGCCTTCTTGGATTCCTCACCGCCAGTTACTTACGTTGCTACATCATGAGTCACTGCAAATGTTTTGCGGCGTTCAGATGTCAGGATTTTTCCCATCTTCATTAGGTTATCGGGATCTTTCAATCCTGCCAATTCTCGTATGTCTGAGTTACATTCTGGAACATAGCGGGATGCATTTGGCTATTTTCACCCACAAGCTGCTCACGGAGGTGGTTGGCTTCTCCCAAAGCCCCATTACTCACAAGTGAGCTTAATGAAGGACTGAGGGATATGCCTTGGTTGGCTTGCCTTTGCAAGTTCTCTTGTCTCTCGTGTCTTAGAGATCAGTACAGGGTGAACACACGGTCACTACTTAGCTGCCGTTGCGCTCCATGCTCACCTCTTTCACGAAATCTGGCAGCAGAAGCCCCATGGACTTATCGTGAGAGCCCACTTTTCAAGGAGCCATGTGGAGACCAGCACCAAAGCAGAGATAATTTGCCCTTCACCGACTTTACCTTTGCCCTATGTGGCTTGGGTCGCACTTTGTCTCTTCTGAGATGGTGGTAGATTTGTCCATTGTGTACAATGAAAAAGGTTGGAATTGTGAGCCTCGGCAGCGCTGGGCATGCAGGTGTTCCAGATGCGCTCCGAACATTTGACTGAAACTCCCTTTCTGCACAAGTTTCTGTGACATCGTTTCTCAAGAGTTGCCCGGCCATCACACTCTTGCAGCTTCGAGAACGTCCCTTCCCCTTGTCTCGGTTACATTACTTCGCTCCCGTCCACATTGTTCACAGCTCCAAGTACATCTCCAGGAGATTCATGACTATCATCTTGGTGTATGGCGTGCCGCTAGTAAATGTGGCCTCCAAGAGTTTTACTTCTCTCAATTCAAACCTTAACTCATCCACCAGTTTGCAGGTGAAGCAAAACACTGAATTCTGCTATCCAAGGGTTATCGTTCTGTGTTTTCCCACCGCGAGTCCCTTGTCATTTCTTGTGTCACCGAGCTATTATTTGTGCATATGGTTAAGAAAATGATCATTTCCCGTGTTCAGATATTATGGGAAAATTTGTATTTAAAAGATTGTCCGCGTAATAATCCCATGAAACAATGGAGCTGTTTCTCACCACAACTTCCCAGAGTTAGATCGTTACCCTTTATCCCACACTGTCCAGTAAGCACAGGTGGGGTTAACTGAAGGGAAGACAGACACAGGCTTTGGTCAGCGTAAGTTTTCAGGTTCTCAGGTCTCTCGCTTTGGTGCAGGTGCCTTTGCCTCCTAGCTGCTGGGTGTGGATGCTTTAGACAGTTATACGTCTATTGCTTCCGAGGATCACACCTTCCAAGACATCTCAGCTCAGAAGGCCGAAGCCTTGACCGTGATTTCACTTTTGGTGCTCGACAGCTGTGTGGAGACGAGGGCCACATAGGACCCTCTTTCCCTTTCACGGACATGGCCTTTCCATTCCATCCCTCTCATTCAACCTCTTTTGTGAGATGCTGGACCCACGTTTGGGATTGGCAAAGGCATATGTGGGAATATTGGAATTATGATCCTAACCAGCCTTGCTACAGAAGTTTCCCTGATGTGAACTTGCTACTGAATTACAACACTGTTATACACGAGTTTCCTGGACGTTCACATCAAGTGCACAGATGAACACATTTATGTAGCAACGAGAAACTCCCTTCCCTCAAGCGTTTAGCTTTTTGACGACCTGCAGCTCAATATTTGTCTCCACCTTCAACCTTGCCAGTACAGCATATTTGACTTCGTTTCAAACACCTTACAGAGGAAGGCCCGTGTTTCACCACACGTTTCAGGAGAGAAAATGCTTTCACTTCAGTTCACTGGTCCCTCGAGTACTTTCTTTTAGGTGAGCGTCGAATTTCCACCATTTGGATCAGGAGTATAAATAAAGATAGAAACCTACTGTTTTTGTGGCCTTCTGCTAAGGAATCGGACCTTGAACGTTTTCGCTTATCTCACTTCAGACCTTCCCGACTTCACTTGCCTGTCGGTGACGGGAAAACGTGAATCCTTCAAGTCCTTGCGTGGCCTTCTTGGATTCCTCACCGCCAGTTACTTACGTTGCTACATCATGAGTCACTGCAAATGTTTTGCGGCGTTCAGATGTCAGGATTTTTCCCATCTTCATTAGGTTATCGGGATCTTTCAATCCTGCCAATTCTCGTATGTCTGAGTTACATTCTGGAACATAGCGGGATGCATTTGGCTATTTTCACCCACAAGCTGCTCACGGAGGTGGTTGGCTTCTCCCAAAGCCCCATTACTCACAAGTGAGCTTAATGAAGGACTGAGGGATATGCCTTGGTTGGCTTGCCTTTGCAAGTTCTCTTGTCTCTCGTGTCTTAGAGATCAGTACAGGGTGAACACACGGTCACTACTTAGCTGCCGTTGCGCTCCATGCTCACCTCTTTCACGAAATCTGGCAGCAGAAGCCCCATGGACTTATCGTGAGAGCCCACTTTTCAAGGAGCCATGTGGAGACCAGCACCAAAGCAGAGATAATTTGCCCTTCACCGACTTTACCTTTGCCCTATGTGGCTTGGGTCGCACTTTGTCTCTTCTGAGATGGTGGTAGATTTGTCCATTGTGTACAATGAAAAAGGTTGGAATTGTGAGCCTCGGCAGCGCTGGGCATGCAGGTGTTCCAGATGCGCTCCGAACATTTGACTGAATCTCCCTTTCTGCACAAGTTTCTGTGACATCGTTTCTCAAGAGTTGCCCGGCCATCACACTCTTGCAGCTTCGAGAACGTCCCTTCCCCTTGTCTCGGTTACATTACTTCGCTCCCGTCCACATTGTTCACAGCTCCAAGTACATCTCCAGGAGATTCATGACTATCATCTTGGTGTATGGCGTGCCGCTAGTAAATGTGGCCTCCAAGAGTTTTACTTCTCTCAATTCAAACCTTAACTCATCCACCAGTTTGCAGGTGAAGCAAAACACTGAATTCTGCTATCCAAGGGTTATCGTTCTGTGTTTTCCCACCGCGAGTCCCTTGTCATTTCTTGTGTCACCGAGCTATTATTTGTGCATATGGTTAAGAAAATGATCATTTCCCGTGTTCAGATATTATGGGAAAATTTGTATTTAAAAGATTGTCCGCGTAATAATCCCATGAAACAATGGAGCTGTTTCTCACCACAACTTCCCAGAGTTAGATCGTTACCCTTTATCCCACACTGTCCAGTAAGCACAGGTGGGGTTAACTGAAGGGAAGACAGACACAGGCTTTGGTCAGCGTAAGTTTTCAGGTTCTCAGGTCTCTCGCTTTGGTGCAGGTGCCTTTGCCTCCTAGCTGCTGGGTGTGGATGCTTTAGACAGTTATACGTCTATTGCTTCCGAGGATCACACCTTCCAAGACATCTCAGCTCAGAAGGCCGAAGCCTTGACCGTGATTTCACTTTTGGTGCTCGACAGCTGTGTGGAGACGAGGGCCACATAGGACCCTCTTTCCCTTTCACGGACATGGCCTTTCCATTCCATCCCTCTCATTCAACCTCTTTTGTGAGATGCTGGACCCACGTTTGGGATTGGCAAAGGCATATGTGGGAATATTGGAATTATGATCCTAACCAGCCTTGCTACAGAAGTTTCCCTGATGTGAACTTGCTACTGAATTACAACACTGTTATACACGAGTTTCCTGGACGTTCACATCAAGTGCACAGATGAACACATTTATGTAGCAACGAGAAACTCCCTTCCCTCAAGCGTTTAGCTTTTTGACGACCTGCAGCTCAATATTTGTCTCCACCTTCAACCTTGCCAGTACAGCATATTTGACTTCGTTTCAAACACCTTACAGAGGAAGGCCCGTGTTTCACCACACGTTTCAGGAGAGAAAATGCTTTCACTTCAGTTCACTGGTCCCTCGAGTACTTTCTTTTAGGTGAGCGTCGAATTTCCACCATTTGGATCAGGAGTATAAATAAAGATAGAAACCTACTGTTTTTGTGGCCTTCTGCTAAGGAATCGGACCTTGAACGTTTTCGCTTATCTCAATTCAGACCTTCCCGACTTCACTTGCCTGTCGGTGACGGGAAAACGTGAATCCTTCAAGTCCTTGCGTGGCCTTCTTGGATTCCTCACCGCCAGTTACTTACGTTGCTACATCATGAGTCACTGCAAATGTTTTGCGGCGTTCAGATGTCAGGATTTTTCCCATCTTCATTAGGTTATCGGGATCTTTCAATCCTGCCAATTCTCGTATGTCTGAGTTACATTCTGGAACATAGCGGGATGCATTTGGCTATTTTCACCCACAAGCTGCTCACGGAGGTGGTTGGCTTCTCCCAAAGCCCCATTACTCACAAGTGAGCTTAATGAAGGACTGAGGGATATGCCTTGGTTGGCTTGCCTTTGCAAGTTCTCTTGTCTCTCGTGTCTTAGAGATCAGTACAGGGTGAACACACGGTCACTACTTAGCTGCCGTTGCGCTCCATGCTCACCTCTTTCACGAAATCTGGCAGCAGAAGCCCCATGGACTTATCGTGAGAGCCCACTTTTCAAGGAGCCATGTGGAGACCAGCACCAAAGCAGAGATAATTTGCCCTTCACCGACTTTACCTTTGCCCTATGTGGCTTGGGTCGCACTTTGTCTCTTCTGAGATGGTGGTAGATTTGTCCATTGTGTACAATGAAAAAGGTTGGAATTGTGAGCCTCGGCAGCGCTGGGCATGCAGGTGTTCCAGATGCGCTCCGAACATTTGACTGAAACTCCCTTTCTGCACAAGTTTCTGTGACATCGTTTCTCAAGAGTTGCCCGGCCATCACACTCTTGCAGCTTCGAGAACGTCCCTTCCCCTTGTCTCGGTTACATTACTTCGCTCCCGTCCACATTGTTCACAGCTCCAAGTACATCTCCAGGAGATTCATGACTATCATCTTGGTGTATGGCGTGCCGCTAGTAAATGTGGCCTCCAAGAGTTTTACTTCTCTCAATTCAAACCTTAACTCATCCACCAGTTTGCAGGTGAAGCAAAACACTGAATTCTGCTATCCAAGGGTTATCGTTCTGTGTTTTCCCACCGCGAGTCCCTTGTCATTTCTTGTGTCACCGAGCTATTATTTGTGCATATGGTTAAGAAAATGATCATTTCCCGTGTTCAGATATTATGGGAAAATTTGTATTTAAAAGATTGTCCGCGTAATAATCCCATGAAACAATGGAGCTGTTTCTCACCACAACTTCCCAGAGTTAGATCGTTACCCTTTATCCCACACTGTCCAGTAAGCACAGGTGGGGTTAACTGAAGGGAAGACAGACACAGGCTTTGGTCAGCGTAAGTTTTCAGGTTCTCAGGTCTCTCGCTTTGGTGCAGGTGCCTTTGCCTCCTAGCTGCTGGGTGTGGATGCTTTAGACAGTTATACGTCTATTGCTTCCGAGGATCACACCTTCCAAGACATCTCAGCTCAGAAGGCCGAAGCCTTGACCGTGATTTCACTTTTGGTGCTCGACAGCTGTGTGGAGACGAGGGCCACATAGGACCCTCTTTCCCTTTCACGGACATGGCCTTTCCATTCCATCCCTCTCATTCAACCTCTTTTGTGAGATGCTGGACCCACGTTTGGGATTGGCAAAGGCATATGTGGGAATATTGGAATTATGATCCTAACCAGCCTTGCTACAGAAGTTTCCCTGATGTGAACTTGCTACTGAATTACAACACTGTTATACACGAGTTTCCTGGACGTTCACATCAAGTGCACAGATGAACACATTTATGTAGCAACGAGAAACTCCCTTCCCTCAAGCGTTTAGCTTTTTGACGACCTGCAGCTCAATATTTGTCTCCACCTTCAACCTTGCCAGTACAGCATATTTGACTTCGTTTCAAACACCTTACAGAGGAAGGCCCGTGTTTCACCACACGTTTCAGGAGAGAAAATGCTTTCACTTCAGTTCACTGGTCCCTCGAGTACTTTCTTTTAGGTGAGCGTCGAATTTCCACCATTTGGATCAGGAGTATAAATAAAGATAGAAACCTACTGTTTTTGTGGCCTTCTGCTAAGGAATCGGACCTTGAACGTTTTCGCTTATCTCAATTCAGACCTTCCCGACTTCACTTGCCTGTCGGTGACGGGAAAACGTGAATCCTTCAAGTCCTTGCGTGGCCTTCTTGGATTCCTCACCGCCAGTTACTTACGTTGCTACATCATGAGTCACTGCAAATGTTTTGCGGCGTTCAGATGTCAGGATTTTTCCCATCTTCATTAGGTTATCGGGATCTTTCAATCCTGCCAATTCTCGTATGTCTGAGTTACATTCTGGAACATAGCGGGATGCATTTGGCTATTTTCACCCACAAGCTGCTCACGGAGGTGGTTGGCTTCTCCCAAAGCCCCATTACTCACAAGTGAGCTTAATGAAGGACTGAGGGATATGCCTTGGTTGGCTTGCCTTTGCAAGTTCTCTTGTCTCTCGTGTCTTAGAGATCAGTACAGGGTGAACACACGGTCACTACTTAGCTGCCGTTGCGCTCCATGCTCACCTCTTTCACGAAATCTGGCAGCAGAAGCCCCATGGACTTATCGTGAGAGCCCACTTTTCAAGGAGCCATGTGGAGACCAGCACCAAAGCAGAGATAATTTGCCCTTCACCGACTTTACCTTTGCCCTATGTGGCTTGGGTCGCACTTTGTCTCTTCTGAGATGGTGGTAGATTTGTCCATTGTGTACAATGAAAAAGGTTGGAATTGTGAGCCTCGGCAGCGCTGGGCATGCAGGTGTTCCAGATGCGCTCCGAACATTTGACTGAAACTCCCTTTCTGCACAAGTTTCTGTGACATCGTTTCTCAAGAGTTGCCCGGCCATCACACTCTTGCAGCTTCGAGAACGTCCCTTCCCCTTGTCTCGGTTACATTACTTCGCTCCCGTCCACATTGTTCACAGCTCCAAGTACATCTCCAGGAGATTCATGACTATCATCTTGGTGTATGGCGTGCCGCTAGTAAATGTGGCCTCCAAGAGTTTTACTTCTCTCAATTCAAACCTTAACTCATCCACCAGTTTGCAGGTGAAGCAAAACACTGAATTCTGCTATCCAAGGGTTATCGTTCTGTGTTTTCCCACCGCGAGTCCCTTGTCATTTCTTGTGTCACCGAGCTATTATTTGTGCATATGGTTAAGAAAATGATCATTTCCCGTGTTCAGATATTATGGGAAAATTTGTATTTAAAAGATTGTCCGCGTAATAATCCCATGAAACAATGGAGCTGTTTCTCACCACAACTTCCCAGAGTTAGATCGTTACCCTTTATCCCACACTGTCCAGTAAGCACAGGTGGGGTTAACTGAAGGGAAGACAGACACAGGCTTTGGTCAGCGTAAGTTTTCAGGTTCTCAGGTCTCTCGCTTTGGTGCAGGTGCCTTTGCCTCCTAGCTGCTGGGTGTGGATGCTTTAGACAGTTATACGTCTATTGCTTCCGAGGATCACACCTTCCAAGACATCTCAGCTCAGAAGGCCGAAGCCTTGACCGTGATTTCACTTTTGGTGCTCGACAGCTGTGTGGAGACGAGGGCCACATAGGACCCTCTTTCCCTTTCACGGACATGGCCTTTCCATTCCATCCCTCTCATTCAACCTCTTTTGTGAGATGCTGGACCCACGTTTGGGATTGGCAAAGGCATATGTGGGAATATTGGAATTATGATCCTAACCAGCCTTGCTACAGAAGTTTCCCTGATGTGAACTTGCTACTGAATTACAACACTGTTATACACGAGTTTCCTGGACGTTCACATCAAGTGCACAGATGAACACATTTATGTAGCAACGAGAAACTCCCTTCCCTCAAGCGTTTAGCTTTTTGACGACCTGCAGCTCAATATTTGTCTCCACCTTCAACCTTGCCAGTACAGCATATTTGACTTCGTTTCAAACACCTTACAGAGGAAGGCCCGTGTTTCACCACACGTTTCAGGAGAGAAAATGCTTTCACTTCAGTTCACTGGTCCCTCGAGTACTTTCTTTTAGGTGAGCGTCGAATTTCCACCATTTGGATCAGGAGTATAAATAAAGATAGAAACCTACTGTTTTTGTGGCCTTCTGCTAAGGAATCGGACCTTGAACGTTTTCGCTTATCTCAATTCAGACCTTCCCGACTTCACTTGCCTGTCGGTGACGGGAAAACGTGAATCCTTCAAGTCCTTGCGTGGCCTTCTTGGATTCCTCACCGCCAGTTACTTACGTTGCTACATCATGAGTCACTGCAAATGTTTTGCGGCGTTCAGATGTCAGGATTTTTCCCATCTTCATTAGGTTATCGGGATCTTTCAATCCTGCCAATTCTCGTATGTCTGAGTTACATTCTGGAACATAGCGGGATGCATTTGGCTATTTTCACCCACAAGCTGCTCACGGAGGTGGTTGGCTTCTCCCAAAGCCCCATTACTCACAAGTGAGCTTAATGAAGGACTGAGGGATATGCCTTGGTTGGCTTGCCTTTGCAAGTTCTCTTGTCTCTCGTGTCTTAGAGATCAGTACAGGGTGAACACACGGTCACTACTTAGCTGCCGTTGCGCTCCATGCTCACCTCTTTCACGAAATCTGGCAGCAGAAGCCCCATGGACTTATCGTGAGAGCCCACTTTTCAAGGAGCCATGTGGAGACCAGCACCAAAGCAGAGATAATTTGCCCTTCACCGACTTTACCTTTGCCCTATGTGGCTTGGGTCGCACTTTGTCTCTTCTGAGATGGTGGTAGATTTGTCCATTGTGTACAATGAAAAAGGTTGGAATTGTGAGCCTCGGCAGCGCTGGGCATGCAGGTGTTCCAGATGCGCTCCGAACATTTGACTGAAACTCCCTTTCTGCACAAGTTTCTGTGACATCGTTTCTCAAGAGTTGCCCGGCCATCACACTCTTGCAGCTTCGAGAACGTCCCTTCCCCTTGTCTCGGTTACATTACTTCGCTCCCGTCCACATTGTTCACAGCTCCAAGTACATCTCCAGGAGATTCATGACTATCATCTTGGTGTATGGCGTGCCGCTAGTAAATGTGGCCTCCAAGAGTTTTACTTCTCTCAATTCAAACCTTAACTCATCCACCAGTTTGCAGGTGAAGCAAAACACTGAATTCTGCTATCCAAGGGTTATCGTTCTGTGTTTTCCCACCGCGAGTCCCTTGTCATTTCTTGTGTCACCGAGCTATTATTTGTGCATATGGTTAAGAAAATGATCATTTCCCGTGTTCAGATATTATGGGAAAATTTGTATTTAAAAGATTGTCCGCGTAATAATCCCATGAAACAATGGAGCTGTTTCTCACCACAACTTCCCAGAGTTAGATCGTTACCCTTTATCCCACACTGTCCAGTAAGCACAGGTGGGGTTAACTGAAGGGAAGACAGACACAGGCTTTGGTCAGCGTAAGTTTTCAGGTTCTCAGGTCTCTCGCTTTGGTGCAGGTGCCTTTGCCTCCTAGCTGCTGGGTGTGGATGCTTTAGACAGTTATACGTCTATTGCTTCCGAGGATCACACCTTCCAAGACATCTCAGCTCAGAAGGCCGAAGCCTTGACCGTGATTTCACTTTTGGTGCTCGACAGCTGTGTGGAGACGAGGGCCACATAGGACCCTCTTTCCCTTTCACGGACATGGCCTTTCCATTCCATCCCTCTCATTCAACCTCTTTTGTGAGATGCTGGACCCACGTTTGGGATTGGCAAAGGCATATGTGGGAATATTGGAATTATGATCCTAACCAGCCTTGCTACAGAAGTTTCCCTGATGTGAACTTGCTACTGAATTACAACACTGTTATACACGAGTTTCCTGGACGTTCACATCAAGTGCACAGATGAACACATTTATGTAGCAACGAGAAACTCCCTTCCCTCAAGCGTTTAGCTTTTTGACGACCTGCAGCTCAATATTTGTCTCCACCTTCAACCTTGCCAGTACAGCATATTTGACTTCGTTTCAAACACCTTACAGAGGAAGGCCCGTGTTTCACCACACGTTTCAGGAGAGAAAATGCTTTCACTTCAGTTCACTGGTCCCTCGAGTACTTTCTTTTAGGTGAGCGTCGAATTTCCACCATTTGGATCAGGAGTATAAATAAAGATAGAAACCTACTGTTTTTGTGGCCTTCTGCTAAGGAATCGGACCTTGAACGTTTTCGCTTATCTCAATTCAGACCTTCCCGACTTCACTTGCCTGTCGGTGACGGGAAAACGTGAATCCTTCAAGTCCTTGCGTGGCCTTCTTGGATTCCTCACCGCCAGTTACTTACGTTGCTACATCATGAGTCACTGCAAATGTTTTGCGGCGTTCAGATGTCAGGATTTTTCCCATCTTCATTAGGTTATCGGGATCTTTCAATCCTGCCAATTCTCGTATGTCTGAGTTACATTCTGGAACATAGCGGGATGCATTTGGCTATTTTCACCCACAAGCTGCTCACGGAGGTGGTTGGCTTCTCCCAAAGCCCCATTACTCACAAGTGAGCTTAATGAAGGACTGAGGGATATGCCTTGGTTGGCTTGCCTTTGCAAGTTCTCTTGTCTCTCGTGTCTTAGAGATCAGTACAGGGTGAACACACGGTCACTACTTAGCTGCCGTTGCGCTCCATGCTCACCTCTTTCACGAAATCTGGCAGCAGAAGCCCCATGGACTTATCGTGAGAGCCCACTTTTCAAGGAGCCATGTGGAGACCAGCACCAAAGCAGAGATAATTTGCCCTTCACCGACTTTACCTTTGCCCTATGTGGCTTGGGTCGCACTTTGTCTCTTCTGAGATGGTGGTAGATTTGTCCATTGTGTACAATGAAAAAGGTTGGAATTGTGAGCCTCGGCAGCGCTGGGCATGCAGGTGTTCCAGATGCGCTCCGAACATTTGACTGAAACTCCCTTTCTGCACAAGTTTCTGTGACATCGTTTCTCAAGAGTTGCCCGGCCATCACACTCTTGCAGCTTCGAGAACGTCCCTTCCCCTTGTCTCGGTTACATTACTTCGCTCCCGTCCACATTGTTCACAGCTCCAAGTACATCTCCAGGAGATTCATGACTATCATCTTGGTGTATGGCGTGCCGCTAGTAAATGTGGCCTCCAAGAGTTTTACTTCTCTCAATTCAAACCTTAACTCATCCACCAGTTTGCAGGTGAAGCAAAACACTGAATTCTGCTATCCAAGGGTTATCGTTCTGTGTTTTCCCACCGCGAGTCCCTTGTCATTTCTTGTGTCACCGAGCTATTATTTGTGCATATGGTTAAGAAAATGATCATTTCCCGTGTTCAGATATTATGGGAAAATTTGTATTTAAAAGATTGTCCGCGTAATAATCCCATGAAACAATGGAGCTGTTTCTCACCACAACTTCCCAGAGTTAGATCGTTACCCTTTATCCCACACTGTCCAGTAAGCACAGGTGGGGTTAACTGAAGGGAAGACAGACACAGGCTTTGGTCAGCGTAAGTTTTCAGGTTCTCAGGTCTCTCGCTTTGGTGCAGGTGCCTTTGCCTCCTAGCTGCTGGGTGTGGATGCTTTAGACAGTTATACGTCTATTGCTTCCGAGGATCACACCTTCCAAGGCATCTCAGCTCAGAAGGCCGAAGCCTTGACCGTGATTTCACTTTTGGTGCTCGACAGCTGTGTGGAGACGAGGGCCACATAGGACCCTCTTTCCCTTTCACGGACATGGCCTTTCCATTCCATCCCTCTCATTCAACCTCTTTTGTGAGATGCTGGACCCACGTTTGGGATTGGCAAAGGCATATGTGGGAATATTGGAATTATGATCCTAACCAGCCTTGCTACAGAAGTTTCCCTGATGTGAACTTGCTACTGAATTACAACACTGTTATACACGAGTTTCCTGGACGTTCACATCAAGTGCACAGATGAACACATTTATGTAGCAACGAGAAACTCCCTTCCCTCAAGCGTTTAGCTTTTTGACGACCTGCAGCTCAATATTTGTCTCCACCTTCAACCTTGCCAGTACAGCATATTTGACTTCGTTTCAAACACCTTACAGAGGAAGGCCCGTGTTTCACCACACGTTTCAGGAGAGAAAATGCTTTCACTTCAGTTCACTGGTCCCTCGAGTACTTTCTTTTAGGTGAGCGTCGAATTTCCACCATTTGGATCAGGAGTATAAATAAAGATAGAAACCTACTGTTTTTGTGGCCTTCTGCTAAGGAATCGGACCTTGAACGTTTTCGCTTATCTCAATTCAGACCTTCCCGACTTCACTTGCCTGTCGGTGACGGGAAAACGTGAATCCTTCAAGTCCTTGCGTGGCCTTCTTGGATTCCTCACCGCCAGTTACTTACGTTGCTACATCATGAGTCACTGCAAATGTTTTGCGGCGTTCAGATGTCAGGATTTTTCCCATCTTCATTAGGTTATCGGGATCTTTCAATCCTGCCAATTCTCGTATGTCTGAGTTACATTCTGGAACATAGCGGGATGCATTTGGCTATTTTCACCCACAAGCTGCTCACGGAGGTGGTTGGCTTCTCCCAAAGCCCCATTACTCACAAGTGAGCTTAATGAAGGACTGAGGGATATGCCTTGGTTGGCTTGCCTTTGCAAGTTCTCTTGTCTCTCGTGTCTTAGAGATCAGTACAGGGTGAACACACGGTCACTACTTAGCTGCCGTTGCGCTCCATGCTCACCTCTTTCACGAAATCTGGCAGCAGAAGCCCCATGGACTTATCGTGAGAGCCCACTTTTCAAGGAGCCATGTGGAGACCAGCACCAAAGCAGAGATAATTTGCCCTTCACCGACTTTACCTTTGCCCTATGTGGCTTGGGTCGCACTTTGTCTCTTCTGAGATGGTGGTAGATTTGTCCATTGTGTACAATGAAAAAGGTTGGAATTGTGAGCCTCGGCAGCGCTGGGCATGCAGGTGTTCCAGATGCGCTCCGAACATTTGACTGAAACTCCCTTTCTGCACAAGTTTCTGTGACATCGTTTCTCAAGAGTTGCCCGGCCATCACACTCTTGCAGCTTCGAGAACGTCCCTTCCCCTTGTCTCGGTTACATTACTTCGCTCCCGTCCACATTGTTCACAGCTCCAAGTACATCTCCAGGAGATTCATGACTATCATCTTGGTGTATGGCGTGCCGCTAGTAAATGTGGCCTCCAAGAGTTTTACTTCTCTCAATTCAAACCTTAACTCATCCACCAGTTTGCAGGTGAAGCAAAACACTGAATTCTGCTATCCAAGGGTTATCGTTCTGTGTTTTCCCACCGCGAGTCCCTTGTCATTTCTTGTGTCACCGAGCTATTATTTGTGCATATGGTTAAGAAAATGATCATTTCCCGTGTTCAGATATTATGGGAAAATTTGTATTTAAAAGATTGTCCGCGTAATAATCCCATGAAACAATGGAGCTGTTTCTCACCACAACTTCCCAGAGTTAGATCGTTACCCTTTATCCCACACTGTCCAGTAAGCACAGGTGGGGTTAACTGAAGGGAAGACAGACACAGGCTTTGGTCAGCGTAAGTTTTCAGGTTCTCAGGTCTCTCGCTTTGGTGCAGGTGCCTTTGCCTCCTAGCTGCTGGGTGTGGATGCTTTAGACAGTTATACGTCTATTGCTTCCGAGGATCACACCTTCCAAGGCATCTCAGCTCAGAAGGCCGAAGCCTTGACCGTGATTTCACTTTTGGTGCTCGACAGCTGTGTGGAGACGAGGGCCACATAGGACCCTCTTTCCCTTTCACGGACATGGCCTTTCCATTCCATCCCTCTCATTCAACCTCTTTTGTGAGATGCTGGACCCACGTTTGGGATTGGCAAAGGCATATGTGGGAATATTGGAATTATGATCCTAACCAGCCTTGCTACAGAAGTTTCCCTGATGTGAACTTGCTACTGAATTACAACACTGTTATACACGAGTTTCCTGGACGTTCACATCAAGTGCACAGATGAACACATTTATGTAGCAACGAGAAACTCCCTTCCCTCAAGCGTTTAGCTTTTTGACGACCTGCAGCTCAATATTTGTCTCCACCTTCAACCTTGCCAGTACAGCATATTTGACTTCGTTTCAAACACCTTACAGAGGAAGGCCCGTGTTTCACCACACGTTTCAGGAGAGAAAATGCTTTCACTTCAGTTCACTGGTCCCTCGAGTACTTTCTTTTAGGTGAGCGTCGAATTTCCACCATTTGGATCAGGAGTATAAATAAAGATAGAAACCTACTGTTTTTGTGGCCTTCTGCTAAGGAATCGGACCTTGAACGTTTTCGCTTATCTCAATTCAGACCTTCCCGACTTCACTTGCCTGTCGGTGACGGGAAAACGTGAATCCTTCAAGTCCTTGCGTGGCCTTCTTGGATTCCTCACCGCCAGTTACTTACGTTGCTACATCATGAGTCACTGCAAATGTTTTGCGGCGTTCAGATGTCAGGATTTTTCCCATCTTCATTAGGTTATCGGGATCTTTCAATCCTGCCAATTCTCGTATGTCTGAGTTACATTCTGGAACATAGCGGGATGCATTTGGCTATTTTCACCCACAAGCTGCTCACGGAGGTGGTTGGCTTCTCCCAAAGCCCCATTACTCACAAGTGAGCTTAATGAAGGACTGAGGGATATGCCTTGGTTGGCTTGCCTTTGCAAGTTCTCTTGTCTCTCGTGTCTTAGAGATCAGTACAGGGTGAACACACGGTCACTACTTAGCTGCCGTTGCGCTCCATGCTCACCTCTTTCACGAAATCTGGCAGCAGAAGCCCCATGGACTTATCGTGAGAGCCCACTTTTCAAGGAGCCATGTGGAGACCAGCACCAAAGCAGAGATAATTTGCCCTTCACCGACTTTACCTTTGCCCTATGTGGCTTGGGTCGCACTTTGTCTCTTCTGAGATGGTGGTAGATTTGTCCATTGTGTACAATGAAAAAGGTTGGAATTGTGAGCCTCGGCAGCGCTGGGCATGCAGGTGTTCCAGATGCGCTCCGAACATTTGACTGAAACTCCCTTTCTGCACAAGTTTCTGTGACATCGTTTCTCAAGAGTTGCCCGGCCATCACACTCTTGCAGCTTCGAGAACGTCCCTTCCCCTTGTCTCGGTTACATTACTTCGCTCCCGTCCACATTGTTCACAGCTCCAAGTACATCTCCAGGAGATTCATGACTATCATCTTGGTGTATGGCGTGCCGCTAGTAAATGTGGCCTCCAAGAGTTTTACTTCTCTCAATTCAAACCTTAACTCATCCACCAGTTTGCAGGTGAAGCAAAACACTGAATTCTGCTATCCAAGGGTTATCGTTCTGTGTTTTCCCACCGCGAGTCCCTTGTCATTTCTTGTGTCACCGAGCTATTATTTGTGCATATGGTTAAGAAAATGATCATTTCCCGTGTTCAGATATTATGGGAAAATTTGTATTTAAAAGATTGTCCGCGTAATAATCCCATGAAACAATGGAGCTGTTTCTCACCACAACTTCCCAGAGTTAGATCGTTACCCTTTATCCCACACTGTCCAGTAAGCACAGGTGGGGTTAACTGAAGGGAAGACAGACACAGGCTTTGGTCAGCGTAAGTTTTCAGGTTCTCAGGTCTCTCGCTTTGGTGCAGGTGCCTTTGCCTCCTAGCTGCTGGGTGTGGATGCTTTAGACAGTTATACGTCTATTGCTTCCGAGGATCACACCTTCCAAGACATCTCAGCTCAGAAGGCCGAAGCCTTGACCGTGATTTCACTTTTGGTGCTCGACAGCTGTGTGGAGACGAGGGCCACATAGGACCCTCTTTCCCTTTCACGGACATGGCCTTTCCATTCCATCCCTCTCATTCAACCTCTTTTGTGAGATGCTGGACCCACGTTTGGGATTGGCAAAGGCATATGTGGGAATATTGGAATTATGATCCTAACCAGCCTTGCTACAGAAGTTTCCCTGATGTGAACTTGCTACTGAATTACAACACTGTTATACACGAGTTTCCTGGACGTTCACATCAAGTGCACAGATGAACACATTTATGTAGCAACGAGAAACTCCCTTCCCTCAAGCGTTTAGCTTTTTGACGACCTGCAGCTCAATATTTGTCTCCACCTTCAACCTTGCCAGTACAGCATATTTGACTTCGTTTCAAACACCTTACAGAGGAAGGCCCGTGTTTCACCACACGTTTCAGGAGAGAAAATGCTTTCACTTCAGTTCACTGGTCCCTCGAGTACTTTCTTTTAGGTGAGCGTCGAATTTCCACCATTTGGATCAGGAGTATAAATAAAGATAGAAACCTACTGTTTTTGTGGCCTTCTGCTAAGGAATCGGACCTTGAACGTTTTCGCTTATCTCAATTCAGACCTTCCCGACTTCACTTGCCTGTCGGTGACGGGAAAACGTGAATCCTTCAAGTCCTTGCGTGGCCTTCTTGGATTCCTCACCGCCAGTTACTTACGTTGCTACATCATGAGTCACTGCAAATGTTTTGCGGCGTTCAGATGTCAGGATTTTTCCCATCTTCATTAGGTTATCGGGATCTTTCAATCCTGCCAATTCTCGTATGTCTGAGTTACATTCTGGAACATAGCGGGATGCATTTGGCTATTTTCACCCACAAGCTGCTCACGGAGGTGGTTGGCTTCTCCCAAAGCCCCATTACTCACAAGTGAGCTTAATGAAGGACTGAGGGATATGCCTTGGTTGGCTTGCCTTTGCAAGTTCTCTTGTCTCTCGTGTCTTAGAGATCAGTACAGGGTGAACACACGGTCACTACTTAGCTGCCGTTGCGCTCCATGCTCACCTCTTTCACGAAATCTGGCAGCAGAAGCCCCATGGACTTATCGTGAGAGCCCACTTTTCAAGGAGCCATGTGGAGACCAGCACCAAAGCAGAGATAATTTGCCCTTCACCGACTTTACCTTTGCCCTATGTGGCTTGGGTCGCACTTTGTCTCTTCTGAGATGGTGGTAGATTTGTCCATTGTGTACAATGAAAAAGGTTGGAATTGTGAGCCTCGGCAGCGCTGGGCATGCAGGTGTTCCAGATGCGCTCCGAACATTTGACTGAAACTCCCTTTCTGCACAAGTTTCTGTGACATCGTTTCTCAAGAGTTGCCCGGCCATCACACTCTTGCAGCTTCGAGAACGTCCCTTCCCCTTGTCTCGGTTACATTACTTCGCTCCCGTCCACATTGTTCACAGCTCCAAGTACATCTCCAGGAGATTCATGACTATCATCTTGGTGTATGGCGTGCCGCTAGTAAATGTGGCCTCCAAGAGTTTTACTTCTCTCAATTCAAACCTTAACTCATCCACCAGTTTGCAGGTGAAGCAAAACACTGAATTCTGCTATCCAAGGGTTATCGTTCTGTGTTTTCCCACCGCGAGTCCCTTGTCATTTCTTGTGTCACCGAGCTATTATTTGTGCATATGGTTAAGAAAATGATCATTTCCCGTGTTCAGATATTATGGGAAAATTTGTATTTAAAAGATTGTCCGCGTAATAATCCCATGAAACAATGGAGCTGTTTCTCACCACAACTTCCCAGAGTTAGATCGTTACCCTTTATCCCACACTGTCCAGTAAGCACAGGTGGGGTTAACTGAAGGGAAGACAGACACAGGCTTTGGTCAGCGTAAGTTTTCAGGTTCTCAGGTCTCTCGCTTTGGTGCAGGTGCCTTTGCCTCCTAGCTGCTGGGTGTGGATGCTTTAGACAGTTATACGTCTATTGCTTCCGAGGATCACACCTTCCAAGACATCTCAGCTCAGAAGGCCGAAGCCTTGACCGTGATTTCACTTTTGGTGCTCGACAGCTGTGTGGAGACGAGGGCCACATAGGACCCTCTTTCCCTTTCACGGACATGGCCTTTCCATTCCATCCCTCTCATTCAACCTCTTTTGTGAGATGCTGGACCCACGTTTGGGATTGGCAAAGGCATATGTGGGAATATTGGAATTATGATCCTAACCAGCCTTGCTACAGAAGTTTCCCTGATGTGAACTTGCTACTGAATTACAACACTGTTATACACGAGTTTCCTGGACGTTCACATCAAGTGCACAGATGAACACATTTATGTAGCAACGAGAAACTCCCTTCCCTCAAGCGTTTAGCTTTTTGACGACCTGCAGCTCAATATTTGTCTCCACCTTCAACCTTGCCAGTACAGCATATTTGACTTCGTTTCAAACACCTTACAGAGGAAGGCCCGTGTTTCACCACACGTTTCAGGAGAGAAAATGCTTTCACTTCAGTTCACTGGTCCCTCGAGTACTTTCTTTTAGGTGAGCGTCGAATTTCCACCATTTGGATCAGGAGTATAAATAAAGATAGAAACCTACTGTTTTTGTGGCCTTCTGCTAAGGAATCGGACCTTGAACGTTTTCGCTTATCTCAATTCAGACCTTCCCGACTTCACTTGCCTGTCGGTGACGGGAAAACGTGAATCCTTCAAGTCCTTGCGTGGCCTTCTTGGATTCCTCACCGCCAGTTACTTACGTTGCTACATCATGAGTCACTGCAAATGTTTTGCGGCGTTCAGATGTCAGGATTTTTCCCATCTTCATTAGGTTATCGGGATCTTTCAATCCTGCCAATTCTCGTATGTCTGAGTTACATTCTGGAACATAGCGGGATGCATTTGGCTATTTTCACCCACAAGCTGCTCACGGAGGTGGTTGGCTTCTCCCAAAGCCCCATTACTCACAAGTGAGCTTAATGAAGGACTGAGGGATATGCCTTGGTTGGCTTGCCTTTGCAAGTTCTCTTGTCTCTCGTGTCTTAGAGATCAGTACAGGGTGAACACACGGTCACTACTTAGCTGCCGTTGCGCTCCATGCTCACCTCTTTCACGAAATCTGGCAGCAGAAGCCCCATGGACTTATCGTGAGAGCCCACTTTTCAAGGAGCCATGTGGAGACCAGCACCAAAGCAGAGATAATTTGCCCTTCACCGACTTTACCTTTGCCCTATGTGGCTTGGGTCGCACTTTGTCTCTTCTGAGATGGTGGTAGATTTGTCCATTGTGTACAATGAAAAAGGTTGGAATTGTGAGCCTCGGCAGCGCTGGGCATGCAGGTGTTCCAGATGCGCTCCGAACATTTGACTGAAACTCCCTTTCTGCACAAGTTTCTGTGACATCGTTTCTCAAGAGTTGCCCGGCCATCACACTCTTGCAGCTTCGAGAACGTCCCTTCCCCTTGTCTCGGTTACATTACTTCGCTCCCGTCCACATTGTTCACAGCTCCAAGTACATCTCCAGGAGATTCATGACTATCATCTTGGTGTATGGCGTGCCGCTAGTAAATGTGGCCTCCAAGAGTTTTACTTCTCTCAATTCAAACCTTAACTCATCCACCAGTTTGCAGGTGAAGCAAAACACTGAATTCTGCTATCCAAGGGTTATCGTTCTGTGTTTTCCCACCGCGAGTCCCTTGTCATTTCTTGTGTCACCGAGCTATTATTTGTGCATATGGTTAAGAAAATGATCATTTCCCGTGTTCAGATATTATGGGAAAATTTGTATTTAAAAGATTGTCCGCGTAATAATCCCATGAAACAATGGAGCTGTTTCTCACCACAACTTCCCAGAGTTAGATCGTTACCCTTTATCCCACACTGTCCAGTAAGCACAGGTGGGGTTAACTGAAGGGAAGACAGACACAGGCTTTGGTCAGCGTAAGTTTTCAGGTTCTCAGGTCTCTCGCTTTGGTGCAGGTGCCTTTGCCTCCTAGCTGCTGGGTGTGGATGCTTTAGACAGTTATACGTCTATTGCTTCCGAGGATCACACCTTCCAAGACATCTCAGCTCAGAAGGCCGAAGCCTTGACCGTGATTTCACTTTTGGTGCTCGACAGCTGTGTGGAGACGAGGGCCACATAGGACCCTCTTTCCCTTTCACGGACATGGCCTTTCCATTCCATCCCTCTCATTCAACCTCTTTTGTGAGATGCTGGACCCACGTTTGGGATTGGCAAAGGCATATGTGGGAATATTGGAATTATGATCCTAACCAGCCTTGCTACAGAAGTTTCCCTGATGTGAACTTGCTACTGAATTACAACACTGTTATACACGAGTTTCCTGGACGTTCACATCAAGTGCACAGATGAACACATTTATGTAGCAACGAGAAACTCCCTTCCCTCAAGCGTTTAGCTTTTTGACGACCTGCAGCTCAATATTTGTCTCCACCTTCAACCTTGCCAGTACAGCATATTTGACTTCGTTTCAAACACCTTACAGAGGAAGGCCCGTGTTTCACCACACGTTTCAGGAGAGAAAATGCTTTCACTTCAGTTCACTGGTCCCTCGAGTACTTTCTTTTAGGTGAGCGTCGAATTTCCACCATTTGGATCAGGAGTATAAATAAAGATAGAAACCTACTGTTTTTGTGGCCTTCTGCTAAGGAATCGGACCTTGAACGTTTTCGCTTATCTCAATTCAGACCTTCCCGACTTCACTTGCCTGTCGGTGACGGGAAAACGTGAATCCTTCAAGTCCTTGCGTGGCCTTCTTGGATTCCTCACCGCCAGTTACTTACGTTGCTACATCATGAGTCACTGCAAATGTTTTGCGGCGTTCAGATGTCAGGATTTTTCCCATCTTCATTAGGTTATCGGGATCTTTCAATCCTGCCAATTCTCGTATGTCTGAGTTACATTCTGGAACATAGCGGGATGCATTTGGCTATTTTCACCCACAAGCTGCTCACGGAGGTGGTTGGCTTCTCCCAAAGCCCCATTACTCACAAGTGAGCTTAATGAAGGACTGAGGGATATGCCTTGGTTGGCTTGCCTTTGCAAGTTCTCTTGTCTCTCGTGTCTTAGAGATCAGTACAGGGTGAACACACGGTCACTACTTAGCTGCCGTTGCGCTCCATGCTCACCTCTTTCACGAAATCTGGCAGCAGAAGCCCCATGGACTTATCGTGAGAGCCCACTTTTCAAGGAGCCATGTGGAGACCAGCACCAAAGCAGAGATAATTTGCCCTTCACCGACTTTACCTTTGCCCTATGTGGCTTGGGTCGCACTTTGTCTCTTCTGAGATGGTGGTAGATTTGTCCATTGTGTACAATGAAAAAGGTTGGAATTGTGAGCCTCGGCAGCGCTGGGCATGCAGGTGTTCCAGATGCGCTCCGAACATTTGACTGAATCTCCCTTTCTGCACAAGTTTCTGTGACATCGTTTCTCAAGAGTTGCCCGGCCATCACACTCTTGCAGCTTCGAGAACGTCCCTTCCCCTTGTCTCGGTTACATTACTTCGCTCCCGTCCACATTGTTCACAGCTCCAAGTACATCTCCAGGAGATTCATGACTATCATCTTGGTGTATGGCGTGCCGCTAGTAAATGTGGCCTCCAAGAGTTTTACTTCTCTCAATTCAAACCTTAACTCATCCACCAGTTTGCAGGTGAAGCAAAACACTGAATTCTGCTATCCAAGGGTTATCGTTCTGTGTTTTCCCACCGCGAGTCCCTTGTCATTTCTTGTGTCACCGAGCTATTATTTGTGCATATGGTTAAGAAAATGATCATTTCCCGTGTTCAGATATTATGGGAAAATTTGTATTTAAAAGATTGTCCGCGTAATAATCCCATGAAACAATGGAGCTGTTTCTCACCACAACTTCCCAGAGTTAGATCGTTACCCTTTATCCCACACTGTCCAGTAAGCACAGGTGGGGTTAACTGAAGGGAAGACAGACACAGGCTTTGGTCAGCGTAAGTTTTCAGGTTCTCAGGTCTCTCGCTTTGGTGCAGGTGCCTTTGCCTCCTAGCTGCTGGGTGTGGATGCTTTAGACAGTTATACGTCTATTGCTTCCGAGGATCACACCTTCCAAGGCATCTCAGCTCAGAAGGCCGAAGCCTTGACCGTGATTTCACTTTTGGTGCTCGACAGCTGTGTGGAGACGAGGGCCACATAGGACCCTCTTTCCCTTTCACGGACATGGCCTTTCCATTCCATCCCTCTCATTCAACCTCTTTTGTGAGATGCTGGACCCACGTTTGGGATTGGCAAAGGCATATGTGGGAATATTGGAATTATGATCCTAACCAGCCTTGCTACAGAAGTTTCCCTGATGTGAACTTGCTACTGAATTACAACACTGTTATACACGAGTTTCCTGGACGTTCACATCAAGTGCACAGATGAACACATTTATGTAGCAACGAGAAACTCCCTTCCCTCAAGCGTTTAGCTTTTTGACGACCTGCAGCTCAATATTTGTCTCCACCTTCAACCTTGCCAGTACAGCATATTTGACTTCGTTTCAAACACCTTACAGAGGAAGGCCCGTGTTTCACCACACGTTTCAGGAGAGAAAATGCTTTCACTTCAGTTCACTGGTCCCTCGAGTACTTTCTTTTAGGTGAGCGTCGAATTTCCACCATTTGGATCAGGAGTATAAATAAAGATAGAAACCTACTGTTTTTGTGGCCTTCTGCTAAGGAATCGGACCTTGAACGTTTTCGCTTATCTCAATTCAGACCTTCCCGACTTCACTTGCCTGTCGGTGACGGGAAAACGTGAATCCTTCAAGTCCTTGCGTGGCCTTCTTGGATTCCTCACCGCCAGTTACTTACGTTGCTACATCATGAGTCACTGCAAATGTTTTGCGGCGTTCAGATGTCAGGATTTTTCCCATCTTCATTAGGTTATCGGGATCTTTCAATCCTGCCAATTCTCGTATGTCTGAGTTACATTCTGGAACATAGCGGGATGCATTTGGCTATTTTCACCCACAAGCTGCTCACGGAGGTGGTTGGCTTCTCCCAAAGCCCCATTACTCACAAGTGAGCTTAATGAAGGACTGAGGGATATGCCTTGGTTGGCTTGCCTTTGCAAGTTCTCTTGTCTCTCGTGTCTTAGAGATCAGTACAGGGTGAACACACGGTCACTACTTAGCTGCCGTTGCGCTCCATGCTCACCTCTTTCACGAAATCTGGCAGCAGAAGCCCCATGGACTTATCGTGAGAGCCCACTTTTCAAGGAGCCATGTGGAGACCAGCACCAAAGCAGAGATAATTTGCCCTTCACCGACTTTACCTTTGCCCTATGTGGCTTGGGTCGCACTTTGTCTCTTCTGAGATGGTGGTAGATTTGTCCATTGTGTACAATGAAAAAGGTTGGAATTGTGAGCCTCGGCAGCGCTGGGCATGCAGGTGTTCCAGATGCGCTCCGAACATTTGACTGAAACTCCCTTTCTGCACAAGTTTCTGTGACATCGTTTCTCAAGAGTTGCCCGGCCATCACACTCTTGCAGCTTCGAGAACGTCCCTTCCCCTTGTCTCGGTTACATTACTTCGCTCCCGTCCACATTGTTCACAGCTCCAAGTACATCTCCAGGAGATTCATGACTATCATCTTGGTGTATGGCGTGCCGCTAGTAAATGTGGCCTCCAAGAGTTTTACTTCTCTCAATTCAAACCTTAACTCATCCACCAGTTTGCAGGTGAAGCAAAACACTGAATTCTGCTATCCAAGGGTTATCGTTCTGTGTTTTCCCACCGCGAGTCCCTTGTCATTTCTTGTGTCACCGAGCTATTATTTGTGCATATGGTTAAGAAAATGATCATTTCCCGTGTTCAGATATTATGGGAAAATTTGTATTTAAAAGATTGTCCGCGTAATAATCCCATGAAACAATGGAGCTGTTTCTCACCACAACTTCCCAGAGTTAGATCGTTACCCTTTATCCCACACTGTCCAGTAAGCACAGGTGGGGTTAACTGAAGGGAAGACAGACACAGGCTTTGGTCAGCGTAAGTTTTCAGGTTCTCAGGTCTCTCGCTTTGGTGCAGGTGCCTTTGCCTCCTAGCTGCTGGGTGTGGATGCTTTAGACAGTTATACGTCTATTGCTTCCGAGGATCACACCTTCCAAGACATCTCAGCTCAGAAGGCCGAAGCCTTGACCGTGATTTCACTTTTGGTGCTCGACAGCTGTGTGGAGACGAGGGCCACATAGGACCCTCTTTCCCTTTCACGGACATGGCCTTTCCATTCCATCCCTCTCATTCAACCTCTTTTGTGAGATGCTGGACCCACGTTTGGGATTGGCAAAGGCATATGTGGGAATATTGGAATTATGATCCTAACCAGCCTTGCTACAGAAGTTTCCCTGATGTGAACTTGCTACTGAATTACAACACTGTTATACACGAGTTTCCTGGACGTTCACATCAAGTGCACAGATGAACACATTTATGTAGCAACGAGAAACTCCCTTCCCTCAAGCGTTTAGCTTTTTGACGACCTGCAGCTCAATATTTGTCTCCACCTTCAACCTTGCCAGTACAGCATATTTGACTTCGTTTCAAACACCTTACAGAGGAAGGCCCGTGTTTCACCACACGTTTCAGGAGAGAAAATGCTTTCACTTCAGTTCACTGGTCCCTCGAGTACTTTCTTTTAGGTGAGCGTCGAATTTCCACCATTTGGATCAGGAGTATAAATAAAGATAGAAACCTACTGTTTTTGTGGCCTTCTGCTAAGGAATCGGACCTTGAACGTTTTCGCTTATCTCAATTCAGACCTTCCCGACTTCACTTGCCTGTCGGTGACGGGAAAACGTGAATCCTTCAAGTCCTTGCGTGGCCTTCTTGGATTCCTCACCGCCAGTTACTTACGTTGCTACATCATGAGTCACTGCAAATGTTTTGCGGCGTTCAGATGTCAGGATTTTTCCCATCTTCATTAGGTTATCGGGATCTTTCAATCCTGCCAATTCTCGTATGTCTGAGTTACATTCTGGAACATAGCGGGATGCATTTGGCTATTTTCACCCACAAGCTGCTCACGGAGGTGGTTGGCTTCTCCCAAAGCCCCATTACTCACAAGTGAGCTTAATGAAGGACTGAGGGATATGCCTTGGTTGGCTTGCCTTTGCAAGTTCTCTTGTCTCTCGTGTCTTAGAGATCAGTACAGGGTGAACACACGGTCACTACTTAGCTGCCGTTGCGCTCCATGCTCACCTCTTTCACGAAATCTGGCAGCAGAAGCCCCATGGACTTATCGTGAGAGCCCACTTTTCAAGGAGCCATGTGGAGACCAGCACCAAAGCAGAGATAATTTGCCCTTCACCGACTTTACCTTTGCCCTATGTGGCTTGGGTCGCACTTTGTCTCTTCTGAGATGGTGGTAGATTTGTCCATTGTGTACAATGAAAAAGGTTGGAATTGTGAGCCTCGGCAGCGCTGGGCATGCAGGTGTTCCAGATGCGCTCCGAACATTTGACTGAAACTCCCTTTCTGCACAAGTTTCTGTGACATCGTTTCTCAAGAGTTGCCCGGCCATCACACTCTTGCAGCTTCGAGAACGTCCCTTCCCCTTGTCTCGGTTACATTACTTCGCTCCCGTCCACATTGTTCACAGCTCCAAGTACATCTCCAGGAGATTCATGACTATCATCTTGGTGTATGGCGTGCCGCTAGTAAATGTGGCCTCCAAGAGTTTTACTTCTCTCAATTCAAACCTTAACTCATCCACCAGTTTGCAGGTGAAGCAAAACACTGAATTCTGCTATCCAAGGGTTATCGTTCTGTGTTTTCCCACCGCGAGTCCCTTGTCATTTCTTGTGTCACCGAGCTATTATTTGTGCATATGGTTAAGAAAATGATCATTTCCCGTGTTCAGATATTATGGGAAAATTTGTATTTAAAAGATTGTCCGCGTAATAATCCCATGAAACAATGGAGCTGTTTCTCACCACAACTTCCCAGAGTTAGATCGTTACCCTTTATCCCACACTGTCCAGTAAGCACAGGTGGGGTTAACTGAAGGGAAGACAGACACAGGCTTTGGTCAGCGTAAGTTTTCAGGTTCTCAGGTCTCTCGCTTTGGTGCAGGTGCCTTTGCCTCCTAGCTGCTGGGTGTGGATGCTTTAGACAGTTATACGTCTATTGCTTCCGAGGATCACACCTTCCAAGACATCTCAGCTCAGAAGGCCGAAGCCTTGACCGTGATTTCACTTTTGGTGCTCGACAGCTGTGTGGAGACGAGGGCCACATAGGACCCTCTTTCCCTTTCACGGACATGGCCTTTCCATTCCATCCCTCTCATTCAACCTCTTTTGTGAGATGCTGGACCCACGTTTGGGATTGGCAAAGGCATATGTGGGAATATTGGAATTATGATCCTAACCAGCCTTGCTACAGAAGTTTCCCTGATGTGAACTTGCTACTGAATTACAACACTGTTATACACGAGTTTCCTGGACGTTCACATCAAGTGCACAGATGAACACATTTATGTAGCAACGAGAAACTCCCTTCCCTCAAGCGTTTAGCTTTTTGACGACCTGCAGCTCAATATTTGTCTCCACCTTCAACCTTGCCAGTACAGCATATTTGACTTCGTTTCAAACACCTTACAGAGGAAGGCCCGTGTTTCACCACACGTTTCAGGAGAGAAAATGCTTTCACTTCAGTTCACTGGTCCCTCGAGTACTTTCTTTTAGGTGAGCGTCGAATTTCCACCATTTGGATCAGGAGTATAAATAAAGATAGAAACCTACTGTTTTTGTGGCCTTCTGCTAAGGAATCGGACCTTGAACGTTTTCGCTTATCTCAATTCAGACCTTCCCGACTTCACTTGCCTGTCGGTGACGGGAAAACGTGAATCCTTCAAGTCCTTGCGTGGCCTTCTTGGATTCCTCACCGCCAGTTACTTACGTTGCTACATCATGAGTCACTGCAAATGTTTTGCGGCGTTCAGATGTCAGGATTTTTCCCATCTTCATTAGGTTATCGGGATCTTTCAATCCTGCCAATTCTCGTATGTCTGAGTTACATTCTGGAACATAGCGGGATGCATTTGGCTATTTTCACCCACAAGCTGCTCACGGAGGTGGTTGGCTTCTCCCAAAGCCCCATTACTCACAAGTGAGCTTAATGAAGGACTGAGGGATATGCCTTGGTTGGCTTGCCTTTGCAAGTTCTCTTGTCTCTCGTGTCTTAGAGATCAGTACAGGGTGAACACACGGTCACTACTTAGCTGCCGTTGCGCTCCATGCTCACCTCTTTCACGAAATCTGGCAGCAGAAGCCCCATGGACTTATCGTGAGAGCCCACTTTTCAAGGAGCCATGTGGAGACCAGCACCAAAGCAGAGATAATTTGCCCTTCACCGACTTTACCTTTGCCCTATGTGGCTTGGGTCGCACTTTGTCTCTTCTGAGATGGTGGTAGATTTGTCCATTGTGTACAATGAAAAAGGTTGGAATTGTGAGCCTCGGCAGCGCTGGGCATGCAGGTGTTCCAGATGCGCTCCGAACATTTGACTGAAACTCCCTTTCTGCACAAGTTTCTGTGACATCGTTTCTCAAGAGTTGCCCGGCCATCACACTCTTGCAGCTTCGAGAACGTCCCTTCCCCTTGTCTCGGTTACATTACTTCGCTCCCGTCCACATTGTTCACAGCTCCAAGTACATCTCCAGGAGATTCATGACTATCATCTTGGTGTATGGCGTGCCGCTAGTAAATGTGGCCTCCAAGAGTTTTACTTCTCTCAATTCAAACCTTAACTCATCCACCAGTTTGCAGGTGAAGCAAAACACTGAATTCTGCTATCCAAGGGTTATCGTTCTGTGTTTTCCCACCGCGAGTCCCTTGTCATTTCTTGTGTCACCGAGCTATTATTTGTGCATATGGTTAAGAAAATGATCATTTCCCGTGTTCAGATATTATGGGAAAATTTGTATTTAAAAGATTGTCCGCGTAATAATCCCATGAAACAATGGAGCTGTTTCTCACCACAACTTCCCAGAGTTAGATCGTTACCCTTTATCCCACACTGTCCAGTAAGCACAGGTGGGGTTAACTGAAGGGAAGACAGACACAGGCTTTGGTCAGCGTAAGTTTTCAGGTTCTCAGGTCTCTCGCTTTGGTGCAGGTGCCTTTGCCTCCTAGCTGCTGGGTGTGGATGCTTTAGACAGTTATACGTCTATTGCTTCCGAGGATCACACCTTCCAAGGCATCTCAGCTCAGAAGGCCGAAGCCTTGACCGTGATTTCACTTTTGGTGCTCGACAGCTGTGTGGAGACGAGGGCCACATAGGACCCTCTTTCCCTTTCACGGACATGGCCTTTCCATTCCATCCCTCTCATTCAACCTCTTTTGTGAGATGCTGGACCCACGTTTGGGATTGGCAAAGGCATATGTGGGAATATTGGAATTATGATCCTAACCAGCCTTGCTACAGAAGTTTCCCTGATGTGAACTTGCTACTGAATTACAACACTGTTATACACGAGTTTCCTGGACGTTCACATCAAGTGCACAGATGAACACATTTATGTAGCAACGAGAAACTCCCTTCCCTCAAGCGTTTAGCTTTTTGACGACCTGCAGCTCAATATTTGTCTCCACCTTCAACCTTGCCAGTACAGCATATTTGACTTCGTTTCAAACACCTTACAGAGGAAGGCCCGTGTTTCACCACACGTTTCAGGAGAGAAAATGCTTTCACTTCAGTTCACTGGTCCCTCGAGTACTTTCTTTTAGGTGAGCGTCGAATTTCCACCATTTGGATCAGGAGTATAAATAAAGATAGAAACCTACTGTTTTTGTGGCCTTCTGCTAAGGAATCGGACCTTGAACGTTTTCGCTTATCTCAATTCAGACCTTCCCGACTTCACTTGCCTGTCGGTGACGGGAAAACGTGAATCCTTCAAGTCCTTGCGTGGCCTTCTTGGATTCCTCACCGCCAGTTACTTACGTTGCTACATCATGAGTCACTGCAAATGTTTTGCGGCGTTCAGATGTCAGGATTTTTCCCATCTTCATTAGGTTATCGGGATCTTTCAATCCTGCCAATTCTCGTATGTCTGAGTTACATTCTGGAACATAGCGGGATGCATTTGGCTATTTTCACCCACAAGCTGCTCACGGAGGTGGTTGGCTTCTCCCAAAGCCCCATTACTCACAAGTGAGCTTAATGAAGGACTGAGGGATATGCCTTGGTTGGCTTGCCTTTGCAAGTTCTCTTGTCTCTCGTGTCTTAGAGATCAGTACAGGGTGAACACACGGTCACTACTTAGCTGCCGTTGCGCTCCATGCTCACCTCTTTCACGAAATCTGGCAGCAGAAGCCCCATGGACTTATCGTGAGAGCCCACTTTTCAAGGAGCCATGTGGAGACCAGCACCAAAGCAGAGATAATTTGCCCTTCACCGACTTTACCTTTGCCCTATGTGGCTTGGGTCGCACTTTGTCTCTTCTGAGATGGTGGTAGATTTGTCCATTGTGTACAATGAAAAAGGTTGGAATTGTGAGCCTCGGCAGCGCTGGGCATGCAGGTGTTCCAGATGCGCTCCGAACATTTGACTGAAACTCCCTTTCTGCACAAGTTTCTGTGACATCGTTTCTCAAGAGTTGCCCGGCCATCACACTCTTGCAGCTTCGAGAACGTCCCTTCCCCTTGTCTCGGTTACATTACTTCGCTCCCGTCCACATTGTTCACAGCTCCAAGTACATCTCCAGGAGATTCATGACTATCATCTTGGTGTATGGCGTGCCGCTAGTAAATGTGGCCTCCAAGAGTTTTACTTCTCTCAATTCAAACCTTAACTCATCCACCAGTTTGCAGGTGAAGCAAAACACTGAATTCTGCTATCCAAGGGTTATCGTTCTGTGTTTTCCCACCGCGAGTCCCTTGTCATTTCTTGTGTCACCGAGCTATTATTTGTGCATATGGTTAAGAAAATGATCATTTCCCGTGTTCAGATATTATGGGAAAATTTGTATTTAAAAGATTGTCCGCGTAATAATCCCATGAAACAATGGAGCTGTTTCTCACCACAACTTCCCAGAGTTAGATCGTTACCCTTTATCCCACACTGTCCAGTAAGCACAGGTGGGGTTAACTGAAGGGAAGACAGACACAGGCTTTGGTCAGCGTAAGTTTTCAGGTTCTCAGGTCTCTCGCTTTGGTGCAGGTGCCTTTGCCTCCTAGCTGCTGGGTGTGGATGCTTTAGACAGTTATACGTCTATTGCTTCCGAGGATCACACCTTCCAAGGCATCTCAGCTCAGAAGGCCGAAGCCTTGACCGTGATTTCACTTTTGGTGCTCGACAGCTGTGTGGAGACGAGGGCCACATAGGACCCTCTTTCCCTTTCACGGACATGGCCTTTCCATTCCATCCCTCTCATTCAACCTCTTTTGTGAGATGCTGGACCCACGTTTGGGATTGGCAAAGGCATATGTGGGAATATTGGAATTATGATCCTAACCAGCCTTGCTACAGAAGTTTCCCTGATGTGAACTTGCTACTGAATTACAACACTGTTATACACGAGTTTCCTGGACGTTCACATCAAGTGCACAGATGAACACATTTATGTAGCAACGAGAAACTCCCTTCCCTCAAGCGTTTAGCTTTTTGACGACCTGCAGCTCAATATTTGTCTCCACCTTCAACCTTGCCAGTACAGCATATTTGACTTCGTTTCAAACACCTTACAGAGGAAGGCCCGTGTTTCACCACACGTTTCAGGAGAGAAAATGCTTTCACTTCAGTTCACTGGTCCCTCGAGTACTTTCTTTTAGGTGAGCGTCGAATTTCCACCATTTGGATCAGGAGTATAAATAAAGATAGAAACCTACTGTTTTTGTGGCCTTCTGCTAAGGAATCGGACCTTGAACGTTTTCGCTTATCTCAATTCAGACCTTCCCGACTTCACTTGCCTGTCGGTGACGGGAAAACGTGAATCCTTCAAGTCCTTGCGTGGCCTTCTTGGATTCCTCACCGCCAGTTACTTACGTTGCTACATCATGAGTCACTGCAAATGTTTTGCGGCGTTCAGATGTCAGGATTTTTCCCATCTTCATTAGGTTATCGGGATCTTTCAATCCTGCCAATTCTCGTATGTCTGAGTTACATTCTGGAACATAGCGGGATGCATTTGGCTATTTTCACCCACAAGCTGCTCACGGAGGTGGTTGGCTTCTCCCAAAGCCCCATTACTCACAAGTGAGCTTAATGAAGGACTGAGGGATATGCCTTGGTTGGCTTGCCTTTGCAAGTTCTCTTGTCTCTCGTGTCTTAGAGATCAGTACAGGGTGAACACACGGTCACTACTTAGCTGCCGTTGCGCTCCATGCTCACCTCTTTCACGAAATCTGGCAGCAGAAGCCCCATGGACTTATCGTGAGAGCCCACTTTTCAAGGAGCCATGTGGAGACCAGCACCAAAGCAGAGATAATTTGCCCTTCACCGACTTTACCTTTGCCCTATGTGGCTTGGGTCGCACTTTGTCTCTTCTGAGATGGTGGTAGATTTGTCCATTGTGTACAATGAAAAAGGTTGGAATTGTGAGCCTCGGCAGCGCTGGGCATGCAGGTGTTCCAGATGCGCTCCGAACATTTGACTGAATCTCCCTTTCTGCACAAGTTTCTGTGACATCGTTTCTCAAGAGTTGCCCGGCCATCACACTCTTGCAGCTTCGAGAACGTCCCTTCCCCTTGTCTCGGTTACATTACTTCGCTCCCGTCCACATTGTTCACAGCTCCAAGTACATCTCCAGGAGATTCATGACTATCATCTTGGTGTATGGCGTGCCGCTAGTAAATGTGGCCTCCAAGAGTTTTACTTCTCTCAATTCAAACCTTAACTCATCCACCAGTTTGCAGGTGAAGCAAAACACTGAATTCTGCTATCCAAGGGTTATCGTTCTGTGTTTTCCCACCGCGAGTCCCTTGTCATTTCTTGTGTCACCGAGCTATTATTTGTGCATATGGTTAAGAAAATGATCATTTCCCGTGTTCAGATATTATGGGAAAATTTGTATTTAAAAGATTGTCCGCGTAATAATCCCATGAAACAATGGAGCTGTTTCTCACCACAACTTCCCAGAGTTAGATCGTTACCCTTTATCCCACACTGTCCAGTAAGCACAGGTGGGGTTAACTGAAGGGAAGACAGACACAGGCTTTGGTCAGCGTAAGTTTTCAGGTTCTCAGGTCTCTCGCTTTGGTGCAGGTGCCTTTGCCTCCTAGCTGCTGGGTGTGGATGCTTTAGACAGTTATACGTCTATTGCTTCCGAGGATCACACCTTCCAAGGCATCTCAGCTCAGAAGGCCGAAGCCTTGACCGTGATTTCACTTTTGGTGCTCGACAGCTGTGTGGAGACGAGGGCCACATAGGACCCTCTTTCCCTTTCACGGACATGGCCTTTCCATTCCATCCCTCTCATTCAACCTCTTTTGTGAGATGCTGGACCCACGTTTGGGATTGGCAAAGGCATATGTGGGAATATTGGAATTATGATCCTAACCAGCCTTGCTACAGAAGTTTCCCTGATGTGAACTTGCTACTGAATTACAACACTGTTATACACGAGTTTCCTGGACGTTCACATCAAGTGCACAGATGAACACATTTATGTAGCAACGAGAAACTCCCTTCCCTCAAGCGTTTAGCTTTTTGACGACCTGCAGCTCAATATTTGTCTCCACCTTCAACCTTGCCAGTACAGCATATTTGACTTCGTTTCAAACACCTTACAGAGGAAGGCCCGTGTTTCACCACACGTTTCAGGAGAGAAAATGCTTTCACTTCAGTTCACTGGTCCCTCGAGTACTTTCTTTTAGGTGAGCGTCGAATTTCCACCATTTGGATCAGGAGTATAAATAAAGATAGAAACCTACTGTTTTTGTGGCCTTCTGCTAAGGAATCGGACCTTGAACGTTTTCGCTTATCTCAATTCAGACCTTCCCGACTTCACTTGCCTGTCGGTGACGGGAAAACGTGAATCCTTCAAGTCCTTGCGTGGCCTTCTTGGATTCCTCACCGCCAGTTACTTACGTTGCTACATCATGAGTCACTGCAAATGTTTTGCGGCGTTCAGATGTCAGGATTTTTCCCATCTTCATTAGGTTATCGGGATCTTTCAATCCTGCCAATTCTCGTATGTCTGAGTTACATTCTGGAACATAGCGGGATGCATTTGGCTATTTTCACCCACAAGCTGCTCACGGAGGTGGTTGGCTTCTCCCAAAGCCCCATTACTCACAAGTGAGCTTAATGAAGGACTGAGGGATATGCCTTGGTTGGCTTGCCTTTGCAAGTTCTCTTGTCTCTCGTGTCTTAGAGATCAGTACAGGGTGAACACACGGTCACTACTTAGCTGCCGTTGCGCTCCATGCTCACCTCTTTCACGAAATCTGGCAGCAGAAGCCCCATGGACTTATCGTGAGAGCCCACTTTTCAAGGAGCCATGTGGAGACCAGCACCAAAGCAGAGATAATTTGCCCTTCACCGACTTTACCTTTGCCCTATGTGGCTTGGGTCGCACTTTGTCTCTTCTGAGATGGTGGTAGATTTGTCCATTGTGTACAATGAAAAAGGTTGGAATTGTGAGCCTCGGCAGCGCTGGGCATGCAGGTGTTCCAGATGCGCTCCGAACATTTGACTGAATCTCCCTTTCTGCACAAGTTTCTGTGACATCGTTTCTCAAGAGTTGCCCGGCCATCACACTCTTGCAGCTTCGAGAACGTCCCTTCCCCTTGTCTCGGTTACATTACTTCGCTCCCGTCCACATTGTTCACAGCTCCAAGTACATCTCCAGGAGATTCATGACTATCATCTTGGTGTATGGCGTGCCGCTAGTAAATGTGGCCTCCAAGAGTTTTACTTCTCTCAATTCAAACCTTAACTCATCCACCAGTTTGCAGGTGAAGCAAAACACTGAATTCTGCTATCCAAGGGTTATCGTTCTGTGTTTTCCCACCGCGAGTCCCTTGTCATTTCTTGTGTCACCGAGCTATTATTTGTGCATATGGTTAAGAAAATGATCATTTCCCGTGTTCAGATATTATGGGAAAATTTGTATTTAAAAGATTGTCCGCGTAATAATCCCATGAAACAATGGAGCTGTTTCTCACCACAACTTCCCAGAGTTAGATCGTTACCCTTTATCCCACACTGTCCAGTAAGCACAGGTGGGGTTAACTGAAGGGAAGACAGACACAGGCTTTGGTCAGCGTAAGTTTTCAGGTTCTCAGGTCTCTCGCTTTGGTGCAGGTGCCTTTGCCTCCTAGCTGCTGGGTGTGGATGCTTTAGACAGTTATACGTCTATTGCTTCCGAGGATCACACCTTCCAAGACATCTCAGCTCAGAAGGCCGAAGCCTTGACCGTGATTTCACTTTTGGTGCTCGACAGCTGTGTGGAGACGAGGGCCACATAGGACCCTCTTTCCCTTTCACGGACATGGCCTTTCCATTCCATCCCTCTCATTCAACCTCTTTTGTGAGATGCTGGACCCACGTTTGGGATTGGCAAAGGCATATGTGGGAATATTGGAATTATGATCCTAACCAGCCTTGCTACAGAAGTTTCCCTGATGTGAACTTGCTACTGAATTACAACACTGTTATACACGAGTTTCCTGGACGTTCACATCAAGTGCACAGATGAACACATTTATGTAGCAACGAGAAACTCCCTTCCCTCAAGCGTTTAGCTTTTTGACGACCTGCAGCTCAATATTTGTCTCCACCTTCAACCTTGCCAGTACAGCATATTTGACTTCGTTTCAAACACCTTACAGAGGAAGGCCCGTGTTTCACCACACGTTTCAGGAGAGAAAATGCTTTCACTTCAGTTCACTGGTCCCTCGAGTACTTTCTTTTAGGTGAGCGTCGAATTTCCACCATTTGGATCAGGAGTATAAATAAAGATAGAAACCTACTGTTTTTGTGGCCTTCTGCTAAGGAATCGGACCTTGAACGTTTTCGCTTATCTCAATTCAGACCTTCCCGACTTCACTTGCCTGTCGGTGACGGGAAAACGTGAATCCTTCAAGTCCTTGCGTGGCCTTCTTGGATTCCTCACCGCCAGTTACTTACGTTGCTACATCATGAGTCACTGCAAATGTTTTGCGGCGTTCAGATGTCAGGATTTTTCCCATCTTCATTAGGTTATCGGGATCTTTCAATCCTGCCAATTCTCGTATGTCTGAGTTACATTCTGGAACATAGCGGGATGCATTTGGCTATTTTCACCCACAAGCTGCTCACGGAGGTGGTTGGCTTCTCCCAAAGCCCCATTACTCACAAGTGAGCTTAATGAAGGACTGAGGGATATGCCTTGGTTGGCTTGCCTTTGCAAGTTCTCTTGTCTCTCGTGTCTTAGAGATCAGTACAGGGTGAACACACGGTCACTACTTAGCTGCCGTTGCGCTCCATGCTCACCTCTTTCACGAAATCTGGCAGCAGAAGCCCCATGGACTTATCGTGAGAGCCCACTTTTCAAGGAGCCATGTGGAGACCAGCACCAAAGCAGAGATAATTTGCCCTTCACCGACTTTACCTTTGCCCTATGTGGCTTGGGTCGCACTTTGTCTCTTCTGAGATGGTGGTAGATTTGTCCATTGTGTACAATGAAAAAGGTTGGAATTGTGAGCCTCGGCAGCGCTGGGCATGCAGGTGTTCCAGATGCGCTCCGAACATTTGACTGAAACTCCCTTTCTGCACAAGTTTCTGTGACATCGTTTCTCAAGAGTTGCCCGGCCATCACACTCTTGCAGCTTCGAGAACGTCCCTTCCCCTTGTCTCGGTTACATTACTTCGCTCCCGTCCACATTGTTCACAGCTCCAAGTACATCTCCAGGAGATTCATGACTATCATCTTGGTGTATGGCGTGCCGCTAGTAAATGTGGCCTCCAAGAGTTTTACTTCTCTCAATTCAAACCTTAACTCATCCACCAGTTTGCAGGTGAAGCAAAACACTGAATTCTGCTATCCAAGGGTTATCGTTCTGTGTTTTCCCACCGCGAGTCCCTTGTCATTTCTTGTGTCACCGAGCTATTATTTGTGCATATGGTTAAGAAAATGATCATTTCCCGTGTTCAGATATTATGGGAAAATTTGTATTTAAAAGATTGTCCGCGTAATAATCCCATGAAACAATGGAGCTGTTTCTCACCACAACTTCCCAGAGTTAGATCGTTACCCTTTATCCCACACTGTCCAGTAAGCACAGGTGGGGTTAACTGAAGGGAAGACAGACACAGGCTTTGGTCAGCGTAAGTTTTCAGGTTCTCAGGTCTCTCGCTTTGGTGCAGGTGCCTTTGCCTCCTAGCTGCTGGGTGTGGATGCTTTAGACAGTTATACGTCTATTGCTTCCGAGGATCACACCTTCCAAGACATCTCAGCTCAGAAGGCCGAAGCCTTGACCGTGATTTCACTTTTGGTGCTCGACAGCTGTGTGGAGACGAGGGCCACATAGGACCCTCTTTCCCTTTCACGGACATGGCCTTTCCATTCCATCCCTCTCATTCAACCTCTTTTGTGAGATGCTGGACCCACGTTTGGGATTGGCAAAGGCATATGTGGGAATATTGGAATTATGATCCTAACCAGCCTTGCTACAGAAGTTTCCCTGATGTGAACTTGCTACTGAATTACAACACTGTTATACACGAGTTTCCTGGACGTTCACATCAAGTGCACAGATGAACACATTTATGTAGCAACGAGAAACTCCCTTCCCTCAAGCGTTTAGCTTTTTGACGACCTGCAGCTCAATATTTGTCTCCACCTTCAACCTTGCCAGTACAGCATATTTGACTTCGTTTCAAACACCTTACAGAGGAAGGCCCGTGTTTCACCACACGTTTCAGGAGAGAAAATGCTTTCACTTCAGTTCACTGGTCCCTCGAGTACTTTCTTTTAGGTGAGCGTCGAATTTCCACCATTTGGATCAGGAGTATAAATAAAGATAGAAACCTACTGTTTTTGTGGCCTTCTGCTAAGGAATCGGACCTTGAACGTTTTCGCTTATCTCAATTCAGACCTTCCCGACTTCACTTGCCTGTCGGTGACGGGAAAACGTGAATCCTTCAAGTCCTTGCGTGGCCTTCTTGGATTCCTCACCGCCAGTTACTTACGTTGCTACATCATGAGTCACTGCAAATGTTTTGCGGCGTTCAGATGTCAGGATTTTTCCCATCTTCATTAGGTTATCGGGATCTTTCAATCCTGCCAATTCTCGTATGTCTGAGTTACATTCTGGAACATAGCGGGATGCATTTGGCTATTTTCACCCACAAGCTGCTCACGGAGGTGGTTGGCTTCTCCCAAAGCCCCATTACTCACAAGTGAGCTTAATGAAGGACTGAGGGATATGCCTTGGTTGGCTTGCCTTTGCAAGTTCTCTTGTCTCTCGTGTCTTAGAGATCAGTACAGGGTGAACACACGGTCACTACTTAGCTGCCGTTGCGCTCCATGCTCACCTCTTTCACGAAATCTGGCAGCAGAAGCCCCATGGACTTATCGTGAGAGCCCACTTTTCAAGGAGCCATGTGGAGACCAGCACCAAAGCAGAGATAATTTGCCCTTCACCGACTTTACCTTTGCCCTATGTGGCTTGGGTCGCACTTTGTCTCTTCTGAGATGGTGGTAGATTTGTCCATTGTGTACAATGAAAAAGGTTGGAATTGTGAGCCTCGGCAGCGCTGGGCATGCAGGTGTTCCAGATGCGCTCCGAACATTTGACTGAAACTCCCTTTCTGCACAAGTTTCTGTGACATCGTTTCTCAAGAGTTGCCCGGCCATCACACTCTTGCAGCTTCGAGAACGTCCCTTCCCCTTGTCTCGGTTACATTACTTCGCTCCCGTCCACATTGTTCACAGCTCCAAGTACATCTCCAGGAGATTCATGACTATCATCTTGGTGTATGGCGTGCCGCTAGTAAATGTGGCCTCCAAGAGTTTTACTTCTCTCAATTCAAACCTTAACTCATCCACCAGTTTGCAGGTGAAGCAAAACACTGAATTCTGCTATCCAAGGGTTATCGTTCTGTGTTTTCCCACCGCGAGTCCCTTGTCATTTCTTGTGTCACCGAGCTATTATTTGTGCATATGGTTAAGAAAATGATCATTTCCCGTGTTCAGATATTATGGGAAAATTTGTATTTAAAAGATTGTCCGCGTAATAATCCCATGAAACAATGGAGCTGTTTCTCACCACAACTTCCCAGAGTTAGATCGTTACCCTTTATCCCACACTGTCCAGTAAGCACAGGTGGGGTTAACTGAAGGGAAGACAGACACAGGCTTTGGTCAGCGTAAGTTTTCAGGTTCTCAGGTCTCTCGCTTTGGTGCAGGTGCCTTTGCCTCCTAGCTGCTGGGTGTGGATGCTTTAGACAGTTATACGTCTATTGCTTCCGAGGATCACACCTTCCAAGGCATCTCAGCTCAGAAGGCCGAAGCCTTGACCGTGATTTCACTTTTGGTGCTCGACAGCTGTGTGGAGACGAGGGCCACATAGGACCCTCTTTCCCTTTCACGGACATGGCCTTTCCATTCCATCCCTCTCATTCAACCTCTTTTGTGAGATGCTGGACCCACGTTTGGGATTGGCAAAGGCATATGTGGGAATATTGGAATTATGATCCTAACCAGCCTTGCTACAGAAGTTTCCCTGATGTGAACTTGCTACTGAATTACAACACTGTTATACACGAGTTTCCTGGACGTTCACATCAAGTGCACAGATGAACACATTTATGTAGCAACGAGAAACTCCCTTCCCTCAAGCGTTTAGCTTTTTGACGACCTGCAGCTCAATATTTGTCTCCACCTTCAACCTTGCCAGTACAGCATATTTGACTTCGTTTCAAACACCTTACAGAGGAAGGCCCGTGTTTCACCACACGTTTCAGGAGAGAAAATGCTTTCACTTCAGTTCACTGGTCCCTCGAGTACTTTCTTTTAGGTGAGCGTCGAATTTCCACCATTTGGATCAGGAGTATAAATAAAGATAGAAACCTACTGTTTTTGTGGCCTTCTGCTAAGGAATCGGACCTTGAACGTTTTCGCTTATCTCAATTCAGACCTTCCCGACTTCACTTGCCTGTCGGTGATGGGAAAACGTGAATCCTTCAAGTCCTTGCGTGGCCTTCTTGGATTCCTCACCGCCAGTTACTTACGTTGCTACATCATGAGTCACTGCAAATGTTTTGCGGCGTTCAGATGTCAGGATTTTTCCCATCTTCATTAGGTTATCGGGATCTTTCAATCCTGCCAATTCTCGTATGTCTGAGTTACATTCTGGAACATAGCGGGATGCATTTGGCTATTTTCACCCACAAGCTGCTCACGGAGGTGGTTGGCTTCTCCCAAAGCCCCATTACTCACAAGTGAGCTTAATGAAGGACTGAGGGATATGCCTTGGTTGGCTTGCCTTTGCAAGTTCTCTTGTCTCTCGTGTCTTAGAGATCAGTACAGGGTGAACACACGGTCACTACTTAGCTGCCGTTGCGCTCCATGCTCACCTCTTTCACGAAATCTGGCAGCAGAAGCCCCATGGACTTATCGTGAGAGCCCACTTTTCAAGGAGCCATGTGGAGACCAGCACCAAAGCAGAGATAATTTGCCCTTCACCGACTTTACCTTTGCCCTATGTGGCTTGGGTCGCACTTTGTCTCTTCTGAGATGGTGGTAGATTTGTCCATTGTGTACAATGAAAAAGGTTGGAATTGTGAGCCTCGGCAGCGCTGGGCATGCAGGTGTTCCAGATGCGCTCCGAACATTTGACTGAAACTCCCTTTCTGCACAAGTTTCTGTGACATCGTTTCTCAAGAGTTGCCCGGCCATCACACTCTTGCAGCTTCGAGAACGTCCCTTCCCCTTGTCTCGGTTACATTACTTCGCTCCCGTCCACATTGTTCACAGCTCCAAGTACATCTCCAGGAGATTCATGACTATCATCTTGGTGTATGGCGTGCCGCTAGTAAATGTGGCCTCCAAGAGTTTTACTTCTCTCAATTCAAACCTTAACTCATCCACCAGTTTGCAGGTGAAGCAAAACACTGAATTCTGCTATCCAAGGGTTATCGTTCTGTGTTTTCCCACCGCGAGTCCCTTGTCATTTCTTGTGTCACCGAGCTATTATTTGTGCATATGGTTAAGAAAATGATCATTTCCCGTGTTCAGATATTATGGGAAAATTTGTATTTAAAAGATTGTCCGCGTAATAATCCCATGAAACAATGGAGCTGTTTCTCACCACAACTTCCCAGAGTTAGATCGTTACCCTTTATCCCACACTGTCCAGTAAGCACAGGTGGGGTTAACTGAAGGGAAGACAGACACAGGCTTTGGTCAGCGTAAGTTTTCAGGTTCTCAGGTCTCTCGCTTTGGTGCAGGTGCCTTTGCCTCCTAGCTGCTGGGTGTGGATGCTTTAGACAGTTATACGTCTATTGCTTCCGAGGATCACACCTTCCAAGACATCTCAGCTCAGAAGGCCGAAGCCTTGACCGTGATTTCACTTTTGGTGCTCGACAGCTGTGTGGAGACGAGGGCCACATAGGACCCTCTTTCCCTTTCACGGACATGGCCTTTCCATTCCATCCCTCTCATTCAACCTCTTTTGTGAGATGCTGGACCCACGTTTGGGATTGGCAAAGGCATATGTGGGAATATTGGAATTATGATCCTAACCAGCCTTGCTACAGAAGTTTCCCTGATGTGAACTTGCTACTGAATTACAACACTGTTATACACGAGTTTCCTGGACGTTCACATCAAGTGCACAGATGAACACATTTATGTAGCAACGAGAAACTCCCTTCCCTCAAGCGTTTAGCTTTTTGACGACCTGCAGCTCAATATTTGTCTCCACCTTCAACCTTGCCAGTACAGCATATTTGACTTCGTTTCAAACACCTTACAGAGGAAGGCCCGTGTTTCACCACACGTTTCAGGAGAGAAAATGCTTTCACTTCAGTTCACTGGTCCCTCGAGTACTTTCTTTTAGGTGAGCGTCGAATTTCCACCATTTGGATCAGGAGTATAAATAAAGATAGAAACCTACTGTTTTTGTGGCCTTCTGCTAAGGAATCGGACCTTGAACGTTTTCGCTTATCTCAATTCAGACCTTCCCGACTTCACTTGCCTGTCGGTGACGGGAAAACGTGAATCCTTCAAGTCCTTGCGTGGCCTTCTTGGATTCCTCACCGCCAGTTACTTACGTTGCTACATCATGAGTCACTGCAAATGTTTTGCGGCGTTCAGATGTCAGGATTTTTCCCATCTTCATTAGGTTATCGGGATCTTTCAATCCTGCCAATTCTCGTATGTCTGAGTTACATTCTGGAACATAGCGGGATGCATTTGGCTATTTTCACCCACAAGCTGCTCACGGAGGTGGTTGGCTTCTCCCAAAGCCCCATTACTCACAAGTGAGCTTAATGAAGGACTGAGGGATATGCCTTGGTTGGCTTGCCTTTGCAAGTTCTCTTGTCTCTCGTGTCTTAGAGATCAGTACAGGGTGAACACACGGTCACTACTTAGCTGCCGTTGCGCTCCATGCTCACCTCTTTCACGAAATCTGGCAGCAGAAGCCCCATGGACTTATCGTGAGAGCCCACTTTTCAAGGAGCCATGTGGAGACCAGCACCAAAGCAGAGATAATTTGCCCTTCACCGACTTTACCTTTGCCCTATGTGGCTTGGGTCGCACTTTGTCTCTTCTGAGATGGTGGTAGATTTGTCCATTGTGTACAATGAAAAAGGTTGGAATTGTGAGCCTCGGCAGCGCTGGGCATGCAGGTGTTCCAGATGCGCTCCGAACATTTGACTGAAACTCCCTTTCTGCACAAGTTTCTGTGACATCGTTTCTCAAGAGTTGCCCGGCCATCACACTCTTGCAGCTTCGAGAACGTCCCTTCCCCTTGTCTCGGTTACATTACTTCGCTCCCGTCCACATTGTTCACAGCTCCAAGTACATCTCCAGGAGATTCATGACTATCATCTTGGTGTATGGCGTGCCGCTAGTAAATGTGGCCTCCAAGAGTTTTACTTCTCTCAATTCAAACCTTAACTCATCCACCAGTTTGCAGGTGAAGCAAAACACTGAATTCTGCTATCCAAGGGTTATCGTTCTGTGTTTTCCCACCGCGAGTCCCTTGTCATTTCTTGTGTCACCGAGCTATTATTTGTGCATATGGTTAAGAAAATGATCATTTCCCGTGTTCAGATATTATGGGAAAATTTGTATTTAAAAGATTGTCCGCGTAATAATCCCATGAAACAATGGAGCTGTTTCTCACCACAACTTCCCAGAGTTAGATCGTTACCCTTTATCCCACACTGTCCAGTAAGCACAGGTGGGGTTAACTGAAGGGAAGACAGACACAGGCTTTGGTCAGCGTAAGTTTTCAGGTTCTCAGGTCTCTCGCTTTGGTGCAGGTGCCTTTGCCTCCTAGCTGCTGGGTGTGGATGCTTTAGACAGTTATACGTCTATTGCTTCCGAGGATCACACCTTCCAAGACATCTCAGCTCAGAAGGCCGAAGCCTTGACCGTGATTTCACTTTTGGTGCTCGACAGCTGTGTGGAGACGAGGGCCACATAGGACCCTCTTTCCCTTTCACGGACATGGCCTTTCCATTCCATCCCTCTCATTCAACCTCTTTTGTGAGATGCTGGACCCACGTTTGGGATTGGCAAAGGCATATGTGGGAATATTGGAATTATGATCCTAACCAGCCTTGCTACAGAAGTTTCCCTGATGTGAACTTGCTACTGAATTACAACACTGTTATACACGAGTTTCCTGGACGTTCACATCAAGTGCACAGATGAACACATTTATGTAGCAACGAGAAACTCCCTTCCCTCAAGCGTTTAGCTTTTTGACGACCTGCAGCTCAATATTTGTCTCCACCTTCAACCTTGCCAGTACAGCATATTTGACTTCGTTTCAAACACCTTACAGAGGAAGGCCCGTGTTTCACCACACGTTTCAGGAGAGAAAATGCTTTCACTTCAGTTCACTGGTCCCTCGAGTACTTTCTTTTAGGTGAGCGTCGAATTTCCACCATTTGGATCAGGAGTATAAATAAAGATAGAAACCTACTGTTTTTGTGGCCTTCTGCTAAGGAATCGGACCTTGAACGTTTTCGCTTATCTCAATTCAGACCTTCCCGACTTCACTTGCCTGTCGGTGACGGGAAAACGTGAATCCTTCAAGTCCTTGCGTGGCCTTCTTGGATTCCTCACCGCCAGTTACTTACGTTGCTACATCATGAGTCACTGCAAATGTTTTGCGGCGTTCAGATGTCAGGATTTTTCCCATCTTCATTAGGTTATCGGGATCTTTCAATCCTGCCAATTCTCGTATGTCTGAGTTACATTCTGGAACATAGCGGGATGCATTTGGCTATTTTCACCCACAAGCTGCTCACGGAGGTGGTTGGCTTCTCCCAAAGCCCCATTACTCACAAGTGAGCTTAATGAAGGACTGAGGGATATGCCTTGGTTGGCTTGCCTTTGCAAGTTCTCTTGTCTCTCGTGTCTTAGAGATCAGTACAGGGTGAACACACGGTCACTACTTAGCTGCCGTTGCGCTCCATGCTCACCTCTTTCACGAAATCTGGCAGCAGAAGCCCCATGGACTTATCGTGAGAGCCCACTTTTCAAGGAGCCATGTGGAGACCAGCACCAAAGCAGAGATAATTTGCCCTTCACCGACTTTACCTTTGCCCTATGTGGCTTGGGTCGCACTTTGTCTCTTCTGAGATGGTGGTAGATTTGTCCATTGTGTACAATGAAAAAGGTTGGAATTGTGAGCCTCGGCAGCGCTGGGCATGCAGGTGTTCCAGATGCGCTCCGAACATTTGACTGAAACTCCCTTTCTGCACAAGTTTCTGTGACATCGTTTCTCAAGAGTTGCCCGGCCATCACACTCTTGCAGCTTCGAGAACGTCCCTTCCCCTTGTCTCGGTTACATTACTTCGCTCCCGTCCACATTGTTCACAGCTCCAAGTACATCTCCAGGAGATTCATGACTATCATCTTGGTGTATGGCGTGCCGCTAGTAAATGTGGCCTCCAAGAGTTTTACTTCTCTCAATTCAAACCTTAACTCATCCACCAGTTTGCAGGTGAAGCAAAACACTGAATTCTGCTATCCAAGGGTTATCGTTCTGTGTTTTCCCACCGCGAGTCCCTTGTCATTTCTTGTGTCACCGAGCTATTATTTGTGCATATGGTTAAGAAAATGATCATTTCCCGTGTTCAGATATTATGGGAAAATTTGTATTTAAAAGATTGTCCGCGTAATAATCCCATGAAACAATGGAGCTGTTTCTCACCACAACTTCCCAGAGTTAGATCGTTACCCTTTATCCCACACTGTCCAGTAAGCACAGGTGGGGTTAACTGAAGGGAAGACAGACACAGGCTTTGGTCAGCGTAAGTTTTCAGGTTCTCAGGTCTCTCGCTTTGGTGCAGGTGCCTTTGCCTCCTAGCTGCTGGGTGTGGATGCTTTAGACAGTTATACGTCTATTGCTTCCGAGGATCACACCTTCCAAGACATCTCAGCTCAGAAGGCCGAAGCCTTGACCGTGATTTCACTTTTGGTGCTCGACAGCTGTGTGGAGACGAGGGCCACATAGGACCCTCTTTCCCTTTCACGGACATGGCCTTTCCATTCCATCCCTCTCATTCAACCTCTTTTGTGAGATGCTGGACCCACGTTTGGGATTGGCAAAGGCATATGTGGGAATATTGGAATTATGATCCTAACCAGCCTTGCTACAGAAGTTTCCCTGATGTGAACTTGCTACTGAATTACAACACTGTTATACACGAGTTTCCTGGACGTTCACATCAAGTGCACAGATGAACACATTTATGTAGCAACGAGAAACTCCCTTCCCTCAAGCGTTTAGCTTTTTGACGACCTGCAGCTCAATATTTGTCTCCACCTTCAACCTTGCCAGTACAGCATATTTGACTTCGTTTCAAACACCTTACAGAGGAAGGCCCGTGTTTCACCACACGTTTCAGGAGAGAAAATGCTTTCACTTCAGTTCACTGGTCCCTCGAGTACTTTCTTTTAGGTGAGCGTCGAATTTCCACCATTTGGATCAGGAGTATAAATAAAGATAGAAACCTACTGTTTTTGTGGCCTTCTGCTAAGGAATCGGACCTTGAACGTTTTCGCTTATCTCAATTCAGACCTTCCCGACTTCACTTGCCTGTCGGTGACGGGAAAACGTGAATCCTTCAAGTCCTTGCGTGGCCTTCTTGGATTCCTCACCGCCAGTTACTTACGTTGCTACATCATGAGTCACTGCAAATGTTTTGCGGCGTTCAGATGTCAGGATTTTTCCCATCTTCATTAGGTTATCGGGATCTTTCAATCCTGCCAATTCTCGTATGTCTGAGTTACATTCTGGAACATAGCGGGATGCATTTGGCTATTTTCACCCACAAGCTGCTCACGGAGGTGGTTGGCTTCTCCCAAAGCCCCATTACTCACAAGTGAGCTTAATGAAGGACTGAGGGATATGCCTTGGTTGGCTTGCCTTTGCAAGTTCTCTTGTCTCTCGTGTCTTAGAGATCAGTACAGGGTGAACACACGGTCACTACTTAGCTGCCGTTGCGCTCCATGCTCACCTCTTTCACGAAATCTGGCAGCAGAAGCCCCATGGACTTATCGTGAGAGCCCACTTTTCAAGGAGCCATGTGGAGACCAGCACCAAAGCAGAGATAATTTGCCCTTCACCGACTTTACCTTTGCCCTATGTGGCTTGGGTCGCACTTTGTCTCTTCTGAGATGGTGGTAGATTTGTCCATTGTGTACAATGAAAAAGGTTGGAATTGTGAGCCTCGGCAGCGCTGGGCATGCAGGTGTTCCAGATGCGCTCCGAACATTTGACTGAAACTCCCTTTCTGCACAAGTTTCTGTGACATCGTTTCTCAAGAGTTGCCCGGCCATCACACTCTTGCAGCTTCGAGAACGTCCCTTCCCCTTGTCTCGGTTACATTACTTCGCTCCCGTCCACATTGTTCACAGCTCCAAGTACATCTCCAGGAGATTCATGACTATCATCTTGGTGTATGGCGTGCCGCTAGTAAATGTGGCCTCCAAGAGTTTTACTTCTCTCAATTCAAACCTTAACTCATCCACCAGTTTGCAGGTGAAGCAAAACACTGAATTCTGCTATCCAAGGGTTATCGTTCTGTGTTTTCCCACCGCGAGTCCCTTGTCATTTCTTGTGTCACCGAGCTATTATTTGTGCATATGGTTAAGAAAATGATCATTTCCCGTGTTCAGATATTATGGGAAAATTTGTATTTAAAAGATTGTCCGCGTAATAATCCCATGAAACAATGGAGCTGTTTCTCACCACAACTTCCCAGAGTTAGATCGTTACCCTTTATCCCACACTGTCCAGTAAGCACAGGTGGGGTTAACTGAAGGGAAGACAGACACAGGCTTTGGTCAGCGTAAGTTTTCAGGTTCTCAGGTCTCTCGCTTTGGTGCAGGTGCCTTTGCCTCCTAGCTGCTGGGTGTGGATGCTTTAGACAGTTATACGTCTATTGCTTCCGAGGATCACACCTTCCAAGACATCTCAGCTCAGAAGGCCGAAGCCTTGACCGTGATTTCACTTTTGGTGCTCGACAGCTGTGTGGAGACGAGGGCCACATAGGACCCTCTTTCCCTTTCACGGACATGGCCTTTCCATTCCATCCCTCTCATTCAACCTCTTTTGTGAGATGCTGGACCCACGTTTGGGATTGGCAAAGGCATATGTGGGAATATTGGAATTATGATCCTAACCAGCCTTGCTACAGAAGTTTCCCTGATGTGAACTTGCTACTGAATTACAACACTGTTATACACGAGTTTCCTGGACGTTCACATCAAGTGCACAGATGAACACATTTATGTAGCAACGAGAAACTCCCTTCCCTCAAGCGTTTAGCTTTTTGACGACCTGCAGCTCAATATTTGTCTCCACCTTCAACCTTGCCAGTACAGCATATTTGACTTCGTTTCAAACACCTTACAGAGGAAGGCCCGTGTTTCACCACACGTTTCAGGAGAGAAAATGCTTTCACTTCAGTTCACTGGTCCCTCGAGTACTTTCTTTTAGGTGAGCGTCGAATTTCCACCATTTGGATCAGGAGTATAAATAAAGATAGAAACCTACTGTTTTTGTGGCCTTCTGCTAAGGAATCGGACCTTGAACGTTTTCGCTTATCTCAATTCAGACCTTCCCGACTTCACTTGCCTGTCGGTGACGGGAAAACGTGAATCCTTCAAGTCCTTGCGTGGCCTTCTTGGATTCCTCACCGCCAGTTACTTACGTTGCTACATCATGAGTCACTGCAAATGTTTTGCGGCGTTCAGATGTCAGGATTTTTCCCATCTTCATTAGGTTATCGGGATCTTTCAATCCTGCCAATTCTCGTATGTCTGAGTTACATTCTGGAACATAGCGGGATGCATTTGGCTATTTTCACCCACAAGCTGCTCACGGAGGTGGTTGGCTTCTCCCAAAGCCCCATTACTCACAAGTGAGCTTAATGAAGGACTGAGGGATATGCCTTGGTTGGCTTGCCTTTGCAAGTTCTCTTGTCTCTCGTGTCTTAGAGATCAGTACAGGGTGAACACACGGTCACTACTTAGCTGCCGTTGCGCTCCATGCTCACCTCTTTCACGAAATCTGGCAGCAGAAGCCCCATGGACTTATCGTGAGAGCCCACTTTTCAAGGAGCCATGTGGAGACCAGCACCAAAGCAGAGATAATTTGCCCTTCACCGACTTTACCTTTGCCCTATGTGGCTTGGGTCGCACTTTGTCTCTTCTGAGATGGTGGTAGATTTGTCCATTGTGTACAATGAAAAAGGTTGGAATTGTGAGCCTCGGCAGCGCTGGGCATGCAGGTGTTCCAGATGCGCTCCGAACATTTGACTGAATCTCCCTTTCTGCACAAGTTTCTGTGACATCGTTTCTCAAGAGTTGCCCGGCCATCACACTCTTGCAGCTTCGAGAACGTCCCTTCCCCTTGTCTCGGTTACATTACTTCGCTCCCGTCCACATTGTTCACAGCTCCAAGTACATCTCCAGGAGATTCATGACTATCATCTTGGTGTATGGCGTGCCGCTAGTAAATGTGGCCTCCAAGAGTTTTACTTCTCTCAATTCAAACCTTAACTCATCCACCAGTTTGCAGGTGAAGCAAAACACTGAATTCTGCTATCCAAGGGTTATCGTTCTGTGTTTTCCCACCGCGAGTCCCTTGTCATTTCTTGTGTCACCGAGCTATTATTTGTGCATATGGTTAAGAAAATGATCATTTCCCGTGTTCAGATATTATGGGAAAATTTGTATTTAAAAGATTGTCCGCGTAATAATCCCATGAAACAATGGAGCTGTTTCTCACCACAACTTCCCAGAGTTAGATCGTTACCCTTTATCCCACACTGTCCAGTAAGCACAGGTGGGGTTAACTGAAGGGAAGACAGACACAGGCTTTGGTCAGCGTAAGTTTTCAGGTTCTCAGGTCTCTCGCTTTGGTGCAGGTGCCTTTGCCTCCTAGCTGCTGGGTGTGGATGCTTTAGACAGTTATACGTCTATTGCTTCCGAGGATCACACCTTCCAAGGCATCTCAGCTCAGAAGGCCGAAGCCTTGACCGTGATTTCACTTTTGGTGCTCGACAGCTGTGTGGAGACGAGGGCCACATAGGACCCTCTTTCCCTTTCACGGACATGGCCTTTCCATTCCATCCCTCTCATTCAACCTCTTTTGTGAGATGCTGGACCCACGTTTGGGATTGGCAAAGGCATATGTGGGAATATTGGAATTATGATCCTAACCAGCCTTGCTACAGAAGTTTCCCTGATGTGAACTTGCTACTGAATTACAACACTGTTATACACGAGTTTCCTGGACGTTCACATCAAGTGCACAGATGAACACATTTATGTAGCAACGAGAAACTCCCTTCCCTCAAGCGTTTAGCTTTTTGACGACCTGCAGCTCAATATTTGTCTCCACCTTCAACCTTGCCAGTACAGCATATTTGACTTCGTTTCAAACACCTTACAGAGGAAGGCCCGTGTTTCACCACACGTTTCAGGAGAGAAAATGCTTTCACTTCAGTTCACTGGTCCCTCGAGTACTTTCTTTTAGGTGAGCGTCGAATTTCCACCATTTGGATCAGGAGTATAAATAAAGATAGAAACCTACTGTTTTTGTGGCCTTCTGCTAAGGAATCGGACCTTGAACGTTTTCGCTTATCTCAATTCAGACCTTCCCGACTTCACTTGCCTGTCGGTGACGGGAAAACGTGAATCCTTCAAGTCCTTGCGTGGCCTTCTTGGATTCCTCACCGCCAGTTACTTACGTTGCTACATCATGAGTCACTGCAAATGTTTTGCGGCGTTCAGATGTCAGGATTTTTCCCATCTTCATTAGGTTATCGGGATCTTTCAATCCTGCCAATTCTCGTATGTCTGAGTTACATTCTGGAACATAGCGGGATGCATTTGGCTATTTTCACCCACAAGCTGCTCACGGAGGTGGTTGGCTTCTCCCAAAGCCCCATTACTCACAAGTGAGCTTAATGAAGGACTGAGGGATATGCCTTGGTTGGCTTGCCTTTGCAAGTTCTCTTGTCTCTCGTGTCTTAGAGATCAGTACAGGGTGAACACACGGTCACTACTTAGCTGCCGTTGCGCTCCATGCTCACCTCTTTCACGAAATCTGGCAGCAGAAGCCCCATGGACTTATCGTGAGAGCCCACTTTTCAAGGAGCCATGTGGAGACCAGCACCAAAGCAGAGATAATTTGCCCTTCACCGACTTTACCTTTGCCCTATGTGGCTTGGGTCGCACTTTGTCTCTTCTGAGATGGTGGTAGATTTGTCCATTGTGTACAATGAAAAAGGTTGGAATTGTGAGCCTCGGCAGCGCTGGGCATGCAGGTGTTCCAGATGCGCTCCGAACATTTGACTGAATCTCCCTTTCTGCACAAGTTTCTGTGACATCGTTTCTCAAGAGTTGCCCGGCCATCACACTCTTGCAGCTTCGAGAACGTCCCTTCCCCTTGTCTCGGTTACATTACTTCGCTCCCGTCCACATTGTTCACAGCTCCAAGTACATCTCCAGGAGATTCATGACTATCATCTTGGTGTATGGCGTGCCGCTAGTAAATGTGGCCTCCAAGAGTTTTACTTCTCTCAATTCAAACCTTAACTCATCCACCAGTTTGCAGGTGAAGCAAAACACTGAATTCTGCTATCCAAGGGTTATCGTTCTGTGTTTTCCCACCGCGAGTCCCTTGTCATTTCTTGTGTCACCGAGCTATTATTTGTGCATATGGTTAAGAAAATGATCATTTCCCGTGTTCAGATATTATGGGAAAATTTGTATTTAAAAGATTGTCCGCGTAATAATCCCATGAAACAATGGAGCTGTTTCTCACCACAACTTCCCAGAGTTAGATCGTTACCCTTTATCCCACACTGTCCAGTAAGCACAGGTGGGGTTAACTGAAGGGAAGACAGACACAGGCTTTGGTCAGCGTAAGTTTTCAGGTTCTCAGGTCTCTCGCTTTGGTGCAGGTGCCTTTGCCTCCTAGCTGCTGGGTGTGGATGCTTTAGACAGTTATACGTCTATTGCTTCCGAGGATCACACCTTCCAAGGCATCTCAGCTCAGAAGGCCGAAGCCTTGACCGTGATTTCACTTTTGGTGCTCGACAGCTGTGTGGAGACGAGGGCCACATAGGACCCTCTTTCCCTTTCACGGACATGGCCTTTCCATTCCATCCCTCTCATTCAACCTCTTTTGTGAGATGCTGGACCCACGTTTGGGATTGGCAAAGGCATATGTGGGAATATTGGAATTATGATCCTAACCAGCCTTGCTACAGAAGTTTCCCTGATGTGAACTTGCTACTGAATTACAACACTGTTATACACGAGTTTCCTGGACGTTCACATCAAGTGCACAGATGAACACATTTATGTAGCAACGAGAAACTCCCTTCCCTCAAGCGTTTAGCTTTTTGACGACCTGCAGCTCAATATTTGTCTCCACCTTCAACCTTGCCAGTACAGCATATTTGACTTCGTTTCAAACACCTTACAGAGGAAGGCCCGTGTTTCACCACACGTTTCAGGAGAGAAAATGCTTTCACTTCAGTTCACTGGTCCCTCGAGTACTTTCTTTTAGGTGAGCGTCGAATTTCCACCATTTGGATCAGGAGTATAAATAAAGATAGAAACCTACTGTTTTTGTGGCCTTCTGCTAAGGAATCGGACCTTGAACGTTTTCGCTTATCTCAATTCAGACCTTCCCGACTTCACTTGCCTGTCGGTGACGGGAAAACGTGAATCCTTCAAGTCCTTGCGTGGCCTTCTTGGATTCCTCACCGCCAGTTACTTACGTTGCTACATCATGAGTCACTGCAAATGTTTTGCGGCGTTCAGATGTCAGGATTTTTCCCATCTTCATTAGGTTATCGGGATCTTTCAATCCTGCCAATTCTCGTATGTCTGAGTTACATTCTGGAACATAGCGGGATGCATTTGGCTATTTTCACCCACAAGCTGCTCACGGAGGTGGTTGGCTTCTCCCAAAGCCCCATTACTCACAAGTGAGCTTAATGAAGGACTGAGGGATATGCCTTGGTTGGCTTGCCTTTGCAAGTTCTCTTGTCTCTCGTGTCTTAGAGATCAGTACAGGGTGAACACACGGTCACTACTTAGCTGCCGTTGCGCTCCATGCTCACCTCTTTCACGAAATCTGGCAGCAGAAGCCCCATGGACTTATCGTGAGAGCCCACTTTTCAAGGAGCCATGTGGAGACCAGCACCAAAGCAGAGATAATTTGCCCTTCACCGACTTTACCTTTGCCCTATGTGGCTTGGGTCGCACTTTGTCTCTTCTGAGATGGTGGTAGATTTGTCCATTGTGTACAATGAAAAAGGTTGGAATTGTGAGCCTCGGCAGCGCTGGGCATGCAGGTGTTCCAGATGCGCTCCGAACATTTGACTGAAACTCCCTTTCTGCACAAGTTTCTGTGACATCGTTTCTCAAGAGTTGCCCGGCCATCACACTCTTGCAGCTTCGAGAACGTCCCTTCCCCTTGTCTCGGTTACATTACTTCGCTCCCGTCCACATTGTTCACAGCTCCAAGTACATCTCCAGGAGATTCATGACTATCATCTTGGTGTATGGCGTGCCGCTAGTAAATGTGGCCTCCAAGAGTTTTACTTCTCTCAATTCAAACCTTAACTCATCCACCAGTTTGCAGGTGAAGCAAAACACTGAATTCTGCTATCCAAGGGTTATCGTTCTGTGTTTTCCCACCGCGAGTCCCTTGTCATTTCTTGTGTCACCGAGCTATTATTTGTGCATATGGTTAAGAAAATGATCATTTCCCGTGTTCAGATATTATGGGAAAATTTGTATTTAAAAGATTGTCCGCGTAATAATCCCATGAAACAATGGAGCTGTTTCTCACCACAACTTCCCAGAGTTAGATCGTTACCCTTTATCCCACACTGTCCAGTAAGCACAGGTGGGGTTAACTGAAGGGAAGACAGACACAGGCTTTGGTCAGCGTAAGTTTTCAGGTTCTCAGGTCTCTCGCTTTGGTGCAGGTGCCTTTGCCTCCTAGCTGCTGGGTGTGGATGCTTTAGACAGTTATACGTCTATTGCTTCCGAGGATCACACCTTCCAAGGCATCTCAGCTCAGAAGGCCGAAGCCTTGACCGTGATTTCACTTTTGGTGCTCGACAGCTGTGTGGAGACGAGGGCCACATAGGACCCTCTTTCCCTTTCACGGACATGGCCTTTCCATTCCATCCCTCTCATTCAACCTCTTTTGTGAGATGCTGGACCCACGTTTGGGATTGGCAAAGGCATATGTGGGAATATTGGAATTATGATCCTAACCAGCCTTGCTACAGAAGTTTCCCTGATGTGAACTTGCTACTGAATTACAACACTGTTATACACGAGTTTCCTGGACGTTCACATCAAGTGCACAGATGAACACATTTATGTAGCAACGAGAAACTCCCTTCCCTCAAGCGTTTAGCTTTTTGACGACCTGCAGCTCAATATTTGTCTCCACCTTCAACCTTGCCAGTACAGCATATTTGACTTCGTTTCAAACACCTTACAGAGGAAGGCCCGTGTTTCACCACACGTTTCAGGAGAGAAAATGCTTTCACTTCAGTTCACTGGTCCCTCGAGTACTTTCTTTTAGGTGAGCGTCGAATTTCCACCATTTGGATCAGGAGTATAAATAAAGATAGAAACCTACTGTTTTTGTGGCCTTCTGCTAAGGAATCGGACCTTGAACGTTTTCGCTTATCTCAATTCAGACCTTCCCGACTTCACTTGCCTGTCGGTGACGGGAAAACGTGAATCCTTCAAGTCCTTGCGTGGCCTTCTTGGATTCCTCACCGCCAGTTACTTACGTTGCTACATCATGAGTCACTGCAAATGTTTTGCGGCGTTCAGATGTCAGGATTTTTCCCATCTTCATTAGGTTATCGGGATCTTTCAATCCTGCCAATTCTCGTATGTCTGAGTTACATTCTGGAACATAGCGGGATGCATTTGGCTATTTTCACCCACAAGCTGCTCACGGAGGTGGTTGGCTTCTCCCAAAGCCCCATTACTCACAAGTGAGCTTAATGAAGGACTGAGGGATATGCCTTGGTTGGCTTGCCTTTGCAAGTTCTCTTGTCTCTCGTGTCTTAGAGATCAGTACAGGGTGAACACACGGTCACTACTTAGCTGCCGTTGCGCTCCATGCTCACCTCTTTCACGAAATCTGGCAGCAGAAGCCCCATGGACTTATCGTGAGAGCCCACTTTTCAAGGAGCCATGTGGAGACCAGCACCAAAGCAGAGATAATTTGCCCTTCACCGACTTTACCTTTGCCCTATGTGGCTTGGGTCGCACTTTGTCTCTTCTGAGATGGTGGTAGATTTGTCCATTGTGTACAATGAAAAAGGTTGGAATTGTGAGCCTCGGCAGCGCTGGGCATGCAGGTGTTCCAGATGCGCTCCGAACATTTGACTGAAACTCCCTTTCTGCACAAGTTTCTGTGACATCGTTTCTCAAGAGTTGCCCGGCCATCACACTCTTGCAGCTTCGAGAACGTCCCTTCCCCTTGTCTCGGTTACATTACTTCGCTCCCGTCCACATTGTTCACAGCTCCAAGTACATCTCCAGGAGATTCATGACTATCATCTTGGTGTATGGCGTGCCGCTAGTAAATGTGGCCTCCAAGAGTTTTACTTCTCTCAATTCAAACCTTAACTCATCCACCAGTTTGCAGGTGAAGCAAAACACTGAATTCTGCTATCCAAGGGTTATCGTTCTGTGTTTTCCCACCGCGAGTCCCTTGTCATTTCTTGTGTCACCGAGCTATTATTTGTGCATATGGTTAAGAAAATGATCATTTCCCGTGTTCAGATATTATGGGAAAATTTGTATTTAAAAGATTGTCCGCGTAATAATCCCATGAAACAATGGAGCTGTTTCTCACCACAACTTCCCAGAGTTAGATCGTTACCCTTTATCCCACACTGTCCAGTAAGCACAGGTGGGGTTAACTGAAGGGAAGACAGACACAGGCTTTGGTCAGCGTAAGTTTTCAGGTTCTCAGGTCTCTCGCTTTGGTGCAGGTGCCTTTGCCTCCTAGCTGCTGGGTGTGGATGCTTTAGACAGTTATACGTCTATTGCTTCCGAGGATCACACCTTCCAAGGCATCTCAGCTCAGAAGGCCGAAGCCTTGACCGTGATTTCACTTTTGGTGCTCGACAGCTGTGTGGAGACGAGGGCCACATAGGACCCTCTTTCCCTTTCACGGACATGGCCTTTCCATTCCATCCCTCTCATTCAACCTCTTTTGTGAGATGCTGGACCCACGTTTGGGATTGGCAAAGGCATATGTGGGAATATTGGAATTATGATCCTAACCAGCCTTGCTACAGAAGTTTCCCTGATGTGAACTTGCTACTGAATTACAACACTGTTATACACGAGTTTCCTGGACGTTCACATCAAGTGCACAGATGAACACATTTATGTAGCAACGAGAAACTCCCTTCCCTCAAGCGTTTAGCTTTTTGACGACCTGCAGCTCAATATTTGTCTCCACCTTCAACCTTGCCAGTACAGCATATTTGACTTCGTTTCAAACACCTTACAGAGGAAGGCCCGTGTTTCACCACACGTTTCAGGAGAGAAAATGCTTTCACTTCAGTTCACTGGTCCCTCGAGTACTTTCTTTTAGGTGAGCGTCGAATTTCCACCATTTGGATCAGGAGTATAAATAAAGATAGAAACCTACTGTTTTTGTGGCCTTCTGCTAAGGAATCGGACCTTGAACGTTTTCGCTTATCTCAATTCAGACCTTCCCGACTTCACTTGCCTGTCGGTGACGGGAAAACGTGAATCCTTCAAGTCCTTGCGTGGCCTTCTTGGATTCCTCACCGCCAGTTACTTACGTTGCTACATCATGAGTCACTGCAAATGTTTTGCGGCGTTCAGATGTCAGGATTTTTCCCATCTTCATTAGGTTATCGGGATCTTTCAATCCTGCCAATTCTCGTATGTCTGAGTTACATTCTGGAACATAGCGGGATGCATTTGGCTATTTTCACCCACAAGCTGCTCACGGAGGTGGTTGGCTTCTCCCAAAGCCCCATTACTCACAAGTGAGCTTAATGAAGGACTGAGGGATATGCCTTGGTTGGCTTGCCTTTGCAAGTTCTCTTGTCTCTCGTGTCTTAGAGATCAGTACAGGGTGAACACACGGTCACTACTTAGCTGCCGTTGCGCTCCATGCTCACCTCTTTCACGAAATCTGGCAGCAGAAGCCCCATGGACTTATCGTGAGAGCCCACTTTTCAAGGAGCCATGTGGAGACCAGCACCAAAGCAGAGATAATTTGCCCTTCACCGACTTTACCTTTGCCCTATGTGGCTTGGGTCGCACTTTGTCTCTTCTGAGATGGTGGTAGATTTGTCCATTGTGTACAATGAAAAAGGTTGGAATTGTGAGCCTCGGCAGCGCTGGGCATGCAGGTGTTCCAGATGCGCTCCGAACATTTGACTGAAACTCCCTTTCTGCACAAGTTTCTGTGACATCGTTTCTCAAGAGTTGCCCGGCCATCACACTCTTGCAGCTTCGAGAACGTCCCTTCCCCTTGTCTCGGTTACATTACTTCGCTCCCGTCCACATTGTTCACAGCTCCAAGTACATCTCCAGGAGATTCATGACTATCATCTTGGTGTATGGCGTGCCGCTAGTAAATGTGGCCTCCAAGAGTTTTACTTCTCTCAATTCAAACCTTAACTCATCCACCAGTTTGCAGGTGAAGCAAAACACTGAATTCTGCTATCCAAGGGTTATCGTTCTGTGTTTTCCCACCGCGAGTCCCTTGTCATTTCTTGTGTCACCGAGCTATTATTTGTGCATATGGTTAAGAAAATGATCATTTCCCGTGTTCAGATATTATGGGAAAATTTGTATTTAAAAGATTGTCCGCGTAATAATCCCATGAAACAATGGAGCTGTTTCTCACCACAACTTCCCAGAGTTAGATCGTTACCCTTTATCCCACACTGTCCAGTAAGCACAGGTGGGGTTAACTGAAGGGAAGACAGACACAGGCTTTGGTCAGCGTAAGTTTTCAGGTTCTCAGGTCTCTCGCTTTGGTGCAGGTGCCTTTGCCTCCTAGCTGCTGGGTGTGGATGCTTTAGACAGTTATACGTCTATTGCTTCCGAGGATCACACCTTCCAAGGCATCTCAGCTCAGAAGGCCGAAGCCTTGACCGTGATTTCACTTTTGGTGCTCGACAGCTGTGTGGAGACGAGGGCCACATAGGACCCTCTTTCCCTTTCACGGACATGGCCTTTCCATTCCATCCCTCTCATTCAACCTCTTTTGTGAGATGCTGGACCCACGTTTGGGATTGGCAAAGGCATATGTGGGAATATTGGAATTATGATCCTAACCAGCCTTGCTACAGAAGTTTCCCTGATGTGAACTTGCTACTGAATTACAACACTGTTATACACGAGTTTCCTGGACGTTCACATCAAGTGCACAGATGAACACATTTATGTAGCAACGAGAAACTCCCTTCCCTCAAGCGTTTAGCTTTTTGACGACCTGCAGCTCAATATTTGTCTCCACCTTCAACCTTGCCAGTACAGCATATTTGACTTCGTTTCAAACACCTTACAGAGGAAGGCCCGTGTTTCACCACACGTTTCAGGAGAGAAAATGCTTTCACTTCAGTTCACTGGTCCCTCGAGTACTTTCTTTTAGGTGAGCGTCGAATTTCCACCATTTGGATCAGGAGTATAAATAAAGATAGAAACCTACTGTTTTTGTGGCCTTCTGCTAAGGAATCGGACCTTGAACGTTTTCGCTTATCTCAATTCAGACCTTCCCGACTTCACTTGCCTGTCGGTGACGGGAAAACGTGAATCCTTCAAGTCCTTGCGTGGCCTTCTTGGATTCCTCACCGCCAGTTACTTACGTTGCTACATCATGAGTCACTGCAAATGTTTTGCGGCGTTCAGATGTCAGGATTTTTCCCATCTTCATTAGGTTATCGGGATCTTTCAATCCTGCCAATTCTCGTATGTCTGAGTTACATTCTGGAACATAGCGGGATGCATTTGGCTATTTTCACCCACAAGCTGCTCACGGAGGTGGTTGGCTTCTCCCAAAGCCCCATTACTCACAAGTGAGCTTAATGAAGGACTGAGGGATATGCCTTGGTTGGCTTGCCTTTGCAAGTTCTCTTGTCTCTCGTGTCTTAGAGATCAGTACAGGGTGAACACACGGTCACTACTTAGCTGCCGTTGCGCTCCATGCTCACCTCTTTCACGAAATCTGGCAGCAGAAGCCCCATGGACTTATCGTGAGAGCCCACTTTTCAAGGAGCCATGTGGAGACCAGCACCAAAGCAGAGATAATTTGCCCTTCACCGACTTTACCTTTGCCCTATGTGGCTTGGGTCGCACTTTGTCTCTTCTGAGATGGTGGTAGATTTGTCCATTGTGTACAATGAAAAAGGTTGGAATTGTGAGCCTCGGCAGCGCTGGGCATGCAGGTGTTCCAGATGCGCTCCGAACATTTGACTGAAACTCCCTTTCTGCACAAGTTTCTGTGACATCGTTTCTCAAGAGTTGCCCGGCCATCACACTCTTGCAGCTTCGAGAACGTCCCTTCCCCTTGTCTCGGTTACATTACTTCGCTCCCGTCCACATTGTTCACAGCTCCAAGTACATCTCCAGGAGATTCATGACTATCATCTTGGTGTATGGCGTGCCGCTAGTAAATGTGGCCTCCAAGAGTTTTACTTCTCTCAATTCAAACCTTAACTCATCCACCAGTTTGCAGGTGAAGCAAAACACTGAATTCTGCTATCCAAGGGTTATCGTTCTGTGTTTTCCCACCGCGAGTCCCTTGTCATTTCTTGTGTCACCGAGCTATTATTTGTGCATATGGTTAAGAAAATGATCATTTCCCGTGTTCAGATATTATGGGAAAATTTGTATTTAAAAGATTGTCCGCGTAATAATCCCATGAAACAATGGAGCTGTTTCTCACCACAACTTCCCAGAGTTAGATCGTTACCCTTTATCCCACACTGTCCAGTAAGCACAGGTGGGGTTAACTGAAGGGAAGACAGACACAGGCTTTGGTCAGCGTAAGTTTTCAGGTTCTCAGGTCTCTCGCTTTGGTGCAGGTGCCTTTGCCTCCTAGCTGCTGGGTGTGGATGCTTTAGACAGTTATACGTCTATTGCTTCCGAGGATCACACCTTCCAAGGCATCTCAGCTCAGAAGGCCGAAGCCTTGACCGTGATTTCACTTTTGGTGCTCGACAGCTGTGTGGAGACGAGGGCCACATAGGACCCTCTTTCCCTTTCACGGACATGGCCTTTCCATTCCATCCCTCTCATTCAACCTCTTTTGTGAGATGCTGGACCCACGTTTGGGATTGGCAAAGGCATATGTGGGAATATTGGAATTATGATCCTAACCAGCCTTGCTACAGAAGTTTCCCTGATGTGAACTTGCTACTGAATTACAACACTGTTATACACGAGTTTCCTGGACGTTCACATCAAGTGCACAGATGAACACATTTATGTAGCAACGAGAAACTCCCTTCCCTCAAGCGTTTAGCTTTTTGACGACCTGCAGCTCAATATTTGTCTCCACCTTCAACCTTGCCAGTACAGCATATTTGACTTCGTTTCAAACACCTTACAGAGGAAGGCCCGTGTTTCACCACACGTTTCAGGAGAGAAAATGCTTTCACTTCAGTTCACTGGTCCCTCGAGTACTTTCTTTTAGGTGAGCGTCGAATTTCCACCATTTGGATCAGGAGTATAAATAAAGATAGAAACCTACTGTTTTTGTGGCCTTCTGCTAAGGAATCGGACCTTGAACGTTTTCGCTTATCTCAATTCAGACCTTCCCGACTTCACTTGCCTGTCGGTGACGGGAAAACGTGAATCCTTCAAGTCCTTGCGTGGCCTTCTTGGATTCCTCACCGCCAGTTACTTACGTTGCTACATCATGAGTCACTGCAAATGTTTTGCGGCGTTCAGATGTCAGGATTTTTCCCATCTTCATTAGGTTATCGGGATCTTTCAATCCTGCCAATTCTCGTATGTCTGAGTTACATTCTGGAACATAGCGGGATGCATTTGGCTATTTTCACCCACAAGCTGCTCACGGAGGTGGTTGGCTTCTCCCAAAGCCCCATTACTCACAAGTGAGCTTAATGAAGGACTGAGGGATATGCCTTGGTTGGCTTGCCTTTGCAAGTTCTCTTGTCTCTCGTGTCTTAGAGATCAGTACAGGGTGAACACACGGTCACTACTTAGCTGCCGTTGCGCTCCATGCTCACCTCTTTCACGAAATCTGGCAGCAGAAGCCCCATGGACTTATCGTGAGAGCCCACTTTTCAAGGAGCCATGTGGAGACCAGCACCAAAGCAGAGATAATTTGCCCTTCACCGACTTTACCTTTGCCCTATGTGGCTTGGGTCGCACTTTGTCTCTTCTGAGATGGTGGTAGATTTGTCCATTGTGTACAATGAAAAAGGTTGGAATTGTGAGCCTCGGCAGCGCTGGGCATGCAGGTGTTCCAGATGCGCTCCGAACATTTGACTGAAACTCCCTTTCTGCACAAGTTTCTGTGACATCGTTTCTCAAGAGTTGCCCGGCCATCACACTCTTGCAGCTTCGAGAACGTCCCTTCCCCTTGTCTCGGTTACATTACTTCGCTCCCGTCCACATTGTTCACAGCTCCAAGTACATCTCCAGGAGATTCATGACTATCATCTTGGTGTATGGCGTGCCGCTAGTAAATGTGGCCTCCAAGAGTTTTACTTCTCTCAATTCAAACCTTAACTCATCCACCAGTTTGCAGGTGAAGCAAAACACTGAATTCTGCTATCCAAGGGTTATCGTTCTGTGTTTTCCCACCGCGAGTCCCTTGTCATTTCTTGTGTCACCGAGCTATTATTTGTGCATATGGTTAAGAAAATGATCATTTCCCGTGTTCAGATATTATGGGAAAATTTGTATTTAAAAGATTGTCCGCGTAATAATCCCATGAAACAATGGAGCTGTTTCTCACCACAACTTCCCAGAGTTAGATCGTTACCCTTTATCCCACACTGTCCAGTAAGCACAGGTGGGGTTAACTGAAGGGAAGACAGACACAGGCTTTGGTCAGCGTAAGTTTTCAGGTTCTCAGGTCTCTCGCTTTGGTGCAGGTGCCTTTGCCTCCTAGCTGCTGGGTGTGGATGCTTTAGACAGTTATACGTCTATTGCTTCCGAGGATCACACCTTCCAAGACATCTCAGCTCAGAAGGCCGAAGCCTTGACCGTGATTTCACTTTTGGTGCTCGACAGCTGTGTGGAGACGAGGGCCACATAGGACCCTCTTTCCCTTTCACGGACATGGCCTTTCCATTCCATCCCTCTCATTCAACCTCTTTTGTGAGATGCTGGACCCACGTTTGGGATTGGCAAAGGCATATGTGGGAATATTGGAATTATGATCCTAACCAGCCTTGCTACAGAAGTTTCCCTGATGTGAACTTGCTACTGAATTACAACACTGTTATACACGAGTTTCCTGGACGTTCACATCAAGTGCACAGATGAACACATTTATGTAGCAACGAGAAACTCCCTTCCCTCAAGCGTTTAGCTTTTTGACGACCTGCAGCTCAATATTTGTCTCCACCTTCAACCTTGCCAGTACAGCATATTTGACTTCGTTTCAAACACCTTACAGAGGAAGGCCCGTGTTTCACCACACGTTTCAGGAGAGAAAATGCTTTCACTTCAGTTCACTGGTCCCTCGAGTACTTTCTTTTAGGTGAGCGTCGAATTTCCACCATTTGGATCAGGAGTATAAATAAAGATAGAAACCTACTGTTTTTGTGGCCTTCTGCTAAGGAATCGGACCTTGAACGTTTTCGCTTATCTCAATTCAGACCTTCCCGACTTCACTTGCCTGTCGGTGACGGGAAAACGTGAATCCTTCAAGTCCTTGCGTGGCCTTCTTGGATTCCTCACCGCCAGTTACTTACGTTGCTACATCATGAGTCACTGCAAATGTTTTGCGGCGTTCAGATGTCAGGATTTTTCCCATCTTCATTAGGTTATCGGGATCTTTCAATCCTGCCAATTCTCGTATGTCTGAGTTACATTCTGGAACATAGCGGGATGCATTTGGCTATTTTCACCCACAAGCTGCTCACGGAGGTGGTTGGCTTCTCCCAAAGCCCCATTACTCACAAGTGAGCTTAATGAAGGACTGAGGGATATGCCTTGGTTGGCTTGCCTTTGCAAGTTCTCTTGTCTCTCGTGTCTTAGAGATCAGTACAGGGTGAACACACGGTCACTACTTAGCTGCCGTTGCGCTCCATGCTCACCTCTTTCACGAAATCTGGCAGCAGAAGCCCCATGGACTTATCGTGAGAGCCCACTTTTCAAGGAGCCATGTGGAGACCAGCACCAAAGCAGAGATAATTTGCCCTTCACCGACTTTACCTTTGCCCTATGTGGCTTGGGTCGCACTTTGTCTCTTCTGAGATGGTGGTAGATTTGTCCATTGTGTACAATGAAAAAGGTTGGAATTGTGAGCCTCGGCAGCGCTGGGCATGCAGGTGTTCCAGATGCGCTCCGAACATTTGACTGAAACTCCCTTTCTGCACAAGTTTCTGTGACATCGTTTCTCAAGAGTTGCCCGGCCATCACACTCTTGCAGCTTCGAGAACGTCCCTTCCCCTTGTCTCGGTTACATTACTTCGCTCCCGTCCACATTGTTCACAGCTCCAAGTACATCTCCAGGAGATTCATGACTATCATCTTGGTGTATGGCGTGCCGCTAGTAAATGTGGCCTCCAAGAGTTTTACTTCTCTCAATTCAAACCTTAACTCATCCACCAGTTTGCAGGTGAAGCAAAACACTGAATTCTGCTATCCAAGGGTTATCGTTCTGTGTTTTCCCACCGCGAGTCCCTTGTCATTTCTTGTGTCACCGAGCTATTATTTGTGCATATGGTTAAGAAAATGATCATTTCCCGTGTTCAGATATTATGGGAAAATTTGTATTTAAAAGATTGTCCGCGTAATAATCCCATGAAACAATGGAGCTGTTTCTCACCACAACTTCCCAGAGTTAGATCGTTACCCTTTATCCCACACTGTCCAGTAAGCACAGGTGGGGTTAACTGAAGGGAAGACAGACACAGGCTTTGGTCAGCGTAAGTTTTCAGGTTCTCAGGTCTCTCGCTTTGGTGCAGGTGCCTTTGCCTCCTAGCTGCTGGGTGTGGATGCTTTAGACAGTTATACGTCTATTGCTTCCGAGGATCACACCTTCCAAGGCATCTCAGCTCAGAAGGCCGAAGCCTTGACCGTGATTTCACTTTTGGTGCTCGACAGCTGTGTGGAGACGAGGGCCACATAGGACCCTCTTTCCCTTTCACGGACATGGCCTTTCCATTCCATCCCTCTCATTCAACCTCTTTTGTGAGATGCTGGACCCACGTTTGGGATTGGCAAAGGCATATGTGGGAATATTGGAATTATGATCCTAACCAGCCTTGCTACAGAAGTTTCCCTGATGTGAACTTGCTACTGAATTACAACACTGTTATACACGAGTTTCCTGGACGTTCACATCAAGTGCACAGATGAACACATTTATGTAGCAACGAGAAACTCCCTTCCCTCAAGCGTTTAGCTTTTTGACGACCTGCAGCTCAATATTTGTCTCCACCTTCAACCTTGCCAGTACAGCATATTTGACTTCGTTTCAAACACCTTACAGAGGAAGGCCCGTGTTTCACCACACGTTTCAGGAGAGAAAATGCTTTCACTTCAGTTCACTGGTCCCTCGAGTACTTTCTTTTAGGTGAGCGTCGAATTTCCACCATTTGGATCAGGAGTATAAATAAAGATAGAAACCTACTGTTTTTGTGGCCTTCTGCTAAGGAATCGGACCTTGAACGTTTTCGCTTATCTCAATTCAGACCTTCCCGACTTCACTTGCCTGTCGGTGACGGGAAAACGTGAATCCTTCAAGTCCTTGCGTGGCCTTCTTGGATTCCTCACCGCCAGTTACTTACGTTGCTACATCATGAGTCACTGCAAATGTTTTGCGGCGTTCAGATGTCAGGATTTTTCCCATCTTCATTAGGTTATCGGGATCTTTCAATCCTGCCAATTCTCGTATGTCTGAGTTACATTCTGGAACATAGCGGGATGCATTTGGCTATTTTCACCCACAAGCTGCTCACGGAGGTGGTTGGCTTCTCCCAAAGCCCCATTACTCACAAGTGAGCTTAATGAAGGACTGAGGGATATGCCTTGGTTGGCTTGCCTTTGCAAGTTCTCTTGTCTCTCGTGTCTTAGAGATCAGTACAGGGTGAACACACGGTCACTACTTAGCTGCCGTTGCGCTCCATGCTCACCTCTTTCACGAAATCTGGCAGCAGAAGCCCCATGGACTTATCGTGAGAGCCCACTTTTCAAGGAGCCATGTGGAGACCAGCACCAAAGCAGAGATAATTTGCCCTTCACCGACTTTACCTTTGCCCTATGTGGCTTGGGTCGCACTTTGTCTCTTCTGAGATGGTGGTAGATTTGTCCATTGTGTACAATGAAAAAGGTTGGAATTGTGAGCCTCGGCAGCGCTGGGCATGCAGGTGTTCCAGATGCGCTCCGAACATTTGACTGAAACTCCCTTTCTGCACAAGTTTCTGTGACATCGTTTCTCAAGAGTTGCCCGGCCATCACACTCTTGCAGCTTCGAGAACGTCCCTTCCCCTTGTCTCGGTTACATTACTTCGCTCCCGTCCACATTGTTCACAGCTCCAAGTACATCTCCAGGAGATTCATGACTATCATCTTGGTGTATGGCGTGCCGCTAGTAAATGTGGCCTCCAAGAGTTTTACTTCTCTCAATTCAAACCTTAACTCATCCACCAGTTTGCAGGTGAAGCAAAACACTGAATTCTGCTATCCAAGGGTTATCGTTCTGTGTTTTCCCACCGCGAGTCCCTTGTCATTTCTTGTGTCACCGAGCTATTATTTGTGCATATGGTTAAGAAAATGATCATTTCCCGTGTTCAGATATTATGGGAAAATTTGTATTTAAAAGATTGTCCGCGTAATAATCCCATGAAACAATGGAGCTGTTTCTCACCACAACTTCCCAGAGTTAGATCGTTACCCTTTATCCCACACTGTCCAGTAAGCACAGGTGGGGTTAACTGAAGGGAAGACAGACACAGGCTTTGGTCAGCGTAAGTTTTCAGGTTCTCAGGTCTCTCGCTTTGGTGCAGGTGCCTTTGCCTCCTAGCTGCTGGGTGTGGATGCTTTAGACAGTTATACGTCTATTGCTTCCGAGGATCACACCTTCCAAGGCATCTCAGCTCAGAAGGCCGAAGCCTTGACCGTGATTTCACTTTTGGTGCTCGACAGCTGTGTGGAGACGAGGGCCACATAGGACCCTCTTTCCCTTTCACGGACATGGCCTTTCCATTCCATCCCTCTCATTCAACCTCTTTTGTGAGATGCTGGACCCACGTTTGGGATTGGCAAAGGCATATGTGGGAATATTGGAATTATGATCCTAACCAGCCTTGCTACAGAAGTTTCCCTGATGTGAACTTGCTACTGAATTACAACACTGTTATACACGAGTTTCCTGGACGTTCACATCAAGTGCACAGATGAACACATTTATGTAGCAACGAGAAACTCCCTTCCCTCAAGCGTTTAGCTTTTTGACGACCTGCAGCTCAATATTTGTCTCCACCTTCAACCTTGCCAGTACAGCATATTTGACTTCGTTTCAAACACCTTACAGAGGAAGGCCCGTGTTTCACCACACGTTTCAGGAGAGAAAATGCTTTCACTTCAGTTCACTGGTCCCTCGAGTACTTTCTTTTAGGTGAGCGTCGAATTTCCACCATTTGGATCAGGAGTATAAATAAAGATAGAAACCTACTGTTTTTGTGGCCTTCTGCTAAGGAATCGGACCTTGAACGTTTTCGCTTATCTCAATTCAGACCTTCCCGACTTCACTTGCCTGTCGGTGACGGGAAAACGTGAATCCTTCAAGTCCTTGCGTGGCCTTCTTGGATTCCTCACCGCCAGTTACTTACGTTGCTACATCATGAGTCACTGCAAATGTTTTGCGGCGTTCAGATGTCAGGATTTTTCCCATCTTCATTAGGTTATCGGGATCTTTCAATCCTGCCAATTCTCGTATGTCTGAGTTACATTCTGGAACATAGCGGGATGCATTTGGCTATTTTCACCCACAAGCTGCTCACGGAGGTGGTTGGCTTCTCCCAAAGCCCCATTACTCACAAGTGAGCTTAATGAAGGACTGAGGGATATGCCTTGGTTGGCTTGCCTTTGCAAGTTCTCTTGTCTCTCGTGTCTTAGAGATCAGTACAGGGTGAACACACGGTCACTACTTAGCTGCCGTTGCGCTCCATGCTCACCTCTTTCACGAAATCTGGCAGCAGAAGCCCCATGGACTTATCGTGAGAGCCCACTTTTCAAGGAGCCATGTGGAGACCAGCACCAAAGCAGAGATAATTTGCCCTTCACCGACTTTACCTTTGCCCTATGTGGCTTGGGTCGCACTTTGTCTCTTCTGAGATGGTGGTAGATTTGTCCATTGTGTACAATGAAAAAGGTTGGAATTGTGAGCCTCGGCAGCGCTGGGCATGCAGGTGTTCCAGATGCGCTCCGAACATTTGACTGAAACTCCCTTTCTGCACAAGTTTCTGTGACATCGTTTCTCAAGAGTTGCCCGGCCATCACACTCTTGCAGCTTCGAGAACGTCCCTTCCCCTTGTCTCGGTTACATTACTTCGCTCCCGTCCACATTGTTCACAGCTCCAAGTACATCTCCAGGAGATTCATGACTATCATCTTGGTGTATGGCGTGCCGCTAGTAAATGTGGCCTCCAAGAGTTTTACTTCTCTCAATTCAAACCTTAACTCATCCACCAGTTTGCAGGTGAAGCAAAACACTGAATTCTGCTATCCAAGGGTTATCGTTCTGTGTTTTCCCACCGCGAGTCCCTTGTCATTTCTTGTGTCACCGAGCTATTATTTGTGCATATGGTTAAGAAAATGATCATTTCCCGTGTTCAGATATTATGGGAAAATTTGTATTTAAAAGATTGTCCGCGTAATAATCCCATGAAACAATGGAGCTGTTTCTCACCACAACTTCCCAGAGTTAGATCGTTACCCTTTATCCCACACTGTCCAGTAAGCACAGGTGGGGTTAACTGAAGGGAAGACAGACACAGGCTTTGGTCAGCGTAAGTTTTCAGGTTCTCAGGTCTCTCGCTTTGGTGCAGGTGCCTTTGCCTCCTAGCTGCTGGGTGTGGATGCTTTAGACAGTTATACGTCTATTGCTTCCGAGGATCACACCTTCCAAGGCATCTCAGCTCAGAAGGCCGAAGCCTTGACCGTGATTTCACTTTTGGTGCTCGACAGCTGTGTGGAGACGAGGGCCACATAGGACCCTCTTTCCCTTTCACGGACATGGCCTTTCCATTCCATCCCTCTCATTCAACCTCTTTTGTGAGATGCTGGACCCACGTTTGGGATTGGCAAAGGCATATGTGGGAATATTGGAATTATGATCCTAACCAGCCTTGCTACAGAAGTTTCCCTGATGTGAACTTGCTACTGAATTACAACACTGTTATACACGAGTTTCCTGGACGTTCACATCAAGTGCACAGATGAACACATTTATGTAGCAACGAGAAACTCCCTTCCCTCAAGCGTTTAGCTTTTTGACGACCTGCAGCTCAATATTTGTCTCCACCTTCAACCTTGCCAGTACAGCATATTTGACTTCGTTTCAAACACCTTACAGAGGAAGGCCCGTGTTTCACCACACGTTTCAGGAGAGAAAATGCTTTCACTTCAGTTCACTGGTCCCTCGAGTACTTTCTTTTAGGTGAGCGTCGAATTTCCACCATTTGGATCAGGAGTATAAATAAAGATAGAAACCTACTGTTTTTGTGGCCTTCTGCTAAGGAATCGGACCTTGAACGTTTTCGCTTATCTCAATTCAGACCTTCCCGACTTCACTTGCCTGTCGGTGACGGGAAAACGTGAATCCTTCAAGTCCTTGCGTGGCCTTCTTGGATTCCTCACCGCCAGTTACTTACGTTGCTACATCATGAGTCACTGCAAATGTTTTGCGGCGTTCAGATGTCAGGATTTTTCCCATCTTCATTAGGTTATCGGGATCTTTCAATCCTGCCAATTCTCGTATGTCTGAGTTACATTCTGGAACATAGCGGGATGCATTTGGCTATTTTCACCCACAAGCTGCTCACGGAGGTGGTTGGCTTCTCCCAAAGCCCCATTACTCACAAGTGAGCTTAATGAAGGACTGAGGGATATGCCTTGGTTGGCTTGCCTTTGCAAGTTCTCTTGTCTCTCGTGTCTTAGAGATCAGTACAGGGTGAACACACGGTCACTACTTAGCTGCCGTTGCGCTCCATGCTCACCTCTTTCACGAAATCTGGCAGCAGAAGCCCCATGGACTTATCGTGAGAGCCCACTTTTCAAGGAGCCATGTGGAGACCAGCACCAAAGCAGAGATAATTTGCCCTTCACCGACTTTACCTTTGCCCTATGTGGCTTGGGTCGCACTTTGTCTCTTCTGAGATGGTGGTAGATTTGTCCATTGTGTACAATGAAAAAGGTTGGAATTGTGAGCCTCGGCAGCGCTGGGCATGCAGGTGTTCCAGATGCGCTCCGAACATTTGACTGAAACTCCCTTTCTGCACAAGTTTCTGTGACATCGTTTCTCAAGAGTTGCCCGGCCATCACACTCTTGCAGCTTCGAGAACGTCCCTTCCCCTTGTCTCGGTTACATTACTTCGCTCCCGTCCACATTGTTCACAGCTCCAAGTACATCTCCAGGAGATTCATGACTATCATCTTGGTGTATGGCGTGCCGCTAGTAAATGTGGCCTCCAAGAGTTTTACTTCTCTCAATTCAAACCTTAACTCATCCACCAGTTTGCAGGTGAAGCAAAACACTGAATTCTGCTATCCAAGGGTTATCGTTCTGTGTTTTCCCACCGCGAGTCCCTTGTCATTTCTTGTGTCACCGAGCTATTATTTGTGCATATGGTTAAGAAAATGATCATTTCCCGTGTTCAGATATTATGGGAAAATTTGTATTTAAAAGATTGTCCGCGTAATAATCCCATGAAACAATGGAGCTGTTTCTCACCACAACTTCCCAGAGTTAGATCGTTACCCTTTATCCCACACTGTCCAGTAAGCACAGGTGGGGTTAACTGAAGGGAAGACAGACACAGGCTTTGGTCAGCGTAAGTTTTCAGGTTCTCAGGTCTCTCGCTTTGGTGCAGGTGCCTTTGCCTCCTAGCTGCTGGGTGTGGATGCTTTAGACAGTTATACGTCTATTGCTTCCGAGGATCACACCTTCCAAGGCATCTCAGCTCAGAAGGCCGAAGCCTTGACCGTGATTTCACTTTTGGTGCTCGACAGCTGTGTGGAGACGAGGGCCACATAGGACCCTCTTTCCCTTTCACGGACATGGCCTTTCCATTCCATCCCTCTCATTCAACCTCTTTTGTGAGATGCTGGACCCACGTTTGGGATTGGCAAAGGCATATGTGGGAATATTGGAATTATGATCCTAACCAGCCTTGCTACAGAAGTTTCCCTGATGTGAACTTGCTACTGAATTACAACACTGTTATACACGAGTTTCCTGGACGTTCACATCAAGTGCACAGATGAACACATTTATGTAGCAACGAGAAACTCCCTTCCCTCAAGCGTTTAGCTTTTTGACGACCTGCAGCTCAATATTTGTCTCCACCTTCAACCTTGCCAGTACAGCATATTTGACTTCGTTTCAAACACCTTACAGAGGAAGGCCCGTGTTTCACCACACGTTTCAGGAGAGAAAATGCTTTCACTTCAGTTCACTGGTCCCTCGAGTACTTTCTTTTAGGTGAGCGTCGAATTTCCACCATTTGGATCAGGAGTATAAATAAAGATAGAAACCTACTGTTTTTGTGGCCTTCTGCTAAGGAATCGGACCTTGAACGTTTTCGCTTATCTCAATTCAGACCTTCCCGACTTCACTTGCCTGTCGGTGACGGGAAAACGTGAATCCTTCAAGTCCTTGCGTGGCCTTCTTGGATTCCTCACCGCCAGTTACTTACGTTGCTACATCATGAGTCACTGCAAATGTTTTGCGGCGTTCAGATGTCAGGATTTTTCCCATCTTCATTAGGTTATCGGGATCTTTCAATCCTGCCAATTCTCGTATGTCTGAGTTACATTCTGGAACATAGCGGGATGCATTTGGCTATTTTCACCCACAAGCTGCTCACGGAGGTGGTTGGCTTCTCCCAAAGCCCCATTACTCACAAGTGAGCTTAATGAAGGACTGAGGGATATGCCTTGGTTGGCTTGCCTTTGCAAGTTCTCTTGTCTCTCGTGTCTTAGAGATCAGTACAGGGTGAACACACGGTCACTACTTAGCTGCCGTTGCGCTCCATGCTCACCTCTTTCACGAAATCTGGCAGCAGAAGCCCCATGGACTTATCGTGAGAGCCCACTTTTCAAGGAGCCATGTGGAGACCAGCACCAAAGCAGAGATAATTTGCCCTTCACCGACTTTACCTTTGCCCTATGTGGCTTGGGTCGCACTTTGTCTCTTCTGAGATGGTGGTAGATTTGTCCATTGTGTACAATGAAAAAGGTTGGAATTGTGAGCCTCGGCAGCGCTGGGCATGCAGGTGTTCCAGATGCGCTCCGAACATTTGACTGAAACTCCCTTTCTGCACAAGTTTCTGTGACATCGTTTCTCAAGAGTTGCCCGGCCATCACACTCTTGCAGCTTCGAGAACGTCCCTTCCCCTTGTCTCGGTTACATTACTTCGCTCCCGTCCACATTGTTCACAGCTCCAAGTACATCTCCAGGAGATTCATGACTATCATCTTGGTGTATGGCGTGCCGCTAGTAAATGTGGCCTCCAAGAGTTTTACTTCTCTCAATTCAAACCTTAACTCATCCACCAGTTTGCAGGTGAAGCAAAACACTGAATTCTGCTATCCAAGGGTTATCGTTCTGTGTTTTCCCACCGCGAGTCCCTTGTCATTTCTTGTGTCACCGAGCTATTATTTGTGCATATGGTTAAGAAAATGATCATTTCCCGTGTTCAGATATTATGGGAAAATTTGTATTTAAAAGATTGTCCGCGTAATAATCCCATGAAACAATGGAGCTGTTTCTCACCACAACTTCCCAGAGTTAGATCGTTACCCTTTATCCCACACTGTCCAGTAAGCACAGGTGGGGTTAACTGAAGGGAAGACAGACACAGGCTTTGGTCAGCGTAAGTTTTCAGGTTCTCAGGTCTCTCGCTTTGGTGCAGGTGCCTTTGCCTCCTAGCTGCTGGGTGTGGATGCTTTAGACAGTTATACGTCTATTGCTTCCGAGGATCACACCTTCCAAGGCATCTCAGCTCAGAAGGCCGAAGCCTTGACCGTGATTTCACTTTTGGTGCTCGACAGCTGTGTGGAGACGAGGGCCACATAGGACCCTCTTTCCCTTTCACGGACATGGCCTTTCCATTCCATCCCTCTCATTCAACCTCTTTTGTGAGATGCTGGACCCACGTTTGGGATTGGCAAAGGCATATGTGGGAATATTGGAATTATGATCCTAACCAGCCTTGCTACAGAAGTTTCCCTGATGTGAACTTGCTACTGAATTACAACACTGTTATACACGAGTTTCCTGGACGTTCACATCAAGTGCACAGATGAACACATTTATGTAGCAACGAGAAACTCCCTTCCCTCAAGCGTTTAGCTTTTTGACGACCTGCAGCTCAATATTTGTCTCCACCTTCAACCTTGCCAGTACAGCATATTTGACTTCGTTTCAAACACCTTACAGAGGAAGGCCCGTGTTTCACCACACGTTTCAGGAGAGAAAATGCTTTCACTTCAGTTCACTGGTCCCTCGAGTACTTTCTTTTAGGTGAGCGTCGAATTTCCACCATTTGGATCAGGAGTATAAATAAAGATAGAAACCTACTGTTTTTGTGGCCTTCTGCTAAGGAATCGGACCTTGAACGTTTTCGCTTATCTCAATTCAGACCTTCCCGACTTCACTTGCCTGTCGGTGACGGGAAAACGTGAATCCTTCAAGTCCTTGCGTGGCCTTCTTGGATTCCTCACCGCCAGTTACTTACGTTGCTACATCATGAGTCACTGCAAATGTTTTGCGGCGTTCAGATGTCAGGATTTTTCCCATCTTCATTAGGTTATCGGGATCTTTCAATCCTGCCAATTCTCGTATGTCTGAGTTACATTCTGGAACATAGCGGGATGCATTTGGCTATTTTCACCCACAAGCTGCTCACGGAGGTGGTTGGCTTCTCCCAAAGCCCCATTACTCACAAGTGAGCTTAATGAAGGACTGAGGGATATGCCTTGGTTGGCTTGCCTTTGCAAGTTCTCTTGTCTCTCGTGTCTTAGAGATCAGTACAGGGTGAACACACGGTCACTACTTAGCTGCCGTTGCGCTCCATGCTCACCTCTTTCACGAAATCTGGCAGCAGAAGCCCCATGGACTTATCGTGAGAGCCCACTTTTCAAGGAGCCATGTGGAGACCAGCACCAAAGCAGAGATAATTTGCCCTTCACCGACTTTACCTTTGCCCTATGTGGCTTGGGTCGCACTTTGTCTCTTCTGAGATGGTGGTAGATTTGTCCATTGTGTACAATGAAAAAGGTTGGAATTGTGAGCCTCGGCAGCGCTGGGCATGCAGGTGTTCCAGATGCGCTCCGAACATTTGACTGAAACTCCCTTTCTGCACAAGTTTCTGTGACATCGTTTCTCAAGAGTTGCCCGGCCATCACACTCTTGCAGCTTCGAGAACGTCCCTTCCCCTTGTCTCGGTTACATTACTTCGCTCCCGTCCACATTGTTCACAGCTCCAAGTACATCTCCAGGAGATTCATGACTATCATCTTGGTGTATGGCGTGCCGCTAGTAAATGTGGCCTCCAAGAGTTTTACTTCTCTCAATTCAAACCTTAACTCATCCACCAGTTTGCAGGTGAAGCAAAACACTGAATTCTGCTATCCAAGGGTTATCGTTCTGTGTTTTCCCACCGCGAGTCCCTTGTCATTTCTTGTGTCACCGAGCTATTATTTGTGCATATGGTTAAGAAAATGATCATTTCCCGTGTTCAGATATTATGGGAAAATTTGTATTTAAAAGATTGTCCGCGTAATAATCCCATGAAACAATGGAGCTGTTTCTCACCACAACTTCCCAGAGTTAGATCGTTACCCTTTATCCCACACTGTCCAGTAAGCACAGGTGGGGTTAACTGAAGGGAAGACAGACACAGGCTTTGGTCAGCGTAAGTTTTCAGGTTCTCAGGTCTCTCGCTTTGGTGCAGGTGCCTTTGCCTCCTAGCTGCTGGGTGTGGATGCTTTAGACAGTTATACGTCTATTGCTTCCGAGGATCACACCTTCCAAGACATCTCAGCTCAGAAGGCCGAAGCCTTGACCGTGATTTCACTTTTGGTGCTCGACAGCTGTGTGGAGACGAGGGCCACATAGGACCCTCTTTCCCTTTCACGGACATGGCCTTTCCATTCCATCCCTCTCATTCAACCTCTTTTGTGAGATGCTGGACCCACGTTTGGGATTGGCAAAGGCATATGTGGGAATATTGGAATTATGATCCTAACCAGCCTTGCTACAGAAGTTTCCCTGATGTGAACTTGCTACTGAATTACAACACTGTTATACACGAGTTTCCTGGACGTTCACATCAAGTGCACAGATGAACACATTTATGTAGCAACGAGAAACTCCCTTCCCTCAAGCGTTTAGCTTTTTGACGACCTGCAGCTCAATATTTGTCTCCACCTTCAACCTTGCCAGTACAGCATATTTGACTTCGTTTCAAACACCTTACAGAGGAAGGCCCGTGTTTCACCACACGTTTCAGGAGAGAAAATGCTTTCACTTCAGTTCACTGGTCCCTCGAGTACTTTCTTTTAGGTGAGCGTCGAATTTCCACCATTTGGATCAGGAGTATAAATAAAGATAGAAACCTACTGTTTTTGTGGCCTTCTGCTAAGGAATCGGACCTTGAACGTTTTCGCTTATCTCAATTCAGACCTTCCCGACTTCACTTGCCTGTCGGTGACGGGAAAACGTGAATCCTTCAAGTCCTTGCGTGGCCTTCTTGGATTCCTCACCGCCAGTTACTTACGTTGCTACATCATGAGTCACTGCAAATGTTTTGCGGCGTTCAGATGTCAGGATTTTTCCCATCTTCATTAGGTTATCGGGATCTTTCAATCCTGCCAATTCTCGTATGTCTGAGTTACATTCTGGAACATAGCGGGATGCATTTGGCTATTTTCACCCACAAGCTGCTCACGGAGGTGGTTGGCTTCTCCCAAAGCCCCATTACTCACAAGTGAGCTTAATGAAGGACTGAGGGATATGCCTTGGTTGGCTTGCCTTTGCAAGTTCTCTTGTCTCTCGTGTCTTAGAGATCAGTACAGGGTGAACACACGGTCACTACTTAGCTGCCGTTGCGCTCCATGCTCACCTCTTTCACGAAATCTGGCAGCAGAAGCCCCATGGACTTATCGTGAGAGCCCACTTTTCAAGGAGCCATGTGGAGACCAGCACCAAAGCAGAGATAATTTGCCCTTCACCGACTTTACCTTTGCCCTATGTGGCTTGGGTCGCACTTTGTCTCTTCTGAGATGGTGGTAGATTTGTCCATTGTGTACAATGAAAAAGGTTGGAATTGTGAGCCTCGGCAGCGCTGGGCATGCAGGTGTTCCAGATGCGCTCCGAACATTTGACTGAATCTCCCTTTCTGCACAAGTTTCTGTGACATCGTTTCTCAAGAGTTGCCCGGCCATCACACTCTTGCAGCTTCGAGAACGTCCCTTCCCCTTGTCTCGGTTACATTACTTCGCTCCCGTCCACATTGTTCACAGCTCCAAGTACATCTCCAGGAGATTCATGACTATCATCTTGGTGTATGGCGTGCCGCTAGTAAATGTGGCCTCCAAGAGTTTTACTTCTCTCAATTCAAACCTTAACTCATCCACCAGTTTGCAGGTGAAGCAAAACACTGAATTCTGCTATCCAAGGGTTATCGTTCTGTGTTTTCCCACCGCGAGTCCCTTGTCATTTCTTGTGTCACCGAGCTATTATTTGTGCATATGGTTAAGAAAATGATCATTTCCCGTGTTCAGATATTATGGGAAAATTTGTATTTAAAAGATTGTCCGCGTAATAATCCCATGAAACAATGGAGCTGTTTCTCACCACAACTTCCCAGAGTTAGATCGTTACCCTTTATCCCACACTGTCCAGTAAGCACAGGTGGGGTTAACTGAAGGGAAGACAGACACAGGCTTTGGTCAGCGTAAGTTTTCAGGTTCTCAGGTCTCTCGCTTTGGTGCAGGTGCCTTTGCCTCCTAGCTGCTGGGTGTGGATGCTTTAGACAGTTATACGTCTATTGCTTCCGAGGATCACACCTTCCAAGGCATCTCAGCTCAGAAGGCCGAAGCCTTGACCGTGATTTCACTTTTGGTGCTCGACAGCTGTGTGGAGACGAGGGCCACATAGGACCCTCTTTCCCTTTCACGGACATGGCCTTTCCATTCCATCCCTCTCATTCAACCTCTTTTGTGAGATGCTGGACCCACGTTTGGGATTGGCAAAGGCATATGTGGGAATATTGGAATTATGATCCTAACCAGCCTTGCTACAGAAGTTTCCCTGATGTGAACTTGCTACTGAATTACAACACTGTTATACACGAGTTTCCTGGACGTTCACATCAAGTGCACAGATGAACACATTTATGTAGCAACGAGAAACTCCCTTCCCTCAAGCGTTTAGCTTTTTGACGACCTGCAGCTCAATATTTGTCTCCACCTTCAACCTTGCCAGTACAGCATATTTGACTTCGTTTCAAACACCTTACAGAGGAAGGCCCGTGTTTCACCACACGTTTCAGGAGAGAAAATGCTTTCACTTCAGTTCACTGGTCCCTCGAGTACTTTCTTTTAGGTGAGCGTCGAATTTCCACCATTTGGATCAGGAGTATAAATAAAGATAGAAACCTACTGTTTTTGTGGCCTTCTGCTAAGGAATCGGACCTTGAACGTTTTCGCTTATCTCAATTCAGACCTTCCCGACTTCACTTGCCTGTCGGTGACGGGAAAACGTGAATCCTTCAAGTCCTTGCGTGGCCTTCTTGGATTCCTCACCGCCAGTTACTTACGTTGCTACATCATGAGTCACTGCAAATGTTTTGCGGCGTTCAGATGTCAGGATTTTTCCCATCTTCATTAGGTTATCGGGATCTTTCAATCCTGCCAATTCTCGTATGTCTGAGTTACATTCTGGAACATAGCGGGATGCATTTGGCTATTTTCACCCACAAGCTGCTCACGGAGGTGGTTGGCTTCTCCCAAAGCCCCATTACTCACAAGTGAGCTTAATGAAGGACTGAGGGATATGCCTTGGTTGGCTTGCCTTTGCAAGTTCTCTTGTCTCTCGTGTCTTAGAGATCAGTACAGGGTGAACACACGGTCACTACTTAGCTGCCGTTGCGCTCCATGCTCACCTCTTTCACGAAATCTGGCAGCAGAAGCCCCATGGACTTATCGTGAGAGCCCACTTTTCAAGGAGCCATGTGGAGACCAGCACCAAAGCAGAGATAATTTGCCCTTCACCGACTTTACCTTTGCCCTATGTGGCTTGGGTCGCACTTTGTCTCTTCTGAGATGGTGGTAGATTTGTCCATTGTGTACAATGAAAAAGGTTGGAATTGTGAGCCTCGGCAGCGCTGGGCATGCAGGTGTTCCAGATGCGCTCCGAACATTTGACTGAATCTCCCTTTCTGCACAAGTTTCTGTGACATCGTTTCTCAAGAGTTGCCCGGCCATCACACTCTTGCAGCTTCGAGAACGTCCCTTCCCCTTGTCTCGGTTACATTACTTCGCTCCCGTCCACATTGTTCACAGCTCCAAGTACATCTCCAGGAGATTCATGACTATCATCTTGGTGTATGGCGTGCCGCTAGTAAATGTGGCCTCCAAGAGTTTTACTTCTCTCAATTCAAACCTTAACTCATCCACCAGTTTGCAGGTGAAGCAAAACACTGAATTCTGCTATCCAAGGGTTATCGTTCTGTGTTTTCCCACCGCGAGTCCCTTGTCATTTCTTGTGTCACCGAGCTATTATTTGTGCATATGGTTAAGAAAATGATCATTTCCCGTGTTCAGATATTATGGGAAAATTTGTATTTAAAAGATTGTCCGCGTAATAATCCCATGAAACAATGGAGCTGTTTCTCACCACAACTTCCCAGAGTTAGATCGTTACCCTTTATCCCACACTGTCCAGTAAGCACAGGTGGGGTTAACTGAAGGGAAGACAGACACAGGCTTTGGTCAGCGTAAGTTTTCAGGTTCTCAGGTCTCTCGCTTTGGTGCAGGTGCCTTTGCCTCCTAGCTGCTGGGTGTGGATGCTTTAGACAGTTATACGTCTATTGCTTCCGAGGATCACACCTTCCAAGGCATCTCAGCTCAGAAGGCCGAAGCCTTGACCGTGATTTCACTTTTGGTGCTCGACAGCTGTGTGGAGACGAGGGCCACATAGGACCCTCTTTCCCTTTCACGGACATGGCCTTTCCATTCCATCCCTCTCATTCAACCTCTTTTGTGAGATGCTGGACCCACGTTTGGGATTGGCAAAGGCATATGTGGGAATATTGGAATTATGATCCTAACCAGCCTTGCTACAGAAGTTTCCCTGATGTGAACTTGCTACTGAATTACAACACTGTTATACACGAGTTTCCTGGACGTTCACATCAAGTGCACAGATGAACACATTTATGTAGCAACGAGAAACTCCCTTCCCTCAAGCGTTTAGCTTTTTGACGACCTGCAGCTCAATATTTGTCTCCACCTTCAACCTTGCCAGTACAGCATATTTGACTTCGTTTCAAACACCTTACAGAGGAAGGCCCGTGTTTCACCACACGTTTCAGGAGAGAAAATGCTTTCACTTCAGTTCACTGGTCCCTCGAGTACTTTCTTTTAGGTGAGCGTCGAATTTCCACCATTTGGATCAGGAGTATAAATAAAGATAGAAACCTACTGTTTTTGTGGCCTTCTGCTAAGGAATCGGACCTTGAACGTTTTCGCTTATCTCAATTCAGACCTTCCCGACTTCACTTGCCTGTCGGTGACGGGAAAACGTGAATCCTTCAAGTCCTTGCGTGGCCTTCTTGGATTCCTCACCGCCAGTTACTTACGTTGCTACATCATGAGTCACTGCAAATGTTTTGCGGCGTTCAGATGTCAGGATTTTTCCCATCTTCATTAGGTTATCGGGATCTTTCAATCCTGCCAATTCTCGTATGTCTGAGTTACATTCTGGAACATAGCGGGATGCATTTGGCTATTTTCACCCACAAGCTGCTCACGGAGGTGGTTGGCTTCTCCCAAAGCCCCATTACTCACAAGTGAGCTTAATGAAGGACTGAGGGATATGCCTTGGTTGGCTTGCCTTTGCAAGTTCTCTTGTCTCTCGTGTCTTAGAGATCAGTACAGGGTGAACACACGGTCACTACTTAGCTGCCGTTGCGCTCCATGCTCACCTCTTTCACGAAATCTGGCAGCAGAAGCCCCATGGACTTATCGTGAGAGCCCACTTTTCAAGGAGCCATGTGGAGACCAGCACCAAAGCAGAGATAATTTGCCCTTCACCGACTTTACCTTTGCCCTATGTGGCTTGGGTCGCACTTTGTCTCTTCTGAGATGGTGGTAGATTTGTCCATTGTGTACAATGAAAAAGGTTGGAATTGTGAGCCTCGGCAGCGCTGGGCATGCAGGTGTTCCAGATGCGCTCCGAACATTTGACTGAATCTCCCTTTCTGCACAAGTTTCTGTGACATCGTTTCTCAAGAGTTGCCCGGCCATCACACTCTTGCAGCTTCGAGAACGTCCCTTCCCCTTGTCTCGGTTACATTACTTCGCTCCCGTCCACATTGTTCACAGCTCCAAGTACATCTCCAGGAGATTCATGACTATCATCTTGGTGTATGGCGTGCCGCTAGTAAATGTGGCCTCCAAGAGTTTTACTTCTCTCAATTCAAACCTTAACTCATCCACCAGTTTGCAGGTGAAGCAAAACACTGAATTCTGCTATCCAAGGGTTATCGTTCTGTGTTTTCCCACCGCGAGTCCCTTGTCATTTCTTGTGTCACCGAGCTATTATTTGTGCATATGGTTAAGAAAATGATCATTTCCCGTGTTCAGATATTATGGGAAAATTTGTATTTAAAAGATTGTCCGCGTAATAATCCCATGAAACAATGGAGCTGTTTCTCACCACAACTTCCCAGAGTTAGATCGTTACCCTTTATCCCACACTGTCCAGTAAGCACAGGTGGGGTTAACTGAAGGGAAGACAGACACAGGCTTTGGTCAGCGTAAGTTTTCAGGTTCTCAGGTCTCTCGCTTTGGTGCAGGTGCCTTTGCCTCCTAGCTGCTGGGTGTGGATGCTTTAGACAGTTATACGTCTATTGCTTCCGAGGATCACACCTTCCAAGGCATCTCAGCTCAGAAGGCCGAAGCCTTGACCGTGATTTCACTTTTGGTGCTCGACAGCTGTGTGGAGACGAGGGCCACATAGGACCCTCTTTCCCTTTCACGGACATGGCCTTTCCATTCCATCCCTCTCATTCAACCTCTTTTGTGAGATGCTGGACCCACGTTTGGGATTGGCAAAGGCATATGTGGGAATATTGGAATTATGATCCTAACCAGCCTTGCTACAGAAGTTTCCCTGATGTGAACTTGCTACTGAATTACAACACTGTTATACACGAGTTTCCTGGACGTTCACATCAAGTGCACAGATGAACACATTTATGTAGCAACGAGAAACTCCCTTCCCTCAAGCGTTTAGCTTTTTGACGACCTGCAGCTCAATATTTGTCTCCACCTTCAACCTTGCCAGTACAGCATATTTGACTTCGTTTCAAACACCTTACAGAGGAAGGCCCGTGTTTCACCACACGTTTCAGGAGAGAAAATGCTTTCACTTCAGTTCACTGGTCCCTCGAGTACTTTCTTTTAGGTGAGCGTCGAATTTCCACCATTTGGATCAGGAGTATAAATAAAGATAGAAACCTACTGTTTTTGTGGCCTTCTGCTAAGGAATCGGACCTTGAACGTTTTCGCTTATCTCAATTCAGACCTTCCCGACTTCACTTGCCTGTCGGTGACGGGAAAACGTGAATCCTTCAAGTCCTTGCGTGGCCTTCTTGGATTCCTCACCGCCAGTTACTTACGTTGCTACATCATGAGTCACTGCAAATGTTTTGCGGCGTTCAGATGTCAGGATTTTTCCCATCTTCATTAGGTTATCGGGATCTTTCAATCCTGCCAATTCTCGTATGTCTGAGTTACATTCTGGAACATAGCGGGATGCATTTGGCTATTTTCACCCACAAGCTGCTCACGGAGGTGGTTGGCTTCTCCCAAAGCCCCATTACTCACAAGTGAGCTTAATGAAGGACTGAGGGATATGCCTTGGTTGGCTTGCCTTTGCAAGTTCTCTTGTCTCTCGTGTCTTAGAGATCAGTACAGGGTGAACACACGGTCACTACTTAGCTGCCGTTGCGCTCCATGCTCACCTCTTTCACGAAATCTGGCAGCAGAAGCCCCATGGACTTATCGTGAGAGCCCACTTTTCAAGGAGCCATGTGGAGACCAGCACCAAAGCAGAGATAATTTGCCCTTCACCGACTTTACCTTTGCCCTATGTGGCTTGGGTCGCACTTTGTCTCTTCTGAGATGGTGGTAGATTTGTCCATTGTGTACAATGAAAAAGGTTGGAATTGTGAGCCTCGGCAGCGCTGGGCATGCAGGTGTTCCAGATGCGCTCCGAACATTTGACTGAATCTCCCTTTCTGCACAAGTTTCTGTGACATCGTTTCTCAAGAGTTGCCCGGCCATCACACTCTTGCAGCTTCGAGAACGTCCCTTCCCCTTGTCTCGGTTACATTACTTCGCTCCCGTCCACATTGTTCACAGCTCCAAGTACATCTCCAGGAGATTCATGACTATCATCTTGGTGTATGGCGTGCCGCTAGTAAATGTGGCCTCCAAGAGTTTTACTTCTCTCAATTCAAACCTTAACTCATCCACCAGTTTGCAGGTGAAGCAAAACACTGAATTCTGCTATCCAAGGGTTATCGTTCTGTGTTTTCCCACCGCGAGTCCCTTGTCATTTCTTGTGTCACCGAGCTATTATTTGTGCATATGGTTAAGAAAATGATCATTTCCCGTGTTCAGATATTATGGGAAAATTTGTATTTAAAAGATTGTCCGCGTAATAATCCCATGAAACAATGGAGCTGTTTCTCACCACAACTTCCCAGAGTTAGATCGTTACCCTTTATCCCACACTGTCCAGTAAGCACAGGTGGGGTTAACTGAAGGGAAGACAGACACAGGCTTTGGTCAGCGTAAGTTTTCAGGTTCTCAGGTCTCTCGCTTTGGTGCAGGTGCCTTTGCCTCCTAGCTGCTGGGTGTGGATGCTTTAGACAGTTATACGTCTATTGCTTCCGAGGATCACACCTTCCAAGGCATCTCAGCTCAGAAGGCCGAAGCCTTGACCGTGATTTCACTTTTGGTGCTCGACAGCTGTGTGGAGACGAGGGCCACATAGGACCCTCTTTCCCTTTCACGGACATGGCCTTTCCATTCCATCCCTCTCATTCAACCTCTTTTGTGAGATGCTGGACCCACGTTTGGGATTGGCAAAGGCATATGTGGGAATATTGGAATTATGATCCTAACCAGCCTTGCTACAGAAGTTTCCCTGATGTGAACTTGCTACTGAATTACAACACTGTTATACACGAGTTTCCTGGACGTTCACATCAAGTGCACAGATGAACACATTTATGTAGCAACGAGAAACTCCCTTCCCTCAAGCGTTTAGCTTTTTGACGACCTGCAGCTCAATATTTGTCTCCACCTTCAACCTTGCCAGTACAGCATATTTGACTTCGTTTCAAACACCTTACAGAGGAAGGCCCGTGTTTCACCACACGTTTCAGGAGAGAAAATGCTTTCACTTCAGTTCACTGGTCCCTCGAGTACTTTCTTTTAGGTGAGCGTCGAATTTCCACCATTTGGATCAGGAGTATAAATAAAGATAGAAACCTACTGTTTTTGTGGCCTTCTGCTAAGGAATCGGACCTTGAACGTTTTCGCTTATCTCAATTCAGACCTTCCCGACTTCACTTGCCTGTCGGTGACGGGAAAACGTGAATCCTTCAAGTCCTTGCGTGGCCTTCTTGGATTCCTCACCGCCAGTTACTTACGTTGCTACATCATGAGTCACTGCAAATGTTTTGCGGCGTTCAGATGTCAGGATTTTTCCCATCTTCATTAGGTTATCGGGATCTTTCAATCCTGCCAATTCTCGTATGTCTGAGTTACATTCTGGAACATAGCGGGATGCATTTGGCTATTTTCACCCACAAGCTGCTCACGGAGGTGGTTGGCTTCTCCCAAAGCCCCATTACTCACAAGTGAGCTTAATGAAGGACTGAGGGATATGCCTTGGTTGGCTTGCCTTTGCAAGTTCTCTTGTCTCTCGTGTCTTAGAGATCAGTACAGGGTGAACACACGGTCACTACTTAGCTGCCGTTGCGCTCCATGCTCACCTCTTTCACGAAATCTGGCAGCAGAAGCCCCATGGACTTATCGTGAGAGCCCACTTTTCAAGGAGCCATGTGGAGACCAGCACCAAAGCAGAGATAATTTGCCCTTCACCGACTTTACCTTTGCCCTATGTGGCTTGGGTCGCACTTTGTCTCTTCTGAGATGGTGGTAGATTTGTCCATTGTGTACAATGAAAAAGGTTGGAATTGTGAGCCTCGGCAGCGCTGGGCATGCAGGTGTTCCAGATGCGCTCCGAACATTTGACTGAATCTCCCTTTCTGCACAAGTTTCTGTGACATCGTTTCTCAAGAGTTGCCCGGCCATCACACTCTTGCAGCTTCGAGAACGTCCCTTCCCCTTGTCTCGGTTACATTACTTCGCTCCCGTCCACATTGTTCACAGCTCCAAGTACATCTCCAGGAGATTCATGACTATCATCTTGGTGTATGGCGTGCCGCTAGTAAATGTGGCCTCCAAGAGTTTTACTTCTCTCAATTCAAACCTTAACTCATCCACCAGTTTGCAGGTGAAGCAAAACACTGAATTCTGCTATCCAAGGGTTATCGTTCTGTGTTTTCCCACCGCGAGTCCCTTGTCATTTCTTGTGTCACCGAGCTATTATTTGTGCATATGGTTAAGAAAATGATCATTTCCCGTGTTCAGATATTATGGGAAAATTTGTATTTAAAAGATTGTCCGCGTAATAATCCCATGAAACAATGGAGCTGTTTCTCACCACAACTTCCCAGAGTTAGATCGTTACCCTTTATCCCACACTGTCCAGTAAGCACAGGTGGGGTTAACTGAAGGGAAGACAGACACAGGCTTTGGTCAGCGTAAGTTTTCAGGTTCTCAGGTCTCTCGCTTTGGTGCAGGTGCCTTTGCCTCCTAGCTGCTGGGTGTGGATGCTTTAGACAGTTATACGTCTATTGCTTCCGAGGATCACACCTTCCAAGGCATCTCAGCTCAGAAGGCCGAAGCCTTGACCGTGATTTCACTTTTGGTGCTCGACAGCTGTGTGGAGACGAGGGCCACATAGGACCCTCTTTCCCTTTCACGGACATGGCCTTTCCATTCCATCCCTCTCATTCAACCTCTTTTGTGAGATGCTGGACCCACGTTTGGGATTGGCAAAGGCATATGTGGGAATATTGGAATTATGATCCTAACCAGCCTTGCTACAGAAGTTTCCCTGATGTGAACTTGCTACTGAATTACAACACTGTTATACACGAGTTTCCTGGACGTTCACATCAAGTGCACAGATGAACACATTTATGTAGCAACGAGAAACTCCCTTCCCTCAAGCGTTTAGCTTTTTGACGACCTGCAGCTCAATATTTGTCTCCACCTTCAACCTTGCCAGTACAGCATATTTGACTTCGTTTCAAACACCTTACAGAGGAAGGCCCGTGTTTCACCACACGTTTCAGGAGAGAAAATGCTTTCACTTCAGTTCACTGGTCCCTCGAGTACTTTCTTTTAGGTGAGCGTCGAATTTCCACCATTTGGATCAGGAGTATAAATAAAGATAGAAACCTACTGTTTTTGTGGCCTTCTGCTAAGGAATCGGACCTTGAACGTTTTCGCTTATCTCAATTCAGACCTTCCCGACTTCACTTGCCTGTCGGTGACGGGAAAACGTGAATCCTTCAAGTCCTTGCGTGGCCTTCTTGGATTCCTCACCGCCAGTTACTTACGTTGCTACATCATGAGTCACTGCAAATGTTTTGCGGCGTTCAGATGTCAGGATTTTTCCCATCTTCATTAGGTTATCGGGATCTTTCAATCCTGCCAATTCTCGTATGTCTGAGTTACATTCTGGAACATAGCGGGATGCATTTGGCTATTTTCACCCACAAGCTGCTCACGGAGGTGGTTGGCTTCTCCCAAAGCCCCATTACTCACAAGTGAGCTTAATGAAGGACTGAGGGATATGCCTTGGTTGGCTTGCCTTTGCAAGTTCTCTTGTCTCTCGTGTCTTAGAGATCAGTACAGGGTGAACACACGGTCACTACTTAGCTGCCGTTGCGCTCCATGCTCACCTCTTTCACGAAATCTGGCAGCAGAAGCCCCATGGACTTATCGTGAGAGCCCACTTTTCAAGGAGCCATGTGGAGACCAGCACCAAAGCAGAGATAATTTGCCCTTCACCGACTTTACCTTTGCCCTATGTGGCTTGGGTCGCACTTTGTCTCTTCTGAGATGGTGGTAGATTTGTCCATTGTGTACAATGAAAAAGGTTGGAATTGTGAGCCTCGGCAGCGCTGGGCATGCAGGTGTTCCAGATGCGCTCCGAACATTTGACTGAATCTCCCTTTCTGCACAAGTTTCTGTGACATCGTTTCTCAAGAGTTGCCCGGCCATCACACTCTTGCAGCTTCGAGAACGTCCCTTCCCCTTGTCTCGGTTACATTACTTCGCTCCCGTCCACATTGTTCACAGCTCCAAGTACATCTCCAGGAGATTCATGACTATCATCTTGGTGTATGGCGTGCCGCTAGTAAATGTGGCCTCCAAGAGTTTTACTTCTCTCAATTCAAACCTTAACTCATCCACCAGTTTGCAGGTGAAGCAAAACACTGAATTCTGCTATCCAAGGGTTATCGTTCTGTGTTTTCCCACCGCGAGTCCCTTGTCATTTCTTGTGTCACCGAGCTATTATTTGTGCATATGGTTAAGAAAATGATCATTTCCCGTGTTCAGATATTATGGGAAAATTTGTATTTAAAAGATTGTCCGCGTAATAATCCCATGAAACAATGGAGCTGTTTCTCACCACAACTTCCCAGAGTTAGATCGTTACCCTTTATCCCACACTGTCCAGTAAGCACAGGTGGGGTTAACTGAAGGGAAGACAGACACAGGCTTTGGTCAGCGTAAGTTTTCAGGTTCTCAGGTCTCTCGCTTTGGTGCAGGTGCCTTTGCCTCCTAGCTGCTGGGTGTGGATGCTTTAGACAGTTATACGTCTATTGCTTCCGAGGATCACACCTTCCAAGGCATCTCAGCTCAGAAGGCCGAAGCCTTGACCGTGATTTCACTTTTGGTGCTCGACAGCTGTGTGGAGACGAGGGCCACATAGGACCCTCTTTCCCTTTCACGGACATGGCCTTTCCATTCCATCCCTCTCATTCAACCTCTTTTGTGAGATGCTGGACCCACGTTTGGGATTGGCAAAGGCATATGTGGGAATATTGGAATTATGATCCTAACCAGCCTTGCTACAGAAGTTTCCCTGATGTGAACTTGCTACTGAATTACAACACTGTTATACACGAGTTTCCTGGACGTTCACATCAAGTGCACAGATGAACACATTTATGTAGCAACGAGAAACTCCCTTCCCTCAAGCGTTTAGCTTTTTGACGACCTGCAGCTCAATATTTGTCTCCACCTTCAACCTTGCCAGTACAGCATATTTGACTTCGTTTCAAACACCTTACAGAGGAAGGCCCGTGTTTCACCACACGTTTCAGGAGAGAAAATGCTTTCACTTCAGTTCACTGGTCCCTCGAGTACTTTCTTTTAGGTGAGCGTCGAATTTCCACCATTTGGATCAGGAGTATAAATAAAGATAGAAACCTACTGTTTTTGTGGCCTTCTGCTAAGGAATCGGACCTTGAACGTTTTCGCTTATCTCAATTCAGACCTTCCCGACTTCACTTGCCTGTCGGTGACGGGAAAACGTGAATCCTTCAAGTCCTTGCGTGGCCTTCTTGGATTCCTCACCGCCAGTTACTTACGTTGCTACATCATGAGTCACTGCAAATGTTTTGCGGCGTTCAGATGTCAGGATTTTTCCCATCTTCATTAGGTTATCGGGATCTTTCAATCCTGCCAATTCTCGTATGTCTGAGTTACATTCTGGAACATAGCGGGATGCATTTGGCTATTTTCACCCACAAGCTGCTCACGGAGGTGGTTGGCTTCTCCCAAAGCCCCATTACTCACAAGTGAGCTTAATGAAGGACTGAGGGATATGCCTTGGTTGGCTTGCCTTTGCAAGTTCTCTTGTCTCTCGTGTCTTAGAGATCAGTACAGGGTGAACACACGGTCACTACTTAGCTGCCGTTGCGCTCCATGCTCACCTCTTTCACGAAATCTGGCAGCAGAAGCCCCATGGACTTATCGTGAGAGCCCACTTTTCAAGGAGCCATGTGGAGACCAGCACCAAAGCAGAGATAATTTGCCCTTCACCGACTTTACCTTTGCCCTATGTGGCTTGGGTCGCACTTTGTCTCTTCTGAGATGGTGGTAGATTTGTCCATTGTGTACAATGAAAAAGGTTGGAATTGTGAGCCTCGGCAGCGCTGGGCATGCAGGTGTTCCAGATGCGCTCCGAACATTTGACTGAATCTCCCTTTCTGCACAAGTTTCTGTGACATCGTTTCTCAAGAGTTGCCCGGCCATCACACTCTTGCAGCTTCGAGAACGTCCCTTCCCCTTGTCTCGGTTACATTACTTCGCTCCCGTCCACATTGTTCACAGCTCCAAGTACATCTCCAGGAGATTCATGACTATCATCTTGGTGTATGGCGTGCCGCTAGTAAATGTGGCCTCCAAGAGTTTTACTTCTCTCAATTCAAACCTTAACTCATCCACCAGTTTGCAGGTGAAGCAAAACACTGAATTCTGCTATCCAAGGGTTATCGTTCTGTGTTTTCCCACCGCGAGTCCCTTGTCATTTCTTGTGTCACCGAGCTATTATTTGTGCATATGGTTAAGAAAATGATCATTTCCCGTGTTCAGATATTATGGGAAAATTTGTATTTAAAAGATTGTCCGCGTAATAATCCCATGAAACAATGGAGCTGTTTCTCACCACAACTTCCCAGAGTTAGATCGTTACCCTTTATCCCACACTGTCCAGTAAGCACAGGTGGGGTTAACTGAAGGGAAGACAGACACAGGCTTTGGTCAGCGTAAGTTTTCAGGTTCTCAGGTCTCTCGCTTTGGTGCAGGTGCCTTTGCCTCCTAGCTGCTGGGTGTGGATGCTTTAGACAGTTATACGTCTATTGCTTCCGAGGATCACACCTTCCAAGGCATCTCAGCTCAGAAGGCCGAAGCCTTGACCGTGATTTCACTTTTGGTGCTCGACAGCTGTGTGGAGACGAGGGCCACATAGGACCCTCTTTCCCTTTCACGGACATGGCCTTTCCATTCCATCCCTCTCATTCAACCTCTTTTGTGAGATGCTGGACCCACGTTTGGGATTGGCAAAGGCATATGTGGGAATATTGGAATTATGATCCTAACCAGCCTTGCTACAGAAGTTTCCCTGATGTGAACTTGCTACTGAATTACAACACTGTTATACACGAGTTTCCTGGACGTTCACATCAAGTGCACAGATGAACACATTTATGTAGCAACGAGAAACTCCCTTCCCTCAAGCGTTTAGCTTTTTGACGACCTGCAGCTCAATATTTGTCTCCACCTTCAACCTTGCCAGTACAGCATATTTGACTTCGTTTCAAACACCTTACAGAGGAAGGCCCGTGTTTCACCACACGTTTCAGGAGAGAAAATGCTTTCACTTCAGTTCACTGGTCCCTCGAGTACTTTCTTTTAGGTGAGCGTCGAATTTCCACCATTTGGATCAGGAGTATAAATAAAGATAGAAACCTACTGTTTTTGTGGCCTTCTGCTAAGGAATCGGACCTTGAACGTTTTCGCTTATCTCAATTCAGACCTTCCCGACTTCACTTGCCTGTCGGTGACGGGAAAACGTGAATCCTTCAAGTCCTTGCGTGGCCTTCTTGGATTCCTCACCGCCAGTTACTTACGTTGCTACATCATGAGTCACTGCAAATGTTTTGCGGCGTTCAGATGTCAGGATTTTTCCCATCTTCATTAGGTTATCGGGATCTTTCAATCCTGCCAATTCTCGTATGTCTGAGTTACATTCTGGAACATAGCGGGATGCATTTGGCTATTTTCACCCACAAGCTGCTCACGGAGGTGGTTGGCTTCTCCCAAAGCCCCATTACTCACAAGTGAGCTTAATGAAGGACTGAGGGATATGCCTTGGTTGGCTTGCCTTTGCAAGTTCTCTTGTCTCTCGTGTCTTAGAGATCAGTACAGGGTGAACACACGGTCACTACTTAGCTGCCGTTGCGCTCCATGCTCACCTCTTTCACGAAATCTGGCAGCAGAAGCCCCATGGACTTATCGTGAGAGCCCACTTTTCAAGGAGCCATGTGGAGACCAGCACCAAAGCAGAGATAATTTGCCCTTCACCGACTTTACCTTTGCCCTATGTGGCTTGGGTCGCACTTTGTCTCTTCTGAGATGGTGGTAGATTTGTCCATTGTGTACAATGAAAAAGGTTGGAATTGTGAGCCTCGGCAGCGCTGGGCATGCAGGTGTTCCAGATGCGCTCCGAACATTTGACTGAATCTCCCTTTCTGCACAAGTTTCTGTGACATCGTTTCTCAAGAGTTGCCCGGCCATCACACTCTTGCAGCTTCGAGAACGTCCCTTCCCCTTGTCTCGGTTACATTACTTCGCTCCCGTCCACATTGTTCACAGCTCCAAGTACATCTCCAGGAGATTCATGACTATCATCTTGGTGTATGGCGTGCCGCTAGTAAATGTGGCCTCCAAGAGTTTTACTTCTCTCAATTCAAACCTTAACTCATCCACCAGTTTGCAGGTGAAGCAAAACACTGAATTCTGCTATCCAAGGGTTATCGTTCTGTGTTTTCCCACCGCGAGTCCCTTGTCATTTCTTGTGTCACCGAGCTATTATTTGTGCATATGGTTAAGAAAATGATCATTTCCCGTGTTCAGATATTATGGGAAAATTTGTATTTAAAAGATTGTCCGCGTAATAATCCCATGAAACAATGGAGCTGTTTCTCACCACAACTTCCCAGAGTTAGATCGTTACCCTTTATCCCACACTGTCCAGTAAGCACAGGTGGGGTTAACTGAAGGGAAGACAGACACAGGCTTTGGTCAGCGTAAGTTTTCAGGTTCTCAGGTCTCTCGCTTTGGTGCAGGTGCCTTTGCCTCCTAGCTGCTGGGTGTGGATGCTTTAGACAGTTATACGTCTATTGCTTCCGAGGATCACACCTTCCAAGGCATCTCAGCTCAGAAGGCCGAAGCCTTGACCGTGATTTCACTTTTGGTGCTCGACAGCTGTGTGGAGACGAGGGCCACATAGGACCCTCTTTCCCTTTCACGGACATGGCCTTTCCATTCCATCCCTCTCATTCAACCTCTTTTGTGAGATGCTGGACCCACGTTTGGGATTGGCAAAGGCATATGTGGGAATATTGGAATTATGATCCTAACCAGCCTTGCTACAGAAGTTTCCCTGATGTGAACTTGCTACTGAATTACAACACTGTTATACACGAGTTTCCTGGACGTTCACATCAAGTGCACAGATGAACACATTTATGTAGCAACGAGAAACTCCCTTCCCTCAAGCGTTTAGCTTTTTGACGACCTGCAGCTCAATATTTGTCTCCACCTTCAACCTTGCCAGTACAGCATATTTGACTTCGTTTCAAACACCTTACAGAGGAAGGCCCGTGTTTCACCACACGTTTCAGGAGAGAAAATGCTTTCACTTCAGTTCACTGGTCCCTCGAGTACTTTCTTTTAGGTGAGCGTCGAATTTCCACCATTTGGATCAGGAGTATAAATAAAGATAGAAACCTACTGTTTTTGTGGCCTTCTGCTAAGGAATCGGACCTTGAACGTTTTCGCTTATCTCAATTCAGACCTTCCCGACTTCACTTGCCTGTCGGTGACGGGAAAACGTGAATCCTTCAAGTCCTTGCGTGGCCTTCTTGGATTCCTCACCGCCAGTTACTTACGTTGCTACATCATGAGTCACTGCAAATGTTTTGCGGCGTTCAGATGTCAGGATTTTTCCCATCTTCATTAGGTTATCGGGATCTTTCAATCCTGCCAATTCTCGTATGTCTGAGTTACATTCTGGAACATAGCGGGATGCATTTGGCTATTTTCACCCACAAGCTGCTCACGGAGGTGGTTGGCTTCTCCCAAAGCCCCATTACTCACAAGTGAGCTTAATGAAGGACTGAGGGATATGCCTTGGTTGGCTTGCCTTTGCAAGTTCTCTTGTCTCTCGTGTCTTAGAGATCAGTACAGGGTGAACACACGGTCACTACTTAGCTGCCGTTGCGCTCCATGCTCACCTCTTTCACGAAATCTGGCAGCAGAAGCCCCATGGACTTATCGTGAGAGCCCACTTTTCAAGGAGCCATGTGGAGACCAGCACCAAAGCAGAGATAATTTGCCCTTCACCGACTTTACCTTTGCCCTATGTGGCTTGGGTCGCACTTTGTCTCTTCTGAGATGGTGGTAGATTTGTCCATTGTGTACAATGAAAAAGGTTGGAATTGTGAGCCTCGGCAGCGCTGGGCATGCAGGTGTTCCAGATGCGCTCCGAACATTTGACTGAATCTCCCTTTCTGCACAAGTTTCTGTGACATCGTTTCTCAAGAGTTGCCCGGCCATCACACTCTTGCAGCTTCGAGAACGTCCCTTCCCCTTGTCTCGGTTACATTACTTCGCTCCCGTCCACATTGTTCACAGCTCCAAGTACATCTCCAGGAGATTCATGACTATCATCTTGGTGTATGGCGTGCCGCTAGTAAATGTGGCCTCCAAGAGTTTTACTTCTCTCAATTCAAACCTTAACTCATCCACCAGTTTGCAGGTGAAGCAAAACACTGAATTCTGCTATCCAAGGGTTATCGTTCTGTGTTTTCCCACCGCGAGTCCCTTGTCATTTCTTGTGTCACCGAGCTATTATTTGTGCATATGGTTAAGAAAATGATCATTTCCCGTGTTCAGATATTATGGGAAAATTTGTATTTAAAAGATTGTCCGCGTAATAATCCCATGAAACAATGGAGCTGTTTCTCACCACAACTTCCCAGAGTTAGATCGTTACCCTTTATCCCACACTGTCCAGTAAGCACAGGTGGGGTTAACTGAAGGGAAGACAGACACAGGCTTTGGTCAGCGTAAGTTTTCAGGTTCTCAGGTCTCTCGCTTTGGTGCAGGTGCCTTTGCCTCCTAGCTGCTGGGTGTGGATGCTTTAGACAGTTATACGTCTATTGCTTCCGAGGATCACACCTTCCAAGGCATCTCAGCTCAGAAGGCCGAAGCCTTGACCGTGATTTCACTTTTGGTGCTCGACAGCTGTGTGGAGACGAGGGCCACATAGGACCCTCTTTCCCTTTCACGGACATGGCCTTTCCATTCCATCCCTCTCATTCAACCTCTTTTGTGAGATGCTGGACCCACGTTTGGGATTGGCAAAGGCATATGTGGGAATATTGGAATTATGATCCTAACCAGCCTTGCTACAGAAGTTTCCCTGATGTGAACTTGCTACTGAATTACAACACTGTTATACACGAGTTTCCTGGACGTTCACATCAAGTGCACAGATGAACACATTTATGTAGCAACGAGAAACTCCCTTCCCTCAAGCGTTTAGCTTTTTGACGACCTGCAGCTCAATATTTGTCTCCACCTTCAACCTTGCCAGTACAGCATATTTGACTTCGTTTCAAACACCTTACAGAGGAAGGCCCGTGTTTCACCACACGTTTCAGGAGAGAAAATGCTTTCACTTCAGTTCACTGGTCCCTCGAGTACTTTCTTTTAGGTGAGCGTCGAATTTCCACCATTTGGATCAGGAGTATAAATAAAGATAGAAACCTACTGTTTTTGTGGCCTTCTGCTAAGGAATCGGACCTTGAACGTTTTCGCTTATCTCAATTCAGACCTTCCCGACTTCACTTGCCTGTCGGTGACGGGAAAACGTGAATCCTTCAAGTCCTTGCGTGGCCTTCTTGGATTCCTCACCGCCAGTTACTTACGTTGCTACATCATGAGTCACTGCAAATGTTTTGCGGCGTTCAGATGTCAGGATTTTTCCCATCTTCATTAGGTTATCGGGATCTTTCAATCCTGCCAATTCTCGTATGTCTGAGTTACATTCTGGAACATAGCGGGATGCATTTGGCTATTTTCACCCACAAGCTGCTCACGGAGGTGGTTGGCTTCTCCCAAAGCCCCATTACTCACAAGTGAGCTTAATGAAGGACTGAGGGATATGCCTTGGTTGGCTTGCCTTTGCAAGTTCTCTTGTCTCTCGTGTCTTAGAGATCAGTACAGGGTGAACACACGGTCACTACTTAGCTGCCGTTGCGCTCCATGCTCACCTCTTTCACGAAATCTGGCAGCAGAAGCCCCATGGACTTATCGTGAGAGCCCACTTTTCAAGGAGCCATGTGGAGACCAGCACCAAAGCAGAGATAATTTGCCCTTCACCGACTTTACCTTTGCCCTATGTGGCTTGGGTCGCACTTTGTCTCTTCTGAGATGGTGGTAGATTTGTCCATTGTGTACAATGAAAAAGGTTGGAATTGTGAGCCTCGGCAGCGCTGGGCATGCAGGTGTTCCAGATGCGCTCCGAACATTTGACTGAATCTCCCTTTCTGCACAAGTTTCTGTGACATCGTTTCTCAAGAGTTGCCCGGCCATCACACTCTTGCAGCTTCGAGAACGTCCCTTCCCCTTGTCTCGGTTACATTACTTCGCTCCCGTCCACATTGTTCACAGCTCCAAGTACATCTCCAGGAGATTCATGACTATCATCTTGGTGTATGGCGTGCCGCTAGTAAATGTGGCCTCCAAGAGTTTTACTTCTCTCAATTCAAACCTTAACTCATCCACCAGTTTGCAGGTGAAGCAAAACACTGAATTCTGCTATCCAAGGGTTATCGTTCTGTGTTTTCCCACCGCGAGTCCCTTGTCATTTCTTGTGTCACCGAGCTATTATTTGTGCATATGGTTAAGAAAATGATCATTTCCCGTGTTCAGATATTATGGGAAAATTTGTATTTAAAAGATTGTCCGCGTAATAATCCCATGAAACAATGGAGCTGTTTCTCACCACAACTTCCCAGAGTTAGATCGTTACCCTTTATCCCACACTGTCCAGTAAGCACAGGTGGGGTTAACTGAAGGGAAGACAGACACAGGCTTTGGTCAGCGTAAGTTTTCAGGTTCTCAGGTCTCTCGCTTTGGTGCAGGTGCCTTTGCCTCCTAGCTGCTGGGTGTGGATGCTTTAGACAGTTATACGTCTATTGCTTCCGAGGATCACACCTTCCAAGGCATCTCAGCTCAGAAGGCCGAAGCCTTGACCGTGATTTCACTTTTGGTGCTCGACAGCTGTGTGGAGACGAGGGCCACATAGGACCCTCTTTCCCTTTCACGGACATGGCCTTTCCATTCCATCCCTCTCATTCAACCTCTTTTGTGAGATGCTGGACCCACGTTTGGGATTGGCAAAGGCATATGTGGGAATATTGGAATTATGATCCTAACCAGCCTTGCTACAGAAGTTTCCCTGATGTGAACTTGCTACTGAATTACAACACTGTTATACACGAGTTTCCTGGACGTTCACATCAAGTGCACAGATGAACACATTTATGTAGCAACGAGAAACTCCCTTCCCTCAAGCGTTTAGCTTTTTGACGACCTGCAGCTCAATATTTGTCTCCACCTTCAACCTTGCCAGTACAGCATATTTGACTTCGTTTCAAACACCTTACAGAGGAAGGCCCGTGTTTCACCACACGTTTCAGGAGAGAAAATGCTTTCACTTCAGTTCACTGGTCCCTCGAGTACTTTCTTTTAGGTGAGCGTCGAATTTCCACCATTTGGATCAGGAGTATAAATAAAGATAGAAACCTACTGTTTTTGTGGCCTTCTGCTAAGGAATCGGACCTTGAACGTTTTCGCTTATCTCAATTCAGACCTTCCCGACTTCACTTGCCTGTCGGTGACGGGAAAACGTGAATCCTTCAAGTCCTTGCGTGGCCTTCTTGGATTCCTCACCGCCAGTTACTTACGTTGCTACATCATGAGTCACTGCAAATGTTTTGCGGCGTTCAGATGTCAGGATTTTTCCCATCTTCATTAGGTTATCGGGATCTTTCAATCCTGCCAATTCTCGTATGTCTGAGTTACATTCTGGAACATAGCGGGATGCATTTGGCTATTTTCACCCACAAGCTGCTCACGGAGGTGGTTGGCTTCTCCCAAAGCCCCATTACTCACAAGTGAGCTTAATGAAGGACTGAGGGATATGCCTTGGTTGGCTTGCCTTTGCAAGTTCTCTTGTCTCTCGTGTCTTAGAGATCAGTACAGGGTGAACACACGGTCACTACTTAGCTGCCGTTGCGCTCCATGCTCACCTCTTTCACGAAATCTGGCAGCAGAAGCCCCATGGACTTATCGTGAGAGCCCACTTTTCAAGGAGCCATGTGGAGACCAGCACCAAAGCAGAGATAATTTGCCCTTCACCGACTTTACCTTTGCCCTATGTGGCTTGGGTCGCACTTTGTCTCTTCTGAGATGGTGGTAGATTTGTCCATTGTGTACAATGAAAAAGGTTGGAATTGTGAGCCTCGGCAGCGCTGGGCATGCAGGTGTTCCAGATGCGCTCCGAACATTTGACTGAAACTCCCTTTCTGCACAAGTTTCTGTGACATCGTTTCTCAAGAGTTGCCCGGCCATCACACTCTTGCAGCTTCGAGAACGTCCCTTCCCCTTGTCTCGGTTACATTACTTCGCTCCCGTCCACATTGTTCACAGCTCCAAGTACATCTCCAGGAGATTCATGACTATCATCTTGGTGTATGGCGTGCCGCTAGTAAATGTGGCCTCCAAGAGTTTTACTTCTCTCAATTCAAACCTTAACTCATCCACCAGTTTGCAGGTGAAGCAAAACACTGAATTCTGCTATCCAAGGGTTATCGTTCTGTGTTTTCCCACCGCGAGTCCCTTGTCATTTCTTGTGTCACCGAGCTATTATTTGTGCATATGGTTAAGAAAATGATCATTTCCCGTGTTCAGATATTATGGGAAAATTTGTATTTAAAAGATTGTCCGCGTAATAATCCCATGAAACAATGGAGCTGTTTCTCACCACAACTTCCCAGAGTTAGATCGTTACCCTTTATCCCACACTGTCCAGTAAGCACAGGTGGGGTTAACTGAAGGGAAGACAGACACAGGCTTTGGTCAGCGTAAGTTTTCAGGTTCTCAGGTCTCTCGCTTTGGTGCAGGTGCCTTTGCCTCCTAGCTGCTGGGTGTGGATGCTTTAGACAGTTATACGTCTATTGCTTCCGAGGATCACACCTTCCAAGGCATCTCAGCTCAGAAGGCCGAAGCCTTGACCGTGATTTCACTTTTGGTGCTCGACAGCTGTGTGGAGACGAGGGCCACATAGGACCCTCTTTCCCTTTCACGGACATGGCCTTTCCATTCCATCCCTCTCATTCAACCTCTTTTGTGAGATGCTGGACCCACGTTTGGGATTGGCAAAGGCATATGTGGGAATATTGGAATTATGATCCTAACCAGCCTTGCTACAGAAGTTTCCCTGATGTGAACTTGCTACTGAATTACAACACTGTTATACACGAGTTTCCTGGACGTTCACATCAAGTGCACAGATGAACACATTTATGTAGCAACGAGAAACTCCCTTCCCTCAAGCGTTTAGCTTTTTGACGACCTGCAGCTCAATATTTGTCTCCACCTTCAACCTTGCCAGTACAGCATATTTGACTTCGTTTCAAACACCTTACAGAGGAAGGCCCGTGTTTCACCACACGTTTCAGGAGAGAAAATGCTTTCACTTCAGTTCACTGGTCCCTCGAGTACTTTCTTTTAGGTGAGCGTCGAATTTCCACCATTTGGATCAGGAGTATAAATAAAGATAGAAACCTACTGTTTTTGTGGCCTTCTGCTAAGGAATCGGACCTTGAACGTTTTCGCTTATCTCAATTCAGACCTTCCCGACTTCACTTGCCTGTCGGTGACGGGAAAACGTGAATCCTTCAAGTCCTTGCGTGGCCTTCTTGGATTCCTCACCGCCAGTTACTTACGTTGCTACATCATGAGTCACTGCAAATGTTTTGCGGCGTTCAGATGTCAGGATTTTTCCCATCTTCATTAGGTTATCGGGATCTTTCAATCCTGCCAATTCTCGTATGTCTGAGTTACATTCTGGAACATAGCGGGATGCATTTGGCTATTTTCACCCACAAGCTGCTCACGGAGGTGGTTGGCTTCTCCCAAAGCCCCATTACTCACAAGTGAGCTTAATGAAGGACTGAGGGATATGCCTTGGTTGGCTTGCCTTTGCAAGTTCTCTTGTCTCTCGTGTCTTAGAGATCAGTACAGGGTGAACACACGGTCACTACTTAGCTGCCGTTGCGCTCCATGCTCACCTCTTTCACGAAATCTGGCAGCAGAAGCCCCATGGACTTATCGTGAGAGCCCACTTTTCAAGGAGCCATGTGGAGACCAGCACCAAAGCAGAGATAATTTGCCCTTCACCGACTTTACCTTTGCCCTATGTGGCTTGGGTCGCACTTTGTCTCTTCTGAGATGGTGGTAGATTTGTCCATTGTGTACAATGAAAAAGGTTGGAATTGTGAGCCTCGGCAGCGCTGGGCATGCAGGTGTTCCAGATGCGCTCCGAACATTTGACTGAAACTCCCTTTCTGCACAAGTTTCTGTGACATCGTTTCTCAAGAGTTGCCCGGCCATCACACTCTTGCAGCTTCGAGAACGTCCCTTCCCCTTGTCTCGGTTACATTACTTCGCTCCCGTCCACATTGTTCACAGCTCCAAGTACATCTCCAGGAGATTCATGACTATCATCTTGGTGTATGGCGTGCCGCTAGTAAATGTGGCCTCCAAGAGTTTTACTTCTCTCAATTCAAACCTTAACTCATCCACCAGTTTGCAGGTGAAGCAAAACACTGAATTCTGCTATCCAAGGGTTATCGTTCTGTGTTTTCCCACCGCGAGTCCCTTGTCATTTCTTGTGTCACCGAGCTATTATTTGTGCATATGGTTAAGAAAATGATCATTTCCCGTGTTCAGATATTATGGGAAAATTTGTATTTAAAAGATTGTCCGCGTAATAATCCCATGAAACAATGGAGCTGTTTCTCACCACAACTTCCCAGAGTTAGATCGTTACCCTTTATCCCACACTGTCCAGTAAGCACAGGTGGGGTTAACTGAAGGGAAGACAGACACAGGCTTTGGTCAGCGTAAGTTTTCAGGTTCTCAGGTCTCTCGCTTTGGTGCAGGTGCCTTTGCCTCCTAGCTGCTGGGTGTGGATGCTTTAGACAGTTATACGTCTATTGCTTCCGAGGATCACACCTTCCAAGGCATCTCAGCTCAGAAGGCCGAAGCCTTGACCGTGATTTCACTTTTGGTGCTCGACAGCTGTGTGGAGACGAGGGCCACATAGGACCCTCTTTCCCTTTCACGGACATGGCCTTTCCATTCCATCCCTCTCATTCAACCTCTTTTGTGAGATGCTGGACCCACGTTTGGGATTGGCAAAGGCATATGTGGGAATATTGGAATTATGATCCTAACCAGCCTTGCTACAGAAGTTTCCCTGATGTGAACTTGCTACTGAATTACAACACTGTTATACACGAGTTTCCTGGACGTTCACATCAAGTGCACAGATGAACACATTTATGTAGCAACGAGAAACTCCCTTCCCTCAAGCGTTTAGCTTTTTGACGACCTGCAGCTCAATATTTGTCTCCACCTTCAACCTTGCCAGTACAGCATATTTGACTTCGTTTCAAACACCTTACAGAGGAAGGCCCGTGTTTCACCACACGTTTCAGGAGAGAAAATGCTTTCACTTCAGTTCACTGGTCCCTCGAGTACTTTCTTTTAGGTGAGCGTCGAATTTCCACCATTTGGATCAGGAGTATAAATAAAGATAGAAACCTACTGTTTTTGTGGCCTTCTGCTAAGGAATCGGACCTTGAACGTTTTCGCTTATCTCAATTCAGACCTTCCCGACTTCACTTGCCTGTCGGTGACGGGAAAACGTGAATCCTTCAAGTCCTTGCGTGGCCTTCTTGGATTCCTCACCGCCAGTTACTTACGTTGCTACATCATGAGTCACTGCAAATGTTTTGCGGCGTTCAGATGTCAGGATTTTTCCCATCTTCATTAGGTTATCGGGATCTTTCAATCCTGCCAATTCTCGTATGTCTGAGTTACATTCTGGAACATAGCGGGATGCATTTGGCTATTTTCACCCACAAGCTGCTCACGGAGGTGGTTGGCTTCTCCCAAAGCCCCATTACTCACAAGTGAGCTTAATGAAGGACTGAGGGATATGCCTTGGTTGGCTTGCCTTTGCAAGTTCTCTTGTCTCTCGTGTCTTAGAGATCAGTACAGGGTGAACACACGGTCACTACTTAGCTGCCGTTGCGCTCCATGCTCACCTCTTTCACGAAATCTGGCAGCAGAAGCCCCATGGACTTATCGTGAGAGCCCACTTTTCAAGGAGCCATGTGGAGACCAGCACCAAAGCAGAGATAATTTGCCCTTCACCGACTTTACCTTTGCCCTATGTGGCTTGGGTCGCACTTTGTCTCTTCTGAGATGGTGGTAGATTTGTCCATTGTGTACAATGAAAAAGGTTGGAATTGTGAGCCTCGGCAGCGCTGGGCATGCAGGTGTTCCAGATGCGCTCCGAACATTTGACTGAAACTCCCTTTCTGCACAAGTTTCTGTGACATCGTTTCTCAAGAGTTGCCCGGCCATCACACTCTTGCAGCTTCGAGAACGTCCCTTCCCCTTGTCTCGGTTACATTACTTCGCTCCCGTCCACATTGTTCACAGCTCCAAGTACATCTCCAGGAGATTCATGACTATCATCTTGGTGTATGGCGTGCCGCTAGTAAATGTGGCCTCCAAGAGTTTTACTTCTCTCAATTCAAACCTTAACTCATCCACCAGTTTGCAGGTGAAGCAAAACACTGAATTCTGCTATCCAAGGGTTATCGTTCTGTGTTTTCCCACCGCGAGTCCCTTGTCATTTCTTGTGTCACCGAGCTATTATTTGTGCATATGGTTAAGAAAATGATCATTTCCCGTGTTCAGATATTATGGGAAAATTTGTATTTAAAAGATTGTCCGCGTAATAATCCCATGAAACAATGGAGCTGTTTCTCACCACAACTTCCCAGAGTTAGATCGTTACCCTTTATCCCACACTGTCCAGTAAGCACAGGTGGGGTTAACTGAAGGGAAGACAGACACAGGCTTTGGTCAGCGTAAGTTTTCAGGTTCTCAGGTCTCTCGCTTTGGTGCAGGTGCCTTTGCCTCCTAGCTGCTGGGTGTGGATGCTTTAGACAGTTATACGTCTATTGCTTCCGAGGATCACACCTTCCAAGGCATCTCAGCTCAGAAGGCCGAAGCCTTGACCGTGATTTCACTTTTGGTGCTCGACAGCTGTGTGGAGACGAGGGCCACATAGGACCCTCTTTCCCTTTCACGGACATGGCCTTTCCATTCCATCCCTCTCATTCAACCTCTTTTGTGAGATGCTGGACCCACGTTTGGGATTGGCAAAGGCATATGTGGGAATATTGGAATTATGATCCTAACCAGCCTTGCTACAGAAGTTTCCCTGATGTGAACTTGCTACTGAATTACAACACTGTTATACACGAGTTTCCTGGACGTTCACATCAAGTGCACAGATGAACACATTTATGTAGCAACGAGAAACTCCCTTCCCTCAAGCGTTTAGCTTTTTGACGACCTGCAGCTCAATATTTGTCTCCACCTTCAACCTTGCCAGTACAGCATATTTGACTTCGTTTCAAACACCTTACAGAGGAAGGCCCGTGTTTCACCACACGTTTCAGGAGAGAAAATGCTTTCACTTCAGTTCACTGGTCCCTCGAGTACTTTCTTTTAGGTGAGCGTCGAATTTCCACCATTTGGATCAGGAGTATAAATAAAGATAGAAACCTACTGTTTTTGTGGCCTTCTGCTAAGGAATCGGACCTTGAACGTTTTCGCTTATCTCAATTCAGACCTTCCCGACTTCACTTGCCTGTCGGTGACGGGAAAACGTGAATCCTTCAAGTCCTTGCGTGGCCTTCTTGGATTCCTCACCGCCAGTTACTTACGTTGCTACATCATGAGTCACTGCAAATGTTTTGCGGCGTTCAGATGTCAGGATTTTTCCCATCTTCATTAGGTTATCGGGATCTTTCAATCCTGCCAATTCTCGTATGTCTGAGTTACATTCTGGAACATAGCGGGATGCATTTGGCTATTTTCACCCACAAGCTGCTCACGGAGGTGGTTGGCTTCTCCCAAAGCCCCATTACTCACAAGTGAGCTTAATGAAGGACTGAGGGATATGCCTTGGTTGGCTTGCCTTTGCAAGTTCTCTTGTCTCTCGTGTCTTAGAGATCAGTACAGGGTGAACACACGGTCACTACTTAGCTGCCGTTGCGCTCCATGCTCACCTCTTTCACGAAATCTGGCAGCAGAAGCCCCATGGACTTATCGTGAGAGCCCACTTTTCAAGGAGCCATGTGGAGACCAGCACCAAAGCAGAGATAATTTGCCCTTCACCGACTTTACCTTTGCCCTATGTGGCTTGGGTCGCACTTTGTCTCTTCTGAGATGGTGGTAGATTTGTCCATTGTGTACAATGAAAAAGGTTGGAATTGTGAGCCTCGGCAGCGCTGGGCATGCAGGTGTTCCAGATGCGCTCCGAACATTTGACTGAAACTCCCTTTCTGCACAAGTTTCTGTGACATCGTTTCTCAAGAGTTGCCCGGCCATCACACTCTTGCAGCTTCGAGAACGTCCCTTCCCCTTGTCTCGGTTACATTACTTCGCTCCCGTCCACATTGTTCACAGCTCCAAGTACATCTCCAGGAGATTCATGACTATCATCTTGGTGTATGGCGTGCCGCTAGTAAATGTGGCCTCCAAGAGTTTTACTTCTCTCAATTCAAACCTTAACTCATCCACCAGTTTGCAGGTGAAGCAAAACACTGAATTCTGCTATCCAAGGGTTATCGTTCTGTGTTTTCCCACCGCGAGTCCCTTGTCATTTCTTGTGTCACCGAGCTATTATTTGTGCATATGGTTAAGAAAATGATCATTTCCCGTGTTCAGATATTATGGGAAAATTTGTATTTAAAAGATTGTCCGCGTAATAATCCCATGAAACAATGGAGCTGTTTCTCACCACAACTTCCCAGAGTTAGATCGTTACCCTTTATCCCACACTGTCCAGTAAGCACAGGTGGGGTTAACTGAAGGGAAGACAGACACAGGCTTTGGTCAGCGTAAGTTTTCAGGTTCTCAGGTCTCTCGCTTTGGTGCAGGTGCCTTTGCCTCCTAGCTGCTGGGTGTGGATGCTTTAGACAGTTATACGTCTATTGCTTCCGAGGATCACACCTTCCAAGGCATCTCAGCTCAGAAGGCCGAAGCCTTGACCGTGATTTCACTTTTGGTGCTCGACAGCTGTGTGGAGACGAGGGCCACATAGGACCCTCTTTCCCTTTCACGGACATGGCCTTTCCATTCCATCCCTCTCATTCAACCTCTTTTGTGAGATGCTGGACCCACGTTTGGGATTGGCAAAGGCATATGTGGGAATATTGGAATTATGATCCTAACCAGCCTTGCTACAGAAGTTTCCCTGATGTGAACTTGCTACTGAATTACAACACTGTTATACACGAGTTTCCTGGACGTTCACATCAAGTGCACAGATGAACACATTTATGTAGCAACGAGAAACTCCCTTCCCTCAAGCGTTTAGCTTTTTGACGACCTGCAGCTCAATATTTGTCTCCACCTTCAACCTTGCCAGTACAGCATATTTGACTTCGTTTCAAACACCTTACAGAGGAAGGCCCGTGTTTCACCACACGTTTCAGGAGAGAAAATGCTTTCACTTCAGTTCACTGGTCCCTCGAGTACTTTCTTTTAGGTGAGCGTCGAATTTCCACCATTTGGATCAGGAGTATAAATAAAGATAGAAACCTACTGTTTTTGTGGCCTTCTGCTAAGGAATCGGACCTTGAACGTTTTCGCTTATCTCAATTCAGACCTTCCCGACTTCACTTGCCTGTCGGTGACGGGAAAACGTGAATCCTTCAAGTCCTTGCGTGGCCTTCTTGGATTCCTCACCGCCAGTTACTTACGTTGCTACATCATGAGTCACTGCAAATGTTTTGCGGCGTTCAGATGTCAGGATTTTTCCCATCTTCATTAGGTTATCGGGATCTTTCAATCCTGCCAATTCTCGTATGTCTGAGTTACATTCTGGAACATAGCGGGATGCATTTGGCTATTTTCACCCACAAGCTGCTCACGGAGGTGGTTGGCTTCTCCCAAAGCCCCATTACTCACAAGTGAGCTTAATGAAGGACTGAGGGATATGCCTTGGTTGGCTTGCCTTTGCAAGTTCTCTTGTCTCTCGTGTCTTAGAGATCAGTACAGGGTGAACACACGGTCACTACTTAGCTGCCGTTGCGCTCCATGCTCACCTCTTTCACGAAATCTGGCAGCAGAAGCCCCATGGACTTATCGTGAGAGCCCACTTTTCAAGGAGCCATGTGGAGACCAGCACCAAAGCAGAGATAATTTGCCCTTCACCGACTTTACCTTTGCCCTATGTGGCTTGGGTCGCACTTTGTCTCTTCTGAGATGGTGGTAGATTTGTCCATTGTGTACAATGAAAAAGGTTGGAATTGTGAGCCTCGGCAGCGCTGGGCATGCAGGTGTTCCAGATGCGCTCCGAACATTTGACTGAAACTCCCTTTCTGCACAAGTTTCTGTGACATCGTTTCTCAAGAGTTGCCCGGCCATCACACTCTTGCAGCTTCGAGAACGTCCCTTCCCCTTGTCTCGGTTACATTACTTCGCTCCCGTCCACATTGTTCACAGCTCCAAGTACATCTCCAGGAGATTCATGACTATCATCTTGGTGTATGGCGTGCCGCTAGTAAATGTGGCCTCCAAGAGTTTTACTTCTCTCAATTCAAACCTTAACTCATCCACCAGTTTGCAGGTGAAGCAAAACACTGAATTCTGCTATCCAAGGGTTATCGTTCTGTGTTTTCCCACCGCGAGTCCCTTGTCATTTCTTGTGTCACCGAGCTATTATTTGTGCATATGGTTAAGAAAATGATCATTTCCCGTGTTCAGATATTATGGGAAAATTTGTATTTAAAAGATTGTCCGCGTAATAATCCCATGAAACAATGGAGCTGTTTCTCACCACAACTTCCCAGAGTTAGATCGTTACCCTTTATCCCACACTGTCCAGTAAGCACAGGTGGGGTTAACTGAAGGGAAGACAGACACAGGCTTTGGTCAGCGTAAGTTTTCAGGTTCTCAGGTCTCTCGCTTTGGTGCAGGTGCCTTTGCCTCCTAGCTGCTGGGTGTGGATGCTTTAGACAGTTATACGTCTATTGCTTCCGAGGATCACACCTTCCAAGGCATCTCAGCTCAGAAGGCCGAAGCCTTGACCGTGATTTCACTTTTGGTGCTCGACAGCTGTGTGGAGACGAGGGCCACATAGGACCCTCTTTCCCTTTCACGGACATGGCCTTTCCATTCCATCCCTCTCATTCAACCTCTTTTGTGAGATGCTGGACCCACGTTTGGGATTGGCAAAGGCATATGTGGGAATATTGGAATTATGATCCTAACCAGCCTTGCTACAGAAGTTTCCCTGATGTGAACTTGCTACTGAATTACAACACTGTTATACACGAGTTTCCTGGACGTTCACATCAAGTGCACAGATGAACACATTTATGTAGCAACGAGAAACTCCCTTCCCTCAAGCGTTTAGCTTTTTGACGACCTGCAGCTCAATATTTGTCTCCACCTTCAACCTTGCCAGTACAGCATATTTGACTTCGTTTCAAACACCTTACAGAGGAAGGCCCGTGTTTCACCACACGTTTCAGGAGAGAAAATGCTTTCACTTCAGTTCACTGGTCCCTCGAGTACTTTCTTTTAGGTGAGCGTCGAATTTCCACCATTTGGATCAGGAGTATAAATAAAGATAGAAACCTACTGTTTTTGTGGCCTTCTGCTAAGGAATCGGACCTTGAACGTTTTCGCTTATCTCAATTCAGACCTTCCCGACTTCACTTGCCTGTCGGTGACGGGAAAACGTGAATCCTTCAAGTCCTTGCGTGGCCTTCTTGGATTCCTCACCGCCAGTTACTTACGTTGCTACATCATGAGTCACTGCAAATGTTTTGCGGCGTTCAGATGTCAGGATTTTTCCCATCTTCATTAGGTTATCGGGATCTTTCAATCCTGCCAATTCTCGTATGTCTGAGTTACATTCTGGAACATAGCGGGATGCATTTGGCTATTTTCACCCACAAGCTGCTCACGGAGGTGGTTGGCTTCTCCCAAAGCCCCATTACTCACAAGTGAGCTTAATGAAGGACTGAGGGATATGCCTTGGTTGGCTTGCCTTTGCAAGTTCTCTTGTCTCTCGTGTCTTAGAGATCAGTACAGGGTGAACACACGGTCACTACTTAGCTGCCGTTGCGCTCCATGCTCACCTCTTTCACGAAATCTGGCAGCAGAAGCCCCATGGACTTATCGTGAGAGCCCACTTTTCAAGGAGCCATGTGGAGACCAGCACCAAAGCAGAGATAATTTGCCCTTCACCGACTTTACCTTTGCCCTATGTGGCTTGGGTCGCACTTTGTCTCTTCTGAGATGGTGGTAGATTTGTCCATTGTGTACAATGAAAAAGGTTGGAATTGTGAGCCTCGGCAGCGCTGGGCATGCAGGTGTTCCAGATGCGCTCCGAACATTTGACTGAAACTCCCTTTCTGCACAAGTTTCTGTGACATCGTTTCTCAAGAGTTGCCCGGCCATCACACTCTTGCAGCTTCGAGAACGTCCCTTCCCCTTGTCTCGGTTACATTACTTCGCTCCCGTCCACATTGTTCACAGCTCCAAGTACATCTCCAGGAGATTCATGACTATCATCTTGGTGTATGGCGTGCCGCTAGTAAATGTGGCCTCCAAGAGTTTTACTTCTCTCAATTCAAACCTTAACTCATCCACCAGTTTGCAGGTGAAGCAAAACACTGAATTCTGCTATCCAAGGGTTATCGTTCTGTGTTTTCCCACCGCGAGTCCCTTGTCATTTCTTGTGTCACCGAGCTATTATTTGTGCATATGGTTAAGAAAATGATCATTTCCCGTGTTCAGATATTATGGGAAAATTTGTATTTAAAAGATTGTCCGCGTAATAATCCCATGAAACAATGGAGCTGTTTCTCACCACAACTTCCCAGAGTTAGATCGTTACCCTTTATCCCACACTGTCCAGTAAGCACAGGTGGGGTTAACTGAAGGGAAGACAGACACAGGCTTTGGTCAGCGTAAGTTTTCAGGTTCTCAGGTCTCTCGCTTTGGTGCAGGTGCCTTTGCCTCCTAGCTGCTGGGTGTGGATGCTTTAGACAGTTATACGTCTATTGCTTCCGAGGATCACACCTTCCAAGGCATCTCAGCTCAGAAGGCCGAAGCCTTGACCGTGATTTCACTTTTGGTGCTCGACAGCTGTGTGGAGACGAGGGCCACATAGGACCCTCTTTCCCTTTCACGGACATGGCCTTTCCATTCCATCCCTCTCATTCAACCTCTTTTGTGAGATGCTGGACCCACGTTTGGGATTGGCAAAGGCATATGTGGGAATATTGGAATTATGATCCTAACCAGCCTTGCTACAGAAGTTTCCCTGATGTGAACTTGCTACTGAATTACAACACTGTTATACACGAGTTTCCTGGACGTTCACATCAAGTGCACAGATGAACACATTTATGTAGCAACGAGAAACTCCCTTCCCTCAAGCGTTTAGCTTTTTGACGACCTGCAGCTCAATATTTGTCTCCACCTTCAACCTTGCCAGTACAGCATATTTGACTTCGTTTCAAACACCTTACAGAGGAAGGCCCGTGTTTCACCACACGTTTCAGGAGAGAAAATGCTTTCACTTCAGTTCACTGGTCCCTCGAGTACTTTCTTTTAGGTGAGCGTCGAATTTCCACCATTTGGATCAGGAGTATAAATAAAGATAGAAACCTACTGTTTTTGTGGCCTTCTGCTAAGGAATCGGACCTTGAACGTTTTCGCTTATCTCAATTCAGACCTTCCCGACTTCACTTGCCTGTCGGTGACGGGAAAACGTGAATCCTTCAAGTCCTTGCGTGGCCTTCTTGGATTCCTCACCGCCAGTTACTTACGTTGCTACATCATGAGTCACTGCAAATGTTTTGCGGCGTTCAGATGTCAGGATTTTTCCCATCTTCATTAGGTTATCGGGATCTTTCAATCCTGCCAATTCTCGTATGTCTGAGTTACATTCTGGAACATAGCGGGATGCATTTGGCTATTTTCACCCACAAGCTGCTCACGGAGGTGGTTGGCTTCTCCCAAAGCCCCATTACTCACAAGTGAGCTTAATGAAGGACTGAGGGATATGCCTTGGTTGGCTTGCCTTTGCAAGTTCTCTTGTCTCTCGTGTCTTAGAGATCAGTACAGGGTGAACACACGGTCACTACTTAGCTGCCGTTGCGCTCCATGCTCACCTCTTTCACGAAATCTGGCAGCAGAAGCCCCATGGACTTATCGTGAGAGCCCACTTTTCAAGGAGCCATGTGGAGACCAGCACCAAAGCAGAGATAATTTGCCCTTCACCGACTTTACCTTTGCCCTATGTGGCTTGGGTCGCACTTTGTCTCTTCTGAGATGGTGGTAGATTTGTCCATTGTGTACAATGAAAAAGGTTGGAATTGTGAGCCTCGGCAGCGCTGGGCATGCAGGTGTTCCAGATGCGCTCCGAACATTTGACTGAAACTCCCTTTCTGCACAAGTTTCTGTGACATCGTTTCTCAAGAGTTGCCCGGCCATCACACTCTTGCAGCTTCGAGAACGTCCCTTCCCCTTGTCTCGGTTACATTACTTCGCTCCCGTCCACATTGTTCACAGCTCCAAGTACATCTCCAGGAGATTCATGACTATCATCTTGGTGTATGGCGTGCCGCTAGTAAATGTGGCCTCCAAGAGTTTTACTTCTCTCAATTCAAACCTTAACTCATCCACCAGTTTGCAGGTGAAGCAAAACACTGAATTCTGCTATCCAAGGGTTATCGTTCTGTGTTTTCCCACCGCGAGTCCCTTGTCATTTCTTGTGTCACCGAGCTATTATTTGTGCATATGGTTAAGAAAATGATCATTTCCCGTGTTCAGATATTATGGGAAAATTTGTATTTAAAAGATTGTCCGCGTAATAATCCCATGAAACAATGGAGCTGTTTCTCACCACAACTTCCCAGAGTTAGATCGTTACCCTTTATCCCACACTGTCCAGTAAGCACAGGTGGGGTTAACTGAAGGGAAGACAGACACAGGCTTTGGTCAGCGTAAGTTTTCAGGTTCTCAGGTCTCTCGCTTTGGTGCAGGTGCCTTTGCCTCCTAGCTGCTGGGTGTGGATGCTTTAGACAGTTATACGTCTATTGCTTCCGAGGATCACACCTTCCAAGGCATCTCAGCTCAGAAGGCCGAAGCCTTGACCGTGATTTCACTTTTGGTGCTCGACAGCTGTGTGGAGACGAGGGCCACATAGGACCCTCTTTCCCTTTCACGGACATGGCCTTTCCATTCCATCCCTCTCATTCAACCTCTTTTGTGAGATGCTGGACCCACGTTTGGGATTGGCAAAGGCATATGTGGGAATATTGGAATTATGATCCTAACCAGCCTTGCTACAGAAGTTTCCCTGATGTGAACTTGCTACTGAATTACAACACTGTTATACACGAGTTTCCTGGACGTTCACATCAAGTGCACAGATGAACACATTTATGTAGCAACGAGAAACTCCCTTCCCTCAAGCGTTTAGCTTTTTGACGACCTGCAGCTCAATATTTGTCTCCACCTTCAACCTTGCCAGTACAGCATATTTGACTTCGTTTCAAACACCTTACAGAGGAAGGCCCGTGTTTCACCACACGTTTCAGGAGAGAAAATGCTTTCACTTCAGTTCACTGGTCCCTCGAGTACTTTCTTTTAGGTGAGCGTCGAATTTCCACCATTTGGATCAGGAGTATAAATAAAGATAGAAACCTACTGTTTTTGTGGCCTTCTGCTAAGGAATCGGACCTTGAACGTTTTCGCTTATCTCAATTCAGACCTTCCCGACTTCACTTGCCTGTCGGTGACGGGAAAACGTGAATCCTTCAAGTCCTTGCGTGGCCTTCTTGGATTCCTCACCGCCAGTTACTTACGTTGCTACATCATGAGTCACTGCAAATGTTTTGCGGCGTTCAGATGTCAGGATTTTTCCCATCTTCATTAGGTTATCGGGATCTTTCAATCCTGCCAATTCTCGTATGTCTGAGTTACATTCTGGAACATAGCGGGATGCATTTGGCTATTTTCACCCACAAGCTGCTCACGGAGGTGGTTGGCTTCTCCCAAAGCCCCATTACTCACAAGTGAGCTTAATGAAGGACTGAGGGATATGCCTTGGTTGGCTTGCCTTTGCAAGTTCTCTTGTCTCTCGTGTCTTAGAGATCAGTACAGGGTGAACACACGGTCACTACTTAGCTGCCGTTGCGCTCCATGCTCACCTCTTTCACGAAATCTGGCAGCAGAAGCCCCATGGACTTATCGTGAGAGCCCACTTTTCAAGGAGCCATGTGGAGACCAGCACCAAAGCAGAGATAATTTGCCCTTCACCGACTTTACCTTTGCCCTATGTGGCTTGGGTCGCACTTTGTCTCTTCTGAGATGGTGGTAGATTTGTCCATTGTGTACAATGAAAAAGGTTGGAATTGTGAGCCTCGGCAGCGCTGGGCATGCAGGTGTTCCAGATGCGCTCCGAACATTTGACTGAAACTCCCTTTCTGCACAAGTTTCTGTGACATCGTTTCTCAAGAGTTGCCCGGCCATCACACTCTTGCAGCTTCGAGAACGTCCCTTCCCCTTGTCTCGGTTACATTACTTCGCTCCCGTCCACATTGTTCACAGCTCCAAGTACATCTCCAGGAGATTCATGACTATCATCTTGGTGTATGGCGTGCCGCTAGTAAATGTGGCCTCCAAGAGTTTTACTTCTCTCAATTCAAACCTTAACTCATCCACCAGTTTGCAGGTGAAGCAAAACACTGAATTCTGCTATCCAAGGGTTATCGTTCTGTGTTTTCCCACCGCGAGTCCCTTGTCATTTCTTGTGTCACCGAGCTATTATTTGTGCATATGGTTAAGAAAATGATCATTTCCCGTGTTCAGATATTATGGGAAAATTTGTATTTAAAAGATTGTCCGCGTAATAATCCCATGAAACAATGGAGCTGTTTCTCACCACAACTTCCCAGAGTTAGATCGTTACCCTTTATCCCACACTGTCCAGTAAGCACAGGTGGGGTTAACTGAAGGGAAGACAGACACAGGCTTTGGTCAGCGTAAGTTTTCAGGTTCTCAGGTCTCTCGCTTTGGTGCAGGTGCCTTTGCCTCCTAGCTGCTGGGTGTGGATGCTTTAGACAGTTATACGTCTATTGCTTCCGAGGATCACACCTTCCAAGGCATCTCAGCTCAGAAGGCCGAAGCCTTGACCGTGATTTCACTTTTGGTGCTCGACAGCTGTGTGGAGACGAGGGCCACATAGGACCCTCTTTCCCTTTCACGGACATGGCCTTTCCATTCCATCCCTCTCATTCAACCTCTTTTGTGAGATGCTGGACCCACGTTTGGGATTGGCAAAGGCATATGTGGGAATATTGGAATTATGATCCTAACCAGCCTTGCTACAGAAGTTTCCCTGATGTGAACTTGCTACTGAATTACAACACTGTTATACACGAGTTTCCTGGACGTTCACATCAAGTGCACAGATGAACACATTTATGTAGCAACGAGAAACTCCCTTCCCTCAAGCGTTTAGCTTTTTGACGACCTGCAGCTCAATATTTGTCTCCACCTTCAACCTTGCCAGTACAGCATATTTGACTTCGTTTCAAACACCTTACAGAGGAAGGCCCGTGTTTCACCACACGTTTCAGGAGAGAAAATGCTTTCACTTCAGTTCACTGGTCCCTCGAGTACTTTCTTTTAGGTGAGCGTCGAATTTCCACCATTTGGATCAGGAGTATAAATAAAGATAGAAACCTACTGTTTTTGTGGCCTTCTGCTAAGGAATCGGACCTTGAACGTTTTCGCTTATCTCAATTCAGACCTTCCCGACTTCACTTGCCTGTCGGTGACGGGAAAACGTGAATCCTTCAAGTCCTTGCGTGGCCTTCTTGGATTCCTCACCGCCAGTTACTTACGTTGCTACATCATGAGTCACTGCAAATGTTTTGCGGCGTTCAGATGTCAGGATTTTTCCCATCTTCATTAGGTTATCGGGATCTTTCAATCCTGCCAATTCTCGTATGTCTGAGTTACATTCTGGAACATAGCGGGATGCATTTGGCTATTTTCACCCACAAGCTGCTCACGGAGGTGGTTGGCTTCTCCCAAAGCCCCATTACTCACAAGTGAGCTTAATGAAGGACTGAGGGATATGCCTTGGTTGGCTTGCCTTTGCAAGTTCTCTTGTCTCTCGTGTCTTAGAGATCAGTACAGGGTGAACACACGGTCACTACTTAGCTGCCGTTGCGCTCCATGCTCACCTCTTTCACGAAATCTGGCAGCAGAAGCCCCATGGACTTATCGTGAGAGCCCACTTTTCAAGGAGCCATGTGGAGACCAGCACCAAAGCAGAGATAATTTGCCCTTCACCGACTTTACCTTTGCCCTATGTGGCTTGGGTCGCACTTTGTCTCTTCTGAGATGGTGGTAGATTTGTCCATTGTGTACAATGAAAAAGGTTGGAATTGTGAGCCTCGGCAGCGCTGGGCATGCAGGTGTTCCAGATGCGCTCCGAACATTTGACTGAAACTCCCTTTCTGCACAAGTTTCTGTGACATCGTTTCTCAAGAGTTGCCCGGCCATCACACTCTTGCAGCTTCGAGAACGTCCCTTCCCCTTGTCTCGGTTACATTACTTCGCTCCCGTCCACATTGTTCACAGCTCCAAGTACATCTCCAGGAGATTCATGACTATCATCTTGGTGTATGGCGTGCCGCTAGTAAATGTGGCCTCCAAGAGTTTTACTTCTCTCAATTCAAACCTTAACTCATCCACCAGTTTGCAGGTGAAGCAAAACACTGAATTCTGCTATCCAAGGGTTATCGTTCTGTGTTTTCCCACCGCGAGTCCCTTGTCATTTCTTGTGTCACCGAGCTATTATTTGTGCATATGGTTAAGAAAATGATCATTTCCCGTGTTCAGATATTATGGGAAAATTTGTATTTAAAAGATTGTCCGCGTAATAATCCCATGAAACAATGGAGCTGTTTCTCACCACAACTTCCCAGAGTTAGATCGTTACCCTTTATCCCACACTGTCCAGTAAGCACAGGTGGGGTTAACTGAAGGGAAGACAGACACAGGCTTTGGTCAGCGTAAGTTTTCAGGTTCTCAGGTCTCTCGCTTTGGTGCAGGTGCCTTTGCCTCCTAGCTGCTGGGTGTGGATGCTTTAGACAGTTATACGTCTATTGCTTCCGAGGATCACACCTTCCAAGGCATCTCAGCTCAGAAGGCCGAAGCCTTGACCGTGATTTCACTTTTGGTGCTCGACAGCTGTGTGGAGACGAGGGCCACATAGGACCCTCTTTCCCTTTCACGGACATGGCCTTTCCATTCCATCCCTCTCATTCAACCTCTTTTGTGAGATGCTGGACCCACGTTTGGGATTGGCAAAGGCATATGTGGGAATATTGGAATTATGATCCTAACCAGCCTTGCTACAGAAGTTTCCCTGATGTGAACTTGCTACTGAATTACAACACTGTTATACACGAGTTTCCTGGACGTTCACATCAAGTGCACAGATGAACACATTTATGTAGCAACGAGAAACTCCCTTCCCTCAAGCGTTTAGCTTTTTGACGACCTGCAGCTCAATATTTGTCTCCACCTTCAACCTTGCCAGTACAGCATATTTGACTTCGTTTCAAACACCTTACAGAGGAAGGCCCGTGTTTCACCACACGTTTCAGGAGAGAAAATGCTTTCACTTCAGTTCACTGGTCCCTCGAGTACTTTCTTTTAGGTGAGCGTCGAATTTCCACCATTTGGATCAGGAGTATAAATAAAGATAGAAACCTACTGTTTTTGTGGCCTTCTGCTAAGGAATCGGACCTTGAACGTTTTCGCTTATCTCAATTCAGACCTTCCCGACTTCACTTGCCTGTCGGTGACGGGAAAACGTGAATCCTTCAAGTCCTTGCGTGGCCTTCTTGGATTCCTCACCGCCAGTTACTTACGTTGCTACATCATGAGTCACTGCAAATGTTTTGCGGCGTTCAGATGTCAGGATTTTTCCCATCTTCATTAGGTTATCGGGATCTTTCAATCCTGCCAATTCTCGTATGTCTGAGTTACATTCTGGAACATAGCGGGATGCATTTGGCTATTTTCACCCACAAGCTGCTCACGGAGGTGGTTGGCTTCTCCCAAAGCCCCATTACTCACAAGTGAGCTTAATGAAGGACTGAGGGATATGCCTTGGTTGGCTTGCCTTTGCAAGTTCTCTTGTCTCTCGTGTCTTAGAGATCAGTACAGGGTGAACACACGGTCACTACTTAGCTGCCGTTGCGCTCCATGCTCACCTCTTTCACGAAATCTGGCAGCAGAAGCCCCATGGACTTATCGTGAGAGCCCACTTTTCAAGGAGCCATGTGGAGACCAGCACCAAAGCAGAGATAATTTGCCCTTCACCGACTTTACCTTTGCCCTATGTGGCTTGGGTCGCACTTTGTCTCTTCTGAGATGGTGGTAGATTTGTCCATTGTGTACAATGAAAAAGGTTGGAATTGTGAGCCTCGGCAGCGCTGGGCATGCAGGTGTTCCAGATGCGCTCCGAACATTTGACTGAAACTCCCTTTCTGCACAAGTTTCTGTGACATCGTTTCTCAAGAGTTGCCCGGCCATCACACTCTTGCAGCTTCGAGAACGTCCCTTCCCCTTGTCTCGGTTACATTACTTCGCTCCCGTCCACATTGTTCACAGCTCCAAGTACATCTCCAGGAGATTCATGACTATCATCTTGGTGTATGGCGTGCCGCTAGTAAATGTGGCCTCCAAGAGTTTTACTTCTCTCAATTCAAACCTTAACTCATCCACCAGTTTGCAGGTGAAGCAAAACACTGAATTCTGCTATCCAAGGGTTATCGTTCTGTGTTTTCCCACCGCGAGTCCCTTGTCATTTCTTGTGTCACCGAGCTATTATTTGTGCATATGGTTAAGAAAATGATCATTTCCCGTGTTCAGATATTATGGGAAAATTTGTATTTAAAAGATTGTCCGCGTAATAATCCCATGAAACAATGGAGCTGTTTCTCACCACAACTTCCCAGAGTTAGATCGTTACCCTTTATCCCACACTGTCCAGTAAGCACAGGTGGGGTTAACTGAAGGGAAGACAGACACAGGCTTTGGTCAGCGTAAGTTTTCAGGTTCTCAGGTCTCTCGCTTTGGTGCAGGTGCCTTTGCCTCCTAGCTGCTGGGTGTGGATGCTTTAGACAGTTATACGTCTATTGCTTCCGAGGATCACACCTTCCAAGGCATCTCAGCTCAGAAGGCCGAAGCCTTGACCGTGATTTCACTTTTGGTGCTCGACAGCTGTGTGGAGACGAGGGCCACATAGGACCCTCTTTCCCTTTCACGGACATGGCCTTTCCATTCCATCCCTCTCATTCAACCTCTTTTGTGAGATGCTGGACCCACGTTTGGGATTGGCAAAGGCATATGTGGGAATATTGGAATTATGATCCTAACCAGCCTTGCTACAGAAGTTTCCCTGATGTGAACTTGCTACTGAATTACAACACTGTTATACACGAGTTTCCTGGACGTTCACATCAAGTGCACAGATGAACACATTTATGTAGCAACGAGAAACTCCCTTCCCTCAAGCGTTTAGCTTTTTGACGACCTGCAGCTCAATATTTGTCTCCACCTTCAACCTTGCCAGTACAGCATATTTGACTTCGTTTCAAACACCTTACAGAGGAAGGCCCGTGTTTCACCACACGTTTCAGGAGAGAAAATGCTTTCACTTCAGTTCACTGGTCCCTCGAGTACTTTCTTTTAGGTGAGCGTCGAATTTCCACCATTTGGATCAGGAGTATAAATAAAGATAGAAACCTACTGTTTTTGTGGCCTTCTGCTAAGGAATCGGACCTTGAACGTTTTCGCTTATCTCAATTCAGACCTTCCCGACTTCACTTGCCTGTCGGTGACGGGAAAACGTGAATCCTTCAAGTCCTTGCGTGGCCTTCTTGGATTCCTCACCGCCAGTTACTTACGTTGCTACATCATGAGTCACTGCAAATGTTTTGCGGCGTTCAGATGTCAGGATTTTTCCCATCTTCATTAGGTTATCGGGATCTTTCAATCCTGCCAATTCTCGTATGTCTGAGTTACATTCTGGAACATAGCGGGATGCATTTGGCTATTTTCACCCACAAGCTGCTCACGGAGGTGGTTGGCTTCTCCCAAAGCCCCATTACTCACAAGTGAGCTTAATGAAGGACTGAGGGATATGCCTTGGTTGGCTTGCCTTTGCAAGTTCTCTTGTCTCTCGTGTCTTAGAGATCAGTACAGGGTGAACACACGGTCACTACTTAGCTGCCGTTGCGCTCCATGCTCACCTCTTTCACGAAATCTGGCAGCAGAAGCCCCATGGACTTATCGTGAGAGCCCACTTTTCAAGGAGCCATGTGGAGACCAGCACCAAAGCAGAGATAATTTGCCCTTCACCGACTTTACCTTTGCCCTATGTGGCTTGGGTCGCACTTTGTCTCTTCTGAGATGGTGGTAGATTTGTCCATTGTGTACAATGAAAAAGGTTGGAATTGTGAGCCTCGGCAGCGCTGGGCATGCAGGTGTTCCAGATGCGCTCCGAACATTTGACTGAATCTCCCTTTCTGCACAAGTTTCTGTGACATCGTTTCTCAAGAGTTGCCCGGCCATCACACTCTTGCAGCTTCGAGAACGTCCCTTCCCCTTGTCTCGGTTACATTACTTCGCTCCCGTCCACATTGTTCACAGCTCCAAGTACATCTCCAGGAGATTCATGACTATCATCTTGGTGTATGGCGTGCCGCTAGTAAATGTGGCCTCCAAGAGTTTTACTTCTCTCAATTCAAACCTTAACTCATCCACCAGTTTGCAGGTGAAGCAAAACACTGAATTCTGCTATCCAAGGGTTATCGTTCTGTGTTTTCCCACCGCGAGTCCCTTGTCATTTCTTGTGTCACCGAGCTATTATTTGTGCATATGGTTAAGAAAATGATCATTTCCCGTGTTCAGATATTATGGGAAAATTTGTATTTAAAAGATTGTCCGCGTAATAATCCCATGAAACAATGGAGCTGTTTCTCACCACAACTTCCCAGAGTTAGATCGTTACCCTTTATCCCACACTGTCCAGTAAGCACAGGTGGGGTTAACTGAAGGGAAGACAGACACAGGCTTTGGTCAGCGTAAGTTTTCAGGTTCTCAGGTCTCTCGCTTTGGTGCAGGTGCCTTTGCCTCCTAGCTGCTGGGTGTGGATGCTTTAGACAGTTATACGTCTATTGCTTCCGAGGATCACACCTTCCAAGGCATCTCAGCTCAGAAGGCCGAAGCCTTGACCGTGATTTCACTTTTGGTGCTCGACAGCTGTGTGGAGACGAGGGCCACATAGGACCCTCTTTCCCTTTCACGGACATGGCCTTTCCATTCCATCCCTCTCATTCAACCTCTTTTGTGAGATGCTGGACCCACGTTTGGGATTGGCAAAGGCATATGTGGGAATATTGGAATTATGATCCTAACCAGCCTTGCTACAGAAGTTTCCCTGATGTGAACTTGCTACTGAATTACAACACTGTTATACACGAGTTTCCTGGACGTTCACATCAAGTGCACAGATGAACACATTTATGTAGCAACGAGAAACTCCCTTCCCTCAAGCGTTTAGCTTTTTGACGACCTGCAGCTCAATATTTGTCTCCACCTTCAACCTTGCCAGTACAGCATATTTGACTTCGTTTCAAACACCTTACAGAGGAAGGCCCGTGTTTCACCACACGTTTCAGGAGAGAAAATGCTTTCACTTCAGTTCACTGGTCCCTCGAGTACTTTCTTTTAGGTGAGCGTCGAATTTCCACCATTTGGATCAGGAGTATAAATAAAGATAGAAACCTACTGTTTTTGTGGCCTTCTGCTAAGGAATCGGACCTTGAACGTTTTCGCTTATCTCAATTCAGACCTTCCCGACTTCACTTGCCTGTCGGTGACGGGAAAACGTGAATCCTTCAAGTCCTTGCGTGGCCTTCTTGGATTCCTCACCGCCAGTTACTTACGTTGCTACATCATGAGTCACTGCAAATGTTTTGCGGCGTTCAGATGTCAGGATTTTTCCCATCTTCATTAGGTTATCGGGATCTTTCAATCCTGCCAATTCTCGTATGTCTGAGTTACATTCTGGAACATAGCGGGATGCATTTGGCTATTTTCACCCACAAGCTGCTCACGGAGGTGGTTGGCTTCTCCCAAAGCCCCATTACTCACAAGTGAGCTTAATGAAGGACTGAGGGATATGCCTTGGTTGGCTTGCCTTTGCAAGTTCTCTTGTCTCTCGTGTCTTAGAGATCAGTACAGGGTGAACACACGGTCACTACTTAGCTGCCGTTGCGCTCCATGCTCACCTCTTTCACGAAATCTGGCAGCAGAAGCCCCATGGACTTATCGTGAGAGCCCACTTTTCAAGGAGCCATGTGGAGACCAGCACCAAAGCAGAGATAATTTGCCCTTCACCGACTTTACCTTTGCCCTATGTGGCTTGGGTCGCACTTTGTCTCTTCTGAGATGGTGGTAGATTTGTCCATTGTGTACAATGAAAAAGGTTGGAATTGTGAGCCTCGGCAGCGCTGGGCATGCAGGTGTTCCAGATGCGCTCCGAACATTTGACTGAATCTCCCTTTCTGCACAAGTTTCTGTGACATCGTTTCTCAAGAGTTGCCCGGCCATCACACTCTTGCAGCTTCGAGAACGTCCCTTCCCCTTGTCTCGGTTACATTACTTCGCTCCCGTCCACATTGTTCACAGCTCCAAGTACATCTCCAGGAGATTCATGACTATCATCTTGGTGTATGGCGTGCCGCTAGTAAATGTGGCCTCCAAGAGTTTTACTTCTCTCAATTCAAACCTTAACTCATCCACCAGTTTGCAGGTGAAGCAAAACACTGAATTCTGCTATCCAAGGGTTATCGTTCTGTGTTTTCCCACCGCGAGTCCCTTGTCATTTCTTGTGTCACCGAGCTATTATTTGTGCATATGGTTAAGAAAATGATCATTTCCCGTGTTCAGATATTATGGGAAAATTTGTATTTAAAAGATTGTCCGCGTAATAATCCCATGAAACAATGGAGCTGTTTCTCACCACAACTTCCCAGAGTTAGATCGTTACCCTTTATCCCACACTGTCCAGTAAGCACAGGTGGGGTTAACTGAAGGGAAGACAGACACAGGCTTTGGTCAGCGTAAGTTTTCAGGTTCTCAGGTCTCTCGCTTTGGTGCAGGTGCCTTTGCCTCCTAGCTGCTGGGTGTGGATGCTTTAGACAGTTATACGTCTATTGCTTCCGAGGATCACACCTTCCAAGGCATCTCAGCTCAGAAGGCCGAAGCCTTGACCGTGATTTCACTTTTGGTGCTCGACAGCTGTGTGGAGACGAGGGCCACATAGGACCCTCTTTCCCTTTCACGGACATGGCCTTTCCATTCCATCCCTCTCATTCAACCTCTTTTGTGAGATGCTGGACCCACGTTTGGGATTGGCAAAGGCATATGTGGGAATATTGGAATTATGATCCTAACCAGCCTTGCTACAGAAGTTTCCCTGATGTGAACTTGCTACTGAATTACAACACTGTTATACACGAGTTTCCTGGACGTTCACATCAAGTGCACAGATGAACACATTTATGTAGCAACGAGAAACTCCCTTCCCTCAAGCGTTTAGCTTTTTGACGACCTGCAGCTCAATATTTGTCTCCACCTTCAACCTTGCCAGTACAGCATATTTGACTTCGTTTCAAACACCTTACAGAGGAAGGCCCGTGTTTCACCACACGTTTCAGGAGAGAAAATGCTTTCACTTCAGTTCACTGGTCCCTCGAGTACTTTCTTTTAGGTGAGCGTCGAATTTCCACCATTTGGATCAGGAGTATAAATAAAGATAGAAACCTACTGTTTTTGTGGCCTTCTGCTAAGGAATCGGACCTTGAACGTTTTCGCTTATCTCAATTCAGACCTTCCCGACTTCACTTGCCTGTCGGTGACGGGAAAACGTGAATCCTTCAAGTCCTTGCGTGGCCTTCTTGGATTCCTCACCGCCAGTTACTTACGTTGCTACATCATGAGTCACTGCAAATGTTTTGCGGCGTTCAGATGTCAGGATTTTTCCCATCTTCATTAGGTTATCGGGATCTTTCAATCCTGCCAATTCTCGTATGTCTGAGTTACATTCTGGAACATAGCGGGATGCATTTGGCTATTTTCACCCACAAGCTGCTCACGGAGGTGGTTGGCTTCTCCCAAAGCCCCATTACTCACAAGTGAGCTTAATGAAGGACTGAGGGATATGCCTTGGTTGGCTTGCCTTTGCAAGTTCTCTTGTCTCTCGTGTCTTAGAGATCAGTACAGGGTGAACACACGGTCACTACTTAGCTGCCGTTGCGCTCCATGCTCACCTCTTTCACGAAATCTGGCAGCAGAAGCCCCATGGACTTATCGTGAGAGCCCACTTTTCAAGGAGCCATGTGGAGACCAGCACCAAAGCAGAGATAATTTGCCCTTCACCGACTTTACCTTTGCCCTATGTGGCTTGGGTCGCACTTTGTCTCTTCTGAGATGGTGGTAGATTTGTCCATTGTGTACAATGAAAAAGGTTGGAATTGTGAGCCTCGGCAGCGCTGGGCATGCAGGTGTTCCAGATGCGCTCCGAACATTTGACTGAAACTCCCTTTCTGCACAAGTTTCTGTGACATCGTTTCTCAAGAGTTGCCCGGCCATCACACTCTTGCAGCTTCGAGAACGTCCCTTCCCCTTGTCTCGGTTACATTACTTCGCTCCCGTCCACATTGTTCACAGCTCCAAGTACATCTCCAGGAGATTCATGACTATCATCTTGGTGTATGGCGTGCCGCTAGTAAATGTGGCCTCCAAGAGTTTTACTTCTCTCAATTCAAACCTTAACTCATCCACCAGTTTGCAGGTGAAGCAAAACACTGAATTCTGCTATCCAAGGGTTATCGTTCTGTGTTTTCCCACCGCGAGTCCCTTGTCATTTCTTGTGTCACCGAGCTATTATTTGTGCATATGGTTAAGAAAATGATCATTTCCCGTGTTCAGATATTATGGGAAAATTTGTATTTAAAAGATTGTCCGCGTAATAATCCCATGAAACAATGGAGCTGTTTCTCACCACAACTTCCCAGAGTTAGATCGTTACCCTTTATCCCACACTGTCCAGTAAGCACAGGTGGGGTTAACTGAAGGGAAGACAGACACAGGCTTTGGTCAGCGTAAGTTTTCAGGTTCTCAGGTCTCTCGCTTTGGTGCAGGTGCCTTTGCCTCCTAGCTGCTGGGTGTGGATGCTTTAGACAGTTATACGTCTATTGCTTCCGAGGATCACACCTTCCAAGACATCTCAGCTCAGAAGGCCGAAGCCTTGACCGTGATTTCACTTTTGGTGCTCGACAGCTGTGTGGAGACGAGGGCCACATAGGACCCTCTTTCCCTTTCACGGACATGGCCTTTCCATTCCATCCCTCTCATTCAACCTCTTTTGTGAGATGCTGGACCCACGTTTGGGATTGGCAAAGGCATATGTGGGAATATTGGAATTATGATCCTAACCAGCCTTGCTACAGAAGTTTCCCTGATGTGAACTTGCTACTGAATTACAACACTGTTATACACGAGTTTCCTGGACGTTCACATCAAGTGCACAGATGAACACATTTATGTAGCAACGAGAAACTCCCTTCCCTCAAGCGTTTAGCTTTTTGACGACCTGCAGCTCAATATTTGTCTCCACCTTCAACCTTGCCAGTACAGCATATTTGACTTCGTTTCAAACACCTTACAGAGGAAGGCCCGTGTTTCACCACACGTTTCAGGAGAGAAAATGCTTTCACTTCAGTTCACTGGTCCCTCGAGTACTTTCTTTTAGGTGAGCGTCGAATTTCCACCATTTGGATCAGGAGTATAAATAAAGATAGAAACCTACTGTTTTTGTGGCCTTCTGCTAAGGAATCGGACCTTGAACGTTTTCGCTTATCTCAATTCAGACCTTCCCGACTTCACTTGCCTGTCGGTGACGGGAAAACGTGAATCCTTCAAGTCCTTGCGTGGCCTTCTTGGATTCCTCACCGCCAGTTACTTACGTTGCTACATCATGAGTCACTGCAAATGTTTTGCGGCGTTCAGATGTCAGGATTTTTCCCATCTTCATTAGGTTATCGGGATCTTTCAATCCTGCCAATTCTCGTATGTCTGAGTTACATTCTGGAACATAGCGGGATGCATTTGGCTATTTTCACCCACAAGCTGCTCACGGAGGTGGTTGGCTTCTCCCAAAGCCCCATTACTCACAAGTGAGCTTAATGAAGGACTGAGGGATATGCCTTGGTTGGCTTGCCTTTGCAAGTTCTCTTGTCTCTCGTGTCTTAGAGATCAGTACAGGGTGAACACACGGTCACTACTTAGCTGCCGTTGCGCTCCATGCTCACCTCTTTCACGAAATCTGGCAGCAGAAGCCCCATGGACTTATCGTGAGAGCCCACTTTTCAAGGAGCCATGTGGAGACCAGCACCAAAGCAGAGATAATTTGCCCTTCACCGACTTTACCTTTGCCCTATGTGGCTTGGGTCGCACTTTGTCTCTTCTGAGATGGTGGTAGATTTGTCCATTGTGTACAATGAAAAAGGTTGGAATTGTGAGCCTCGGCAGCGCTGGGCATGCAGGTGTTCCAGATGCGCTCCGAACATTTGACTGAAACTCCCTTTCTGCACAAGTTTCTGTGACATCGTTTCTCAAGAGTTGCCCGGCCATCACACTCTTGCAGCTTCGAGAACGTCCCTTCCCCTTGTCTCGGTTACATTACTTCGCTCCCGTCCACATTGTTCACAGCTCCAAGTACATCTCCAGGAGATTCATGACTATCATCTTGGTGTATGGCGTGCCGCTAGTAAATGTGGCCTCCAAGAGTTTTACTTCTCTCAATTCAAACCTTAACTCATCCACCAGTTTGCAGGTGAAGCAAAACACTGAATTCTGCTATCCAAGGGTTATCGTTCTGTGTTTTCCCACCGCGAGTCCCTTGTCATTTCTTGTGTCACCGAGCTATTATTTGTGCATATGGTTAAGAAAATGATCATTTCCCGTGTTCAGATATTATGGGAAAATTTGTATTTAAAAGATTGTCCGCGTAATAATCCCATGAAACAATGGAGCTGTTTCTCACCACAACTTCCCAGAGTTAGATCGTTACCCTTTATCCCACACTGTCCAGTAAGCACAGGTGGGGTTAACTGAAGGGAAGACAGACACAGGCTTTGGTCAGCGTAAGTTTTCAGGTTCTCAGGTCTCTCGCTTTGGTGCAGGTGCCTTTGCCTCCTAGCTGCTGGGTGTGGATGCTTTAGACAGTTATACGTCTATTGCTTCCGAGGATCACACCTTCCAAGACATCTCAGCTCAGAAGGCCGAAGCCTTGACCGTGATTTCACTTTTGGTGCTCGACAGCTGTGTGGAGACGAGGGCCACATAGGACCCTCTTTCCCTTTCACGGACATGGCCTTTCCATTCCATCCCTCTCATTCAACCTCTTTTGTGAGATGCTGGACCCACGTTTGGGATTGGCAAAGGCATATGTGGGAATATTGGAATTATGATCCTAACCAGCCTTGCTACAGAAGTTTCCCTGATGTGAACTTGCTACTGAATTACAACACTGTTATACACGAGTTTCCTGGACGTTCACATCAAGTGCACAGATGAACACATTTATGTAGCAACGAGAAACTCCCTTCCCTCAAGCGTTTAGCTTTTTGACGACCTGCAGCTCAATATTTGTCTCCACCTTCAACCTTGCCAGTACAGCATATTTGACTTCGTTTCAAACACCTTACAGAGGAAGGCCCGTGTTTCACCACACGTTTCAGGAGAGAAAATGCTTTCACTTCAGTTCACTGGTCCCTCGAGTACTTTCTTTTAGGTGAGCGTCGAATTTCCACCATTTGGATCAGGAGTATAAATAAAGATAGAAACCTACTGTTTTTGTGGCCTTCTGCTAAGGAATCGGACCTTGAACGTTTTCGCTTATCTCAATTCAGACCTTCCCGACTTCACTTGCCTGTCGGTGACGGGAAAACGTGAATCCTTCAAGTCCTTGCGTGGCCTTCTTGGATTCCTCACCGCCAGTTACTTACGTTGCTACATCATGAGTCACTGCAAATGTTTTGCGGCGTTCAGATGTCAGGATTTTTCCCATCTTCATTAGGTTATCGGGATCTTTCAATCCTGCCAATTCTCGTATGTCTGAGTTACATTCTGGAACATAGCGGGATGCATTTGGCTATTTTCACCCACAAGCTGCTCACGGAGGTGGTTGGCTTCTCCCAAAGCCCCATTACTCACAAGTGAGCTTAATGAAGGACTGAGGGATATGCCTTGGTTGGCTTGCCTTTGCAAGTTCTCTTGTCTCTCGTGTCTTAGAGATCAGTACAGGGTGAACACACGGTCACTACTTAGCTGCCGTTGCGCTCCATGCTCACCTCTTTCACGAAATCTGGCAGCAGAAGCCCCATGGACTTATCGTGAGAGCCCACTTTTCAAGGAGCCATGTGGAGACCAGCACCAAAGCAGAGATAATTTGCCCTTCACCGACTTTACCTTTGCCCTATGTGGCTTGGGTCGCACTTTGTCTCTTCTGAGATGGTGGTAGATTTGTCCATTGTGTACAATGAAAAAGGTTGGAATTGTGAGCCTCGGCAGCGCTGGGCATGCAGGTGTTCCAGATGCGCTCCGAACATTTGACTGAAACTCCCTTTCTGCACAAGTTTCTGTGACATCGTTTCTCAAGAGTTGCCCGGCCATCACACTCTTGCAGCTTCGAGAACGTCCCTTCCCCTTGTCTCGGTTACATTACTTCGCTCCCGTCCACATTGTTCACAGCTCCAAGTACATCTCCAGGAGATTCATGACTATCATCTTGGTGTATGGCGTGCCGCTAGTAAATGTGGCCTCCAAGAGTTTTACTTCTCTCAATTCAAACCTTAACTCATCCACCAGTTTGCAGGTGAAGCAAAACACTGAATTCTGCTATCCAAGGGTTATCGTTCTGTGTTTTCCCACCGCGAGTCCCTTGTCATTTCTTGTGTCACCGAGCTATTATTTGTGCATATGGTTAAGAAAATGATCATTTCCCGTGTTCAGATATTATGGGAAAATTTGTATTTAAAAGATTGTCCGCGTAATAATCCCATGAAACAATGGAGCTGTTTCTCACCACAACTTCCCAGAGTTAGATCGTTACCCTTTATCCCACACTGTCCAGTAAGCACAGGTGGGGTTAACTGAAGGGAAGACAGACACAGGCTTTGGTCAGCGTAAGTTTTCAGGTTCTCAGGTCTCTCGCTTTGGTGCAGGTGCCTTTGCCTCCTAGCTGCTGGGTGTGGATGCTTTAGACAGTTATACGTCTATTGCTTCCGAGGATCACACCTTCCAAGACATCTCAGCTCAGAAGGCCGAAGCCTTGACCGTGATTTCACTTTTGGTGCTCGACAGCTGTGTGGAGACGAGGGCCACATAGGACCCTCTTTCCCTTTCACGGACATGGCCTTTCCATTCCATCCCTCTCATTCAACCTCTTTTGTGAGATGCTGGACCCACGTTTGGGATTGGCAAAGGCATATGTGGGAATATTGGAATTATGATCCTAACCAGCCTTGCTACAGAAGTTTCCCTGATGTGAACTTGCTACTGAATTACAACACTGTTATACACGAGTTTCCTGGACGTTCACATCAAGTGCACAGATGAACACATTTATGTAGCAACGAGAAACTCCCTTCCCTCAAGCGTTTAGCTTTTTGACGACCTGCAGCTCAATATTTGTCTCCACCTTCAACCTTGCCAGTACAGCATATTTGACTTCGTTTCAAACACCTTACAGAGGAAGGCCCGTGTTTCACCACACGTTTCAGGAGAGAAAATGCTTTCACTTCAGTTCACTGGTCCCTCGAGTACTTTCTTTTAGGTGAGCGTCGAATTTCCACCATTTGGATCAGGAGTATAAATAAAGATAGAAACCTACTGTTTTTGTGGCCTTCTGCTAAGGAATCGGACCTTGAACGTTTTCGCTTATCTCAATTCAGACCTTCCCGACTTCACTTGCCTGTCGGTGACGGGAAAACGTGAATCCTTCAAGTCCTTGCGTGGCCTTCTTGGATTCCTCACCGCCAGTTACTTACGTTGCTACATCATGAGTCACTGCAAATGTTTTGCGGCGTTCAGATGTCAGGATTTTTCCCATCTTCATTAGGTTATCGGGATCTTTCAATCCTGCCAATTCTCGTATGTCTGAGTTACATTCTGGAACATAGCGGGATGCATTTGGCTATTTTCACCCACAAGCTGCTCACGGAGGTGGTTGGCTTCTCCCAAAGCCCCATTACTCACAAGTGAGCTTAATGAAGGACTGAGGGATATGCCTTGGTTGGCTTGCCTTTGCAAGTTCTCTTGTCTCTCGTGTCTTAGAGATCAGTACAGGGTGAACACACGGTCACTACTTAGCTGCCGTTGCGCTCCATGCTCACCTCTTTCACGAAATCTGGCAGCAGAAGCCCCATGGACTTATCGTGAGAGCCCACTTTTCAAGGAGCCATGTGGAGACCAGCACCAAAGCAGAGATAATTTGCCCTTCACCGACTTTACCTTTGCCCTATGTGGCTTGGGTCGCACTTTGTCTCTTCTGAGATGGTGGTAGATTTGTCCATTGTGTACAATGAAAAAGGTTGGAATTGTGAGCCTCGGCAGCGCTGGGCATGCAGGTGTTCCAGATGCGCTCCGAACATTTGACTGAAACTCCCTTTCTGCACAAGTTTCTGTGACATCGTTTCTCAAGAGTTGCCCGGCCATCACACTCTTGCAGCTTCGAGAACGTCCCTTCCCCTTGTCTCGGTTACATTACTTCGCTCCCGTCCACATTGTTCACAGCTCCAAGTACATCTCCAGGAGATTCATGACTATCATCTTGGTGTATGGCGTGCCGCTAGTAAATGTGGCCTCCAAGAGTTTTACTTCTCTCAATTCAAACCTTAACTCATCCACCAGTTTGCAGGTGAAGCAAAACACTGAATTCTGCTATCCAAGGGTTATCGTTCTGTGTTTTCCCACCGCGAGTCCCTTGTCATTTCTTGTGTCACCGAGCTATTATTTGTGCATATGGTTAAGAAAATGATCATTTCCCGTGTTCAGATATTATGGGAAAATTTGTATTTAAAAGATTGTCCGCGTAATAATCCCATGAAACAATGGAGCTGTTTCTCACCACAACTTCCCAGAGTTAGATCGTTACCCTTTATCCCACACTGTCCAGTAAGCACAGGTGGGGTTAACTGAAGGGAAGACAGACACAGGCTTTGGTCAGCGTAGGTTTTCAGGTTCTCAGGTCTCTCGCTTTGGTGCAGGTGCCTTTGCCTCCTAGCTGCTGGGTGTGGATGCTTTAGACAGTTATACGTCTATTGCTTCCGAGGATCACACCTTCCAAGACATCTCAGCTCAGAAGGCCCAAGCGTTGACCGTGATTTCACTTTTGGTGCTCGACAGCTGTGTGGAGTAAAAGGCCCCTCGGACCCTCATTTCCTGTTCACCGACATGGCCTCTCCATTCAATCACTCTCATAACAACTGTCTTGTGAGATGCTGGGCGACGTTTGGGACCTGGAAGAGGCATGTGTGAGAATATGGTAATTATGGGCCTAGCCAGCCTTGGTCCAGAAGTTTAAAACATGTAAACTTGCTACTGAATTTCAGGGCATTTATACACGTGTTTCCTGGATGCATTCATCATAAGTTCAAGATGAACACCTTTACGTAGCATTTTGCATCTCCCTTACTCAGCGTTTAGCTTTCTGACGACCTGCAGCTCAATATTTGTCCCTACCCTCAACCTTGCCAGAGCAGCATATTTGACGTCCTTTCAAACACCTTACAGAGGAAGGCCTGTGTTTCACTACAAGTTCCAGGAGAGAAAATGCTTTCACTTCTGTTCACTGGTCTTTCAAACACTTTCATTTGTGTGAGCGTCACATATTCCACCAGGTGGATTAGGAGTTTAAATGAAGATGGGAACCTACTGTTTTATGGCCTTGAGCGACCTGATGTGACCTCGAATGTTTTCGCTTATCTCAACTCAGCCCTTCCCTACTACACTTGCCGGGGGTGACAGAAAACAGTGAATCCTTCAAGTCCGTGCGTGGCCTTCTTGGTTTCCTCTCTGCCAGTTACCTACGTCGCTTCAAAATGAGTCACTGCCACTGTTTTTCGGCATTCAAATGGCATTATTTTTCTCATCATCACTAGGTTGTCAGGATATTTCAATCCTGCCAATTCTTGTACGTCTTCATTACATTCTACAACGTAGCTGGTTCTAATTGGCTACTTGTCCCCACAAGCTGATCACGGAGGTGGTTGGATTGTCCCCTAAGCGCTCTGACTCACAAATGAGCTTAATGATGGACAGAGGGATATGCCTTGGTTCGCTTGCCTTTGCCATTTCTCTGGTCTCTTGTGTCATAGAGATCAGAACAGGGTGAACACAGGGTCACTCCTTAGCTGCCGTTGAGCTCCGTGCTAAGCTCTTTCACGAAATCTGGCAGCAGAAGCCCCGTGGACTTATCGGCAGAGCCCACTTTCCTCTAGGAGTCAGGTTGAGACCAGCACGAAAGCAGAGATAATTTGCTCTTCACCGCCTTTACCTTTGCCCTACCTGGATTGGTCTCGTCTGTGATGGTGGAAGATCTTGCCATTGTGTACAATGAAAAAGGTGTGAATTGTGAGCTTCGGCAGCCCTGGGCATGCAGGTGTTCCTGATGCGCTCAGAACATTTACTAAAACTGCCTTTCTACACGAGTCTCTGTGACTTTGTTTCTCTAAAGTCTCCCAGAATCGCCCTCTTGTAGCTTTGAGGACATTCCTTCCCCTTGTCTCGGCCACATTACTTCGCTCACATCCACATTGTTCTCAGCCCCAAATCCATCCCCAGGAGATTCATGACTATCATCTTGGTGTATGGCGTGCCTCCAGTAAATGTGGCCTCAAAGAGTTTGACTTCTCTCAATGCCAACCTTAACTCATCAGCCTGTTTGGGTGTGAAGCACAGCAGTGAATCCTGCTATCCAAGGGCTATCATTCTGTTTCCCTACGGCCAATCCCTTGACATTTCTTGCGTGACCCAGCAATTATTTGTTCATGTGGTCAAGAAAAATGATCATTTCCCATGGTCAGATTTTATGGGAAAACGTCTTTTGCAGGTTGCGCGCATAAGAATCACATGAAACAATGGAGCTGTTTTTCACCACGGCATCCCAGACTTAGATTGTAACCTCCTTCTCCCACACTGTCCAATAAGCACAGGTGGGGTTAACTGAAGGGCAGACAGACACAGGCTTTGGTCAGCTTAGGTTTCAGGTTCACAGGTCTCTCGCTTTGGTGCAGGTGCCTTTGCCACCTAACTGCTGGGTGGAGATGCATTCGTCAGTTATACGGCTATTGCTTCCAAGGATCACTTACTCCAAGACATCTCAGCTCAGAAGCCTTGACCGTGATTTCACTTTTGGTGCTCGACAGCTGTGTGGAGATGAGGGCCACATAGGACCCTCTTTCCCTTTCACGGACATGGCCTTTCCATTCCATCACTCTCATTCAACCTCTTTTGTGAGATGCTGGACCCACGTTTGGGATTGGCAAAGGCATATGTGGGAATATTGGAATTATGATCCTAACCAGCCTTGCTACAGAAGTTTCCCTGATGTGAACTTGCTACTGAATTACAACACTGCTATACACGAGTTTCCTGGACGTTCACATCAAGTGCACAGATGAACACATTTATGTAGCAACGAGAAACTCCCTTCCCTCAAGCGTTTAGCTTTTTGACGACCTGCAGCTCAATATTTGTCTCCACCTTCAACCTTGCCAGTACAGCATATTTGACTTCGTTTCAAACACCTTACAGAGGAAGGCCCGTGTTTCACCACACGTTTCAGGAGAGAAAATGCTTTCACTTCAGTTCACTGGTCCCTCGAGTACTTTCTTTTAGGTGAGCGTCGAATTTCCACCATTTGGATCAGGAGTATAAATAAAGATAGAAACCTACTGTTTTTGTGGCCCTCTGCTAAGGAATCGGACCTTGAACGTTTTCGCTTATCTCAATTCAGACCTTCCCGACTTCACTTGCCTGTCGGTGACGGGAAAACGTGAATCCTTCAAGTCCTTGCGTGGCCTTCTTGGATTCCTCACCGCCAGTTACTTACGTTGCTACATAATGAGTCACTGCAAATGTTTTGCGGCGTTCAGATGTCAGGATTTTTCCCATCTTCATTAGGTTATCGGGATCTTTCAATCCTGCCAATTCTCGTATGTCTGAGTTACATTCTGGAACATAGCCGGATGCATTTGGCTATTTTCACCCACAAGCTGCTCACGGAGGTGGTTGGCTTCTCCCAAAGCCCCATTACTCACAAGTGAGCTTAATGAAGGACTGAGGGATATGCCTTGGTTGGCTTGCCTTTGCAAGTTCTCTTGTCTCTCGTGTCTTAGAGATCAGTACAGGGTGAACACACGGTCACTACTTAGCTGCCGTTGCGCTCCATGCTCACCTCTTTCACGAAATCTGGCAGCAGAAGCCCCATGGACTTATCGTGAGAGCCCACTTTTCAAGGAGCCATGTGGAGACCAGCACCAAAGCAGAGATAATTTGCCCTTCACCGACTTTACCTTTGCCCTATGTGGCTTGGGTCGCACTTTGTCTCTTCTGAGATGGTGGTAGATTTGTCCATTGTGTACAATGAAAAAGGTTGGAATTGTGAGCCTCGGCAGCGCTGGGCATGCAGGTGTTCCAGATGCGCTCCGAACATTTGACTGAAACTCCCTTTCTGCACAAGTTTCTGTGACATCGTTTCTCAAGAGTTGCCCGGCCATCACACTCTTGCAGCTTCGAGAACGTCCCTTCCCCTTGTCTCGGCCACATTACTTCGCTCACATCCACATTGTTCTCAGCCCCAAATCCATCCCCAGGAGATTCATGACTATCATCTTGGTGTATGGCGTGCCTCCAGTAAATGTGGCCTCAAAGAGTTTGACTTCTCTCAATGCCAACCTTAACTCATCAGCCTGTTTGGGTGTGAAGCACAGCAGTGAATCGTGCTATCCAAGGGCTATCGTTCTGTGTTTTCCCACCGCGAGTCCCTTGTCATTTCTTGTGTCACCGAGCTATTATTTGTGCATATGGTTAAGAAAATGATCATTTCCCGTGTTCAGATATTATGGGAAAATTTGTATTTAAAAGATTGTCCGCGTAATAATCCCATGAAACAATGGAGCTGTTTCTCACCACAACTTCCCAGAGTTAGATCGTTACCCTTTATCCCACACTGTCCAGTAAGCACAGGTGGGGTTAACTGAAGGGAAGACAGACACATGCTTTGGTCAGCGTAGGTTTTCAGGTTCTCAGGTCTCTCGCTTTGGTGCAGGTGCCTTTGCCTCCTAGCTGCTGGGTGTGGATGCTTTAGACAGTTATACGTCTATTGCTTCCGAGGATCACACCTTCCAAGACATCTCAGCTCAGAAGGCCCAAGCGTTGACCGTGATTTCACTTTTGGTGCTCGACAGCTGTGTGGAGTAAAAGGCCCCTCGGACCCTCATTTCCTGTTCACCGACATGGCCTCTCCATTCAATCACTCTCATAACAACTGTCTTGTGAGATGCTGGGCGACGTTTGGGACCTGGAAGAGGCATGTGTGAGAATACGGTAATTATGGGCCTAGCCAGCCTTGGTCCAGAAGTTTAAAACATGTAAACTTGCTACTGAATTTCAGGGCATTTATTCACGTGTTTCCTGGATGCATTCATCATAAGTTCAAGATGAACACCTTTACGTAGCATTTTGCATCTCCCTTACTCAGCGTTTAGCTTTCTGACGACCTGCAGCTCAATATTTGTCCCTACCCTCAACCTTGCCAGAGCAGCATATTTGACGTCCTTTCAAACACCTTACAGAGGAAGGCCTGTGTTTCACTACAAGTTCCAGGAGAGAAAATGCTTTCACTTCTGTTCACTGGTCTTTCAAACACTTTCATTTGTGTGAGCGTCACATATTCCACCAGGTGGATTAGGAGTTTAAATGAAGATGGGAACCTACTGTTTTATGGCCTTGAGCGACCTGATGTGACCTCGAATGTTTTCGCTTATCTCAACTCAGCCCTTCCCTACTACACTTGCCGGGGGTGACAGAAAACAGTGAATCCTTCAAGTCCGTGCGTGGCCTTCTTGGTTTCCTCTCTGCCAGTTACCTACGTCGCTTCAAAATGAGTCACTGCCACTGTTTTTCGGCATTCAAATGGCATTATTTTTCTCATCATCACTAGGTTGTCAGGATATTTCAATCCTGCCAATTCTTGTACGTCTTCATTACATTCTACAACGTAGCTGGTTCTAATTGGCTACTTGTCCCCACAAGCTGATCACGGAGGTGGTTGGATTGTCCCCTAAGCGCTCTGACTCACAAATGAGCTTAATGATGGACAGAGGGATATGCCTTGGTTCGCTTGCCTTTGCCATTTCTCTGGTCTCTTGTGTCATAGAGATCAGAACAGGGTGAACACAGGGTCACTCCTTAGCTGCCGTTGAGCTCCGTGCTAAGCTCTTTCACGAAATCTGGCAGCAGAAGCCCCGTGGACTTATCGGCAGAGCCCACTTTCCTCTAGGAGTCAGGTTGAGACCAGCACGAAAGCAGAGATAATTTGCTCTTCACCGCCTTTACCTTTGCCCTACCTGGATTGGTCTCGTCTGTGATGGTGGAAGATCTTGCCATTGTGTACAATGAAAAAGGTGTGAATTGTGAGCTTCGGCAGCCCTGGGCATGCAGGTGTTCCTGATGCGCTCAGAACATTTACTAAAACTGCCTTTCTACACGAGTCTCTGTGACTTTGTTTCTCTAAAGTCTCCCAGAATCGCCCTCTTGTAGCTTTGAGGACATTCCTTCCCCTTGTCTCGGCCACATTACTTCGCTCACATCCACATTGTTCTCAGCCCCAAATCCATCCCCAGGAGATTCATGACTATCATCTTGGTGTATGGCGTGCCTCCAGTAAATGTGGCCTCAAAGAGTTTGACTTCTCTCAATGCCAACCTTAACTCATCAGCCTGTTTGGGTGTGAAGCACAGCAGTGAATCCTGCTATCCAAGGGCTATCATTCTGTTTCCCTACGGCCAATCCCTTGACATTTCTTGCGTGACCCAGCAATTATTTGTTCATGTGGTCAAGAAAAATGATCATTTCCCATGGTCAGATTTTATGGGAAAACGTCTTTTGCAGGTTGCGCGCATAAGAATCACATGAAACAATGGAGCTGTTTTTCACCACGGCATCCCAGACTTAGATTGTAACCTCCTTCTCCCACACTGTCCAATAAGCACAGGTGGGGTTAACTGAAGGGCAGACAGACACAGGCTTTGGTCAGCTTAGGTTTCAGGTTCACAGGTCTCTCGCTTTGGTGCAGGTGCCTTTGCCACCTAACTGCTGGGTGGAGATGCATTCGTCAGTTATACGGCTATTGCTTCCAAGGATCACTTACTCCAAGACATCTCAGCTCAGAAGCCTTGACCGTGATTTCACTTTTGGTGCTCGACAGCTGTGTGGAGATGAGGGCCACATAGGACCCTCTTTCCCTTTCACGGACATGGCCTTTCCATTCCATCACTCTCATTCAACCTCTTTTGTGAGATGCTGGACCCACGTTTGGGATTGGCAAAGGCATATGTGGGCATATTGGAATTATGATCCTAACCAGCCTTGCTACAGAAGTTTCCCTGATGTGAACTTGCTACTGAATTACAACACTGCTATACACGAGTTTCCTGGACGTTCACATCAAGTGCACAGATGAACACATTTATGTAGCAACGAGAAACTCCCTTCCCTCAAGCGTTTAGCTTTTTGACGACCTGCAGCTCAATATTTGTCTCCACCTTCAACCTTGCCAGTACAGCATATTTGACTTCGTTTCAAACACCTTACAGAGGAAGGCCCGTGTTTCACCACACGTTTCAGGAGAGAAAATGCTTTCACTTCAGTTCACTGGTCCCTCGAGTACTTTCTTTTAGGTGAGCGTCGAATTTCCACCATTTGGATCAGGAGTATAAATAAAGATAGAAACCTACTGTTTTTGTGGCCCTCTGCTAAGGAATCGGACCTTGAACGTTTTCGCTTATCTCAATTCAGACCTTCCCGACTTCACTTGCCTGTCGGTGACGGGAAAACGTGAATCCTTCAAGTCCTTGCGTGGCCTTCTTGGATTCCTCACCGCCAGTTACTTACGTTGCTACATAATGAGTCACTGCAAATGTTTTGCGGCGTTCAGATGTCAGGATTTTTCCCATCTTCATTAGGTTATCGGGATCTTTCAATCCTGCCAATTCTCGTATGTCTGAGTTACATTCTGGAACATAGCCGGATGCATTTGGCTATTTTCACCCACAAGCTGCTCACGGAGGTGGTTGGCTTCTCCCAAAGCCCCATTACTCACAAGTGAGCTTAATGAAGGACTGAGGGATATGCCTTGGTTGGCTTGCCTTTGCAAGTTCTCTTGTCTCTCGTGTCTTAGAGATCAGTACAGGGTGAACACACGGTCACTACTTAGCTGCCGTTGCGCTCCATGCTCACCTCTTTCACGAAATCTGGCAGCAGAAGCCCCATGGACTTATCGTGAGAGCCCACTTTTCAAGGAGCCATGTGGAGACCAGCACCAAAGCAGAGATAATTTGCCCTTCACCGACTTTACCTTTGCCCTATGTGGCTTGGGTCGCACTTTGTCTCTTCTGAGATGGTGGTAGATTTGTCCATTGTGTACAATGAAAAAGGTTGGAATTGTGAGCCTCGGCAGCGCTGGGCATGCAGGTGTTCCAGATGCGCTCCGAACATTTGACTGAAACTCCCTTTCTGCACAAGTTTCTGTGACATCGTTTCTCAAGAGTTGCCCGGCCATCACACTCTTGCAGCTTCGAGAACGTCCCTTCCCCTTGTCTCGGCCACATTACTTCGCTCACATCCACATTGTTCTCAGCCCCAAATCCATCCCCAGGAGATTCATGACTATCATCTTGGTGTATGGCGTGCCTCCAGTAAATGTGGCCTCAAAGAGTTTGACTTCTCTCAATGCCAACCTTAACTCATCAGCCTGTTTGGGTGTGAAGCACAGCAGTGAATCGTGCTATCCAAGGGCTATCGTTCTGTGTTTTCCCACCGCGAGTCCCTTGTCATTTCTTGTGTCACCGAGCTATTATTTGTGCATATGGTTAAGAAAATGATCATTTCCCGTGTTCAGATATTATGGGAAAATTTGTATTTAAAAGATTGTCCGCGTAATAATCCCATGAAACAATGGAGCTGTTTCTCACCACAACTTCCCAGAGTTAGATCGTTACCCTTTATCCCACACTGTCCAGTAAGCACAGGTGGGGTTAACTGAAGGGAAGACAGACACATGCTTTGGTCAGCGTAGGTTTTCAGGTTCTCAGGTCTCTCGCTTTGGTGCAGGTGCCTTTGCCTCCTAGCTGCTGGGTGTGGATGCTTTAGACAGTTATACGTCTATTGCTTCCGAGGATCACACCTTCCAAGACATCTCAGCTCAGAAGGCCCAAGCGTTGACCGTGATTTCACTTTTGGTGCTCGACAGCTGTGTGGAGTAAAAGGCCCCTCGGACCCTCATTTCCTGTTCACCGACATGGCCTCTCCATTCAATCACTCTCATAACAACTGTCTTGTGAGATGCTGGGCGACGTTTGGGACCTGGAAGAGGCATGTGTGAGAATACGGTAATTATGGGCCTAGCCAGCCTTGGTCCAGAAGTTTAAAACATGTAAACTTGCTACTGAATTTCAGGGCATTTATTCACGTGTTTCCTGGATGCATTCATCATAAGTTCAAGATGAACACCTTTACGTAGCATTTTGCATCTCCCTTACTCAGCGTTTAGCTTTCTGACGACCTGCAGCTCAATATTTGTCCCTACCCTCAACCTTGCCAGAGCAGCATATTTGACGTCCTTTCAAACACCTTACAGAGGAAGGCCTGTGTTTCACTACAAGTTCCAGGAGAGAAAATGCTTTCACTTCTGTTCACTGGTCTTTCAAACACTTTCATTTGTGTGAGCGTCACATATTCCACCAGGTGGATTAGGAGTTTAAATGAAGATGGGAACCTACTGTTTTATGGCCTTGAGCGACCTGATGTGACCTCGAATGTTTTCGCTTATCTCAACTCAGCCCTTCCCTACTACACTTGCCGGGGGTGACAGAAAACAGTGAATCCTTCAAGTCCGTGCGTGGCCTTCTTGGTTTCCTCTCTGCCAGTTACCTACGTCGCTTCAAAATGAGTCACTGCCACTGTTTTTCGGCATTCAAATGGCATTATTTTTCTCATCATCACTAGGTTGTCAGGATATTTCAATCCTGCCAATTCTTGTACGTCTTCATTACATTCTACAACGTAGCTGGTTCTAATTGGCTACTTGTCCCCACAAGCTGATCACGGAGGTGGTTGGATTGTCCCCTAAGCGCTCTGACTCACAAATGAGCTTAATGATGGACAGAGGGATATGCCTTGGTTCGCTTGCCTTTGCCATTTCTCTGGTCTCTTGTGTCATAGAGATCAGAACAGGGTGAACACAGGGTCACTCCTTAGCTGCCGTTGAGCTCCGTGCTAAGCTCTTTCACGAAATCTGGCAGCAGAAGCCCCGTGGACTTATCGGCAGAGCCCACTTTCCTCTAGGAGTCAGGTTGAGACCAGCACGAAAGCAGAGATAATTTGCTCTTCACCGCCTTTACCTTTGCCCTACCTGGATTGGTCTCGTCTGTGATGGTGGAAGATCTTGCCATTGTGTACAATGAAAAAGGTGTGAATTGTGAGCTTCGGCAGCCCTGGGCATGCAGGTGTTCCTGATGCGCTCAGAACATTTACTAAAACTGCCTTTCTACACGAGTCTCTGTGACTTTGTTTCTCTAAAGTCTCCCAGAATCGCCCTCTTGTAGCTTTGAGGACATTCCTTCCCCTTGTCTCGGCCACATTACTTCGCTCACATCCACATTGTTCTCAGCCCCAAATCCATCCCCAGGAGATTCATGACTATCATCTTGGTGTATGGCGTGCCTCCAGTAAATGTGGCCTCAAAGAGTTTGACTTCTCTCAATGCCAACCTTAACTCATCAGCCTGTTTGGGTGTGAAGCACAGCAGTGAATCCTGCTATCCAAGGGCTATCATTCTGTTTCCCTACGGCCAATCCCTTGACATTTCTTGCGTGACCCAGCAATTATTTGTTCATGTGGTCAAGAAAAATGATCATTTCCCATGGTCAGATTTTATGGGAAAACGTCTTTTGCAGGTTGCGCGCATAAGAATCACATGAAACAATGGAGCTGTTTTTCACCACGGCATCCCAGACTTAGATTGTAACCTCCTTCTCCCACACTGTCCAATAAGCACAGGTGGGGTTAACTGAAGGGCAGACAGACACAGGCTTTGGTCAGCTTAGGTTTCAGGTTCACAGGTCTCTCGCTTTGGTGCAGGTGCCTTTGCCACCTAACTGCTGGGTGGAGATGCATTCGTCAGTTATACGGCTATTGCTTCCAAGGATCACTTACTCCAAGACATCTCAGCTCAGAAGCCTTGACCGTGATTTCACTTTTGGTGCTCGACAGCTGTGTGGAGATGAGGGCCACATAGGACCCTCTTTCCCTTTCACGGACATGGCCTTTCCATTCCATCACTCTCATTCAACCTCTTTTGTGAGATGCTGGACCCACGTTTGGGATTGGCAAAGGCATATGTGGGAATATTGGAATTATGATCCTAACCAGCCTTGCTACAGAAGTTTCCCTGATGTGAACTTGCTACTGAATTACAACACTGCTATACACGAGTTTCCTGGACGTTCACATCAAGTGCACAGATGAACACATTTATGTAGCAACGAGAAACTCCCTTCCCTCAAGCGTTTAGCTTTTTGACGACCTGCAGCTCAATATTTGTCTCCACCTTCAACCTTGCCAGTACAGCATATTTGACTTCGTTTCAAACACCTTACAGAGGAAGGCCCGTGTTTCACCACACGTTTCAGGAGAGAAAATGCTTTCACTTCAGTTCACTGGTCCCTCGAGTACTTTCTTTTAGGTGAGCGTCGAATTTCCACCATTTGGATCAGGAGTATAAATAAAGATAGAAACCTACTGTTTTTGTGGCCCTCTGCTAAGGAATCGGACCTTGAACGTTTTCGCTTATCTCAATTCAGACCTTCCCGACTTCACTTGCCTGTCGGTGACGGGAAAACGTGAATCCTTCAAGTCCTTGCGTGGCCTTCTTGGATTCCTCACCGCCAGTTACTTACGTTGCTACATAATGAGTCACTGCAAATGTTTTGCGGCGTTCAGATGTCAGGATTTTTCCCATCTTCATTAGGTTATCGGGATCTTTCAATCCTGCCAATTCTCGTATGTCTGAGTTACATTCTGGAACATAGCCGGATGCATTTGGCTATTTTCACCCACAAGCTGCTCACGGAGGTGGTTGGCTTCTCCCAAAGCCCCATTACTCACAAGTGAGCTTAATGAAGGACTGAGGGATATGCCTTGGTTGGCTTGCCTTTGCAAGTTCTCTTGTCTCTCGTGTCTTAGAGATCAGTACAGGGTGAACACACGGTCACTACTTAGCTGCCGTTGCGCTCCATGCTCACCTCTTTCACGAAATCTGGCAGCAGAAGCCCCATGGACTTATCGTGAGAGCCCACTTTTCAAGGAGCCATGTGGAGACCAGCACCAAAGCAGAGATAATTTGCCCTTCACCGACTTTACCTTTGCCCTATGTGGCTTGGGTCGCACTTTGTCTCTTCTGAGATGGTGGTAGATTTGTCCATTGTGTACAATGAAAAAGGTTGGAATTGTGAGCCTCGGCAGCGCTGGGCATGCAGGTGTTCCAGATGCGCTCCGAACATTTGACTGAAACTCCCTTTCTGCACAAGTTTCTGTGACATCGTTTCTCAAGAGTTGCCCGGCCATCACACTCTTGCAGCTTCGAGAACGTCCCTTCCCCTTGTCTCGGTTACATTACTTCGCTCCCGTCCACATTGTTCACAGCTCCAAGTACATCTCCAGGAGATTCATGACTATCATCTTGGTGTATGGCGTGCCGCTAGTAAATGTGGCCTCCAAGAGTTTTACTTCTCTCAATTCAAACCTTAACTCATCCACCAGTTTGCAGGTGAAGCAAAACACTGAATTCTGCTATCCAAGGGTTATCGTTCTGTGTTTTCCCACCGCGAGTCCCTTGTCATTTCTTGTGTCACCGAGCTATTATTTGTGCATATGGTTAAGAAAATGATCATTTCCCGTGTTCAGATATTATGGGAAAATTTGTATTTAAAAGATTGTCCGCGTAATAATCCCATGAAACAATGGAGCTGTTTCTCACCACAACTTCCCAGAGTTAGATCGTTACCCTTTATCCCACACTGTCCAGTAAGCACAGGTGGGGTTAACTGAAGGGAAGACAGACACAGGCTTTGGTCAGCGTAAGTTTTCAGGTTCTCAGGTCTCTCGCTTTGGTGCAGGTGCCTTTGCCTCCTAGCTGCTGGGTGTGGATGCTTTAGACAGTTATACGTCTATTGCTTCCGAGGATCACACCTTCCAAGGCATCTCAGCTCAGAAGGCCGAAGCCTTGACCGTGATTTCACTTTTGGTGCTCGACAGCTGTGTGGAGACGAGGGCCACATAGGACCCTCTTTCCCTTTCACGGACATGGCCTTTCCATTCCATCACTCTCATTCAACCTCTTTTGTGAGATGCTGGACCCACGTTTGGGATTGGCAAAGGCATATGTGGGAATATTGGAATTATGATCCTAACCAGCCTTGCTACAGAAGTTTCCCTGATGTGAACTTGCTACTGAATTACAACACTGCTATACACGAGTTTCCTGGACGTTCACATCAAGTGCACAGATGAACACATTTATGTAGCAACGAGAAACTCCCTTCCCTCAAGCGTTTAGCTTTTTGACGACCTGCAGCTCAATATTTGTCTCCACCTTCAACCTTGCCAGTACAGCATATTTGACTTCGTTTCAAACACCTTACAGAGGAAGGCCCGTGTTTCACCACACGTTTCAGGAGAGAAAATGCTTTCACTTCAGTTCACTGGTCCCTCGAGTACTTTCTTTTAGGTGAGCGTCGAATTTCCACCATTTGGATCAGGAGTATAAATAAAGATAGAAACCTACTGTTTTTGTGGCCTTCTGCTAAGGAATCGGACCTTGAACGTTTTCGCTTATCTCAATTCAGACCTTCCCGACTTCACTTGCCTGTCGGTGACGGGAAAACGTGAATCCTTCAAGTCCTTGCGTGGCCTTCTTGGATTCCTCACCGCCAGTTACTTACGTTGCTACATCATGAGTCACTGCAAATGTTTTGCGGCGTTCAGATGTCAGGATTTTTCCCATCTTCATTAGGTTATCGGGATCTTTCAATCCTGCCAATTCTCGTATGTCTGAGTTACATTCTGGAACATAGCGGGATGCATTTGGCTATTTTCACCCACAAGCTGCTCACGGAGGTGGTTGGCTTCTCCCAAAGCCCCATTACTCACAAGTGAGCTTAATGAAGGACTGAGGGATATGCCTTGGTTG